>NW_028274822.1:11976111-12637500 GCF_037043125.1 Eumetopias jubatus
TGATTTTATTTTCACTTGTACAAATGCTGTCACAAATAAGAGTAGAAGGTGAGAGAGAAAGCAGTTGTCAGTTGATATCACTTGGGAGGTGAGATACGTTGGAATGGAATCAGCGTTGATGAACTCCCTGGGGGCAACTGAAAAATACAATCCCTATAAACAAGGAAAACAATTCTTTATTCTTTCTCGGTCCTTTTTATTCCTTCCAACTTTTGGACCACCGGAAAGAAAAGTAATGATTGCAGACATTTATATATACTGGTGATTCTCCAAATATCTCGTAAAATAGGAAGTTGATACATTTCCATTGGATTTCTCTGTTTCTCCCATTTTGTAAGGAAAGATAACCCATTCTCCTGTTGAAACTCTGATCCTGAGTATGAGAGGGCATTTGCATTCTTGGTTTCAATTATCCAATCTCAGGGAACTTCTATCCCAGTATCCAACATCATGGAGACTTTTTCGGCCATTATCTTTACACTAATTTCTCTCATACAGTTCTAAATCCGTGTTTTCAAATGCAAGGATAAATCTGTAAGTGTACACGCATAAAACACATGTAAATGCAATCAACTTCTTCAACAACAATAAAGATTAGCCTGCAAGGTAATTGTTATTAGTATCTTCCTTTTAACAGTGAAAAAACCAGGGCTCAGAGTGAGCAACTTGCCTTTGGCAAACAGATGATGGTGACAGATCAGGACTTTAAACACATCACCTTTGGAAGTCTCTTCTCTTTCCACAAACTATATGCCTTTTACCTCCCAAGCCCAGTTCTTTATATATGGTTATAAGAATTACATACTTCGTTGTGAAAAGACTTTTAAAATTAAATAAACATAAACTCATACAAATCTAAAAATTAGGTAAAACCAGATATTTAAGATCATTGGTTCTTCATGGGTTTTTAGAATGAATGATAATCCCCCCAAAAATATTGCTGAATTTTCAGCTTGTTATTAATATTATTCCTGAAAAGTCACTGTTTTTCTTTCTCATAACTATCTTATTATCACTCACTGTGTCTTTAAGTTCCAAAGGAAAAACAGAAGCAAGCTTTGGTATTTTAAGTGCTTGAAAGATCTTTGTTTCCCACATATTGTAAATATTGCTTTTTGAATTCTACATCTCCTTGGCTTTCTCTTCCACTCTGTTCTCCATGAAAGCTCCAGCTAATTTCTAAATACAAGTATCACTATCCATCTATGTAACATTTTTGAAATGGTAAAGTTATGCATGAAAACAGATTAGCAATTGCCAGGGCTTAGGGCTGGTAGGGCAAGAATGAAATTGATATAAGCACGAAGGGGAATTCTTTGTGGTGATACAATAGTTCTGTATCTTGATTGTAGAGCCAGTTACACAAATGTACATGTGTGATGAAATGGCCCTGAACTACATTATTATACTTATTGTACCAATATCAACTCCCTGGTTTTGATGTTGTACTGTAATTACACGTAATGTCAGCATTGGGGGAATCTGGGTGAAAGAATTTATTCAGTACTATTTTTGCAACTTTCTGTGAAACTATAATCATTTTAAAATAAAATATTTTAAAAATCATCATCAAGATTACATCAACCGTTTTGGCCTCTGAACCCCAAACTTTTTTTTAAAAAAAATGCACAAACTAGGAACAATTGATTTTGTATTTAAAAAAAAATTCTGGAGATACATTCAGACTTGTGCACAAAGATATAGCTAGAAAATTATTCATTATAGTTTTAGAAATATTAGGAAGACCTTGCCTACAACAATAGAAGGTTATTTCAATGACATGCTATTCACTTTTTAAATTATTCTATAAAAGGAAAGTCTGCCCAGTGATATACAAAAATGCACATGTTACCTTTCAGAGTTGGAATTATGTTTTTAACATTTTCATTTTGACACTTTCCTGATTTTCCATTGTTCTATTTTTTCATCATATAACTAATATGAGATAAAAGTTTATTAGGTACAGGGCATATGTTAGCTTATCTAAGAGAATGAAAAACAGCCCTTGAACTTCCCTTTCCTCATGCTTTCTAAAGGGATGTTCACTGGTATTTCCCAGCAAGTGGCCCTACACGAAGGAAGCATCCATTTTCAGTCCTCATTAATATTCTTCCTATACAGATAGAATGCAGTCATCAGAGAAAGAAAGCACTACATCCAACCAAATAGAACAATAACTGATATCCTCAAACAGAACACAGGTGCAGCACACTCAGCCTAGAGAACACAAGCAGTGGCGTTCCACAGGTAAAGGTGAAGACTCTACTTTTGAGCGAGAACATGAGCTACACCCATACCTAATAACATAGGTCCTCAGAGAAGCCATTGATATACTACTGTATCCCAGGTGACCTGACCAAGAGTTGAATGTGACTCTCTCCAAGATCATTTGCTTAGTGATTAAGGGTGTTCCTTAGAAATAAGGAGCTAGAGATCTATCATGACCCACATTACGTACCATTGATGGTTCTTCATATATAATTAGATATTATAAATTGTTTTACAGTGTTCATAAGATTTTGTGGGTTTAATCATTTGGTAAAATTCACAGAAGCCTTGCAGGTGTAATTCTTTATAGGTAACCAGACTAAGGGGACACTCTTGACTATTTGGTTTGAGAGTCTGGTGTCTAAAGTCAAATGAAGCAAACAAGCAGTGGTCTTTTATTCTTATGGATGGGGTACACAGCACTGAGACAGACTTTTTCCATTGCAATTTTTATGTTAAAATAGCTAGTTTCTTAATGTTAAAATGAAGGTATATGAAGAAAAATACGTATGAGGAGAATTCCAACCCTAGAATTTTGCATGAAATCACCTTAATATATAAAGAAAAAGAAAGTATATATGACGTATACAAAGCCCTGATTCATAAAAATAACACCTTTTATTTCCAGAGCCGCCACATGTTTTTTTTAAATGAACAGAAACCAAGGCATTAAAAGAAAAAGCATGCAAAACTCTACAGTGAATGTTGCATCAATAAATGTAACAATAGACTGGGGCTAAAGCCAGGAAATGAGGAAATGAGGATAATCTATTAGCAAATGTATTGATAAGAGGGATTTTTTTTAGTTATATTGTGATTGAAGTTTTGCTAACTTAAATGTGTGTGAGAAAAGGTTTACGACTGTATTTCTATTATAACATTGGCTTATAGAATTAAGTATTCTATGATAATATTCAATGATAATATTAATGTATGACTATTTTAAGAAGTTAAAGATACATACAGGTCAAATATACTGGAAATTTTGAACTCTTACAATTGATTTCCTTTTTCACTATATAAGCATCAAAATACAGAAAAGCACACACCATATCAAATTAGATTACTGTTTACAAGTGTTTTAAAATTTTAGGAGGCAAATGCCGTTTTAAAAAGATACCCTAGAGTAATTATATTTTGTTCATTCTTGACTAATTTAAAGTCAGTGTGACCTTTTCAAAGGTGGTGACATTTCTAATATTCAGAGAAAGACTGAGGAAGTAAAATTTATCTAATGCAAAAACCAAGCACATATGGCTGAAAATCCTTACATTTTCTTTCTCTTTCTTTTCTTTTTTCTTTCTTTCTTTCTTTCTTTTGAAAGCCACCTGCCACATTTAGCTATTCTGTTTTTGGAATGAACTGATGTTCTGATGTGGGAATACATAGAACAGTATATGTCATGGGTGCTCATGAATTGTGGGTTCAGTCTTGTGCTCACTGACATCCGTACTATTTAATGAGGTGTGGAAGTATACAACCTTAAAAGCCAGCAGAAGGAGTAGCCACTGGAATAGGTGAAAACAAACCCCCCCAGCCCAGTGGGCCATCTGGGGAGGAGAGCCTCTCATACTGAGACACAGACAAAACCTTCAGAGCAGGAAACTTCTGTGTGAGGACTGTGCTTGAAGTAAGTAATGGTAGAGGGTAGTATGTATATATCCAGAAGACACCTTCAATCACTTTTTAACTTTGTCATGTAGCGCACTGTATAATGTACGTCTCCATCAATACCTGGCACTTCCTGGACCCACTTTTGGGTAAGGAATGATTTCTTTTTTCCTGCCATATCATACTGATATGTCAACAGCCTAACACACACACAAACCCACACACATACACATAGACACAATCTTACACATGCACTCACATGTACACACTTGTTCTTTACTTTGGCCAGTGAGAACCCTGTAGGTTTTACAAAGTATGAAAAAAAGTCATAAAATTTCGTATCATTCCATACAGTCATATCCAATGTCCCAGCCTACATTGAATTTTTTTCTCTGAATACCTGTACGTTTTGTTTATACCATTACATGCTGCACCATCCAAGAACTAGCAATGGTTGAGCATGTGGCAGACCTTGTGTCCCTCATATATATGATATCTTAATAGTCTCCAAATCCTGTGACATGACATATTATTCGTTCCATTTTACGAGGATAAAGAAATTAAGTCCAGATATGATATATGCACAATGACTAGAGCCTTACATATGGTATGAGTGGCGCTTAGGTTAAATATCTCGGTGTTAATACAGTGATTTAGAATCATCTAGACAAATCAGAAAGCTGAAATAACAGTATAATGTAATATGATATAATATAATATGATATAAATAATAAATATACCAAATGTAATAGAATATAATGTCTCAGCTTTTTGCTCCAATGTAAACAATTACCTTGAAAGCTGCTTTTGGAAGATAATACTAATATACATAATATATACAATACATTCGGCCTCATATTTGAAAGGAATAGAAGCTTAGTAAATGATTTTTTTTAAATAGGCTTTTTAAAAGCATGCAGACATGGGATTGACTTCTCAATTACAGCATACTAAGAATTGTTGATGCAGACTCATTTCCAAACAGCATGTTATGCCTTGTACATCATCCCAAATGGGTTATATATTATATTTTAAGTTTACCCCCATGACCCCACTTCATGTTTCTGTTGTTGTGCCTTGAACTATGTTTTTCTCTCTGGTTAAATTTATGCATGCTTATCACCCCACCCATTTCTAGCTCACAGAATGCTAACTGTGGTTGAAGGTCCAGTTATTTTGGCTCTCCACGAAAATTTTCCAAGTGTTCTCGGACCACTCTCACTGTCCTTGGAGGCTGGATTTTACTCTTATCACTTTAACGGAGCACTAATCTTAAACCTTTCCTGTGCTTGTTGCTTGAGGCACTTCAGGTCTAACTGAAACAAACAAACAGCAAGAAGACAAAAACTCTGGGGTTTGGCACACTTGGGTTCTAATCTTGATTCTGCCCACTCGTATTTGGCCAAATTAATTTTATGATCTGTTTTCTCATCTATTACATGCAGTGTGTGTGTGTGTGTGTGTGTGTGTGTGTGTGTGTGTGTGTCAGTGTGTATTAAATAAACATCCAGTGTGGGTCCGGGGTGCAGGGAACAGAATGATCCCTGGGCTGCTTCTATGGAACGATGTTGATGTTACTCAGCATGAGTCGTGGCACAGACAGCAGGGACTTTAATTGAACTGAGCTGCTCTAAGCAGTGGAGATCTAATTATGGCTAAATTCTATCAGAGAAAAGAACATGTTAAGTATGTAAAATGAAAGTTTTCAGATAGAATAATATTGATCCACTGAAAACTATTATAAGCATTGTGTAAATGGTGTGTGTAAATGGACCTTGCCAGAGCCAGGAAGGCTACACGTTTAGTCTGCCGTATTCCAGTTTACAAAGGACTTACTTAATGCATCTACTCTAGAGAATGATTTGTACCAGGGAACACAGCAAAGTGAGGTTAGAGACATTGAAAAATAGGAAGTGGGGATAGAAGTCAGCCCCCACTATGAAATGTTCTCGCTGAGAAAATGGCAGAGAATCCCAATGGGTAGACAAAGGATGCCCAGGTTACAAAATCCTGCAGGATGATAAACACAAACTTTGGGTTAGAAAGTCAAGTCCATAGCCCTCATTTTGCAAAGCTCTGAATTTCTTATGTCAAATTGGAGCATTTTCAGTTGCAGAGACCAACAAATCTCTGAAAATAATGAACCTTATAATAAAATGTTACCCTGCCCCTGAATAGAGTAGGATAAATTGAGGATATTAGTGAATTGGGACATAGAGTAGAGGAAGTTGGAGAGCCATACTCTTAGAAGAGCATCGGAATTAAATACCAGGACAACAGGAGCTTGGTGTAGGTCAGATCAGATCATTTAGAAACCCTTTTTAGAAGTTGTCACCAGAAGATAAGTGAAGAACTGGAGGTTTCTGTCTTAAGTGCATCATGACCGTAATATATGCTGTCTGTGTGTATGCTTAAATCAGCTTATATACTTACGCATTTGAACTCTCACTCCTGAATATGTGCAAAATAATTCACAACAAATTCTTTCTAACATTTACACAACCCCCAATTAAAGGACCCCCTCTGGAGTAATTGCAAATATATGTTGGTAGCATGTGTTTTACCCAACTATGTGAAGTATCCTCATGTTTAGAATGGAGTGTTTTAGAAAATCAGTGCCACTCAAAGAATTTTTTTTTCTGAAAAGTCTGATTCTGAGTGTATCACATTTTATTTAATCCTTTGCCTAACAGATAGTAACTCCTATTACGGAAACACTGTTTTCCATTTAATGTGTATTAACTGTGGCATTTGGAGACATGTAAAGGAAAAAAAGAAGAAATTTTAGCTTCTTTCAGAATTCTGCCTTTGAAAAAAATAAATCTGTACCTAATTATAGTGTTGACCTTGTAGTAGCTCTACGGTAATCGTTTATTAAGTTGCCTTACTTCTCACCTTCTAACTAGTACTATCTAATCCGAAGGCATGGTCAAGTTTTCATAGAATAAGTGATAACAGAGTGACAACACCAGGGATGTTGACCAGTGTGGCATATTTTGGAGTGGTATATTCTTCAACCCTTCACCCCAGTGTAGTCATGAGAAAACTTCAGACAAACCTAAATTTATGGATATTCTACAAAATAACTGACCTGGGCTTTCAAAAGCATTAAGGTCATAAAAGACAAACAAAGGTTAGGGAATTATTGTAGACTGGAGGAGATTGAGAAGACAAGACAACTAAATGTATGGTAGGGTCCAGCAATAGGAAAAAAAAATGGCCATTAGTGAAAAAACTAGTGAAATCTGAATAAATTTTGTAGTTATTATAGTATTACACCAAGGTTAATTTCTTACTCTTGACCATTTTCCCATGGTTTTGTCAGATATTAACATAAGAACAAACTGGCTAAAGAGTATATTGAAACTACTTGAACTATTTTTGGCAACTCTTCTGTAAGTCCAAAATTATCTCAAAATAAAATAGAAAGAGAGAAGGAAAATTAGACCTTTAAATAATTGACCTTAAAGATCATCCAAATCAAATCCCTGATGTAAAAACCTACATTCTGTAATTCATAGGTGTGATGTGAATATAAAAAATAAAAGATTACAAATACGAAAATTCTTCATATTTTGAAACATACATATATAACAGAATACTATAAATACACATAAAATACTAATGGAAGGAATCCTTATGATTAAATAGTAAACAGAATCACAAGAAATATAGGATGTAATTGGAGACCATATAGAACTTATATATACTAGTTACAGTGCAATTAAAAAATAAGAAAGAATAATAATTTCCCCATTGCTTCAAGAGATCTTAATGCTTGAAAGTGAAGAGAAAGAGAATAGTATGAAAGTGTATATTATGCTTCCTGTATGCTTGATAAAGCCATTTCTGTATCAATGATTACAATGGTACAATGAAATAAAGTGGAAAAGTCACTGTTGGACTGTCAATGGATGAGACTATGGTATTAAGTATACTAAGTGTAGCTATTAATAATCAAAAGATGTGAATTCTAATGGTGCCCCACAGATATTTGAGAGGATATTAAAAGTTCTTTACTATACTGAGGCAAAAATGTAATTAATTAGTCTACAACATACTGAACAATGTCATAATATAAATAATTTTAATCAGTTGTCAAAGTAAAGTATTTTTATTCAATTATTATTCAAATCATGCTGTTCATATTGAAACTTAGGCTCAGTAAAGACTAGAAAAAGAAAGATAAAAATCCATTAAACCATGCAGGAGATATTTTATTTTCCTTTAGGAAGTGCATTTAGAAATGACTGAAAATTAATAAACCCAGATGACAGTGTTTAACTAATTGTGATTTTTTAAAGTTTACAAAATCAAACTTCACTTGCATAAGATTCACATTCTAAAAGTTCAATTCCAAAAATAGCTAGTAAGCTTCTATTGTGTATCAGAAACTGTCTCAATATATGAGACATATCAGTGAATAAATATATAAAACTAGCATCCCATATGAAGCATATATTCTACTTAATTGGTTAGGGATTTTTTAGTCAAAAATAACTGATAACCTGAATTGGCTTACGTTCAAAGAGTAAAAGACTAAAATAATCTGAAAATTCAAGGTGGGACAGGCATCCATCTAAGGCTAGACTTTCCTATCTTAACATTTGAGCTCTCTGCTTGCTTGCTGGACTCAAACTCCAGAATCATATGGTATGAAGTATGGCACACAATGCCCTCAGTCTCTAAACCATCTTGGATCTCTTGTACAGTGCTAAAAAGGGAAAGTCTTTTTTCTGAGAATACAAGTTCAGAATTTAAGGGCCCATTATTGGCTCTGATTGGATCATCTGCCAATTCTTGAACCAATTACCTGGCTATATGAATGTGAAGCATAAAATAGTTTACACCCGGATTTTGTGCTACCCCTAAGAGTGGTAGATGAAGTCAATTTACAGTAACTACATGGACTGGGTTGTGAGGATGGCAAAAGCAAAATGACTACAGAAGGAAATGATAGTACAATCACGGATGAATCCCAAACAACAATGCCTACTATAGAAATCAATTATTTTTTTCTAAAAATAGAATAAAATATTCATCAAATTCTTTTACTAATTTCAGTAGTGAGTTCTTGTGTAATTGATTATCTGTATTAATTCTCCTCTATTTGAAAAGTCTGGTAAAGTTTCTCTTTATCTAAATGGACTCTGACTGATACATAAGTCTTGTGAACTAAATAATTTCTACCAAGAATAATAAATTGAAAATCATTGAAGGATTTCTAGGTGGTTCCAGGAGGTAGTCTGAAATGCTCATCAGCCAGGTCTATAGAGTGCAAAGTGATGTAGAAATGTGATGACCATAAAGTAAAATATAATTACTTGATTTTATTATTTTTTGTCAATCAGTTTTTAAAAAAATAAAATTTATATTTAATGAATTAATACTAGCTAATGAATTTTTTAAAACACATTTTTTTCCCTAAAAGTTTGACTTGGACAATTACAATTTAACACCTGTGTGCGTGTGTATGTGTGTGTGTGTGTGTGTGTGTGTTATCTTTAAAACCAAAACTCATTTCAAACATAATCCCCCTTTACTACTTTTTTTTCTGCATTTAAAGTAAAGGAAAAGAAAATAAATTCCCTAAATAAGGAAAACAAATAATTTTTATATAGGTCTTTATTAGAAAAATTGCATATTCAGAAATATGAGGCTTTATCTCATTGAAAACATGAGTTTGACTATACAAAAGTTATGATGCTGCCTTTGGAAATTTCAAAGGACATTTCAAAGCAGAGGGGCTTTAAATAACACACAGGATCATAGAGAGATTCATGCATTTCCAACAATCCTGAGAAAATGATAGTTTTAGCTGTCAAATGAAAGAAGTGGAATTAATAGACATTTGATTTATAAAGTTTGACAAACTAGTAGATGAAATCAGAATTTTTGAAAACTTAACATTTTATCTATTTCTATCTTAGAAGAATTGACTGTAAACTTTTACATTTGAAGAAATTTGAGTAGTCAACATTTGTCATTTTTTTTTAAATGGACTGTTTATTTGCTTTTTTGGCATGGATTTCTCATATAAGTCTCCTTACAGTTATAATTTTTCCCTTTAATCCGAATAAAGAAAAAAACATTTTTTTTCAATTAACTGGAGATCCCCTTAATTGTGTTCCACTAATCAAAGTTCTACCAGGCTTCAGAATTTAAACAAGTAAAATGCATCACAGATAAAAAGATGAGATAATTTCCACATGTCTTATTTAAGGATAAACAGAAACAATTAATGGTACCATCCCTACCACTGCCCCTTCATTCCCAATTCAAAATAAATGAAATGGATGCTCTCTATTTGGGTGACCAATGAATTAAATTACTTCAGATAACTACATCTGTATTAGTTTTCTGTTGCTGCCATTACAAACTAGTGTCTTTACACAACACAAATATACTATCTTACAGCTGTGTTAGAACTCCAACAAAGGTCTCACTGGACTAAAACCAAGGAGTCACAGGCTTACATTCCCTTCTGGGGACTCTAGGGGGGAATTCTTCTTGCCTTTTCCAGTTTCCAGAAGCCATCTACGTTCCTTGGCTCATGTCTTCCTTTCTCCATCTTCAAAGCCAGCAATGATAGATGAGATCCTTAGTACATGTTGTCACTCTGCTCTTCTGTCCTTTCTTCTTCTTCATCTTGTAAAGACCCTTGTGATTCCACTGCGGCAACTCAGGTAATCCGGGATAATCTCGCTGTTTTAGACTCGTCTGATTTTTTTTTTCCATCTGCAATCTTAATGCCTCTTTGCCATATAACATAACATATTTGTAGGTTCTGGGAACCAGGATGTAGACATCTTTGGAGGCCATTACTCTGATTAATCATGAGCAACAGACTTGATACCCTATCAAAGGGTCTAGACAGTCTAGTCCAGTAGAACTTTCTGAGATGACAGAAATGGTTAATATCTGTGATGTCCAACATGGTGGGTAAGATTTATAAATGAGATTACAAAGAGGTCAACAGTCACCAGCATTGTTTCAGCCAGCCATCTTTTATTCTAGTGTCCTTGGTTTTCCAGGTTTTTTTAAACACTTGCATTCAAACTTCCTTGACTGCCTACTCCATCTTCATTTTCCAACAAATCCCCATTCGTTCTCTGATTTGAAATTCATGCACTTTAATTGTTCATGAAAACTTAACTGTGGCCTGAGTATATTGTATTTTAATGGGAATTAATGTCTTAAAGGCATAGCACATTATAGAAGTTGTAATATCAACCTGCAGATTGAAGAGTGGTGACACAGGCAGAGGTATAATTCTGGTGATTTCTGAAATAATCTCATATTTGAGATAAACTTCAAATATATTTAAAGCCGATTCTAGTAATAAATTGTTAGAAATTATGTTTGTCTACCATGTAAGCACAAAATAAGAACATTATTATTTATTTGGTAAATGAACTATTAAGTGTAGCAGAAAGTCATTACAAGAAGCTATTGCAGGGTCATAATAGGATCATAAATTACCCAGTTGATGGAATTAACTGTGTGCATAATCATTTAAAATACAGATACACTTATTTATACCCATATGCAGACATGGAGTTATTAAAATTTTTAAAGGTTATGACAAAAACATTCTATAAATAAAATTAAAAGTCAAAATAAGTATTTTTCATATGCTTGACATTCAATCCAATAGTTATTTAACGGTTACTTCACACCACACCAACACTATCCAATGGAAATATAATGCAAGACATACATGTACTTTAAAATGTTCTAGAATGCATAAAGTAAAATGAAATAAGTAAAAATAATTTTAATAATATATTTTAGTTAAAATCATATATCCCAAATATTACCATTTCAACATGAATATATAATAAATATAATATAATAAATATATAGTTATTATAATAAATATATTAAATAGGATATATACATATCCTATATATAATGTATATAATAAATATAATTTATAATATAATAAATATATAATAAACAGGATATATATATGTTTTTACATATATTTATATGTAAATATAAAATTACGAGTTTATTTTCTATTGAGAACACCTCTCAATTAAGACTGGCCACAGTTTAAGTATTCAGTAATTCATTAGTAACACATGGCCATGATATGAACAGTTTGTATAAAGCAAATGAAGAATTCAATGATGAAAATTAAAACAATCCACCTTTAGGGCACCTGAGTGGCTCAGTTGGGTAAGTATCCAACTCTTGATTTCAACTCAAGTCATGATCTCAGGTTGGTGAGATCGAGCCCCATGTGGGGCTCTGTGCTCAGCACAGTGTCTGCTTAAGATTCTTTCTCCTTCTCCTTCTGCCCCTCCCCCTTCTTATGCACTGTCTCAAATAAATAAAATCTTAAAAAAAAAAAAGCTCTACCTTCAGGTAGCTTGCAATCTAACGGACAAAAACATGTACATATAATTAAGATACCCAAATATAATATTCTAAGATACAAATAAAGGCAAATGACTGAAAAATAGAAAGGAACAGACCAAATCCAAGGAAAGGGATTCTAAGAGGTTTATAATTTTCAGCAACCCAAGTCCTACCACAAAATTATTTTTTCTACAGTAGAAATTCTATATGTTCTTTGAAAATGAGGTCAAAATTTATCATATTCAATCAACCAATAAAGGCGGTTTGGTGAAATGAGAAGACTATGGAGTGAATCATAACTAACTCTTTAAATTTCAGCTTCTAGATTTGCTAGCTGTGTGATATTAGGTGAATTCTTGAACACCTATTTCTTTGTATAGTTAGGATGATTAGATACAACACATACTGTTATTACTGAATGACATTTAAAAATTGCCCTGTGTAGTACCTGCTGCACAGTGGGTATTGATTAAATGTTAGATATCTTCTATTATTTCAATGTATAAATGCATTTTTAAAAAAATGTATTTACATAATGTTAATTTCATGTCTATACTCTAATTTTGTGGCTCTCAACTGAGGCAATTTTGCCTCCCAGAGGACTTTTAAAAAATATATGGATCAATACATTTGTATCTTTGAGGAAAATACCTAGTAGTGCTGTTGCTGGGTCATAAGGTAGCTCTATTTTTAACTTCTTGAGAACTCCATAATATTTTCCAGAGTGGCTGTGCCAGCTTGCCTTCCCACCAACAGTGTAAGAGGGTTCCCCTTTCTCCACATCCTTGCCAACATCTGTCATTTCCTGACTTGTTAATTTTAGCCATTCTGACTGGTGTGTGGTGGTATCCCATTAAGGTTTTAATTTGTTTTTCCCTGATACCAATTGAGGTTGAGCATTTTTTCATGTGTCTGTTGGCCATTTGGATGTCTTCTTTGGAAAAATGTCTGTTCATGTCTTCTGCCCATTTCTTGAATGTATTGATCTAAAAGGGCACCTGCAGCCCAATAGTTTATAGCAGCAATGTCCACAATAGCCAAACTATGGAAAGAGGCCAAGATGTCCATTGACAGATGAATGGATAAAGGAGATATACACACATACATACAATGGAATATTACTCAGCCATCAGAAAGGATGAATACTTACCATCTACATCTACGTGGGTGGAACTGGAGGTATTATGCTGAGTGAAATAAGTCAATCAGAGAAACACAATTATTGTATGATCTCACTCATATGTGGAATATAAGAAACAAAGCAGAGGATCACACGGGAAGGCACGGAAAGCTAAATGGAAAGTCATCAGAGAAGGAGAAAAATTATGAGAGACTCTTCTATAGGAAGCAAACTGAGGATTGCCGGAGAGGAGGTGGGTGGGATAATTGGGGATGAGCATTAAGGAGGGCACATGATGTGATGAGCACTGGGTGTTATAAGCAACTGATGAATTATTGAACTCTACATCTGAAACTAAAAAAGAAAAAAAGAAAATGTATGGAGACATTATTGGCTGTCACAACTGGAGAGATACTTCTATCATCTAATGAGTAGAGGACAGCGATGGTGCTAAATATCCCCTGAGGCACAGAACAGTGCCCTTCTTTCCCCCTTTACACACACAGCCACATACACAGACACACACACACAGAATTATCTGGAACCAAATGACAATAGGACTGATATTAAGACTTTTTGGTTACCACAGTGTAACTTTTGGTAACCAAAAACCAAATAAAACTTTCTGAAAATAGTATCTGTCATCCACAAACTTTATTGATTTTACAATTATTTTTAGAAAAAAATCAATACCTAATTACAAAATCTACATTTGCTAAAATCTTAATTTCAAACAATTCTGCTTCCACTCTTCTTTCAAACACATCTTCATTTACATTGTTCAATTCTACCTCTCATGTCTTTTTTTCATATATTTCAAATCAATCTCTTCTGCACTTGGGTCAACATAGTTTTCCTCCATAGGATTGATTTGAAGGAGTTATTTATAACTTTTATTATTTTGCTTAAAAACCTCACATATAAAATAATTATTTTTAACTATAGTCATTAGCATTTTATAAACTGATTCTTAAATTTTTGTGACAGATAGAATGACAAATTCAGAAATGAAAATATTAAATTCTGAGACATCCGTCATGACGAAAGTAAGGGAGATTATACACAGTAAAGTTTAATGATCCACTGCCGTCTTTGTAGGGACATCACTTATGTTCAGTGTTTTAAATATTTCCTCTGGTAAAGTTTCATTCCTCCTTTTCACCGAGGCACCTCCATTAATAGTGAGCTGACAACGATGTCAAGTTGGTGCTTCCGGAGATTTACTTCCAATATGATTTACATTGAAACAGAAGCTCTCTCCCTACTGAGAAAGTAGGCATAGTACTATGCAATCACCAAATGTTTAATATTCTTGAAAGTTTACTTAATTGCTAACTAGCACATTGCCTTTTATTTTAAATTAACTGATTTGATTAATTTTAAAGCACCATTAATTGTTAAAATTGTGTCTCTTTCTCAGTTTATTTTTATAACTCCATAGAGACCATAGAGAACAGGACCAAGCTTGCCTTTGCAAAAAACCTCATTCAGTTTACCTTCATCCTGGTCATGAAGGTAAACCCGATTATAGCAAACTGCTCAGAGGCACAAAGCCTAAATGTTCCCTTTGATTGTATCAAAGAAAAGTTGCACTGAGCAGAGTTAAACAAGTAAGGAAGAATTTGTTCAAAACTTCTGCAATAGAGAAGCGAGATTGAAGTCAACTCCCCTAAAACAAAAAGCAAGGTTTTTAACTCTGAAATGAGCCAACGGGAAAATCCCGGAGGACATTAGGGGCAGAGATGGATCAATAGCAACAGCAAATGTGGAGCACATTGGATTATTCCCCAGTCTGCAAATGTTAGTCTCCGTGATTAGGCTATGTATGTTTGCTAATTTGTACCTAGTTTTTCACAAAACTGAGAGAAAGGATCCTTTTCTTCCTTGATGATTACATTTCAAAGGGATGGTTTGAGAAAGACAGTCCTAGGTTGTAAACTTGTCAAGAGGCTGGGAGAAGATTTATATACATTCCAAAGGGAAAGAATTTGTGGTTACAATTTTTCTAAAGTAAATGCTCTAAGGAGAGGGAGGTCAGGAAGAAGTCTGTGAGATTTAATTAAGCTTAGGGGAAATTTAAGGCCATCTTGGTTAATCAACCTATGCTGCTTGTCTGGTTGCAAAAATGGCTCCAATTCTCCACCCCTCCCTTGATTTATGACCCCTGCCATGTGACTTACAGCTTTTCTCATCCAGAAGTCAGGTTGGTTTTATCCCCCTAATCTTTTGAATGTTGGCTGGTTTTGACTTGCTTTGGCTGATGTACTGTGTAGGTAATAACTGATTGGTTCCCCGGCTTGACCTCAAGAAATTTTGCATGTGTCTACTTTCTCACTATTGGCTCTCTGGCTCCACCATGGGAACAAGCCCAAGCTAGTCTGTTGGAGCACAAGACCTGATGTAACCAATCAAGGCCAACCCACCTGCTATCTGAAAACCAGACTAGCAGATCAATTCTACTGACGCATACACTTGTGAACAAAATAAAAACTTGTTGTTGTTTACCAAATGAAGTTCGTGATTGTTGTTCAACAATGCCTAGCACACATCCTGCCCATGCTTCCTTATATTTCTCAACCAAGAGCTTTAAAGAACTATGTGTGTTGACCACTATGGAGACACAAAAGGTGAGAAGTCTCCAGAGTAATTGATACTTCAACTTTTAAGTGCAAACAGATTATTTTGACTCCATTAGTTCAGTGGTTTTTTTTACTTGCCATCTAGATAGCAAATAAGCATCATATTGAACCTCTTGTAGTTTTTTGTTTCGTTTTGTTTTTTTCTCTCCTACCAAAACATAGACTCACATTTAGGAGAAATATATTCTAGAATAGCTATTAATCCAGGAAAACAAAAATTACTTAATCAGAAAATATTTTATAAAATGTCATTCCAAACTGATTACATATATAGAGCATATATGTTCATTTTATTAAATTATTCTATATAAATCATCTTATTTGAAGATGAAATTGCACCTTTTATATACTTAGCTTTCCAAAGCCTCTCCTCTACCCTCTTTTATCTGATCTATATTGTGTAATAAAATATTAAGAAAAGAAAAAGAAAATATTAAGATATAATAAAAAATGTAGGGTACTCGAATTCTGTTTCTCTTTATGACCTAATTGAATTATAAATAATAAAAGAAATTTGTAATAGAAAGTCTAAGAAGATGTATAATTTCTAATTTTAGAACAAGAGTTGCTGAAATACATCTTATTTCAGAGGTGTTAAGAAAAGACTAGACATAAAATACAATAATATATATTCTATAAGAAAAAAGCAGTTAATTTTTTTTAAAGATTTTATTTATTTATTTGAGAGAGCGAGAATGAGAGAGAGAGAGCACATGAGAGGGGGGAGGGTCAGAGGGAGAAGCAGACTCCCTGCTGAGCGGGGAGCCTGACGTGGGACTCGATCCGGGGACTCCAGGATCATGACCTGAGCCGAAGGCAGTCGCTTAACCAACTGAGCCACCCAGGCGCCCCAAGAGCAGTTAATTTTTAAGATTCACTTGATAATTAGAAGAAACGTCTGGATTACGGTCCAAGCTCTTCCCGTATAAGAGGGACCTTGAGCTGTTTCCACTTTCTAGATCATCTCCTAAATCACTGTTAATTGCAAATGTTAGTCTTCTCCAGAGGCTCAGTATAACAATTTGAACAATTCCACATCCATATCCATTCATTCTGACTGGGTCGTTCACCATTCCCTAATCTTATAATTGACTTTCATATGCTATTAAATAGATGTGAAATAATGGTTTACTAAAACAATTGGTCACATGTCTTTGCCTCCATGTCTAGTCTGAATCTGCTGGAAATCCTTTTTCCTGTTCTCTACTTATAGAAATGTAAGCCTGCCTTCAAGGGTGAAGAAATAGGAATGTATGACTCTACTAGAACAATGAAAACATGACGGCAGAAATAGGAATCTCACTTTAAGTATGAAATTCATTCAAATAGCCATTAAAGTGGATCAGCCAAACTTACATTTTGAATCATTCAGGTATTAAGCCATATAAATCACTTTCACTTTACCGTAAGAGAAATTAGATGATACACAATTTCTTATCAGGGTCTTAAAAAAATTATTTTTCCTCCTCCTTCTTTTACTACTTAATTAGTTTAAAAGAAACTCTGAAGTGAGGCTAAAATTTTTTCCTTACACTATCATGTGGCAGATTCTCTGTATTAAAATTTCTCATCAAGCATTATAAAAAATGAACAATTATTTGTTATTACATTATGTTGTTACCATCTAAATATAAACTTTTATGACTGTCAAAAATTGTGAAATATTTATGTAGTTAAGAGAAGTCATAAAGGATGACTGTCATGGGAGATCATAATAATTAAAGATTGTGATTGCTGTTAATCCCTACAAATGTATTTTTACTTCATAAGACCTCTCCGATTTCCTGCCTGATGCTCAGCTTCTGTATCCCGAACTACAAACAGAACAAAGAAAAGAAAACCAAAACCATTTTGGAGATGATTAGAATTTGCTACAATTCTGAAAATGGAGATTGAAAATAAGCTTGAAAGTAATCAGGTAAAAAGTGTTTCTGACAGTTTATAAACTTACTGAAACCATGTATCACAAATTCTGACCCCTTATGTAGTCTCCTATGGGTTCCAATGAAAAATTTTTCTTATCACCATTATTATTATTAACCAAAAATAGTTACTCACTCCTGCTATTTCTTGATGCTCTTTGAAGAATATACATATAAATAAGACATTATTCATTTTTCTAAAAAAGAATACTCATGATTAAAATTTAATATAGTAAGTATAATAATGGTATATAATATATGATCTAAGCAACAAATAATATGGTTAGCGTTTAGCATTTGGCATTTAGTATAATTGTTTGGATATGAGTTTTATCTATTTATGTTTATATTTTCCCTTGAGAGCAAATATTACATTGTTTATAGCTCTGTGATCTTGAGAGTGTTTTCAATCTCTGTTTATTTTTTTGCAACTGTAAAATTGAAATAATAAGACATTTACCTCACTGGGCTGTTGTGAGAACCAAATGATCACTTAGAACACAGATCAAAGTAAAGGATATTAAAGAGTACATAAGTGTTGAGTCACTAAATTATATACCCGAAACGGATATTACATGCATATTAATGAACTAACTGGAATTTAAATAAAAACTTAAAAAGAAAACACAGACTAGAACATAGAAGGAGCTGGTATTAGTGATAGTGTCACTCTGTCCATAAATCTAGAATCATGAATCATGCCTTGCACCTTACAGGTACTCCATAAATTTGGTTGAATAAATAATGACAAGTAGCTTCAATGTAGAGAGGCATTAAATCATGGTTTTACGTGGTTCTGAGCCCAAGATCTACAAGCTCAAATAAACATTTCCCTTCTTTTTTAAGTGAGGGATATAACTAAACCAGCCTCAAAAGTTTGGTGTAGGATTTAGACAATTTTATTAATATAAAAATTAATAATTCTTAATACAAAATATATACTTAATAGATGGGAGTAGATATTATAATAATTTTATTAGATTTCACAAGAATTGGCGCATCTGCCTTTGCTGAATTTGATGCTATATAATGTGGAAGAATCAATATGGTGCTGTTTATTTTGTTGTTGTTCTTATTTTTCTTATGAATTGTATTTTTCAATTTCTGTTTTTCCATAATAATGTGGCTTATGAATTGTGCTTTACTGTTGTTGCCAGCCATTGCCAAGAGAGATATCAGTGATACGTAAGCAAAATTGGGAAACCAGTGGAGATTTCCATTGTCCAAGCAGATCCTGTTAAGCAGACTTTGCTGATCAGTCTTCTCTTGGTAGACCCCTCTGCCTTCAGCTTTAGTGCCTCAAGTGCCCAGGTACCATTAAAGGCTCTGAATCCTGTCCCAGCCTTGTTTATTTCTTTCACTCACCTATAACAGCTTATTCTCTCTTTTCATCAGCCAGCTCCCTGTGAATCTCAGGGAGGTATAGAGTTGACAATGACTCTCATTTACAAATGTAGAAAAACAGAGAATTTTTTTTTTTCCATTCTCAGGAAATTAAGCCAGTTTCAATGGTGGTCTTGGGTGCTGGTAGGGGATGAATAAGACATGGCATTTTACATAAAATTTTAAGACATTTCACCATGTATTTTTTAATCAATCCTTAAAGACATACGTCTGCTGGTTAGAATTTTATATTGATGAGAGGAAAACTGGATATTCCTTGAGGTAGACATATTTGGGGTTAAAAGTAGGGTTTTGTGAAAAATAGACCATTTGTGTTTGGAAGTGGACATCGAATTCATCTATTTAAAAGACAGTTCTATTAACTAAAAACATCTTTTAACTGTATGCGATCCCATGTTTTGTGACAATATCATCTCTACCAAGAATTTAGTTGTCTCCATGCATCCAAGTAAAATACATTAGCTGACTTAAGAAAATTGCTTTATCCTCTACAGAATGTCAGACCAGTGTTATTAATGAAACAAGAAGTCTGGGGTAAGTGATAATATTAATGTAAAAGCAACAACCAAATGCATTGATCTCTTCAGCTTTCTGCAAATGGAAAATCACAAAATCCTCCTCATTCATTACTCCTGTGTCAGTTTCCTTCATTATGAAGTTTACCATTAAGTGCCTGTTAAAGGAAAGCTACAGTTTCTCTTTAGTGATACATTATACTACCCATCTCTTGTTAGGTTGAAAGCTATACCCTCCACGTAGCATAAAATCATCAGACAGTCACTATTAAAGGAATTTTTCCCTTCCATATTATTTACATATTAGGAAAAATTGGGGAGTGTTTTTGTTTTTTGTTTTTTACTCTGCAATGCAAAAGAGAATCTTTTGGGGATGGAAATTTACCAAAAGTCCTCAAATAAGCTTATCTGAATATGAGTTTACTATAACATATGATTACACTACCAATACTTACACAATTCCTGGCTTCTTGACACAGTGTGCCACAGAACATGTATGTCTAGGAAATGTTTACCAAAATAACATCGTGTGTTACTGAGAAGAGTAACGTCATTTCCATTTTCATTAGCAAAATGATACATTGGTATGAATGACCTTGACATCATAAAATCTTGACAAATGTATCCTTGAGCTTAAAACGTATTTATATATTATAATAATATTTTTAAAACTCACATACATTTAAGTGCAGTTAAGCAGATTATTCAAATTACCAAAACACTTAGAACTGAAAACATAAATCGGAATTCGTTTGAGGTCACACTCTGCCATCAAGAAAACTATAGCTAATCATGCCAAAACAAATAGTCCTGTTTCTGAGAATTCCAGAGCCAATTCATCCCAACATAGTGCAACCCTTGCTATCAAGAAATTCATCGTCATATCTCACCAAAATCTCTGACATTGTGATGTATGCCTATTTCTACTTTTTAATTCCCAGTGAAGAATAAAAATGTAGCTGGTACTTCATTAGAATATCACCTCAAATATTTGAGGGCATCTATGAAATCAGTCTAAAAATTTATTTTTCATGAGAATTGGTCTTCAGATATGCCTGGTCATTAGAGTACCCAGGAGCTCTGATTATAAATACAGATTCCCAGGTCTCACCCTACAGCACATGACTCCCCATCATCAGAAGAGGGTCCCAGGAGTCTGAATTTCTGAAAAGAACCCAAGTCCATTAGCGATTTAACATGTTAGGTAAACTTCTGCTAAGTAAATCAATTGGTCAATAATTTCCAATAATAGCATAAGAAAATCTATTTGCTTGAAAATGTAGAAAAGAATAAAATTGTGAAAAAAGAGAAAAGAAAAGAAAGAAAAGAAAACTCAGGATGGAGAAAGGTCCAAGTACCTAAAGGAAAATAATCACCAAGAGGAAGTTTTATTATTAAATACTCTCAAATAACCTATGAAGCCATATTTAAAGATTGATACACTTCTGTTTTTATTTTGTAATTTTTATTATATAATGAATATCTGTTATAAAATTTGGGGAATTTTATTAAACTGACAGAGAAAAAAATAAGACTCACCTATAATTAAAGTCTCAGATACAGTAATTGTTGGCTTTTGGTGTCTAATTTTCTGCTAGTGCCAATGCCTATGTACCTTTTTTAAATTTTTTACAAAAAAAGGTTCTTTATGTATAACCTTGTAAATTCCTTTTATACATGATGAAATATGTTGAACCTTTTCTTAATATTTTTAGCTCATCAAATGTTCCTTCAACATAAAATTTATTAGCTGTATGCTTTTGCCTATTTAGATGGTGAAAAATTCATTTAACAAATATCGAAGTATCCCATATTTTTATTGCTTCTGATTTTTTCTTATAAATAATGTTTGGTAAATATCTTAATAGCTAGCTCTTTAGCATATCCATGACCATTTTGATACTATATTTCCCTTGAAGTCTCCAATTTGCCCTCCAGAAATCTTATCCTAATTTATTATCAACAGCCTTTTATCAAAGTACCCATTTTCCTACATACCCTTGCCAATACTTGGTGTTCAGATTTGCCTATATATTTTCTTCCCCTCTATGTTTTACAAGCTGGAATATCAGACAAATACTGGGATATATAAATAAATTTGAAACATTTATCATTTTCTGTGCTTCAGATCAGAATAAAGAGCAAGGGGATTATTTAAAGCATTCTATTACTAAAGTATGAGAGACTGATTCATAAAAGAGCATGGTCTATAAGAATATTGTTTTCTCTGATTTATGCTTGATAAGTGAACTTTTATATATTCCCAGATTTTTTCCAGGTTTAATATTTATTAATGTAAACACTCAACAAAACATCTTTAACTTTTTCACCTATTTATTTTTTATTTATTTTTTATTGTTATGGAAATCACCATACATTACATCATTAGTTTTTGATGTACTCTTCCATGATTCATTGTTTGTGCATAACACCCGGTGCCCCACACAGAACGTGCCCTCTTTAATACCCAACACCAGGCTAACCCATCCCCTCACCCTCTCCCCTCTAGAACCCTCAGTTTGTTTTTCAGAGTCCATCGTCTCTCATAGTTCATCTCCCCCTCCGACTTACTCCCCTTCCTTCTTCCCCTCCTGCTAACTTCTTCTTCTTCTTCTTTTTTATTTTTAACATATATTGAATTGTTTCAGAAGTACAGATCTGTGATTCAACAGTCTTACACAATTCACAGCGCTCACCATAGCACATAACCTCCCCAATGTCTATCACCCAGACACCCCATCCCTCCCACCCCCCACCACTCCAGCAAATCTCAGTTTGTTTCCTGAGCTTAAGAATTCCTCATATCAGTGAGGTCATATGATATAGGTCCTTCTCTGATTGACTTATTTCACACAGCACAACACCCTCCAGTTCCATCCACGTCGTTGCAAATGGCAAGATCTCATTCCTTTTGATGGCTGCATAATATTCCATTGTGTATATATATCACCTCTTCTTTATCCATTCCTCTGTCGATGGACATCTTGGCTCTTTCCACAGTTGGGCTATTGTGGACATTGCTGCTATAAACATTGGGATGCACGCACCCCTTCAGATCCCTACATTTGTATCTTTGTGGTAAATACCCAGTAGTGCAATTGCTGGATCGTATGGTAACTCTATTTTCAACTGTTTGAGGAACCTCCATACTGTTTTCCAGAGTAGCTGCACCAGCTTGCATTCCCACCAACAGTGTAGGAGGGTTCCCCTTTCTCCGCATCCCCGCCAACATCTGTCGTTTCCTGACTTGTTACTTTTAGCCATTCTGGCGTGTGTAAGGAGGTATCTCATTGAGGTTTTGATTTGAATTTCCCGAATGCCGAGCGATGTTGAGCACTTTTTCATGTGCCTGTTGGCCATTTGGATGTCTTCTTTGGAAAAATGTCTGTTCATGTCTTCTGCCCATTTCTTGATTGGATTATTTGTTCTTTGGGTGTTGAGTTTGATAAGTTCTTTATAGATTTTGGATACCAGCCCTTTATCTGATAGGTCATTTGCAAATATTTTCTCCCATTCTGTCGGTTGTCTTTTGGTTTTGTGGACTGTTTCTTTTGCTGTGCAAAAGCTTTTTATCTTGATGAAATCCCAATAGTTCATTTTTGCCCTTGCTTCCCTTGATTTTGGCGATGTTTCTAGAAAGAAGTTGCTGTGGCTGAGGTCGAAGAGGTTGCTACCTGTGTTCTCCATTAGGATTTTGATGGACTCCTGTCTCACGTTTAGGTCTTTCAACCATTTGGAGTCTATTTTTGTGTGTGGTGTAAAGAAATAGTCCAGTTTCATTCTTCTGTATGTGGCTGTCCAATTTCCCCAACACCATTTGTTGAAGAGACTGTCTTTTTTCCATTGGACATTCTTTCCTGCTTTGTCAAAGATGAGTTGACCATAGAGTTGAGGGTCCATTTCTGGGCTCTCAATTCTGTTCCATTGATCTATGTGTCTGTTTTTGTGCCAGTACCATACTGTCTTGATGATGACAGCTTTGTAATAGAGCTGGAAGTCCGGAATTGCGATGCCGCCAGCTTTGCTTTTCTTTTTCAATATTCCTCTGGCTATTCGGGGTCTCTTCTGGTTCCATACAAATTTTAGGATTATTTGTTCTATTTCTTTGAAAAAGGTGGATGGTATTTTGATGGCGATTGCATTGAATGTGTAGATTGCTCTAGGTAGCATTGACATCTTCACAATGTTTGTTCTTCCAATCCATGAGCATGGAAGATTTTTCCATTTCTTTGTGTCTTCCTCAATTTCTTTCATGAGTATTTTATAGTTTTCTGAGTACAGATCCTTTGCCTCTTTGGTTAAATTTATTCCTAGGTATCTTATGGTTTTGGGTGCAATTGTAAATGGGATCGACTCCTTGATTTGTCTCTCTTCTGCCTTGTTGTTGGTGTATAAGAATGCCACTGATTTCTGCATATTGATTTTATATCCTGCTACTTTACTGAATTCCTGTATGAGTTCTAGCAGTTTTGGGGTGGAGTCTTCTGGGTTTTCCACATACAGTATCATATCATCTGCAAAGAGTGAGAGTTTGACTTCTTTGCCGATTTGGGTGCCTTTGATTTCTTTTTGTTGTCTGATTGGTGTGGCTAGGACTTCTAATACTATGTTGAATAGCAGTGGTGAGAGTGGACATCCTTGCCGCATTCCTGACCTTAGGGGAAAAGCTCTCAGCTTTTCCCCATGGAGAATGATATTCGCTCTAGGTTTTTCATAGATGGCTTTTATGATATTGAGGTATGTACCGTCTATCCCTATACTCTGAAGAGTTTTGATCAAGAAAGGATGCTGTACTTTGTCAAATGCTTTTTCTGCATCTATTGAGAGGATCATATGATTCTTGTTCTTTCTTTTGTTAATGTATTGTATCACGTTGATTGATTTGTGGATGTTGAACCAACCTTGTAGCCCAGGGATAAATCCCACTTGGTCATGGTGAATAATCCTTTTAATGTACTGTTGGATCCTATTGGCTAGTACTTTGGTGAGAATTTTTACATCCATGTTCATCAAGGATATTGGTCTGTAATTCTCCTTTCTGATGGGGTCTTTGACTGGTTTGGGGATCAAGGTAATGCTAGCCTCATAAAATGAGTTTGGAAATTTTCCTTCCATTTCTATTTTTTGGAACAGTTTCAGGAGAATAGGTATTAATTCTTCTTTAAATGTTGGATAGAATTCCCCTGGGAAGCCATCCGAGCCTGGCTTTTGTTTGTTGGGAGATTTTTGATGACTGCTTCAATTTCCTTCGTGGTTATAGGTCTGTTCAGGTTTTCTATTTCTTCCTGGTTCAATTTTGGTAGTTGATACATCTCTAGGAATGCACCCATTTCTTCCAGGTTATCTAATTTGAAGGCATAGAGTTGCTCATAATATGTTCTTATAATTGTTTGTATTTCTTTGGTGTTGGTTGTGATCTCTCCTCTTTCATTCATGATTTTGTTGATTTGGGTCATTTCCCTTTTCTTTTTGATAAGTCAGGCCAGGGGTTTATCAATCTTGTTAATTCTTTCAAAGAACCAGCTCCTAGTTTCGTTGATCTGTTCTACTGTTCTTTTGGTTTCTATTTCATTGATTTCTGCTCTGATCTTTATTATTTCTCTTCTCCTGCTGGGTTTAGGCTTTATTTGCTGTTTTTTCTCTAGCTCCTTTAGGTGTAGTGTTAGATTGTATGTTTGAGACCTTTCTTGTTTCTTGAGGAACGCTTGTATTGCTATATACTTTCCTCTCAGGACTGCCTTTGCTGTATCCCAAAGATTTTGAACAGTTGTGTTTTCATTTTCATTGGTTTCCATGAATTTTTTTAATTCTTCTTTAATTTCCTGGTTGACCCATTCATTCTTTAGGAGGATGCCCTTTAGCCTCCATGTATTTGAGTTCTTTCCGACTTTCCTCTTGTGATTGAGTTCTAGTTTCAAAGCATTGTGGTCTGAAAATAGACAGCGAATAATCCCAATCTTTTCGTACCGGTTGAGACCTGATTTGTGACCTAGGATGTGATCAATTCTGGAGAATGTTCCATGGGCACTAGAGAAGAATGTGTATTCCGTTGCTTTGGGATGGAATGTTCTGAATATGTCTGTGAAGTCTATTTGGTCCAGTGTTTCATTTAAAGTCTTTATTTCCTTGTTGATCTTTTCCTTAGATGATCTGTCCATTTCAGTCAGGGGGGTGTTAAAATCCCCCACTATTATTGTATTGTTGTCAATATGTTTCTTTGCTTTTGTTATTAATTGCCTTATATAATCGGCTGCTCCCATGTTAGGGGCATAGATATTTACAATTGTTAGATCTTCTTGTTGGATAGACCCTTTAAGTAGGATATAGTGTCCTTCTTCATCTCTTATTACAGTCTCTGTTTTAATATCTAATTTGTCTTATATAAGGATTGCCGCCCCAGCTCTCTTTTGGTGTCCATTAGCATGGTAAATGATTTTCCACCCACTCACTTTCAATCTGGGGGTGTCTTTGGGTCTAAAATGAGTCTCTTGCAGACAGCATATCGATGGGTCTTGTTTTTTTTATCCAATCTGATAGCCTGCGTCTTTTGATTGGGGCATTTAGCCCATTTACATTCAGGGTAACTATTGAAGGGTATGAATTTAGTGCCATTGTATTGCCTGTAAGGTGACTGTTACTGTATATTGTCTGTGTTCCTTTCTGATCTATGCTGCTTTTAGGCTTTCTCTTTGCTTAGAGGACCCCTTTCAATATTTCTTGTAGGGCTGGTTTCATGTTTGCAAATTCCTTATTTTTTTGTTTGTCCTGGAAGCTTTTTATCTTTCCTTCTATTTTCAATGACAGCCTAGCTGGATATAGTATTTTTGGCTGCATATTTTTCTCATTTAGTGCTCTGAAGATATTATGCCAGTCCTTTCTGGCCTGCCAGGTCTCTGTGGATAGGTCTGTTGCCAGTCTAATGTTTCTACCATTTTAGGTTACATATCTCTTCTCCCGAGCTGCTTTCAGGATTTTCTCTTTGTCTCTGAGACTCGTATGTTTTACTATTAGATGTTGGGGTGTTGACCTATTTTTATTGATTTTGAGAGGGGTTCTCTGTGCCTCCTGGATTTTGATGCCTGTTTCCTTCCCCACATTAGGGAAGTTCTCTGCTATTATTTGCTCCAATATAGCTTCTGCCCCTCTCTCTCTTTCTTCTTCTTCTGGGATCCCAATTATTCTAATGTTGTTTCATCTTATCATATCAGTTATCTCTCAAATTCTGCCCTCGTGGTCCTGTAGTTGTTTATCTCTCTTTTTCCCAGCCTCTTTATTTTCCATCATTTGGTCTTCTATATCGCTGATTCTCTCTTCTGCTTCATTTATCCTAGCAGTTAGTGCCCCCATTTTTGATTGCACCTCATTAATAGCCTTTTTGATTTCGACTTGGTTAGATTTTAGTTCCTTTATTTCTCCAGGAAGGGTTTCTCTAATAACTTCCACACTTTTTTCAAGCCCAGCTAGTCTCTTTAAATTCATGAATTTGAACTCTAGGTCTGACATCATACTAATGTCAGTATTGAGTAGGTCCCTGGCAGATGGTACTACCTCTTGTTCTTTTTACTGAGGTGATTTTTTCCATCTTGTCATTTTGTCCAGAGGAGAATAGATGAATGAGAGAACAAAATGCTAACAGGCTAACAACGTCCCCAGCAAATATACTCTATACAAATCAGAAAAGACCTGAAACCAGGGGAAAAGAAAGGGAAAGAAAGAAAAACGAAAGAGAAGAAAAAAAAAAGAAAAGGATAAAAACAAACAAAAACAGAACAAAACAAATAAAAAAAACAGAACATGATCAAATATGATCCGGCTGGTGCATAGATCAGTGCCACACACTAGATTTTGGGCGTATTTTGGTCTGTTAGATTAAAGTGCCTCCTAAAATTTTAAAGGAAGAAAGACTCCTATATGTACAAAATAAGGGTTGATACAATGAAGGGATGGAAGATGACTGTAAAGATGAGAGTTATAAAAGATTTTATAAAAGGAATTGATAAGATAAGAGGTTGTTTGAAGAAAAGAAAGAAGTTTAAAAAAAAAGAAAAGAAAAAAATGGAGAGAATGTGATCAGGCAGGAGACTAGAACAAAGCCATACACTAGTGATTTAGGGTATATTTTGATCTGTTAGAAGAAACTGTATCTCAAAATTTTAAAGAGAGAACAATTTATATATATATATGCCAAAACTAAGGGTAACTACTATGAAGGGATAAAATATGACTAAAAATGAAAAATATTTTTTTTTTAAAAAAAGGGATTGATAAGATGTTGGTTGAAAAAGGGAAAAAGAAAAATTCAAAAAAAAAAACAGTTAAAAAAATTAACTTTGAAAAACTAATGAATCATGGTAAAAAAGCTATGAATTCCATGTGCAGTATTCCCCTAGCGCTGGAGTTCTCCCGTTCTCCCTGATCGGTAAACTTGGTCTTGGCTCGCTGGCTGTTCATGCTGATCTTCTGTGGGAGGGGCCTGTTGCCGTGGTTCCCAATGTCTTTGCCGGAGGCAGAATTGCCGCACCCTTGTCGGTCCGGGCTAAGCAAGCTCCTCGGGTTTGCTCTCAGGAGCTTTTGTTCACTGCAAGCTCTCGGTACAGCCTTGGAGGACCAGGGCAAAAATGGCGGCCTCCCAATCTCCACCCAGAGGAGCTGAGAACTCGGGGCCCCGCTCCTCAGTGCGCCCCCAGAGAAAAGCAGTCACTCCCGTATCCCTGGTCTCCGGACGCACTCCGCGCTCACCCGGCCTGTGATCGACCGTTGCTATCTCTGGCTCCCGACCCCGTGTGGAGTCTCCAAACCCAGCAGATCCCTGCGGTGCTCTCCTGCGCCGCTCCTCCCGGGGGAGGAAGGGGAGTCTCCCCGGATCTACTGCTTGTTGGGTCCCTGCTGGAGGAGCAGTGGCCCGACCGGGCTGCGGATCACAGTTTATGGCAACCCCGAGCTGAGAGTCCGCGCCTCGGCTCCGTCTCTGCAGCCGGCTTCCCCGCTCCGATACCTGGGAGCTCTGGCGCACTCAGGCACCCCCGGTCTTTCTGTGACCCCGAGGGTCCTGAGACCCCACTGTCCCGCGAGGGTTCCACCCCCGCTTAGCCACTACAGCGACGTCCCTCCGCCGAGCCGACTTCTAAAAGGTCCGATTTTGTGCTCCGCGGCTCTAGCACTTGGCAGAAGCGGCCGACGGAGGTCCCCTCCCCCGCCGTCTATCCTCCCGAATATCGCCTCGGATTCACTTCTCCGCACGTCCTACCTTCCGGTAAGTGGTCGCTTCTCTGTTCAGAGAGTTGTTGCTACTCTCCTGTTCGATCTCCTGTTGAGTTCGTAGGTGTTCAGAATGGTTTGATCCCTATTCAGCTGAATTCCTGAGACCAGAGGAAATCCAGGTCTCCCACTCCTCCACCATCTTGCTCTGCCCAGTAACTTTTTCACCTTTTTAGCCTGAGTATATTGTTTTTAAAATTTCTTATAACATGAAGTCCCTTTATTTCCTTTTTTACTGAATTATACTTTGGAGAGTTTGAGATTTTTGTTGTTGTTGCTGTTTTTTCCCCATGAAATCAAACTTACAAAAATATTGCTTGTATTTACCTATCAATTCCTCTAGATTTGTTGTTGACTTTGTACTTAAAATTATAACGTTGTTTGTTTTTACTTGCCTGTAATCATAGCAAGACTTGTACACAGACATTATTTGTCTAAGATACAGCCAGTATTTTTTTCAGCCGCCTTCTCTTGTAGCAGACCTCACAACATGCAGTTAGGCTGTTGCAAACAGCTTTCAGGACAACAGGCAAATTTGAATTGACACTTCCACCAGCTCTCTTGGCCAAGTGGTCTACTTTTTCCCCATCATCTTGTTCTGATTTAATGAGTCTGATTGATTTCTTCAAATTCGTCAATCTGGATCATGCACTGACATCAGGTCTTTACTATTTCAGTGCCACATCGTGCCTTGTATGTGGGTTCTACTCTTCCAGGACCTTAATCCTTTTTCTGTCCTCTTGGTACTGTTTTCTAAGATTTTCTTTTTTTTAAAAGATTTTATTTATTTATTAGAGAGAGAGAGAGAGCATGAGAGGGGGGAGAGTGAGAGGGAGAAGCAGACTCCCCTCCAAACAGAGAGCGTGATGAGGGGCATGATCCCAGGACTCCAGGATCATGACCTGAACTGAAGGCCGTTGCTTAACCAACTGAGCCACCCAGGCGCCCTTCTAAGATTTTCATTCTCTTCATTAATTTGGAAACATGGTCTGATGGTCTGGGATGATGTGAGATATAGGAAGAAGGGGTGCATGACAGGCTGCCTCCAAAAGCAACCCTTAGGTAGTACTGATACCCTTTCTGGGGGTATTGGTTTTCATCTAGAACTTCGAGAGAATAATGACCTAATGACCTACAGTATTCATTGACTAGAAGAAGTTAAGTTCTTCCCTATGAATTTAGACTGTTAGTGGCTCTCTACTGTTGTGGGTACAGTTGAGAAAATCACCACTCCCATAGCTTGTATACAGTGCTTCAGACAAGAACCTTGTTTGACAACCTTATTTGCAAGAGCATACACACTTTTTCAACCTTGTGCAGGACTGTGGGGTAATCATAATGTGGACAGCAGACCAGTTCTCTCATTCTAGAAATCCTGGGTTTCTAAGTCAGAAAGCAGTCTTTGGGAGAAATAGAAAGCGTCCGTGCAACATTTTACAAAATGAACTAATTTTCATGAAGGAAAGTCTGCTTATGCCATCAAGTTGTGCCTATATAGATTTTCTTCCACTGAATATTTTTTTAATTGTCTCCAGATTCTGGTTTTTAGACTAATCATTATTTTATTTTTCTGTGGGACTGTGATTTCCTTCTTTGTTACCTCTTCTGATATATTTCACAAGGAAATTGGAGAGAGTTTTATCCAAAATTACAGGAGAAAATTTTTTATATAATATTTTGCAAATCTTCAAAAGGATGAGAAACCGGTACTCTTTTAGTTTCCACCATTAATCCATGTTGCCCCTAAATAAGTGAGAGTTTATTACTTGAGATATTTGGTTGATTATTTCCTGTTCCAATTTAATTGAAAACAAGAAGGAATTAGTATCACCACTGGTAGCTTAAGCCTTATCATAATCAGCAGAATATTATTTTTGAAGACCTGTTAATAAATCATCAACTAATTTTTAACAGTATTTAATAAAGGCAGCATGACCTCTCCATCTTTTCTTGGCATATTTCTACAAACAATAGCTTTCCATCTTGTAACTGAATTCCTTTTTCCCCTTCATATCAAGTTTCTTTCCATTTGTTTCTGACCACTCCATCTTTATGAAGTCATTTCAATCTATGTGAAGATACATTGAGAACACCATTCTGATATTTTGATGCCAAGATACTGACTTTTGATTGAAGGTCCAAATCATAACAAGTCACAAAACATTATGTACTGTAATTTTCTTGGCTCAGAGTCAAGTATGTTTTGCATAACAGCTCTATTTTTGCTATGTTAAAAATTTTCTATTTGACTTTTCTTTTTTTAAAAGATTTATTTATTTATTTGAGAAAAAGAGAGCATGAGCAGGAGGGACAAAGGGGGAGGGAAAGAGAATCTCAAGCAGACTCTGCTCTGAGCATGGAGCCTGACCTGGGGCTTGATACCATGTCCCCAAGATCACGACCTGAGCTGAAACCAAGAGCTGAATGCCTAACTGACTGCACCACCCAGACCCCCTTTGACTTTTATTAATTTAACCCACTCAGTTTGATATTTTGATACCTTTTGCAATCCATCAAAATGGCAGAAATTTAAGATGCATGCAAAAGTCACACAGGCAGTTCTGGGGGAAAAAGTGATCGCACTAAAAGTGAGATACACAATTCAAAGGTGATTCTTTTGCTGCAACTACCTGATTACTAGACATAGAGAATTTGTAGTCATCTAAGTATATTCAACAGTATTTCATTCAGCTGATAGGACAATTAACAAATAACAATGTTATGACTTATACTTTTATTGGAAAATTAATGATCACTTTGAATGTTTGTTAAGGTCATCATATCAAAGGGCTGCAGGATAAGCCACCAGCTCCATGAGATGTTCTATCTATATATTAGTTGTATGTCAGTGTGTTTTGTAATTCTCCTTCAATCAAAAAAGATTTAACCAATCCAACATCAACTGTGCAACATTTGGCATGGTACTGGCTGCTGGGATACAAAGATAGAAAAGCTAAAGTTCTAGTAGTCAAAGAGAGCAAAGGGTAATGACACAAGGTATACTGTGCAAATCGGTACCTCTGCTGGGGAATCAGCCTTGGTTAGGTCTTCACCCAAAGTGAACGTATCACTTTTTATATGACCCTAATTCTAGTTACTAGAATTAGAAAAGTCTATGGAGAATGACTTACCTGTTGCTAAGGAAATGGGCTGGCATTAAGATTTTAAACACAGTGTGGTGTTAATTTGCTGAGTCAAACACGCTCAAGAAATGGGATCAAGAGAAAAAGCTAAAGGACATCTGGAAAGGCAGCCGGGGGCAGAGGCAAAGGGGCAAGAATAACAGTAAACAGCCTCAAGTAAGCAGAAGCTGTAGACGGGGGGCTGAGCCTGCACACATGGCTGGTAGTTGCAGGAATATTACTATAAACAGAGATGGAAAAGAAAAGGACATTGATGATCTCCTGACAGTAAATATGTCAAGTCTGTATTAGTTTCCTATTGATTCTATAAATGCAAATGTGGTGGCTTACAACACACATTTCTCATCCTTTGTTCTGGAGGTCAAAATTCTGAAATGGGTCTCACTGGGCTAAAATCAAGGTGTCTACATGACTATGTTTCTTTTGAAGTTTGCCTTTTCCAGCTTTTTGAGCTCATTCACATTCCTTGGCTCTTCCACCACTTCTACCGCTTCTCGCCACTTCTACCATCCATGTCTACCATCCTCAAAGCCAGCAACACTGGGCTGAATCCATCTTGAGATTCTTAATGTTAAGAAGATGGTCAAATTACTCTTTATATTTTTCTTCTTTTCTTTCTTCTCTCCATGTCCTCTTTTTTTTAATTTTATTTTTCTTCAGCAAATGATTACTCTGAGCCAGGTGACATGATTGAGATTAGGGAAAGAACAATAACAAAGATACACTTAATTCCTTCAACCCTCAGAGAGTTTACAACCTATAAGACAAGCCAAACAAGGAAATAATCTTCACAACAAAACCAGACAAAATGACATAAGTAGATAAAATTCAGATGGAAGCCCATAAACAATAAAAAATAACACAGATTAAGGTTAACGGATTTTTAGGAAAAGTGTAGGTAAACTGAAAAATTAAGGAAAAAGAAGACTTATCCAAACAAATAATTGGAGAATATTATATGCATGCCTAAGGACCGAATTCCAATCCTATCAAGTATATCTTGCTGAAGTTCATGTGCATCGTCTATGGTCATGAAATGAGTGGATCCAACATCCAGCCATGGTAGTAGACATCTAATAACATGATTTTGAAGCAAGGACATTTTGGCAAGTGTGCTTTTCTCCCACCAAATAAAAATTTGAAAGCAAATTGTTTATATGCTAATCAGCAGATACTTCCTTTGCCAAAGTGTTCTACAAGAGACATGGCAGAGAAGTTATTTAAAACACACACACAGCAATATTACCTTCGACATTATTAGCATCACCCATGAGCTTCCAAAGTGACTTACTTTAGTTTCATATGCTTCTTTCATGAGAAGAATCTGTTAATTAACTGAGGAAAATTTCTGGTTTTTATGGTTACTGTCCATCTTTAGAACAGCATTATAAAAAGGATTTTTTTTAAAAAAATTCGCTCTGCCAATGCATTTTTTGAGAAAGATATTATTTCAAATGTTATTTCAATTAAAATGTATTGCTGTCTATTCATTGATTTTAAAAACATCAAGCACAGAAGCACATACAGAAAGTTCAAATGGTGAGTTATAAAGATCATTTTGTTAATTCATGTAAAAATTTTTGCCAGGCAAAATTTGATGTAAACTGACTTGAAATAGCATTATATATATTTTTTAATTAGGTTAGATATTTTTAACATGGAATTCAATTTAAAATTTTTGAAGTGAAAGAAAATTTTAATAAAAGCTATCTGTAGAAATACAAATATTGTTTTAGAAGTTGCAGCTTCAAAAGATAGATTGTAAGTAATTACCTACACAAATAACATATATAATATAATCAGGTAAGTAGTGAAAACAAAATGACTTTTGGAAGAGAGGATACTAACATTTATGTAGACTAAAGATTAAGCAGGCGAAGTTAGGCTGTACAGGAAAAATGATCAGTGACCTTTTTGATCTTTTAGTCTCATTATATACTGCATATAAATCAGGAAGCAATAAATTAAGTCTGTATTATATTATGTGATTCTGGATCTAAAACAAGGCAAACTTAAACTCGGAATTGCCTTTTATACATTTCCAACACCAGGTTTCAGAGGTAAACTCAAATCCAGCAAACTGAAATTTCCAGAGTACTTTTTAAAAAAATCAGAGAGGTCATGAGTCAGGTTTGCTAATAAATTTGGGCTCACCTTGTTCTGAATCATATAGGAATGGAAGAATTAGAATATATCTAAGGCTGAAGGGATAATATTACCTGTTCTTAGAATCAAAATCAAGATGTTTGCTTGAAATTTTATAGTTTTTTGACACATATACTATAGATTTAATATAAATATCATGTAGTATGTGTTTGTAATTATATATGGAGAGAGACTGAGAGAGAAAGAGGGAGAGAGATTGTTAAGAAGAAAAATCATAAAAGCTAGGTGAACTGGTAGTAATCCAAACACTGTAATTATTTTCAGCAATTATAAACAATCTTAAGCTCATTTGACTGCATTTGACTGCCCTGCCATTTTCTCGAACTAAAATGTCTATCCATTAATTTATATGCTATAAATTCAAGTCTTAATTGGGAGTTAGTCTCCGAAGTTAGTGTTTGCCTGTTTGTTTTTTCCTGAAACTTGTGTGGGGGTCTTCGTTGTCAGTAGAGTTGGGGACAGGGATCCTCTAATGCATGCGAATTAGGACTTGTGCACAACAAAATATTTTTCAGTGTCTCCATGTCCTCTCAATCATTCACGTACAGGATGAGTTTGTTTTATTTAGCTGAGTCTGGATCTTAACACAGGTAAACCCCAAGTACTTTTTTTACAAGTGCTGTTTTAATATACATTGTTTTTTTCCAGAAATACAATGAGGAGTTGCCCACGGTTTGGAGAAGCTACCCCATCAGTGGCCATTCAGCGTCTGCACCCCTGTAACAACATACCCATGTCCACGCCTGGGGCACACTTGTTCCAACACTGTGTTTCGACATCAGAGCAAGCACTTGGCATATTTTTGTTTTCTAGCCTAGGTTCATGTGAGAGCTTACTTGGGAAAAGATATTATGTTATTACAATCTTTACTTCCTCATTTCATGGGTAAATCTTGGTAGTTATTTCTTTAATTTTATTGTATAGCTGTTGAACAATAAAAATTTGTTATAAAAGTTCCCTTAGGTCAAGGACCATGATATAATTATGTAAATGGAAAAAATAGGTCTGTTTCTTTAAAAAAAATTAATGGATTTCATGTTAACTTTAGAATATAGTTAAATTATTCCTTTGGTTAAAAGAAAGGGTTTCCAGTGTTACCTTTAATATATATGCTGCCATAAAACTGTTCGATGACATTATTTGTAAATAATGAGTTCTCTCTGATAGACTTAATCTCTCTCTACTTCAAAGAAAAATAAGTTAAAACTCTCAGATAAAAGATTTTAGAGAAGTATCATTGGCTTTAATAGCTCAGATTTTTCTCTTTAATAAGTGAAATAAGGGGCGCCTGGGTGGGTCAGTCGTTAAGCATTTGCCTTTGGCTTGGGTTGTGATCCCCGGGCCCTGGGATTGAGCCCCGCATCGGGCTCCCTCCTTGGCAGGGAACTTGCTTCTCCCTCTCCCACTCCCCCTGCTTGTGTTCCCTCTCTCACTGTCTCTCTCTCTCTGTGTCAAATAAATAAACAAAATCTTAAAAAAAAAATAAGTGAAATAAAAAGTTAGGTAAATTTGTGTTAATGTTGATTTTAATTTGCTTTTGGATGATGGAGTCATGAGAGAATAAAATAGATTATTTACAATCATCTTGTACTGTAAAATCTATCAACTTGTAAGCATTTCTTAGATAAGCAATTGAATGAGTAAAAGTTGGCTCTACACAGAACAGACATTATTCAAAACAAAAAGCTTAGAATATTATATTTCTATTACTGAAATGTGTTCTTCAAGCTAAACAACATAATACAGTGGGACAATGCCACATATAATTTGGAAATAATTATTTAAAAAAATTAAGAGTTACTTTTAACTCACAATTCATATATGATGAAGTGAAATTCAAAGGCAGATAGAAATTCTATTATTTCTGGTTACAAATATTAATGATCAGACAGAGTGGGGGGAAATCCACTGAGGGTATCTTATATATCTGAAAAGTTTACAGTGTCAAACTCCCTTATTTCCTACTGAAATTTCCTTCAAGTTTTTCATCAAATTTCTAAGTCCATTTTGGAACATTGTATATACTTTGTTTCTATCAGGTCACTCCACTGAGTTAACTTTCAAGGCATGATGCAAAATACAGATTTCCTCTCAGTACAATGTAGTCCAAAGCATTAACAGAAGACTGGGAATTTTATATCTCATTTATATCTCATTTTGTGTAGCTTTTTATTTTTTTCATATGTGAATGTAATAATCATAAACATATGAGTAATGTCACTAATAGAGAAATAGACTGTTGTTACTTAGTAGTATTTGAGTTAAGTACTTCCTAAATATAATGCAAGTTCTGTTTCACTTCTGCATAAAGCTTTTTTTAAAATATTTATTTATTTGTATTTGAGAGAGAGAGAGACCGCATGGGATAGGGAGGGGCAGAGGTGGAAGGAGAGAGAATCTCAAGCAGACTTCACAGTGGAGCGTGGAGCCAGACCTGGCACTCGATCTCAACACCCTGAGATCATGACCTGAGCTGAAATTAAGAGTCAGGCACTTAACCTACTGCACCACTCACGTGCCCCTGCAAAAACCATTTTTTTTTAAGATTTTATTTATTTATTTGACAGAGAGAGACACAGTGAGAGAGGGAACACAAGCAGGGGGAGTGGGAGAGGGAGAAGCAGGCTCTCTGCGGAGCAGGGAGTCCGATGCGGGGCTCGACCCCAGGACCCTGGGACCATGACCTGAGCTGAAGGCAGACGCTTGATGACTGAGCCACCCAGGCACCCTGCAAAACACTTTTTAACATGAATTTGTTATGAGGCTATGGAACCTAGTTTGGTAACTTAAAGACAGAAACTTAGGTTTTTTTGAAAATTATTTTTTCTTTCAAATTGCTTATTTATTCTTTTAGTATAATCCACATTAAAACTTCCACTTTTACACACTCCTCCCCAAATATCTTGCAATTCCTTTTTTTTTCCTGTGCTTAAGAATTGTTTCTACACTTGTGCCTGTAGATTTTCATTAATTCAGCAATCATGCTTTGGGTAACTTGTATATTCCAAGAGGTAGTCACTGAAGCATACAGGAATAGGAAAACAAGCAAACAAACAAATCTCTACAACATTCTAAGCCTGTTGGATAAATATTTGCACGGTATTATACAAAATGTTAAAACATGTTAAGTGTTATGGAAACAATAGAGTAAGGGAAGGGAAAACAAAGGAGCGAAGGTGAATAGACAAAATATTACATATATGGGGTGGTTATGGTCATATCTATTGCAAAGAAAATACATAAGCAAAGGAATTAAAAAGCCTTGAGTCTGGAATGTGTCTGGTGTGTTTTAGGGTCTAAGATGTGGCCAGTGCCATTGGATTCAGGAAGGCGGAGACTAGTGCACTCAGTTAAGGGGGTGTAGAGGCCGCCTAAAGAATCCTGTAGGCCCTTATAATGACTTAGGTTTTATTCCACGAGAATAGGAAGGCCTTGGTGGGTGGTGAGCAGAGTGATGCTGTGATCTGACATGTTTTTTGACAACATTCTTCTGGCTGTTTTCGAACTGGATTGTGGGCAGAAGTCATTGAAGGTAAATCTGTTGAGAAGCTGTTATATAATCCAACAGGAGATGATGTGGCTTGGGATAATAGGCAAGTTGTAAAAATTGGTGACAATTACACATTTTGTACTTGTTTTTATTATTATTATTATTATTATTTATCAATTTCTCTTGTACCAAGAGAATCTTGAAAGGCTGTGTTTATCCATCTTTTGAATCACATTCTTTACCACAGTGTCTGGTTCAATCAGTGAATGTGCCTAATAAATAGTTATTAAATTAAAGTGAAGTGATTACTTCTAAATAAACACTGATACAGAAATTTGCATAATTATTCAAATACTATGCCTAGCTGTGAAATATTTTGTTCTATTTTTGTGTGCTCTAAGTACATACTTACAGTAGGATATTAACGTATGATTTTCAAACTGTGAAAACCAGAAATAAAATTCAAATATTGATTTGTTAGAAATTTCCTATAAAACTTGCTGAAATCTAAGGAGCACATTATATTAATTATAACTTATAGAATTTTATTTATTGTTTATTTGAAAGCTATTGTAGGACCAGATAATACAGTCCCTTTTAGGCAAGCAAACAAGTAGAATGCATAGACGTTCGCTCAAGATTAGTCACAGTTTTTAGAAGCAGAACCCAGGGACTTGTCTCATTTTTTTGCCATGTACCTTTCTCTACACTGAGATCTTCCTCACCCACTTATAGAACAGATTGTGCTTAATGTAATTTGCTTTCAAAGCAAGAGTCATTTTACATTATACTTTTTAAATGTCTCTCATAGGTGCTTAAGACTGATGTCAGATCGACTGACATTAAACTATAAAAATATTTAGCAAATACAATCAGTTTATTAAATTCCTATTTGAATTGTTTCATTGACTGAAAAATGCAACTAGTAGAAGTGTCACTAGTAAATTACAGTTTACCATCAGGTGAGTATAAAACCATAACAAACTCACAGAAACAGACAATAAGCGCAGACACAAATGTACACATACAGGGGGAAAAGAACACCAAACCCCGAAGACTGAAAAACATGAATGCAGTGAACACAGTGTTTCTATTTAAATACTCCTTTTCTTCCTTCCAAACAATTTCATTTTCAGTAGTTCATTTAAACCTCTCAGTAACTTTGTGAAATAAGAACCACAACCAGGGGCGCCTGGGTAGCTCAGTTGGTTAAAGGTCTAACTCTTGATTCCCACTCAGGTCATGATCTGAGGGTTGTGGCATCCAGAGGTGTGACAGGCTTGCACAGAGCATGGTTCTTGGTTGAGATTGTCTCTTGTCCCTCTCCCTCTACCTCTGCTCCTCTCCCTCCTGCCCCTCCACGCTCCTAGCTCCAGCCCCCCTTTCATTCTCTCTCTCTCTCTAAAGAAAAAAAAAAAGAAGAAGAAAGAAAAGAAAACCTATAAAAAAGAAAGAAAGAAATACACCCATATCCCTATAACACAAATAATAGAATTTAATGCAGGCCTTCAGACATTTGATTTTTATCAATATTTTCTTTCCTTTACAAATTGGTTTTTTGGAGAAACAGCAAACAATGCATGTTGATGAAACTATTCTACAGTATATCTTTCTTTTTTTTTTAAATTTTTTCCCAGCTTCATTGAGGTATGATTGAACAAAAGTGTATATATTTAGGTTGTACAATGTGATTTTTTTTAAGTATACAGCGTGATTTATTTTAATAATTTTTTATTGTTATGTTAATCACCATACATTACATCATTAGTTTTTGATGTAGTGTTCCATAATTCATTGTCTGTATATAACATCCAGTGCTCCATTCAGTACCTGCCCTCTTTTTTTTTTTAAAGATTTTATTTATTTATTTATTTGAGAGAGAGAGAATGAGAGATAGAGAGCACGAGAGGGAAGCGGGTCAGAGGGAGAAGCAGACTCCCTGCTGAGCAGGGAGCCCGATGTGGGACTCGATCCCGGGACTCCAGGATCATGACCTGAGCCGAAGGCAGTCGCTTAACCAATTGAGCCACCCCAGCGCCCAGTACCTGCCCTCTTTAATATCCATCACCAGGCTAATCCATCCCCCCACGCCCCTCCCGCCTAGAACCCTCAGTTTGTTTTTCAGAGTCCATCATCTCTAATGGTCCCTCTCCACCTCCGACTGACTCCCCTTCATTCTTCCCCTCCTGCTATCTTCTTCTTTTTTATTTCTTAACATATATTGCATTATTTGTTTCAGAAGTACAGATCCGTGATTCATCAGTCTTGTACAATTCACAGTGCTCACCATAGCACATACCCTCCTCAATGTCTATCATCCAGCCACCCCATCCCTCCCACCCCCCACCACTCCAGCAACCCTCAGTTTGTTTCCTGAGATAAGAATTCCTCATATCAGTGAGGTCATATGATACATGTCTTTCTCTGATTGACTTATTTCACTCAGCATAACAGCCTCCAGTTCCATCCACGTCGTTGCAAATGGCAAGATCTCATTCCTTTTGATGGCTGCATAATATCCCATTGTGTATATATACCACCTCTTCTTTATCCATTCATCTGTCGATGGACATCTTGGCTCTTTCCACAGTTGTGCTATTGTGGACATTGCTGCTATAAACATTGGGCTGCACGTACCCCTTCAGATCCCTACATTTGTATCTTTGGGGTAAATACCCAGTAGTGCAATTGCTGGATCAGATAGTAGCTCTATTTTCAACTGTTTGAGGAACCTCCATACTGTTTTCCAGAGTGGCTGCACCAGCTTGCATTCCCACCAACAGTGTAGGAGGGTTCCCCTTTCTCCACATCCCCGCCAACATCTGTTGTTTCCTGACTTGTTAATTTTAGCCATTCTGACTGGTGTGAGGTGGTACCTCATTGAGGTTTTGATTTGGATTTCCCTGATGCCAAGCGATGTTGAGCACTTTTTCATGTGTCTGTTGGCCATTTGGATGTCTTCTTTGGAAAAATGTCTGTTCATGTCTTCTGCCCATTTCTTGATTGGATTATTTGTTCTTTGGGTGTTGAGTTGATAACTTCTTTATAGATTTTGGATACCAGCCCTTTATCTGGTAGGTCATTTGCAAATATTTTCTCCCATTCTGTCGGTTGTCTTTTGGTTTTGTGGACTGTTTCTTTTGCTGTGCAAAAGCTTTTTATCTTGATGAAATCCCAATAGTTCATTTTTGCCCTTGCTTCCATTGCCTTTGGCGATGTTTCTAGCAAGAAGTTGCTGCGGCTGAGGTCGAAGAGGTTGCTACCTGTGTTCTCCTTTAGGATTTTGATGGATTCCTGTCTCACGTTTAGGTCTTTCAACCATTTGGAGTCTATTTTTGTGTGTGGTGTAAGGAAATGGTCCAGTTTCATTCTTCTGCATGTGGCTGTCCAATTTTCCCAACACCATTTGTTGAAGAGACTGTCTTTTTTCCATTGGACATTCTTTCCTGCTTTGTCAAAGATGAGTTGACCATAGAGTTGAGGGTCCATTTCTGGGCTTTCGATTCTGTTCCATTGATCTATGTGTCTGTTTTTGTGCCAGTACCATACTGTCTTGATGATGACAGCTTTGTAATAGAGTTGGAAGTCCGGAATTGTGATGCCGCCAGCTTTGCTTTTCTTTTTCAATATTCCTCTGGCTATTCGGGGTCTCTTCTGGTTCCATACAAATTTTAGGATTATTTGTTCTATTTCTTTGAAAAAGGTGGATGGTATTTTGATGGCGATTGCATTGAATGTGTAGATTGTTCTAGGTAGCACTGACATCTTCACAATATTGGTTCCCCCAATCCATGAGCATGGAAGATTTTTCCATTTCTTTGTGTCTTCCTCAATTTCTTTCATGAGTATTTTATAGTTTTCTGAGTACAGATCCTTTGCCTCTTTGGTTAAATTTATTCCTAGGTATCTTACGGTTTTGGGTGCAATTGTAAATGGGATCGACTCCTTGATTTGTCTCTCTTCTGCCTTGTGTTGGTGTATAGGAATGCCACTGATTTCTGCGTATTGATTTTATATCCTGCTACTTGACTGAATTCCTGTATGAGTTCTAGCAGTTTTGGGGTGGAGTCTTCTGGGTTTTCCACATACAGTATCATATCATCTGCAAAGAGTGAGACTTGGACTTCCTCTTTGCCAATTTGGATGCCTTTGATTTCTTTTTATTGTCTGATTGGTGTGGCTAGGACTTCTAATACTATGTTGAATAGCAGTGGTGAGAGTGGACATCCTTGCCGCATTCCTGACCTTAGGGGAAAAGCTCTCAGAGTTCCCCATGGAGAATGATATTCGCTGTAGGTTTTTCATAGATGGCTTTTATGATATTGAGGTATGTACCGTCTATCCCTATACTCTGAAGAGTTTTGATCAAGAAAGGATGCTGTACTTTGTCAAATGCTTTTTCTGCATCTATTGAGAGGATCATATGATTCTTATTTTTTCTTTTGTTAATGTATTGTATCACGTTGATTGATTTGAGGATGTTGAACCAGACTTGCAGCCCAGGGATAAATCCCACTTGGTCATGGTGAATAATCCTTTTAATGTACTGTTGGATCCTACTGGCTAGTACTTTGGTGAGAATTTTTGCATCCGTGTTCATCAAGGATATTGGTCTGTAATTCTCCTTTTTCATGGGGTCTTTGTCTGGTTTTGGGATCAAGGTAATGCTGGCCTCATAAAATGAGTTTGGAAGTTTTCCTTCCATTTCAATATTTTGGAACAGTTTCAGAAGAATAGGTATTAATTCTTCTTTAAATGTCTGATAGAATTCCCCTGGGAAGCCATCTGGCCCTGCGTTTATGTTTGTTGGGAGATTTATGATAACTGCTTCAATTTCCTTAGTGGTTCTAGGTCTGTTCAGGTTTTCTATTTCTTCCTGGTTCAATTTTGGTAGTTGATACATCACTAGGAACTCACCCATTTCTTCCAGGTTATCTAATTTGCTGGCATAGAGTTGCTCATAATATGTTCTTATGATTGCTTGTATTTCTTGGGTGTTGGTTGTGATCTCTCCTCTTTCATTCATGATTTTGTTGATTTGGGTCATTTCTCTTTTCTTTTTGATAAGTCTGGCCAGGGGATTATCAATCTTGTTAATTCTTTCAAAGAACCAGCTCCTAGTTTCGTTGATCTGTTCTACTGTTCTTTTGATTTCTAGTTCATTGATTTCTGCTCTGATCTTTATTATTTCTCTTCTCCTGCTGGGTTTAGGCTTTATTTGCTGTTTTTTCTCCAGCTCCTTTAGGTGTAGGGTTAGGTTGTGTATTTGAGAACTTTCTTGTTTCTTGAGGAAGTCTTGTGTTGCTATACACTTTCCTCTCAGGACTGCCTTTGCTGTATCCCAAAGATTTTGAACAGTTGTGTTTTCATTTTCATTGGTTTCCATGAATTTTTTTAATTCTTCTTTAATTTCCTGGTTGACCCATTCATTCTTTAGTAGGATGCTCTTTAGCCTCCATGTATTTGAGTTCTTTCCGACTTTCCTCTTGGGATTGAGTTCTAGTTTCAAAGCATTGTGGTCTGAAAATAGGCAGGGAATAATCCCAATCTTTTCGTACCGGTTGAGACCTGATTTGTGACCTAGGATGTGATCTATTCTGGAGAATGTTCCATGGGCACTAGAGAAGAATGTGTATTCCGTTGCATTGGGATGGAATGTTCTGAATATGTCTGTAAAGTCCATTTGGTCCAGTGTTTCATTTAAAGTCTTTATTTCCTTGTTGATCTTTTGCTTAGAGGATCTGTCCATTTCAGTTAGGGGGGTGTTAAAGTCCCCCACTATTATTGTACTGTTGTCAGTATGTTTCTTTGCTTTTGTTATTAATTGCCTTATATAATTGGCTGCTCCCACGTTAGGGGCATAGATATTTACAATTGTTAGATCTTCTTGTTGGATAGACCCTTTAAGTAGGATATAGTGTCCTTCTTCATCTCTTATTACAGTCTTTGTTTTAATATCTAATTTGTCTGATATAAGGATTGCCACCCCAGCTTTCTTTTGGTATCCATTAGCATGGTAAATGGTTTTCCACCCCCTCACTTTCAATCTGGTGGTGTCTTTGGGTCTAAAATGAGTCTCTTGCAGACAGCATATTGATGGGTCTTGTTTTTTAATCCAATCTGATAGCCTGTGTCTTTTGATTGGGGCATTTAGACCATTTACATTCAGGTAACTATTGAAAGGTATGAATTTAGTGCCATTGTATTGCCTGTAAGGTGACTTTTACTGTATATTGTCTCTGTTCCTTTCTGATCTATGCTGCTTTTAGGCTCTCTTTTTGTTTATAGGACCTCTTTCAATATTTCTTGTAGGGCTGGTTTTGTGTTTGCAAATTCCTTTAGTTTTTGTTTGTCCTGGAAGCTTTTGATCTCTCCTTCTATTTTCAATGATAGCCTAGCTGGATATAGTATTCTTGGCTGCATATTTTTCTCGTTTAGTGCTCTGAAGATATCATGCCAGTCCTTTCTGGCCTGCCAGGTCTCTGTGGATAGGTCTGTTGCCAATCTAATGTTTCTACCATTTTAGGTTACATATCTCTTCTCCCGAGCTGCTTTCAGGATTTTCTCTTTGTCTCTGAGACTCGTATGTTTTACTATTAGATGTTGGGGTGTTGACCTATTTTTATTGATTTTGAGAGGGGTTCTCTCTGCCTCCTGGATTTTGATGCCTGTTTCCTTCCCCACATTAGGGAAGTTCTCTGCTATTATTTGCTCCAACATAGCTTCTGCCCCTCTCTCTCTTTCTTCTTCTTCTGGGATCCCAATTATTCTAATGTTGTTTCGTCTTTTCGTATCGCTTATCTCTCGAATTCTGCCCTCGTGGTCCTGTAGTTGTTTATCTCTCTTTTTCTCAGCCTCTTTATTTTCCATCCTTTGGTCTTCTATATCACTGATTCTTTCTTCTGCCTCATTTATCCTAGCCGTTAGTGCCCGCATTTTTTATTGCACCTCATTAATAGCCTTTTTCATTTCAACTTGGTTAGATTTTAGTTCTTTTATTTCTCTAGAAAGGTTTTCTCGAATAACTTTCACACTTTTTTCAAGCCCAGCTAGTATATTTAAAATCATGATTCTGAACTCTAGGTCTGACATCATACTACTGTCAGTATTGAGTCGGTCCCTGGCAGACGGTACTACCTCTTGTTCTTTTTGCTGAGGTGATTTTGGCTTGTCATTTTGTCCAGAGGAGAACAGATGAATGAGAGAACAGAATGCTAACAGGTTAACAACGTCTCCAGCAAATATACTCTATACAAATCAGAAAAGACCTGAAACCAGGGGACAAGAAAGGGAAAGAAAGAAGAGAAAAAGAAAAAGGAAAAAGGAAAAGATAAATACAAACAAAAACAGAAGAAAACCAAAAAAAAACAAAAAAAAAAAACAGAATATGATCAAATATGATCAGGCTGGTGCATAGATCAGTGCCACACACTAGCTTTTGGGCATATTTTGGTCTGTTAGAAGAAAATGCCTGCTAAAATTTTAAAGGAAGAAAGATTTATATATGTACAAAATAAGGGTTGATATAATGAAGGGACGGCAGATGATTGTAAAGATGAAAATTATAAAAGATTTTATGAAAGGACTTGATAAGATAAGAAGTTGTTTTTAAAAAGAAAGAAGAAGATTTAAAAAGAAAAAGAAAATGAAAAAAGAAAGGGAGAGAATTCGATCAGGCAGGAGAGTAGAACAAAGCCATACACTAGTGATTTAGGGTATATTTTGATCTGTTAGAAGAAATTGTATCTCAAATTTTAAAGAGAGAACAACTTATATACATATGCCAAAAATAAGGGTAACTACTATGAAGGGATAAAAATATGACTCTAAAAATGAAAAATAAAAATGTTTTTTTTTAAAAAAGGGATTGATAAGATGTTGTTTGAAAAAGGGAAAAAGAAAAATTAAAAAATTTTTTAAAAAATTAACTTTGAAAAACTAATGAATAATGTTAAAAAAGCCATGAATTCTATGTGCAGTATTTCCCTAGCGCTGGAGTTCTCCCGTTCTCCTTGACCGATAAACTTGGTCTTGGCTTGCTGGCTGTTCCTGCTGATCTTTTGGGGGAGGGGCCTGTTGCTGTGGTTCCCAAATGTCTTTGCCGGAGGCGGAATTGCCCCGCCCCTGTGAGTCCGGGCTAAGCAAGCTGCTCCAGTTTGCTCTCAGGAGCTTTTGTTCCCTGCAAGCTCTCGGTATAGCTTTGGAGGACCAGGGTGAAAATGGTGGCCTCCCCATCTCCGCCCAGATGAGCTGAGAACTTGGGGCCCCGCTCCTCAGTGCGCCCCCAGAGAAAAGCAGTCACTCCCGTGTCCCGGTCTCCGGCCGCACTCCGTGCTCACCCGGCCTGTGACCGAGCGTTTCTATCTCTGGCACCCGACCCCGTGTGGAGTCTCCAAACCCAGCAGATCCCTGCGGTGCGCTCCCGCGCCGCTCCTCCCCGGGGGAGGAAGGGGAGTCTCCCCGGCTCTGCCGCTTGTTGGGTCCCTTCTGCAGGAGCAGTGGCCCGACTGGGCCGCGGATCACAGTTGATGGCCACCCCGAGCTGAGAGCCCGCGCCTCGGCTCCGTCTCTGCAGCCGGCTTCCCCGCTCCGATACCTGGGAGCTCTGCCGCACTCAGGCACCCCCGGTCTTTCTGTGACCCCGAGGGTCCTGAGACCACACTGTCCCGCGAGGTTTCCACCCCCCGCTTAGCCACTGCAGTGATGTCCCTCCGCGGAGCCGACTTCTAAAAGGTCCGACTTTGTGCTCCGCGGCTCTAGCACTTGCCAGAAGCGGCCGACGGAGGCCCCCTCCCCCGCCGTCTATCCTCCCGAATATCGCCTCGGATTCACTTCTCCGCACGTCCTACCTTCCGGTAAGTGGTCGCTTCTCTGTTCAGAGTGTTGTTGCTATTCTTATCTTCGATCTCCTGTTGAGTTCGTAGGTGTTCAGAATGGTCTGATCCCTATTCAGCTGACTTCCTGAGACCAGACGAAATCCAGGTCTCCTACTCCTCCGCCATCTTGTTCTGCCCCCTACAGTATATCTTTCATAATAAGTGGATATCTTACGGAGAATGAAAAGTAAGTTCAGTAGTTAGTTCCATACACTCAGGCCTCCTAGCACGGTCTTCATTCATCATACAGAAAGATCATGTCTTATGAGAGGGAGAAAGAGAGGACCCGAAGATTTTGTCATCCTTGGGGGTTGGTTATTGTTCATTCTACAATTTTAGTTTTTATATTGTTTAGTATACAATAAATGTTTAGTCTATAATTTTTTTGTTTACACAGTACCTTTTTAAAATATTTCTTTGTTTTAGATGCTGTAGGTAGAAACAAGCAAATCTCAGTAGTTGTCCAGAAAAAAATTATGATATTCCCTAACCCTCTGAAATAATATTTCTGGACTTATTGTCTGGTTACATACATAGTTATGTGAGGTTTTGCAAAGGTTAGGAAAAATAAAAAATTTAACAGTAAAAGCCAAGCCAAGTTAGAGTAATAATTTACCCACTAGAATATACTAATTATGGTTCATTATCATGTATCCAGATTTTGCAAAATAAACAAAAGGTTATTGGGGGGGGAAACACTATCAAAACTATTACATTTGAGAATTGTAATTTTCTTCAAATATTCTTGGATTGAAGACCTAATAATAATAGTATTTCAACAATAAAAGCTATTCTTAGAAAATATAGATACTTTCTCACTTAATCTACTCTATTTGTTAGCTTTATAAAGAGCATTTGATTTTGCACTCATTTTATATATGGGTTATTTTTTTAAATCCTGTGATTTTTTTCATTCTTTAGAAAAGAGAAAAATAAAATCTGTACTACATTTAAATCTCAGAAGTAATATATCTAATTGATAACTCTGTTAAAAATTTTATATTGAGAAATCACCAGGTGTTCTTATGTAATCTGGACCATAATACATTTGAGAGTAAATGTGATGTTTTCTTATTTTATCATGAAGGCTTCTCTTTGTTCACATCTTTCAAACCGCTGTTTGTCTGCTGATGGCCTATCTACACAAATCACAGAAGTCTAAACTACAAAGTTAGGATAAAACCTTGACAGTGCCCTAGTGAGAAAGCACATCATCAGGCTCCTAATGATACTAATGTGAGCTGCCAAGAGCTGTCATTCTAGAAGTCATGGCAGGCCGAAAGCAGAGAGTGGGGAATTTAATGACACATTCTTGAAGCTGACAAAGGAAAACAAATGCATTATGTATGTGGATATAAGAAAACGAACAGTGGCATCTTCAAAGGAAGATGCCTTTAAACTTTACTATCAGACAGGCTTGCCTGTGACACTTTGAGCCTAATCTGGACAAGGCCTAGGTCCTCAGCAGATCCAGCCCATCTTTGCATAACCACTCAATAAACCCTGGAATGATCACTGCACACATTCAGGAAGAACACTTCCTCAAATTCAAATGTGAAGTGACAGATCCTGGGAGAATGGGACTTGGTTTCTCCTCAGAATAGGATTTTCTAACACTTCACAATCGTTCCCTTGATCAATGCAATTCTACATGGAATTTGAAGGAACTGACAAAAGCAATCATGCCTTTTATGTAGCAAATGCTCTCATTTTCTCCTCTGTTAATGCCATGTTGAGTATGAGCACGAGTTGTTCTTGGGGGATTTTATTTGCAGCTTTGACTTTTAACACCTAGAAGAAAAATCAGCAATACTTAGAACAAATACTACCTAAATGACATTTTGTGTGTGTGTGTGTGTGTGTGTGTGTGTGTGTGTGTGTGTGAGAGAGAGAGAGAGAGAGAGAGAGAGGGAGAGAGAGAGAGAGAGATTGTGGATGTGTATGATTTCTGATCAAAGTATTATGGATAGAGCCAGACTCTTGCTTCAATTTCTGCTACACATGAGTGAAACTGGAGCAGAAAGGTTAATTGATTTACTCGGGGCCATAAAAGAGCAACCCTAAACACTAGTGTTTTAACCTCAAGTGGCGAAGTCTTTGATCTGTTGCTCAGTCAGTTGAGCCAGTGTGAGACTGAAAATAATATGCTGTCCGTTGGCATAGGGACAAAAAGCCAATACAAGGTGGTGATTCAGGCATCACATGATTTTATTTACATTGGATACCACTATATATGAGGAAGAGGGAGGTGGTCCTTGTCTAGCAAGGATTTGCTTTGCTAAGTGCCTGTTATTTTCAGAAAAATGCCAGATTCTCATCATCAGAAATCAACTCCCCAGGTGTTAGCCCCAGATAAAAGCTTAGGTTATGAAAGTGAACATTTTTGTACGTTGATCCATTAGTATGACTAAACCTGACCAAGAGAAATCACCTCGGAGTTCAAAGGGATTATTTATTTTTGACAGTCTTCAACCTCTCCCTTCAAACTAGTGGCTTGGTGAAAAAGACATCCATGCCTTTGGAACCCAACCGAGGCATCCACTTCATTCCACAGAGCCCAACACATGTCATTCGAAAGTAAAAACTTCCATCACCCCAGTGTGAGCTAGATCTACACAAGTGATTTTGAAATTAATGAAAATCGTCCAGGCTATCTAGTCCCCTGGGAGAATTTGAGAGGAGAGCAGTCGATGACAATTAGACATTTATCAGCCTTACCTTCTTTTTACTACTCAATTTCTGTGTGACCTTGGGAACACCAATTATAAGATTCATTCTGGTGATTTTTATTGATTGGGAACAGTGGAGTGACACAGTAATATTGTAACATGATAAATAATAAAAATTAGGAAAAATTCTTAGATGTTAGTAATGTAAATCATAAGTGTACTAGATTCTTTTTGTATTAGGTGTAATAGATTCTTAACATTCCAACTGAACAAAAGGAAGCTACAGATCATTATAGCACCAAAGATATTACAACTTTATTCAAAGACTCCAAAACTGTATTCACAAATAATTATTTTTTATGTTTCTATGACAAATTTAATTGTTATCATCAGTTCAACAACTTTTAAAATATAAGCTGCCCTTACAGTCATCCAGACTGTATCTTCTTCCAAATGATGTTTTTCTGGAGTCCATTTACAAGTAGTATCAAGTTTTAGATAGTATTAGAGCACGGTTGTATTACAATAGTATATCTTGACATCTTATTTCAGTTAATATCAGTATAAGAAGGAATTGTATGTAAAATTTTACAAAATTATTAAGGAGTGACAGAGAGACAGCATGTTATCTGAAAATAGAGTATAAATTGAAAGTTGGTAACTCAAATATTTACTTTTATTAATAAAATCTATACATAACACTATAACATATGTTCATTATAGAATAAGAAGAAAATAAAAAGAACTATCAAAAGAGAAAATGATCACTTATATTCTAACTCTCCAATAATTTTCAAAGGTTTTTTTTGGTTTGTTTTTTGGTGTTTTGTTTTGTTTTGTTGTTTTGTGGTTTTTTGGTGTATTTCTACCCAGACTTTCTTTTACATGCACGTGGTAAGTTGTTACAGAGTTTTGATCATAAGAGATATAACTTTGTCTTGCTATTTTACACTCATTAGTGTCAAACTTTTCAGAACTAACAGATGACATCCCATATGTTATTTTGAATATAAGGCATAAACTATATATAAACAATTTAGGATATGTCACAAAGGAATTACCCACATTAAAAATAAGAAACTAAATTTAGGTTCAAACTGAAAGCTCTGAACTCTTGCAAACTTGTGCCATGAGAAATGACATCAACCTCCTCTTCCCCAAATTTTACTGGTAATACAAGCAGCATAAAGGATTCTCTCTTTCCTTGGGTGGGGTGGTCACTGACAGCTGGTTTTTCCAGTGCCAGCAGACATGCCAGTGTCCTTTGGAAGAGCAAAGAATTCTGAATGTGGAAATTTGTCCTGGAACATTCAAGTGATAAATCCCATGATTTGAGTTGGTTTAAGGGATGAAATGGCTTGGCTATTATTTGGATATTCTCCACGTTGTATCTTCTCTCTCTGTGAAGCTTTAACATTAGAGATTCACCCAAGCCATGAAATGCTTTACATTTTCTCTTAAATGTGTCTCGTCCACTATACTAAGTGCAGAGAGACCATGGCCATCGGTAGGTCCAGAGATGTGCTTTTTCAATAGGGGTCTAAAGAAAGAAAATTCTATAGTGATTTTCTTTTTCTGGAAATGCTACCCATTATCCATAATTGGTATGGGGTAGTCACAAATGTGACGAATATGCTCTTCACTCTGGTTTTATGCTACTACAGACTGCCCCCATTACCATCAACAGCTCCTCCCTGCCCCCCACTGTCACCATCCCTTCAGGCTATTCTTTTTAACTTTTCTTTCATTCCTCCTACCACTACATGTTCCATTGAACTATCTGTCAGCTGTTTTTTCTCATAGTTTTTCCTTATTCTTCCCATACAGAGTTCCGATTTCCAATTCTGTCAGCTGGCATTGGGCAAGGTTTGGCTAATAACAGGCATTGAAGAAAAATCAGGAGGTAGAAGGAAGGGAGAAATCAGGGTATTTTTCTCTCTTTCTTTTTGGGTGGGGTTTCCAGCAAAGTCCACATACCATCCGTGGCTCAAACATCAGTGGAACAGGTTTGCCATACTTTTGGCTTCTGCTTGGTGAGCCCTTGACAAGGCTTTTTGGTGTCATTGCCTTCTTGATTTGTTTTTTGTTTGTTTTGTTTTTGTTTTTGTTTCTCCCCCCTGGGCCAAGTGTAGTTCTGATAACCTGCTATTGCTAATTTATGGATTGCCTCATTGTCCTTAATCAGATTGTCAGCTTCTTCCATCACTTCTGTTACCAATTTCCTAAATTAAATCCCTTTAATCTAGAATATTCAGAGTCAATGTGCTTCCTGGTTTGACACTGATTGTTATAATACTTTATCAGCAGTGGTCCTGGAAAAATACCTCTTATGATAGGATTCTAACCCTGAGCTTAACTCCTATTTGAATATGAACACATTCATGATGCACTTGCAGATGGCAAATGGGATAATGGTAATTTGTGGCATGCAGTGACATCATTTTTACTTAAATCATCATCTACAGATGCTGAGATGGAGAGCTGGCCAAATTCAAGGCTTTGGAAAATCAAGTTGCTGTTGTAATGGTAATTGTATCTCATGGTAATACGGATAATGACAAGTGCAGAGGGCTGCTATCCATTTCTAAAGGTGAAGAAGAGCAGACAAAAAAAAATTATTACACTCATGTGTATGAACTTTGGTCAAATCAGGCTTAGGGTACGAGAGAACTTCTATGAAAAACATGAAAGAACATATCATCTCCCAAAGCTACAGGGAAGAAAGATGTGGCTAAGGATTTGAACAGAAATTTAAATGTACAGAAGCATAAATAAAGTACGCGTTGATCTCACAACATCACCAGCCCCTATGTTAATAGCAGGACCTTATTGCTTCAGTTTATGGCATTTATGAAGAAGTAGCGGGATCCTGAGATTTGGGGTAGGGACAATGTGTGCGTTTGGACAAAGCTGAGAAGCTTGCACTGCCAACTTTTCCTCATCCATCTTCCTAATAGAATGGGTAACAACTTCACTGTTAGAAAAGTAGCCTTCCCTTAAATAGATAATACTTCCTTACCTCACATAACACAGTCTGCTCAAGCCTACCTTGTAATCTCTTACTGCCTCAAGACCAATAACAATAGTTATTTCCAAGATGCCCCAGGAAGAGAAACATAGGTTTCCTCCAGGATGATATGGCATAGACAGCAAAGGAATCCCAAAATATTGTTAATTTTTATCTGTATGTACTTGGAGAAAAATGTATTACATTCATAAAGCCTCTCAAAGGGGAAAAATTTAATTTTGGATGAAGCCAAATATAATGTTACACTAAATTTCCATTCTGAATTTATTTATTTATTTATTTATTTATTTATTTATTTAAAGATTTTATTTATTTATTCATGAGAGGCAGAGAGAGAGAGAGAGAGAAGCAGAGGGAGAAGCAGGCTCCCAAGGAGCAGGGAGCCCGACACGGGACTTGATCCCAGGACTCCAGGATCATGACCTGAGCCGAAGGCAGACGCTTAACCATCTGAGCCACCCAGGTGCCCTCCATTCTGAATTTAGAGAAGTTGGAATTTTATCTCTTTACTCAGTTGGTTATTGAAGGCTAGGTTCAAGAGTTTACATTAACAAGGTCATAAATTCTGGGCCTTCGCTGGCATAATGTAGAGGCAGGCAGTTAAGTGTTAGGGAGATAGTAGCGCTGGAAGGGATCTGGTAAGTACAATTCACTCCCTCTCTCTCCACAGTGTATCCCGAGGGTGCTCAGAAGAATTTCCCTTTACAAAGAATTGATAAATGCAATTGTGAGGACAATATCAGTATTTCTGGAAAGTCCCATGGTGACATCCCTAGGTTAAGGATAAAAGTGGAATTGAATTGTGGTAGAATCGAGGTCCTTGATTTCATTGATAATAATGGGATCCCAGAGAGTGGGAGACTGGGGTTTGAGTGTTCTAGACCTTGTCATTTCAATGACCATAACAGGCAGCAGTGCTGAAATGGTAAATAGAATGCTTTGACATACATAAATCTGTGTTGGTAGTTAAGTGAACAGAAGTCCCCAGGAATAAACAGGTGTGTAGCCTATTGATGTATTACTAGATCCATGTAACAGGAAAAGATCTAGGTTTGGCGAAGAGAAACCTAATTTGTGTCACCAGAAGAGGAAGTTATGGATCTTCCCCCCAGTCACCAGCCAAAGTTAATTCACAGATAAGGTGATTGATCATCCCAGTTCTTGGCTTTAGGACTGAAAATCCCACATCCTGGGAAACCCTCCAGTTCTGAGCAAACTAGACCATTACTCACTCCATCACAGATCTGAAGCCCCTTGACTATAAAACAGGCTGAGTTACTTGAGTAAGGATCTTGCACGAGAATATACTTAAATCTTTCTCCAAAAGGATCAGAGGCTGTTTGATATGACAAATGGACACTGAAGAGAAAGCAATGCTCACAATTTTAAAGATTTTATACTGGCTCTGAGTTGATCTGATTCCTAAGACACTGACTGAAATGCCCCCTTGGCTCATGTATCATTGTGCAGAATTATGAAACCCAGGTAACAAACGCAAATTTGCTCCAAATCCATCTCCAGCTGGGACCAGTTGCAACGTTCATAATCAGAAACTGGCAGAATTTCCACCCACACCAGCTCTCTTACCTACGGTGTGAGGGCCAGTAAAGTCGGAGAGGCCAAGTGAAAATCCATGGAACTGAATTTCTCTATCGGCATGGTCACAAATAAGCAATATCATCCCCCTCAGAGAATCACCATAATTAATGCTGCCATCAAAGACTTGAAACAGATAGGAATCCTATCAAGCCTACCTCTGATTCACCTCTTTGGCTGTCATAAAAGTCAGATGCATCTTGACAATGAAAGTGGATTATCGTAAATATAATTAGATAGTCACTCCAGTTGCAGCTGCTGTGACAGATACCGCATCTTTGTTACGGCAAATTAACACATGCTTTGCTCTGATATACCCCTATTGACCTGCAAAATGCCTTTTTCCCCATACTAGTCATCAAAGATGATCAGAGCAGCTTGCCTTCAGCTGGGAGAGAAACTATTACAATTTCACTATCTTCCCTCAGGGATATGTCAACTTTCCTGCTACTATTAAAATAAAGTCTCCAGAACTTTCATGTAATCGACATCCCACAGAACATAATTTGCTCCACCTCACTGATTGTCCTTGGTGTATGGAAAGGGGAAACACCCAGATGTACTAGTTTGACATATGTTTGCCCAGAGGGAGAATAAAAACACAAAAATGCAGAGGCCTGCCATTTTAAGAAAGACTTTAGGGAGCAGATGGTCTTTGACTTGTCAATATATCACCCCTAAAAGGAGACGAGGTGTCTCATCTTTCACTATTGTTGGCCAAATATATAACACCTGTGGGGCTCCCTGGATTTTTTTTTTTTTTTTTTTTTTTTTGGAGGCAACATATACTATAAATTTGTGTGTGTTCTCTGGACCCTTTTACCAATAATCCATAAGATTTCCTAGACTGTATCAAGTCTAGGCTATGTGAAAAGGCACCTGTAAATTAGGCCTCAAGACACAGCAGATTTGATGAAGCTCAAAAGGTAAGAGAAGTAAATAAGAACATTATTTCAAGCCTCTGAAAAGACACAGTAAGAGTTACAGAATTGTGGGGGTTTTTTGATCAATTGTTTCAAAATTTTTTTCCTAATTTTCATAGTTATTTTTTCCTTAACTCACGGATTATATAGAAGTATATTGCTTAACTTTCAAACACTTGAATATTTTCCAGTTATACTTATCTTATTGATTTTCAGCTTAATTCCACCATTATTGGGGCACTTTTTAAGCGTGATTTTCATTCTTCACAATTTCTTGATGTGTGTTTATGGTCCAACATATTATCTAACTTTGTAATGAGTTCATGTGTATTTGAGGAAAACGTGCATTTTTGCAATTACCCATTGCAGTTTTCTACACAAGGTAGGTACACCAAGTTTGTAAATCTTGTTTTAAGTCTTTGAAGTCTTCCTGTGGGTTTGATTTTTTTATCATTGGTGTATGTCTATATTTCTAGTAATAATTGTTTCATTGAATTTGCTTTAGCCCAACATTAAGACAGAACACCAGCTTTTCTTTGGTTACTGTTTGCATGATATATATTTTTATACCCCTTTATTGACAACTTTACTGTACCTTTACATTTAAGGATTTATGCCAGCTTTTATTTATAATTATTATTATTATTATTATTATTTTTTAGAGAGAGAGAGAAGGGGATGGAAGGAAGACAAGTAAGAGAATCTTAAGCAGGCTCCAAGAACAGTGTGGAGCCTGATGCAGGGCTCAATCCTAGGACCCTGAGATCATGACCTGAGCCAAAATCAAGAGTCAGACGCTTAACCGAATGAGCCACCCAGGCAGCCCTGTGCCGACTTTTAAAAGGTCTATCTATAGTTGTGTTTTTTGCCGCCAAACTGACATCATTTTTTAACTGGAGTATTTAGTCTATTTATGTTTAATGTAATTATTGATGGGTTTAAATATGTTATCTTACTCCTTTTTTTATTTGTCCACCTGTTCTATATTTCTTACATCTCTATTGTCTTCTTTGGAATATATTTTTTAAATTATTCCATTTATTATTCTCTATTACCTTGCTAATAAATACTATGTATTATTATTTTAGTAGTTACCTTAAGGATTGCAACATACATCCTTTACTTACTAAATCTAATAATAAGTCATACTTTTATCATGATATAGACCACAGAAAGTTTGAGAAAACGCCACATCCACCTACCCCCCACTTCTTTAGCTACGATTGTCATGCATTTTAATTCTATGTACACTATATAGTTTTAAACTTGTAAGAAATTATGTTAAACAACAATATTCATTTAGATTTTGTCAGATATTTTACTGTTCTTTGGCTTTGCATTACTTGGTGCATCTCTGTGTTTCAATCTGGGACTTCTAATTATGCCTGTATTCAAATTTCTCACCCTCTCTTACAGGTCTTATACTATTAACTTCTTCATCTTTTCTTTTTTCTTCATGTATCAGACTTACTATTTTTTCCTAACCTTCTAATTCAATAATACTTTTTTCTCCTGTATCTAAATATTGTTGAACTTACCTACTTTGACATAAATTACATGATAACTTTCTTCAGTTGTAGAATTCCTATTCATTTTTTATTATAATTTCTATTATTGTTCATTTGTAGCTCATCTTTGTAATCTGTTTATACATTTAAATTAAAACCTATGTCAGGGCACCTAGGTGGCTCAGTAGGTTAAGCGTCCTTCTTTGGCTCAGGTCATAATCTCCAGGTCCTGGGATTGAGCCCCATGTCAGACTCCCAGCTCAGTGGGGAGTCTGTTTCTCCCTCTCCCTCTGCCTCTCCCACTGCATGTGCTCTCTGTCTCTGCCCCTCTCTCTCTCTCAAATGAATAAATAAAATCTTTAAAAAAAAAACTATGTCTATTAATTTCAATATCTGGATTTCCTACGCGTATATTTTTATTTCTCTCTTTCTTACTCTCCCCACCTCTCCCCTTCTCCGATCATTTAATCTTCTCTCCTGGTATATTGGTAATTTTGTTTGGATGCTAGATATTGTGCATGAAATATATTAGAGATAATTTTTAGTTATGTATGTCACTGGTTTTCTCCAGAGATTTTATTTTTGGTTCCGGCAGGCAGTTAAGGTAGGGGTCAGATAAGCTCATCCAAACAGAGATTCCTTCATTATGGCAGAGGACTTCAGGCTTTCTGAAGACTGGCTGTTTTTACTTTTTCCTGCTCTTTTCTTTAGACAAAACAACTGAAACCTTAAGGTATTTCTTAGGACCCATTCCTTGGTGAAGTTATTGACCCTCCAGCCTCCTAAGACTGCTGAAAGCTCTTCTCATTTATTCAGCCTTTCGGTTCTTTTTAGAATTACTAAATGCCTTGGGAGAAAAAGTAGTGACATTTTCATGTTCATTTCTCTGCACTTCCCTTTTATGTGTTCCCTAGGCCCCTTTATCTGTGCTGTTCTATTAAGTCTCTAATGCCTTCCAACAAATTTTTAATATTTTGTTTAGCTTTATAGTTACTCTTGGTAAATGTTTAGAACTCTAAAAGTATTTTGACACAAAGAGCACTTGAGGGGCTCAGTTGATTAAGCATCTGCCTTCAATTCAGGTCATGATCTCAAGATCCTGGGGTCGAGCCCCCCATCTGGCTCCCTGTTCAGTGGGGAGCCTGCTTCTCCTGTTCACTCTGCCCCCACCCACTCATGCTCTCTCTCAAATAAATAAATAAATAAAATCTAAAAAAAATAAATAAAGGTATTTTGCCATGATTAGAAGTAGAAACTCATGATTGTTGAGACTTTGAGTCCCTTCTTGTTACAAAGAGGATAAAACTGTCTTCATTATAAACGCACAAAGTTGCTTCAGCTTCAGTGGCAGCATAAAGGCTTGTATGATAAATTAAAGTTGATAGATGTCTAGAAAATGTTGTGACTAGAAGAACAGGTAGACAGTGTCTACTTGGTCCCATGTGTTCTCTCTCTCTTTTCTCCTCCCTTTCTCTGTTCTTCTTACAAAAGAAACGATCAACCCAGACTCCTGTGTTACTACCTTTCATTTGTTTGGGCCAACAAGAGGCATGCAAAGCAAATGGGGAGCCCAAGGAAAGGAGAATTCAAGCATTTCTCTCTTTCCCTCTTAAGTGGCATCTCCAGCAGGACCATGTTTCTTCTGCACATTTCGTGCTTCAGGACTAGTGACACCCCCTCACCCAAAGCTCCTTTCAACACAGGGTGATCCTGCTTCCTGCTCTTGCTTCTCTCTGGGTGACCTTCCTATACGCAGTTTATTTCTTCACCCCTCCCATATATCTAATTAGTTTAGTGGGTTTAATTCCCTTTGTCTCACCTAATAAAATAATAATGGCAGAAAATAGAGAAATATGAAGGAATTCTCCAGTGCAATATGAGGTCAGCATCCAATTCCTTCAAATTTTGACATAATGACTTTTCTGTAATAGACTTACTGCAAGAAGGGAAACACAATTTTTGAAAAATGACTGTGTTTTCAACAACTTTCAAGAGGATGCTATAAAATCAAAGCAGCATGTCACGAAAAAGGGCAACCTGGTTTTGATAAAGATTCAATGGGGAAGAAAAATAAGATTTTGGAATTAAAATGTTGATGGATGTAGCAACTAGCAGATTAAACTTTGAAGGAATTTAAATTAATGATGTAGCTTATAAATGAAAGCTTCATTTAGGAAAATAACTCCCTCAAATGACTCTCAGATTGGATTAAAAAATAAACATTAAGTGACTTCATGTTTATGAGACATTTTTAAAAAATGACCCATCAAGCAGAAATATAAAATGAGGGTCAAAATTATATTAGACAAACACAATGAAAGAAAATAGTGATGGCAATATTAATATCAAAGCATAATCAAACAAATCTATTACATAGTAAAGTGATTTCATATGGATAATATAAATACCAGGCAAATTTCATAGCCTCAAAATACATTAAATAAATATAACATCAGGAAATTATAAGTGAGAGAGAAGAACGAGAAAGTAGGGAGAGAGAATGAGCCTTGCAGTGGTTGTATACCATTTGGTCTATCCCAAAATTTGGGGTACATTTTCTACATTTTGAGAATTTATTACATTATGAAATGTACCTTTTCAAGGTTAAATACACAGAAATTTTGTATCTGAGGTTCAGTGGATGCTAGGTTATAAACATAGGGCTGGTTCTGCCAGCAAGACACTCTTGCATGTGACTCTGATTCAGAAGTAAGCTAATCCATCGATTACGAGATATTCATTTTATTGAGTCAGGTCATGGCAGAGATAGCACAGATCCACAGTCAGCATCTACTTTATCATGGCAGTTCTGCATGTGGTTCATGAAGTTGATCCTGAAAGCTCAGCCTAGAGCCTTTCCTCTAGGACCTTCAGTGATTTTATGGATCATGCAATACCCACTCTTACTAGGGTGAATCCTACAATCGTCACCCAAAAATGCCGACAAATATGGAATTTTTGGCCAAAAGTATTTGGACAACACTCGAAGAAATGGAAACATGGGAATTTGGTTATCAAACTCATTTATCTTTATGTGCAGTAAAACCTGTTTAGTACTACAGAATGGAGCACAGATAATCTTGTACCTATTAATTATAGTGGTTAATGTAGTTATTGAATTATCACTTATGGTCAGTCACTAAATTTTAGGATAAATTGTTATGCAGCAATAGATAACTAACTTATAGGGAAAGAATTTAGTGATCTATTCATAGATGTCGTTGAGGATAATGTGATTCTTGAGTGACAAAGGCCAAGTAGCCGCACTTAATTGGCAGAAGCAAGTAATTATAAAGGTATTAGGCAACAAAGACTGAGGGTTCATCAAAATAGATCAGCCCACAAGCATATTAAAGTAATTAACTGATCATGAGGAGACTAGAAGTGAAATAAATGGACAGGGGAAAAAAACCCTACAATTCTATGCCACAAAATAGAAAACTGATTCAAGACAATCTAGGTGGAAAAGGTAAAAAAAATTCTTGAATCTGAAATCCATTTCTATATTTGCGATTCCCTTCTACAAGGGTCTTTATGATAGATACCTGTCAGTGTTGGAAACAAATAGCTCCTCTTGCAGTGCTGACACAGGTGTAAACAATAGGCATACCCAACTTCACACACCTTTGCCAGTGGCAGTAACAGTGCCACCTGAGGCGTCCAGATATTAATGACAGGAGCTACATGTTATCCAGACTGTCTCTGTGATGTTGCTCCAGCTTATATTAACCCAGCACAGTTCTCCAATGTTCCAGAACATTCTGTGAATTACAACCATTTCAATGAACTCCAGTTAATAATGCCTTTAAAGGAGTTCGAGTCGGTCTCTTTCTTTCTCTCTCTTTTTCCTTCTCTGTTTTACAATTAATGCAATCTCCTCACCACAATAGCAACTATATATGAAACTGGAAGAATATTCTTAAAGACAAAAACAGCACCAGTGTAGTAAACTGAAAAACTACTATGTGATATGTGATTTAATGATAGAATCAAATACATTGAGATACGCGTACTGTCAGTTTTGGAATAAAAGATTGGTCACCAGAATGATGTTAATTCTTGACAAATTATATTTGGGGTTTAGGAAATTTCCTATTAAAATAACAATGGGTAGAAGTACACTAGTAGATTTTATAAAATAGTATTAAGCATCTGCCTTCGGCTCAGGTCATGATCCCAGGGTCCTGGAATCGAGTCCCACATCGGGCTCCCTGCTCCTTGGGAGCCTGCTTCTCCCTCTGCCTCTCTCTCTCTCGCTCTGTCTCTCATGAATAAATAAATAAAATCTTTAAAAACAAACAAACAAACAAAATAATAATATAATCATGAAGTAATGATTCTGGAAAAGAATTGAGAGGCCAGAAATAAACTACATGTATAGTGGATTTATAAAAGTAAATTATTCCATGAAAAATAAGCTATTGGGAAAAAATTGCTTTTCAACTCACATCACTCACCTAAATAATATATGAAAGAATTAAATTTAAGTGTGAAAGTAAAGTCATTAAAGACTGGAAAAAAATCATGGATTAATATCTTTCTATATTTCCAAATGGAACTTGGAACTCAGAAAATATTAAAAATGCAATAGATGCAAAGCATGTCAGTGAAGATATTTTGTGAAGTGAGAAGTGGACATAGCTTACCAGCATTTCAAAACTGCTATGCTTTACAATCAATGAAAAATATTCATTAGGAGCACCTGGGTGACTCAGTTGGTCAAGCATCTGACTCTTGATTTCAGCTCAGCGTCATGGGATTGAGACCCAAATCAGGCTCTGTGCCCAGCATGGAGTCTGCTTAAGATTCTTTCTCCCTCTTCCACAGCCCCTCCCCAACCTTGCATGCACACACATTCTCTCTAAAAAAAGGATTCTTTAAATCATTAATAAAAGATCAATTGCAAAACTTAGACAAAGGTGAATAAAGAAAATAAAAAATAAAAAGATTTTGCTTAAAACATCTAATAATGTCATACTGAAGGTAAGCTTATAAATGGAAGACAACTAGTATAACATACCCCACTTAGAAAAATACTTTTTCAATGTCTGAAAAATCTTAAAAATTTTAGGTTTCATTGACCCACTGATCCATGACTTAGATCAATTTTAGGTAAATCTTTATGTAAAAATTCATATATAACAATAATCAGACAGGATTATATATAAAATAAGTAGTATTCTAACTTTACTAAATAGAGTTTATTATGTCAAATTATACAACATTAAATGGTAGTTTAATATTTTCAATAATAATATGAAAATTATTAATATGAAAATATGTATACATTTAATATCAATTATTTAATGTGCCTATAATTAAAAGAAAAAGATCAACCAAACTATATCTAAAAGAACGAACTAAAAGATTTTTGAAAGAAAATTTTGAAAACAATTTGAGGTATAGAGTCATTGAGAATTTTATTATCTTTTTAAGTTTCTAACATCTTCATGTTTTCTCCATCAAACCCATATTAATTTTATAATATATTTTTATTAAATATGTGTGTATCTGTGGGTATATATATGTATATATTATGTATGTATGTGTACTTTGTTTTAATGTATTCTTCTATATACTGCTGACACTTGATTACAGGAAAAAGGAATAGAAAAAAGAATATATTTTTTGTTTAAATGTAAATACAGCCACAGAAACACATTCATTTTTGAAAATATGTAAAATCTGTTCAGCTCTAATCCCTATAATCTCTACTTAATTTGTCTATCTTTGACTGTACTTAGTTATATTTTCTCAGGAACATAGTCTTTTCTGCATTAAAAACCATCAAAAGGGCCAGGTTGGGATTTTCAAGTGCATATAATACTATTCTTTTCAGGCACACCCATGCATGGACTTTTTCTTTTTACAGGTTCACTAAAAGACAGACCTAAGGACATTTTTTTTAATGTCCTTTAATAGAGGAATATGCACACAATTAAAACAACCTGGAAGATAGTGAGTCAACTTCAATACTCATCAAAAATCAGTGATTACCAAAAAAAAAAAAAAGAAAAAATCAGTGATTACAGTTTACTTAAGAGTCCATCTCCTTAGAAAGTGCCAGAGAGCATGTGATAATCACAAATAACTTGACATTGATGCCATCTCTGGAGAGTAGTACTGTATTCTTCTTTCTAATACCATGTTAGGACCTTATTCCAACACCAACCCTTAGGGATGCATGTCATCTGCTGACCTTAGAAAACCACTCATGGTCATTTTGGAGTGTTGCTTGGAGGTCTTTAAATCAGTAACATGTCTTATATGACAAATTTTTTTATTCAGTGGAACTGATTTCAAACACAAGCTGCCATGGCTAAAGGCAACTTTTAATTATTCACCAAGGGACAAAAAGGAGAGTATCGTAGCAAAATGTTGGTCTTTCCTTAAGTTTGTGGAAAGAGTGCAGGGAGTAAAATGTGCAAGACAAAAAAGAATATGGGGAAAAGTTATTGGATAACTTTGAATAAAGAGTTTTGGTTTACAATTTTCTACATGAAGTTTTTTGGATTTTTGTTTTTTGTTTTCCCTGTCATCCAGAAATGGTACACAATTCCTATTTGAAGCAAGTATGGCTATAACCTAACACTGGAGCTCAAAACATAAGGAAGATTAAAATAAATTGTTTCCAGTTACTGAGTTTGATTTTTTCATGTGTGTGTAATGACAAATTTTATAGGAAATGTCATTGACATCTTTATTTTTTTAAATTTTTTAAAAAAGATTTTATTTATTTATTTGCCAAAGAGAGAGAGAGAGAGAGAGCACGGCAGGGGGAGCAGCAAGCAGAGGGAGAAGCAGGCTCCCCACGAGCAAGTCCCGATGAGGGACTCGATCCCAGGACACTGGGATCATGACCTGAGCCGCAGGCAGATGCTTAACCTACTGAGCCACCCAGGTGTCCTGTCACTGACATCTTTAAAAGGCCTGTAAGTCTGGTGATATACTTCCTTGACATACTAATGATTGCAAAATGCCTCCAGAAGTATCCAGAAGATGAGAGAAAATCATCTGAAGTGCGCAGGCATTCATGGAAGGTTCACTCTGTGTAAGGTAGCTGCCAAGCTTTGGGATTACATAACTTTTAGTTTTAAGAGACTGATATGGGAGCCCACAGCCTTCTTGGGGAGATAAATAGCTACACAATTTCAATAAACTGTGAAACATGCACCGATAGAATTATGTACTAGGTATTTTCGAGAATAGAAGAGTAAGACCAAATGAGGCATTTGAAAAATAGAGATTGACAGAAAGTTAAAATTCCAATAGGGAAAGAGCCTTTGTGAGAAATGGGAGGGGTTTCTTTGGGGATCTCATATACTACAGTGTCTCTTTGTCTAGAATACATTGAGGATCTAGGATGTGGAGGGATGGAAACCATACAGGAAAGTAAGGGCCAGGTCAAACTCACCCACCCCATGAAAGATGTTGACCTTTTACATAAAGGCTCCGAAAAGCCATTGAAATATATCAAGCAACGGAACTACATAATCACTTTTGTGTTTTAGAGAAAACATGTGTATTGCATTGTGAAGAATGAATTGAAGCAGTCCAGGACGGAGACAGGATGACAATCAGGAGTTCTTGCAACAATCTCAGTGAAAATAGTAAGAATCAGAACAAAGGAAGTGGCAGGAGGAAAGGAGAAGGCACAGAGATAAAAGGAGGTAAAATTGATAGCAAATGCTATTTATCAGGTATGAGATAATTGATGAAAATTTCTGCTTCAGTGACAGAATTGGTGGTGGTACAATTTGTGACATGGTAGTAAAGGAAAAGAACCGATTTCTGGAGAGAAGGTAGTTGCTCTAATTTTGGACATGTTGAATTTGAGGAGAATGTGAGACATACAGGTAGAAATGGCTATTGGCAGGTTAAATATAAAGCTTGGAACTTGGAAAAGAGGTCTGGGCTAGAGAAATATTGTAGACACTAGTTTATAGCTTGATATCTTCTTTATTCTAATTTTTTCAAGTGTTATAAATGAAGAAACCGTGATAGAAAATATGGACCCAGCGAAAATTTATCAAAACAAATAATGTAATAGAACACATAATTAGATTTTAAATAATTTTTTAATCATTGGGTAACTATAAATTTTTAGATTTAAATGAGGAATTTGAGTGTCTGAAAGAGCCAGGCATTAGCCAACTCCTCATGGTATACTAATTTTCCATTTTAAAAGAGAGCTAAGTACCCAGTGACTTTGACTTCCGGTTCCAACCTGAGACCCCTTCAGGGTACGATCTGTGCCAACACTGGGAGCTGTCAGTTGTTGACTTGACAGTTACTGAATCCTAGAACTTTGCCATCAGATAATGCACTCTAGTCACTCTGCATCTTCTCTGGACAAACAAGGAGCTCTGCTTATGTGGTCACTCAGATCCTTTTTAGACCAAACATTTAATCAATTTGTATTTTTTCTGGTAATTATACATCATTATTCATATTTATCTGGTAATTATATAATGCAAAAATAAGACTGTTGTTTCTACTAACTAAAATGTATCCACACGGAGATATTATTAAAGATGTCCAATTTGGGGAACACAGAATGGAAGGTCAAATATGCTAACATATATTATAGTTAATTATAGACAGTCCTCAATTTATGATGATTCAACTCAGGATTTTTCAACTTCATGAAGGGGTGAAAGCAATACACATTCAGTAGAAACCATACTTGGAATGTTGAATGTAGATCCTTCCCACCACCAGGGATAAGCAGTGTGACCCTCTTCCATGCAGCTGGGTGAGGCAGCAGCCTTGGCTCCCAGTCCACTGGCCACCACCAAGGGTCAATGACCGATACACTGACAACCATCTGTACCCATTCACCCTTCTGTTGTTCCCTTTCAGTGCAGTAGTCAATACATGGCACAAGACAGTCAACACTTAATTATCAAATAGGCTCTGTGTTACATGATTTTGCCCAACTGCAGCCTAATGTAAGTGTTGTGAGCACAGTTAAGGGAGGCTGGGCCAAGCCCTGATGACCTACTCCATAGGTCAAGTGTAGTAAATGTCAACTTATGATATTTTTAACTCATGGTGGTTTTGTCGAGATGTAACCCCATCATAAATTGAGAAAGATCTGTATGAATATGAATTTCCCAACTGAGCACTACTGGCCTCTTAGTGTAGATTAACCAAACTACAGTATGTTAACAAGTTGGAAATAACAGAATGTCTTTTTTTTTTTTTTTAAGATTTATTTGAGAGAGAGAGAGAGAGCATGCATGCATTGGAGCTAGAGGGGCAGAGGGAGGGGGAGAGAGAATCTCAAACAGACTCCACACCGAGTGCAGAGCTGGACATGGGGTTCAATCTCACAACCCTGAGATCACGACCTGAACCAAAACTGAGAGTCTAATGCTTAACTGACTGTGGCACTCAAGTGCCCCAGGGATATGTCTTCCTAAAGCCATATATGTGCTTAATGGATTTCATTTGTCCCTCTGTCTAAATAATGACATTAGAATAATCTCTGTAAAACAACTTGGCCTCTACACATTCAAGTGGTAGAGCAACCAGAGAATACATGTGATGGTGGGGAAGGTGAAAATAATGTTTTCTCTATCATTTGTTGTAAATAAAATATAAATAATCCAGCATGTTTAGATGTTTTAAGATACCAAATAGCCTAAATAGGCCTTATCTGAAATAGCAAAAGGATAAAGGTCAGTCTGCATATATACATACAATTATTATATATTTCAAGACTTTGAGAAATCTAATCTCATGCCAATCCATCCTTCTTTTCCAAAGAACCTCATGAAACATAGAGGTACCAAAAACAGAGAAGTTCAGAAAGAGGCAAAGGAGATCCATTCACCCAACTATAACAAGAAGCATGATATCACAAAAGAGAAGATTCTAGAACAAAGTGATAGCTGGTTGGCTTCTGAATGACTTAGAGAAGAAGTTCATGCTCACTAGAAGCCAGAATCGGTTGGTCAGCAGCCTTATGATAGGTAGATGATAAAATTAAAACAGATGTAGCATTCAGACTTCAGCAAGACATTTGCTAACTTTCATCATAATATACATTTGGGCAAAACAAAAAAAGATCACTAAATGTAACAACAAATGGATAAATTAATGAGTGAGTACATTCTTTTTGAGGCACTCCAGTATTTGAAGTGAGTTAAAGAAAAAAAAATTACATGAACTAGGAGTTGTCATTTTTATAAATATGAGACGAATGTATTTGTATGTTATTTTTAGAAATACATGTTGCTATTTTTAGGAATACCTGCCCTTGATCTATTTAAGTAATTTATTAATTATAGGAATGCCTTTAATGAAAATTGGAAGATATGCAGATGCAAATGAAAGCCTTTCAAGAAGTTTTTTCCTCAATTGCATACAGTAGTCCCTGATTTTAGGATAAACTTAGTTTCTCCCAAATATTGCTGATATGGAGCTTCACTGTTTTCATACAAAGCAGAAATATTAGCTTTACTTAAGTAAATATGCATAAATGATAATGTGTCAAATAGTTGCAAAGTTTATTTACTATTTGGTCCAATATATGGACCTCTTCATCTCTCAAATGGCATCCGGGCAAGCCTTGAGGATTATTTTGAAACTATTGCTATTTTCCATTATTTCCTTAGAGACTCTTTCTGGCCAAATGCATTATGTTGTGATTTGCAATTTCTATATAGAATAAATGCTGGAATAAATGCAATATTTTCCCGCTTGAAACTACTCAAAGAGGAATGCTCAGGTGACAAAATATATTTGGTAACTACATAATGAACTTTGATATCAAAGAGCATTCAAAAGAGAAAATATTTGATGCTGCAAAGTCAAATATTTATTTATCTATGGAGAATAAAATGGGAAGTTACCAAATTAAAGAAAAGTATTGATTTATAAGCAGAGCCATGCATTGACTGTCAAAAACATTTTATCTAGTGAGATGTTCCATTAACCAGCTATACCTATAAGAATTCAAGTCCATTTTTTTGTCTTATGTTCATCTAAGGAATAAAACAGCTCCTTATTGAAAAACGGTAGCTTTTCATATGTGTTTTTTTAAAGGTGGTTTCTATTTTTCAACTTGTTCTTTATCATTTGGTCTTTAAAAGTGAAAGGATTGGTATCACTATTGTTCTAAAACTACACAGCCATATTTTTAATAACTGCTCACATGACTGGGACCTAAAAGAGAAAACTGGCCTTTTATATTTATACAGGATCTGTGAATATGGTTTACTTTTCTTTGATATTAGGGCAATCTATTTTCTATATATACCCCTGTGTGTCTATTTTAGTTTATCATTGGTTGTCTTTGAATAGTTGCCCACTTAAGCAAAATACGTACCAACATCTGAGACAGATATTGGAACTACAGAGTCAAACAATACATGTCACAGCATTTACAGGGAAAACTGGATTTAAATAATAAATTATAAGGACCTATAATAATAGTCTCAAAGTATGGAGAAGGCATAGAATTAATGCAAAGTGGTGAGATATTAGCCCTATCTGGGTCCATATTAAGGGAGAGCTTTCTCAAGTAGGTAACAGTCGAGATGAATTTTACATGATATTGACACAAACTTCAGAACCAACCAGTAATTGACTTTTTTTTTACAAATTATAAACAAAAATTGAAGATTGCAAGAATCTAATTATTTATTTTCAAGACGATAATGCATGATTTGACACCAGCAAATTTTATGACACTTCTTATTTGGCTGTTTTTAAGTTCTTCCCGATCACCTATGTTATTAACAAAATGAATACAACTTAAGCTATCCCTGTTTGAGAAACCACTTCATGAACAAAATGATGGCCAGGGGGGGCGCCTGGGTGGCTCAGTCGTTAAGCGTCTACCTTCGGCTCAGGTCATGGTCCCAGGGTCCTGGGATCAAACCCCTCATCGGGCTCCCTGCTCCGCAGGAAGCCTGCTTCTCCCCTCCCACTCCCCCTGCTTGTGTTCCCTCTCTCGCTGTGTCTCTCTGTCAAGTAAATAAATAAAATCTTAAAAAAAAAAAAAATGATGGCCAGGGAACTTAGAAAGATTATATCTCTGCACTTTAGCTTAACATCATTAAAATTATTTTTCTCACTGCAATATAAAAATACTGCTTTTGCAAAAGATGTACCAGAAGCACATATCAGGACATAATTTGTCCCTGTGGTAAAATACATGTATTCTTTATGTTAGTTTTCTCTAATAACTTGGGCATCTGTCATTGATATAAAAGGAACTCAGAGGATCCAATGCACCTTTTTCCCTTAGTAAGTTTCATGGAACAGAGTGTGCGCAGCAGATGAGGCTATAGGTACCACACCCATATCCTTCATGAGCTGAAGGTTGTTTAGTGGGAACAGCTATGATGTATTGCGTGAAGACATACTTCTGATCACAGGAACTTGCCCAAACTTTTTCTACACATGCTCCTAAGAGCAAGTTTCTAACAAAGGTGGCAATAGAAGTCTTCAACCAAAGACGGCATATAAATAAAATAACCCCGTTCCCTTGTCCCTTGGTTGAGAGAACTCCAAGACACAGTCACTGTCTCTCTGTATCCTCCAGGAGGATTGTGCTGCAGTTGTTCATGGTGGTAATTAGCTCCAGGCTGGGGTCCAAGTGGGCTTCCTTCCTTTCCCTGGGTCACTTCTCCATGCCACTGTTGGCGTACTTGGGGATCAACTCCTAAATGAAATGCATAACTTTGAACTGTTGTATCAGGGTCAGCTTCTTAGGGAACCCTAACTAAGATGGAATATTGATAGTTGTATGTTTATTTTTAAGGAACACGGTAAGATATATTAATGTATGATATGAAATAGTCTACAATGGACAGTAGTGTTTCACAAACTTATTTGACCAAAAAACTCGTTTTATTTCTAATTTTGATAAGTACATTTTTTATGAATTTTCCACAGAACAATCTTTACAAGATGCCTTTAAAGATCTACGAAGTTTCTCTTTCTTCTTAATGTCATTACTCTATCCTCAGTCCTCAAAAGGATGAGCACTCAAATGTATCTTTACCACCTTTTGTTGAGTCGATCTTTATTATGAAATGACCCAGTTAATTCTGAGTAAAATTTTAAGACTTTTTTTTGTCATTTATTCCACCCATCCTTTTTGGTTCACCTTTATTTTGATACCTTCATGCTGGCCTTAGTTCTGATACTTTCCTCTACAAGAGACTGGTCCTTCACAACTGTGGGGTCATTGAAGATTTTCCTGGGGTGTCTAAAATTCTTCTATCCAAACTAACCTAAGTGAGAAAAAAAAGTTTAAGGGAAAAATATTTTATTCTAGTTTAAAACAGGAGATCATCCTCACAATTTCACACCTCACCTCCATCCCCCACATCAATACAATTATTTTCTATTAAGTGTAACTTATTCTTTTCTTGAGGATGACTAATAATCAATAATTTTTTGTTTCTCAGGCTGGTGCAAGGAACAGAAACACACCTGAGGAGTCGAAAAGGTAAAATGTCCTCTTGCTCGTCTTCCTTCTCCTCCTCTTCCTTCCTCAGTAATAAGGGATAAGGCATTAGAAAATAAGTCAAATATTCCAGAGCCTCTGAACAATATTGAGTTTGATAAGTATAATATAGCTCAAACAAATAAAGAAAAACTATGCTTTGGGTAACAGCAGAAAATGATAACTTGATTGTTATATTCTCATTAAATCCTTGCTACAGGGGCACCTGGGTGGCTCAGTCATTGAGCATCTTCCTTCGGCTCAGGTCATGATCTCAGGGTTCTGGGATCGAGCCCCACATTGGGCTCCCTGCTCCACAGGAAGCCTGCTTCTCCCTCTCCCACTCCCCCTGCTTGTGTTCCCTCTTTTGCTGTGTCGCTCTCTGTCAAATAAATAAATAAAATCTTTTAAAAATAAATAAATAAATCCTTGCTACATTCAGTATCAATTGCCTCTGAGATATCTTAATAGCAATTTAAATGAAGGCCTTTAAAAGGGTTTATATGCTTGTTACTTGATAGATAATTTGGGAGTACACCACTTGAGAATTTAGTTTCAACCTCATGAATAAAAGAGAATACTTACATTTTATGTATAAATAAATAATCCATAAAATACTTTTTAGCATCCCAACATTTTATACCCTAGGATTTCTCAGTAAATTTTATTTCCTTCTAAATCTATTTATTCTTCCCCAGAAATAAGTAGATAACTCAGTCTTATTTCTTCTGCTGAGAGCCATCAGCATCCTAAATATCACTTTATTCAACACTTATTCATGTAATAATTTATTTATTGGATAAATATGTATTATGTTACATATTTATGCCTAGACTATGCTAATGTCATAGGCTGTCAAACTGGAAATCTGGATTGAGGCCTAAATAATAGGTGGGGGAAGAAAAGACTATAAGAAGTGTTAGATTTTATAAAGAAAATTTTAACAGAATTTGTTAGAAAATCAGTTCTATAGTTGATATTACAGGTAAGCAGATGTATCACTGGCATCATACAGATGGCATAAGGAGTTAAGATCTTGAAAAAACTTCATGTAGAATATTTTGGAGAGCACGTGGACAGTAAGTCTCATCACCATGAAGACTGATTCATGGAGTACCATCTCCCAGCCCCACATGTGGAGAGAAATGGTCCCAGGAGATGAATTTTTTTTTCTTTTTTTTTTATTATGTTATGTTAATCACCATATGTTACATCATTAGTTTTTGATGTAGTGTTCCATGATTCATTGTTTGCGTATAACACCCAGTGCTCCATGCAGTATGTGCCCTCTTTAATACCCCTCACCAAGCTAACCCATCCCCCCAACCTGCTCTCCTCCAGAACCCTCTGTTTCTCAGAGTCCATAGTCTCTCATGGTTTGTCTCCTGCTCCGATTTCCCCCCTTCATTTTTCCCTTCCTGTTATCTTCTTTTTTTTTTTTAACATATAATGTATTATTTGTTTCAGAGGTACAGGTCTGTGATTCAACAGTCTTACACAATTCACAGCAAATTTTAATAAAATAAGGGAAGGGATGTTGTTGGAGAGAGCTGAATGAGAACCCCATCCTACCTTCTTGAGTCAGGAAAGAGGAGAGGCGATGAAATCACTGGGCCACTTCACCTGAGCTGCCTACAGTTAGACACTTTGCCCTATTGTTCAGTCTGTACTGAGAAATTCGAAGTATAAAAGTTTGTTTGAACTTGTCTGTGACATAAATGGAGAAAACTGAAGTTGGGGAAGCAACTGTATTTCCAGAATTTGTTGGAACAAGGGACATGTGAGCCTTTCTCAAGGATCAGGTAGAAGTCACATGGGAAGAAGAGCGAGTTCGTGTGTCTGAGTCTCAGTCTAAACATGCTGCATGGAGCACTGAGGGGACCTCAGCAGAGGGATGATGGTAGTGGACCAAGAGTTTCCTAAATCTAGTGGGAGGGGGGAGAGGTGTTTCATCAACCAACCAGAAAAGAGTGTGATTTGCCTCTTGGGAAGGACAGCAACTCGGTGGACTCCAAGCCACCCACCATCATGACCACTAGAGAAAAATTCAACTTAAACATTGCGAAGGTTCACAGCAAATTGATGCCAGCTTCCCAAGTCAGGGCTTGTCAGGAAAAACCCTCCTCCTTCTCCATCCCATTTGTTCCAACCCCTGGAAATTTGGGGGCTGTCAAGATACAGAGGGGAAAATTGAGGCTCAGACAGAGAAGAGAACATGCTCACCACACCCCACTTTTCGAAAAGCTAGCTGTTTTGAAGGTAGGTGCAACTTGGAGATAGGTAAAGCCTCGAGTTTAAAATGGCTTCTGAGTTTGTATCCTTGTTAAGCATTAAAATTACTGAATTGAGACTGTGTTCTGTGACTTAAAATGGCAGCAGAATGTTTCATTACAAAAGATCGACCAGTAGACCCGTGGACCCCACCCACCTTTCCATTCAAATGCGGGGGAAAAACTAACTATACTGAATAAATTTATGATTAGAGGGTGACAGAATCAGATCTCTCCCACAAGTCATGCATTTTTTCTATAACTTTTTGTAATTTCCTGTAATTCTGCTGGGCACTAAGTGGAGATATAATATTACACCAGTTACTGCTTCTGCTCTATAAATATCAATATATTTGGAGATGTTTGGACCATTGTGTATACTAAATTATAAGTAATACTGCAATTATAGTATGTGAGAGGTATACATAAATTCATTCTAAATTGTTATAACTCTAGTTGGATGAAGGATAGATGCTCAAAACTACAATGGTCATGACTGAATAATGTTTTCCAGGATTAATAAAAGACTTCTGAATGCACATGATAGAGCAGGTAATCCAAGTATCATATACAAAGTCATAAAACTCAAAGGAGGAAGATACTTTTGCAAAAATGCTCGAAGCTTTTGTCCTATTTCTGTACTTCTCTCTCTCTCTCTCGAGTAAATAATACTCCACAGAAGATGTATTACTTAAAGTAATAACTTAAAACCAGTGTCATATTTTAATGAAAAGAACATGATACTCCGGAGTATTCACCCTGAATTCTCACTAGCCATCTCTGTGACTTAGAACAATTTATGAAATAATACTGGACCTTCATTTTCCCATCGGGAAAGCAGTCCAGATGGCTAGGGTCTCTTTCAACCCTAATTTTTTGAGATAGTATCATTTCACTGTTTGTTTTATAAGATAGGCTTTTCAAGAATAACTAAAGATTTTTTTAATGATACTCTTAGAAATGACCTATAAAATATGAAAGGGTATCTAAAAAATATTTTATTTAAAACAATATCATCATCATTTGTTGATAATCAGATCCAAGAACCATCAAAGGTGACCCATCAAATGGATTATCTCCTGGGGTTCTGGGTATGAAGATTAGCAAGAACCACAATATTATAGACTGTGGGATAAAATTAAACGCCATGAGGAAATTGATCAGGAAGCTGAACTAGCATTAAATTCATCCCACATCCCTTTTTTTTCAAGTAAAAAAAAAAAGTCAGGAAACCTTTCTTGAATTACAAGAATAAAGTTAAAGGATAATTTTTTTTTTTTTTACTGTCCCTGTCTGGTTCAAAACAATAAAATACTTCTATTAACACAGCAATAATATACAGTTTTGTAAAAATTCCCAAAATGTTCAATATGTAGATCTAGAGATAAGGGATTCACTTAGAGCTAACTTAATAGGAATTAATACATTATCTATCACCATATCTATCACCATAACAACAATAAAGTGAACCCAGCTGTTTAGGATTAAGCAATTTTCTTCAAATGTTTGTTTTTTTATTCAAGCATTTATTCATTTAACAATGTATTTTTTTGAGGAATCACTATATGCGTAGCCCCACGCTAAGTCTTGGGAATATTGTGATCACAAAAGTTGTGATCAAGACAAAAGGGATCCCTGCCTTTATATAAAGGACCTTAAATTATAGTGTAGGAAGACCAAACTAGTAAGTATTTAAATAAATAGATAAATTTCATAAATGATGGATGGATAGATAGATGATAAACAGATAGATAGATAGTATAAAGAAAGTAAACAATGTGGTATACTTGAGGCTGGTGATTTGCAGAAGGATGTTTTAAAAAGTGTGCCAGGGAGGCAGCCTTTGAGGAAGTGTCATGTGAACAGAGATAAGCCAATCATGAAATAAAGATAAAGCAGAGCAAGAACAAAGACCTATAAAGTAGAAATAGATCATAATGGAGATTGGGTTGCAGGGCACTCGAACTTATCAGAAGAATCAGTAATTTAGCCCTTTCTGTTACTTTGAAATTGGCAATTGGAGATGACTCAAATAATTAAAGAATTTCAGTTTTGCATTCTATCCTACCAAACACATCTATAGTAAATTCATTCAAAATCTAGATGGTGGGAGTTTTTGTTTATTGTTGTTTCTAGATCACTGTTGTAACCAAATGTTTACTACATCATATTTTTGAGATAAATAACATCAACCATTAGACCTCAGCTGCACAGGAAGTGTCTCTATATGTGGAAAGAAAAATAAGAGTACATTGTGATGAGTTCTGTTACTAACCAGGTAAAGCTACTGAGTGCATTTTCCTTTCTCTACCCGGCATTTGGATTCAGCTCTCCTGTGCTATTGACTCTGCCAATTTAGTTGTGATTGTTCCCAAACAACCTTCAGCAGTGTCATCTATGTTCTGAATGACTTAATATAGCTGAGCAACATTTACACTGGGTCCAGAATAATCCTGACTTGAATAAAAGACTGCGTTATTACTAGCTATAATGAGTCCAGGGTGTAATTATATACAAGAGTCACAAACATATTTTGTAGTGTTCTGACAATAATAACCCGAGGTACTGTACATATGCTTGTAATTCTCATCCCAGTCAAGCTGGCATCCATGGTTGATCATTTGGTATTTAGATTAAAGGGCCAATTATGAAAATATAAGCTGGGTACGGGATGAGTCACACATACAGTATATAACACAGATGGTCAAAGAAATATCCAGCTTTTCTAACTACTAATATTTTCCCTGTCCTTTTTATAAAATATTTATAATAAGAAGCATCATTTTTAAGATGGTTTAAATGTATGAACAGGCACAAAAAGATCTGGCCAAAATCAGGCAATGCATAAAGGCGGTCTTTTATTTCCCAAGACTCTTTTTGTTGGATTTATCAACACAGCCCACAGACTGTACCATTTTGTAGGTTTCTTTCCCTTTGCTCACTTCAGAGATCAAATGACTTTGAAGATCGATTTTAAATATAATGTACAAACTCAGTCATTTTGCCATTATTGTGATTTTTAGTGAAGAAAATATTTTTAAAGAAATAATCACATTTTAGGTCTCATGGCTAATGTGATAGTTTTAGTAAAATGATATAAATATTAACAATCAGCTAGAAGATATATTTTAGGGTCCTTTTGAGGTCTATGAATAACCCATTGATGCTAATTTGAAGGATATACACATTAAGAAAATATTTCCAAACTATAATTGTGATTTGGGTTACAAATACTATAAACAAAAGCATAACACCAATGGAAATAAAGAAACAGTAAGTAGCAACTTTCTGTGAGTGCATCTCTGCACCTCTCCAGAGAAACATTTACAATTACAGGTATTTCTTGTACACAGATTTTTTTTTAGAGCTGTTATATTTATCATATTTTTTAGAGGAAAAGAGCAGAGCAAAAGTCACTGGATGTAGGAAAAACATTGATGAATATACAAATATACTCAGGAAGGTGAGCATGATCCTTTCTGTTCTCTCCAGGGTTTATTGCCATTTGCCATTTGCACATTGCCATTTCAAATTCTTGCCATGTAGACACAACACACAGCTCAACATTATTATCCATCTATCAATCAGTGAAACACTTTGAAACTCTTAATGGGAAGGAAAACAACATCTTATAAAACAATGGTTTATAATTACTATCACTATTATTGACTATTTATGGGAAGATATTTTGACATTTGAGTTATCATATTATACATTATATCCTTATATAATCTTTTTTCCCAGAATGCAACTAAAAGTGTGTATTGAAAACTGGATCTAATGGTATCACAAAGGCTTCATTTTATCAATCTTTTATTTATATCCACACTGATTAGGTCATGTTTCAGGGGAAGCAATAAGCATCGTTTTGTTAACTCTTGAGTTGCCACAGTTCTTCATTTGAAGGAATTTAAGATCTGTAGAATCTTAAGGAAAAATACCCTAACTGACCAGCGCAGTCTGATGACTCACCAAACCGGGGAACAAAAGGCAAGTCCAAAAGTTGGTGATTATTTAGTTACATTCTTCTCCCAGACATTTAGATTACATTCTGAAATCTTTGCCTCTATAGAAAACGTTTCAAAATAAATAAAAAGATAACAACATATTTTCATTAAGCTAGACATAAAAACTTTTCTACGAATCCCTACCCATCTAAGAGAATTTGCTTATATTTTTTTTTTGAAGATTTTATTTATTTGTTTGACAGAGAGAGACACAGCAAGAGAGGGAACACAAGCAGGGGCAGTGGGAGAGGGAGAAGCAGGCTTCCCACAGAGCAGGGAGCCCCATGCGGGGCTCGATCCCAGGACCCCGGGATCATGACCTGAACCGAAGGCAGACGCTTAATGACTGAGCCACCCAGGTGCCCCTGTTTATATTATACAACTATTTTGTAAAGATTTCATACATAACCCAGGGGAAGCCAGAGTGCTCATGACTATCAGCCATTGTCAGAGCATTTAGTGCTCACTTACTGTGAAATATGTGTGTGTGTGATCCCATTGAGTGACTACGGGGCACTAATAGACCTGTAAGATATTAGCTATTCAAATATTATTTCCAGAATGTAGTAATGAGCAAGTAAAAGACATAATCACCTGTTGAGGGGATGTTGGGCTATGGGTTTACTGCAGTTAGAGTACACTTATGACTTCAATTATTTTATCAGTTAAGGCTGTTTTCTTTCTTTTATATTTTTTTCTTAATAAGTTGAAAATACTTTCTGTAGGTGAATTGAGATCTTAACCCCTTATAAGCCCATAACTACTACTTTTTAAAAAAATAATAATGGATATCTTTTAATAATTTTATCTGTATCAAAAAGAAGGTCAGAAAGGACAAGCATGAGGTACATTGTGTGGAAAATATTTCCTTGATGGTAAAAAAAAAGAAAAAAAAAAAGAAATAGTCACTGCAATCTGAAAAGAAAAAGTACGTCTAGTTCACAAGTTATCTAAAGTTAGAACCTATTTTTGAATATTTCGTTCATGAGTATGTGAGTCATTCAATAGGGTCTCTTCAGTTAACTAAAATGACACATAATTATATTCCAATTTAAACATTCTTTCATAGTTTAAATTAAGTATTCTATGTATACATTATGAATAAGAAGAAATTGAAGGGTAAATTTAGAAATAACTTTATGACCTATATTTATTCACCAATCCACAATTATGTCGTAAGCCCCCATTGTGTTCTTGGGGCTATAGTGAGCTTGGAGTTTACAGAAGAAGTCAAACCTTGACCTCCTGCACATGGTAGAAAAGTTATTTTGGGAGCACCTGGATGGCTCAGTTGGTTGAGCATCCAAATCCTGGTCTCAGCTCAGGTCATGATCTCATAGGTCATGAGATCGAGCCCCATGTGGGGCTCCACCCTCAGCAGGGAGTCCGCTTGAAAGCGTTCCCTCTGCCCCTCGCCCCAGTCATGGGCACTCCTCCCCCCACCCAAGTAAATAAGTAAATAAATAAATCTTTTAAAAAAAGTTATTTTGAAGCCCTCTTCCTTTAAAATAGGAAGGACCAGTTATCATGAATCAGCAACATCTATAACTGTCTATTATACAATAAACTATAACAGTCTGTATTTTTGCTGATTCTAGTCTCCAATTGTGAATTCTCACACCCTGTTGTTACTGGAATACACAAATGTCTCGTGTACATAGAACTTCTTGTCCACTGACTATGAGGTATTTATCAATAGTGCCTGCCTTTCTCTCTTGCCATTGCCTCCTGCCCCCAAATGTGAGTACTGTATCTCTTTCTAGAAGCCTCAAACTGTCCATCACAGTCCTCATAGCCGCTGAACTACATCCTCCTGAGTAGCTGCATCATCTCTGTTGAATACACTGTCCCTTGTTTGCATTTTCCTCTGTCCAAATCCTTGTTTGGAAGAATAAAACAAATTCTTGTTGTATTCTATCTAAATGTGCTAAAATAAAAAAGTCGCTCATCTTCCCTCAGTATGATGGTAAGCAGGCACTAAAGCATATCTGTTTGTCTTGGAAAATATACAGGGACTTTAGTCAAAATCTATTCCATTTTTACTTATTTAAACCTTTCTTCAAAGGACTCATCTAGGTGTTGGTGAGAGGGCTGGCTCTGAGACAATTTGAAAAGCCAAATATCTGTTTCTCCATGTATAGATTCATCTCTCTCCTAAAAACATTATATGCCGTGCTATGGCACATGCTTTTTTAAATGCAAATTACCTCATAAGCGATGGGTAAAGAACAAATGATGTCCATATAACAAGAGAGTTGTCCTGTTGGTCCATACCTGATTTTTCCCAGAATATTGTTTTAAAGCAATCAAGCAAAAGCCTTTTCACAATTAAAGAGTAAGTAAGCACAACTGAAGAGCAAATGAAGACCTTAATAAGAAACCTGAGAAGTTTGAAAATCTTACAGAGGTGTCCTAAAGTCCAAGGACTAACTGGTTTAGTATCTTCAAGAAATTCTTCACTGTGCTAATTTAAATGGGGAAAATTATGACTACAGATGAAGAAACTGTTAAGATGTATTCTCTCTCTCTCTTTCTCAATTTTTACTCATACAGAGAAACTGAACAAGTCAGGCAGATTGGAGGCCCAGCTATCAACCTATTTATTAACAAATGTTAAATGTGAATATGTAAAACGTTGAATGTGAAATCCATGTAAATAAAGACTCTCAGCTCCTGAGGCACCTGGGTGCTCAGTCAGTTAAGGGTCTGTCTTTTCACTCAGGCCATGGTCGGGGGTCCTGAGATGAGCCCCACATCAGGCTCCCTGCTCAGCAGGGAGTCTACTTCTCCCTCTCCCTGCCTCCTGCACATGTTCCCTTTCTCTCACAAATAAATAAATAAAACCTTAAAAAAGAAAGAATCTCAGCTCCAGAATTAGGCAGCCTGTACACCTATTCATGCACACAGTAGACTGGGGTTGCCTCTCTGTGTGACTGTGTGTGGGTGGGCAAGGGCGTTGTAGAGATGAGGACGGGGGATATTAGTATGTTGAAAACAGAGGAGAATTTGAAGAGAGAGAGAATGAGAACTAAGACAAGCATACCCAATTTATTCTTCCCACATGTACCAGAGAGGCAATGTAGGCTACAGAAAGGGAGTCTAATATTTTGTAAAATTTGTAGATGATTAAACTGCCTTGAGAGAAGACAAATGTCTCCTCCCATGTTACCTTCTCTCCATCACACATAATCTTGTGCTGGGTAATGTTGGCTTTGTATGAACTTCGTGTGGGATTCATCAAAGGGGAAACTGAGCTGGAATTATATCAAGTTTAAGTTTATTGGAATTAAGCATGTAGCTCACTTCTGTGCATATGCATTATTACTGGGCATTCAGAAGGAGGAATGTAACTGTGCTGATTCCCCTTGGCATTCTGATAGAAAGGCAGGATCAGAGCCATACCATTCTCATGGCACCCAAAGCCAGACCTATGAGGGTAGTTGGAAGAAACTAAGTTTGAAATACAGAGAGCCAGAATTTAGACTGAAGAAAATCCTTTTAAATCTTATACCACATGGATGAGAAAACATGTCAGGGATTTTCTCATATTGAAAATAACTTTAGGGCGCCTGGGTGGCTCAGTTGTTAAGCGTCTGCCTTCCGCTCAGGTCATGGTCCCAGGGTCCTGGGATCGAGCCCCACATCGGGCTCCCTGCTCGGCGGGAAGCCTGCTTCTCCCTCCACCACTCCCCCTGCTGTGTTCCCTCTCTTGCTGTGTCTCTCTCTGTCAAATAAATAAATAAAATCTTAAAAAAAGAAAATAACTTTAAAAATATATGACATTATACCACAAGTTGTAAATGTGAAACTTATATTCCCAAACTAGCAAAATAAGAGCACGTTTTTTATTTATAAATAAGTATGCTAGAAGAATGGCAAAATTATTCTATTATCTCTATAAAATAATATCAGATTTTTTGTTACAGAAAGAGGCAATCAATAAATATGGAAGAAAATGGAGAAGAATCGTTATAGAGATGTCAGGTCGTTATTTAACAAGAAATATTTTGTATGTTTGGGGATTTCCGTGATGTTTGAGGTAACTGCCGGCCTTTTAAAATTTGAAATTTGTGGTAATCTCTTTCTTCATTCAAAGTTAATATTCACTTCTGTACATACTTCTGTGTTTATAAGTTTGGATTCTTTAAGAGAACCCACAGAAGTGAGCAAACTTCAGGTTTCACGAAACCTGGACAGAGGCCCGCAGAAACATAGCTGCATTTCACCTGGCAGAGGACGCACCCCAGATGCTGGCCAAGTGGGAGACAGGTTGGCCTCTCCCACCAGGCAGCATCAGGTTTGGAAAGGAAGTTTTTCTTCTCTAACCCACTGATTTTATTCATTAAGCCTAGGGAAACCAGAGTTAGGGCATCCCCCCAGGAAAGAAAATCAGGGCAATCCTGCCGGCACTTCAGTGAGCCTCTGGTATCCCTCTGGCACCCCTGGTGGCCAGTCCACTTGCTGGCTGGCTCTGACATAACCCATAACCATGCTCAGATCAAGTCTACTGCAGGTCATCCCACATTACTGTTGCAAATTTAGTCTGTGTGAAATTTTCCATGTACAGCTGGATTCTACGCCATAGCAACTCTCCCCATGGCCAAGGTCAAAATCTCTGACCATGTACTTCTTATGTTCCCTGGCCTAACTAAATCTGCTAGTTGTGTTTTTGAGCCCGAATTTTTAGTTCCAGTCTTATTTTTCAACTTTCCTGGTCCATTCTCCAAATATTGATACCTGATAATGATCCAGTTTCCTCCACCTGGGTTCTCACTAGATTAAAAAATAAAACAGAGTGGTGTTGATGAAAGCCAAATAAATGATGACAATGATGATGATGATGATGATGATATGATGACATATTTACAGGGAAAGATGTGTGTGTGTGTGTGTGTGTGTGTGTGTGTGTGTGTGTGTGAAGCATTGTTCTAAGGCATTTATATGCATTAACTAGTTTAATTCTCACAACAACCTGATACTAGGTTCTGTTATTATTTAGGTCATATGAAGAGGAAAACTAGACATATGTTTAAGCAGTTTACTCAAAGTCACACAAGAACTAAGGGTTAGAGCCTTGATCATTTAACACAAGCTCTCTGCTCCCAGAGTATGAGGTCTTCAGCAAATGGTCCCTATGATGGGCCAGGCTGGGGGTGTGGGAAAAAGCTATAGCTATTGCTTGGATGAAAGGAGAGAACCCAAGCATGGAGAGCTGGGGTGAGTTTAGATGACATTTCAGAGCAAGGGCCTTGCTACTGTCCTTGCGGGAGATGAGTGTGGAACCCCAGGCAGCATTTTACTGTATATCAGATACAATGAACAAACAGATAAAACAACCCTTAGATTTTGGAGGATTAGAAATGTTATGCCTGTTTAAAATGCAGGAATTGTTTTTGTAGAGACTTTGGTGTTCTTTTATGTTTCTACATTTCTGTGCTATGGTCACATGTTTTTAGATGTTTGTGCTAATTTCTTCTGGAGTAGAACATTTACACCCTACAGCAGATATTGATGCACAGCTTTAGATAGTAAAAGCATCAACTCAATACTGTTCCCAAATGCTAAGCTCATTTAAGGAACATTTTCTCTGTCTTAGTACAGTTTGTAATATCTCCTTTTGTCTTAAATTGCTTTTTCATCATTTACTCCTTTATTTGGGCTATGTGAGGGGGGGGAGCCCAAACGCTTAATAGTATTTTCCTTCAACCAGTGAATATAACATATATTGTAAAGCTTCCTCTGTTTTTTTTTTTTTTTTCCAGGTCTGCCCAGGAACGTTACAAAAATAAGAGAGAAAATGAAAACTTGTATTTAGTGAACTGATCACATACATTCATTGATAGTTCTTTCTTGAATACATAAAATATAAAAAGCAAAATACTAAGTACAGTGAAGACAAACCAAACACAAAAGATGAAATGAGAAAGAACGGAAGGAAGAGAATATCATGTTACCCCTACATTATAAAGCCAGATGTTCTCTCCCTTCTCACAGACTTACTCTGACCAATTGCTGTGTTTTATTTTTTAAATAATTGTCATCACTTACTGAATTAATTTTATTTACATGTTTACTTATTTATTCTTGTTGTCTGTCTCTCCATATAAAATTAGTGGCATGATGTCAGAGATCTTGTGTGTTTTTCTTTATGGTTATATCCTCAGTGCCAGAACTATGCTGAGATTATAAATAAATATTTATAAGTGAAGTGTACTTGTAGAAAGAGAGTCCCAGCAAGGAGAAGGGGCACCGGGGATAAAATCAGGTCAGAAAGCAGGGAAAAGGTCTTGAAAAGAGAAAACAACTGAACACTATGTCTTCTGTTTGAAAGATCTATCTGTCATCTATCTATTTAATTTCCAAAGTTTGATATGTCTTTATTTTTTGTTCAAGGCTTGGCTTCATTTAAATGATCAGTATCTCAAAAAATGGTCTAGGCTAGGGGCGCCTGGGTGGCTCAGTCGTTAAGCGTCTGCCTTCGGCTCATGTCATGAGCCCAGGGTCCTGGGATCGAGCCCCACATCGGGCTCCCTGCTCGGCTGGAAGCTTGCTTCTCCCTCTCCCACTCCCCCTGCTTGTGTTCCCTCTCTCGCTGTGTCTCTCTCTGTCAAATAAATAAATAAAATCTTTTAAAAAAATGGTGTAGGCTAGCAATCTTTGAAATAAGTTCAAGTTTATTAGTCAGCTTTTACTATTATCCAATATTTTATATTTGAAAGTCCTTAAGTGAAATGCTATCAGACAAGATCCAAGCTTTCAGCTATTGGGTTAAGGACTTCAGCTTCATAAAGCCCCTCTCCAGTGATCTCCCAGATAGTATGCTGTGGTTTTAAATCTGGGAGATATAGTCATATACTCCCTGTTCTAAAACATCTTGGTGACTTCCTGACCCTATATCCTCTATAAAAATACAGGAAAATTAATGTTCCTGTGGCCTGAGCTTGAACTCTAGGAACAGGTCGTATATCCCAAAGGGTATATCTTAATATCAGCAAAAGCTGCACTGACTTGAAACCATTATATTCAGCGATTAAGTTTCCAAGTTAACGACTGTGGTAAATATTACACAACTTATTCCTAAAGTTCAAAGTTTCTGCATACACTTTTAATGGCCAGATTTTCATTCACCTCAGTCTTAACCCACTTTAGTAAGTAATGAGAATTTGTGGTTGAATTCAATGTCCTGTGTATTATTTTTTTTAGGTTTTATTTATTTATTTGACACAGAGAGAGAGACAACTAGCGGGAACACAAGCAGGGGGGAGTGGGAGAGGGAGACGCAGGCTCTCCACTGAGCAGGGAGCCCGATGCGGGGCTTGATCGCAGGCCGAGAGCAGATGCTTAATGACTGAGCCACCCAGGTGCCCCAATGTCCTGTGTATTTACTGGACTAAGATCTGGACCCTGGATAAGATGCAGCTGGTCCAGATACTCCAAAAGAGACCTCCTACCTAGCATTTGCTAATGCCCAGAAAACTGAACAATCTAAGTATAAGCAAAGGAGTATAGGGGAAGTTCACTTTTAAGGCCCAAGGCCTTCCTTGAAAATGTCTCCAATTTATTAATCTTGTGATATTTTAGCCTTCTAGAAAACTGAGCAAGTGAAGATGTGGTGATCTGCAACTTTTCATGTCTTCAGTGAGAAAATCATCCATATGCATCCATAAAAATCAAGTTGTATTTAATACTGTGGGTAAAAAGCTATAATTTTGCACGAATTTCCTTGATATGTCCCATTTAGTCAGTTCCTACAAAGTAAATCCTCATGTGGAAATGATTAAATATGTTGAGAGCAAAAGCAAGGACAGAAATGCTTAGGATTTTAAGGAATTATATCACCTATCAACTGAGAAATCTGCTTCCAAAACTAAAGGAGACATATATTAACTGGCCACATGTCCACCAAAACTAGACATGTCCATTTCTACTAATACTTGTCTCTCGTGCTTCTTTCTTGTTATCAACTGTAAAGTAACTGAGGGATAATTATGTCACACAAGAGCCAAAGATTGCTTTTCAGTGGAATTGAGAAGAATCCAGAGTTATAACTGTTAAGAACCAGATTTCATATACCAATTGTGGCTATCCATGTTGGCTTCCTTCCTCCTTCCCTCCCTCCCTTCCTTCCTTCCTTCCTTCCTTCCTTCCTTCCTTCCTTTTTCCCTTTCCTTCTCTCCCTCCTTCTATTTTTAATTTCTAGTTTTTATGTCTACACAACTCATTACTACTGCAACCCAGAAGAAACACTTTAGAATCCATCCAAATGTATCATATCTGCATTAATCTCCTATAATATATACCTAATGCACCTATAAACATAGTAAATTACTTTTTTGAAAGGTTTAGATTATTATAATACAAAATTATTTTCATACATACCAAAACTTTATCATTTACATATCATATAGCATAGATCATTGTTTATAAGATGACAAAATAGAAAAAAATCTGTCCAAATATAGCTGAACTTCTATTACCTTCTGTATTGAGACATACAGGAACAGTTGAAATAAACAATCAATTTCAACCAATGTACATGTTAACATGGGAGGTCTTAGGTTGTTTATGTCAGTTATCCCACATAACACAAAGTATGTGCTTAACAAATGATTACTGTTAAATAGTTGAATAGTTTTAAAAATATTATTTTTAAATGGGATAGATTATTTTTTCCCCTGACAGTTTTGTCCAATGACAAACATATAGCCTACAATTCATTTTCCTGCCAGTGGCTAGAGTGAGTTGAAAAAAAAAAATGCACACATGATCATGTCAGTCCTGTGATTTACTCCTTATAACACCTTAACATTGTCCTTAGGATAAGTCTCAACTCCACAGTATACAAAGTTCTCTCCAGCTAGATTCAACCCACTCCTCGAGTTCCTTTTCCATCTTCATTTGGGAACACTATACCCCAGATAAAAGGAACTTCTTTTAGTTTTGTGAATTATTATAATTTGTTACATATTTTTAAGCTAAATCCTAATTTTTGGTATAGTTAAATATATTTTCTATTATACAAAATAACAGTTATATTAACATATTTGTACATATCTTTGTATACTAGTCAATTATTCCAATAGGATAAATTTTAGAAGTCAAATCACTGAAAAAAAAATTCTTAGTATTTTTGACCCAACTTTTCAATTTATTCTGCAGAAAATTAGTATCAATTTATGCCCAGCCTGCTGTATAAGGCAATGCTCAGTTTCTGTATCACAGTCAAATATTCATATTTTTGGGGCAGTGTAATAAGCTACTTCAAACCATCATTATTTTAATTAGCATTTCTATAGTGATTACCTCTTCACAACTTTACCTCTTTTGTCGGTTTTTGGTCAGATTGTTTAATTAACTTAAAAATGCTTAATTTTATATTTTTGTACTTTATTATTAGATCTACTAAATTTACTAAAAACTCATTTAAACAAAAATGTCAAAATGACTGACACATTACATACCACTTGTGTAATTGATGGAATTTCTGATTGACAAACTGTCATTGCATATATATAGAATTTGTGGATATATAAATTAAATGCTGTTTAATCATCAATTATTCAAAGTTTATTGCATTTACAAATTAATAAAAGCATTAAAGAATTAGTCTTTGAATGAATGGGTTATCATGCTTTCAGTGTCAGGTCACAGATGATTCAACTCAGGAAAATGGGATTTACTGGACCATCAAACTGAAATACAGACAGACACTTCAAGCTTCAGGTACAATTTGATCAGAGCTTCTGCTGTGTTTCTCTAACTTTGTTGCTGCTCATTTCTGCTTCTTTTCAGGTTGGCTTGCCTGGTGTTCCCAGGAATTTATAATGAAACCAAAGGATGTTTCTATTATACTTTATTCATTAAGACATGAAAGACTTCATGAAGTTTACCATTTGGACTTATCACATGAAGGTTAAGATTCCTAGATCTTCCTTGTAGCAACAAATCTCTCAGTACTGACCTTGGATTTGCATAGAAATAGAAATTAAGACTTTTCAAGAACTTAATTTACAGGTAGCTTCAATGTGCGTACCATATTTTTCCATGGCAGAGCACATAGCAATATGCATGCTATATATTTCCATAGCATAGGAATAGTAATTCTTATTGTTAAAGCCATTTCAAATTACTAAGGGGGGACTTTGCATTAATGCAGACATGGAAAAAAATCATTTAGGGAAGGAAAAAAAAAAGCTAATGAGAAGAACTCAAGATTTTAGCAGAGCCAAAGGATATTTTCTTCCAATGAGACACTTTCAACATTAATATCAAGGTGGATCCAAAATTTCTTCAGCTCCTAAAAGAATAAGTTTAATTTACTAGGAGATGAGAAAAATAATCTTAAACAATTTGAAGAATCAAACACTTGAAACTATTTAATTGAAGACATACTTTACTTAAAGTATTAATAAACTGTAGTAAAATTATTAAACTACATTGTGTTCAACTAGATCATTTAGATTTTTTAAGCAGAATTATAGGATGAATTAAAAATGTTTATTGATTATATACTTATAATGGCTTATAGAAAGCTATGAAGCTGTGTTAATTCATGATTTTATTTTGCCTCTTATTTCTTCTGAAATATGCAGTATATTGAAGCACTCAGAGACTTGGAGCAGCTTCTGAGACTCCGAGTTGACAGTGCTGAATTATTGTTTTGGGAAGCTCAAATTTGGGGCCAACTGAAGTTGAATCAATTTTACATTTTTTTAAATCTTATTTCATATCTTTTTTTTTTTTGGTTAGAATTAAGTATTTAAACTTACATTACTGGGCGCCTGGGTGGTTCAGTCGGTTAAGCATCTGCATTTGGCTCAGGTCATGAACCCAGGGTCCTGCCATTGAGTCCGACATGGTGCTCCCTGCTCAGAGGGGAGTCTGCTTCTCCCTCTACCCTTCCCCCTGCTCATGATCTCTCTCTCTCTAATAAATAAATTAATTAAAAATAAATAAAATAAACTCACATTATTATGTAACCGTCAAAATGATCAAAATATATCAAACATACCCTGTCTTTACCAGAAAAGAATTCCAAAACCTATATATGATGCTATGGCTTCTGGCATGATCATAGCTAAGAAAAGAAGAAATGAGCAGATGCATTCACAAGAAAACAAAAATATCTGAGGCAGTAATTGAAATTGAGAGGAGTAACCAGGCTTTTCCTGGCATCCCAAGCCCCTGAAGGGAGAGTAAATAATCGGGTCACATCATCAGTAAATATGTTGCTCTGGAACTCTGACTTGCCGAAACTAAGGCGTGTCTAGCCCTATTTAAAGTACACCCTAAGAGTTTTAGGAACCCTAAAGGAGTGTAATCCATATTCTTTTCTCTACTGGGATTCCCAGTTCTGTTCCTGCCTGGCCCGGTGGTGCACCACCCACCATTCTTCTGTAGTTTTCAAGGCCCCGAGGGTTAGGGCACATCTCACACTGAGATTTCCTGTGCCTTTTCCTTCAGGATATGCTCACTGATAAGACTCAACCAGCTAAACAGCAAGGAGGATTTGCTCACTGGTCATCCACGGAGCTGAGAGTCAGAACCTGCCTCTCCACATAGGCTTCCTGAGGTAAGGTGGGGAATGAGGCCAGTTGCAGATGGACTCGCACAGATTTTCGGCAGGAATTGACAGACATTACTGCCACTCACATTCCATTAGTAAAGCCAATCACATGCATGTTATCTTATCCTGTGACCAGAAAGAGAAGAATTGGGTGAGATCTCTAATCACTAACACTTGTATTTCAACTATGTCTTTTTATAGGATGAATTGCTCACAGAGGTTCCTAGCCCTTTTATACCAATAGATCTTTGGTCTGTTTGGAACATATGCATCCAAACATTTTTAGATGTGTCTGAATCCAAGGTTAAGCACCACTGAGAATCAAACTTAGATTTGATACGCTGTGTTTTTTGGTTTGTTGTTTGTTTGTTTGTTTTTAATTTGCTTCTTTAGATCATTGTTTTTCTATCCAGAGACACACATTCTTGGGACATTCCTCTGTTCTCCCTAGAAAAGAGGTCTTCCCTCCCATTGAAGTAACCGCAAGTAATTTTTTTGACCAGATAGTTAACAAAACTTTTTTCTGGCTTAATACCATGGCTCTAGAAAAGTAAAAATAATTTTTATCATTCTCAGAATCACCTAGTCATACGTAAAACAGCACAATGAACATTACAGAGTCTAGGCATTCATTCACTCATTTGTTCAACTTACTAATTGGTTCTACAACAAACTCTTCTGAGAAATTTGTATGGATGACGGCTTTTATATAAACACTGACAAAGTGAACTGCCCAGCTGATCAATGAGGGATGCTCTTTCCCTACCAAAGAACTTCCTACTTGCTGAGCAGTTTTATCCATGACTGAATCACTGCAGGAAAAGCTTTCCTTCTTACCTTGGAATATTGAAAGAGAGCTCATGGTTAAATACTCTTAAGTACTAGCTCAGTAAAAGTAGAAAACACATTTGAAGGAAGACAAGGTAACTGGCATTTCTCTGAACAGATCTGGGCCCAAGTTTCCTAAACAGGCTGTTATAAACTGCTTTTCTCTTGGTTTTAGGTACTTATTTTGTTAGATTTTTCCTGTATCACCCATATTTTTGTCCTCCTTTTCATCCGTAGGGACCTTTTTCCAGTAGATTTCAGCCAGAAGGGTAGGGAAGCAGCTGCCTCCACTGGACAAACCAATTATTTGCCAAATGGATGGGCTTCTGCCTGGATTCATTGGCTGTTTTCCCCCAACACCTCAGGGTACCATGTAGTCTTTGCGATAATCTAAGCATTGTTCAGATCTGGATCAGACTTATTCTCTCTTTTACAAGACTTAAAAGTCATGTTTATTTCTTCTTTATTTCGAATCAGTCTGTTTCTAAATGAGGAAAGGAGTGATGTACAGAGATGGACTTACTCTGAAGGTGACAAGCTTCGAAAGACTAAAAATTGTATAAACTTCGGGCCAGACAAAATTTGGACCTATTCCTACTAATGCAAATCAAGTTCTTATAATATCAACAGAATGTCAAATCTTCATAACCAGTTAGCCCTGCAACTTGATTTATTTTAGTGTTGTTTTTATATTCTGTTTGAGAGACTTCAAACTATGAAAGAAAAGGAGGATTATGCTCATCTAACACAACCAGATCATTGATAATTAAAATGTGGAATATGAGTGAGTTATCTGCGTAGGGAAGAAGGGTTTGCCTTCAAGGACTGATGTAAAAAATCATCTTGCACATTACGTAGCACAAAGTACACACTTAATAAATGTTTGGTGAATAAATAAATAAGTGGTTAACTTAATAAATTAGTCTTGTCAGTAGATTGTATAGTCTCTGGGCTATTTCTCAGTTTTTATATCTTATATTCTACCAATCAGTCCATCAAAAAATATAAAGCCATCTTTGCTAAAAATAGAATTTTTACTTTTCTAAAACCAGTTATATTTATAGGCATATATTTAAAACTTCAATAATTGTTACAAATAAATCTATGTCACATTAGACAACAAGTACCTTTCATTGAGAAACACTGGATGAGATAACCTCTCAATTAAACAAATAGCTTTTCTGATGGCATAGAGTTTTAGTGGAATTTTTTTTTTTTTTGGACAAAAACTTCTGTAATATAGACACTAGTATTGTTTGCTTTTTTTTTTAAGATTTTATTTATTTGAGAGAGAGAGAGACAGGGACAGCGACAGAGAGCACAAGTGGAGGACAAGAGGGAGAAGCAGGCTCCCTGCTGAGCAGGGAGCCGGACATGGGGCTTGATCCCAGGACCCTGGGACCATGACCCAAGTTGAAGGCAGACGCTTAATTTAACTGACGGAGCCACCCAGGTGCCCCTAAACACTAGTATTGTAAAAAACAAAAACCTTTTCATAATACATCTAGAGATTTATGACAATCATACTCAATGCATTAGTTTTGTTTTTTTAAAGTTTTCATTTATTATATAAGCAGAAATTTTAGCTCATTTAAGTTTGAAATAAAGGAAATACATATCCTATCTTTCTAAGATTTCTGTGAAAATTAAGTACTGATTTTTTAAAATATCTAAATAAAAATCTGGACACATGACCTAGGCAGCTATGTAAGATAAAGGGAGGTGCTTTTCGGGAGCTAACATGAAAAATGTGATTAGATGAGAAAAAAATGCCCATATCTTTGGATGTTGCATAATGGCAGAGAGAGGAAAATTTCCAGGCATCTTTTGAAATATACAGGGAGTTACACTGAGATTGACACTTGGAAGAATCTGAAAACCAGGACAATAGTTCTGTAAGGGTATGGTAATTTGGCTATATAATTAAATGGGAATGTGTTCAGTAAGCAGATGTGTGCAAATAAAGAAGCATCTAAGCTCCGGGTTTGCACTTCTTGATCTTTCTTTTGTTTGCCTTTTTATGAGGACGCCCCATGGCTTTTTGTTGCTGCTGCCTTGTTGTTGTTGTTTTTCTCCTCTCTAAATTAGCCTCTAGCACTAATACACTCCTTAGGTTTATTCGGGAGCCTTCCAGGCTGCAGAGTTCCATTTTGTCAACAGACGGCGTAAGACATGATTCTCCATGCTCAATGACTTCAAAACAACATTTTGCTATTGCTGTCCCAAAGTTGATCTGAAATTATTTCCATGCTACTGTTGAATGGAAATGAACTTCTTCGGATTTCGAATGTCATTGAGAGATGTGACATTATTTGCAAATAGTATAAAAACCAAAATTTTGTTTTGTTCGGTTTTGTTTTGTTTTTTAAATCACCAAAAAGTGATTTAAAGACAGAAAATGCCAGTATGGATATCCACTGCCTACCATAATGTACGATCTACACTTGCTACCACTCCTTATATCACACAACGCATGGTTCCAATTGCCATGAAAATATGGATGGCAGTCTCTACTCAGATAATTCTTAGCAAATTCCTGGTGACTATTATTTCCCTTGCACAAACTGATACAGTTTCACTATGTTGCATTTTAGTGCCACCATAATAGCATATGGAAATTTGATTCAATACACATTTGGAAATAAACATAAAAGAGAAAACTTTCTAACATAATAACAGAAAAGAAAGGGAGTAGATTAGAATTTTAGGGCTATAAATGCTTTAGACATCATTGAGTTTAAACTGTCACTTATTGATGAGCAAACTGAAAACCAGTGATATAAGCTGACGTGTCCAAACCACTCAAGAGTATCTCAATTTCCAGTGCTCTTGTGAGTCATATTTTTGGTAATAGAGATTGATTAAATCTTTAGTTCTAAGACTTGTCCTGTTTCAGCCTTTCCTGGGTAGCCCGAGAAAGGCATACACAAGAGTACTAGGGCAAGCAGAGTGACTTTTTATTAATATCTGGAGATTTGACACCAAAACTGATTTTCTGCATAAACTCTACTAGAGGAACGTTGCTGGTGATCATAGAACTGACAGCTTCTTTTGCACACCCGAGGAGGTTTTTAAGTCCTCCTTCTCGGAGTATCTAACATATGGATGGTGGTTTGTTAGTGATGTTGTTATTGGGGGATGGAAGCAGTTTCCCCTTCCAACCAAGATGAGAGAGAAAGAGAGAGAGAATGAAGAAGAGATAACTGCTATGAGGGATTCTGGAAACTGCTATCCTCCCTCTAAAACACCTGACTATCCCTTTGTTCATCACTGAGCTATCTCATATAGAGTTATAATTAAAATTGGTATTTCATTTTCCTAACTCATGTGACTTGTGACTCCTTTTAAAAGCTGTTTGATATTTGTTTGTAATTTTCTGGAATTCTTACTGGCAGAAATTGACTTTATAGGAAAAAATAAATAACATTGAGCTTTGGACACTTTCATCAATGCCAAGAAAGTACTTATTTGTAATATGTAAAGTGGTTTGACATTATTTTCATTTTTATTACTCTCCTACATTGTATACGCTACTTGCATTGCAATGTTTAACATTTCCGAATTAACTTAAACTCCTATTCTTCACCAACCCTAATGACGGCATTAAGTCAACTTTTTAAGGCATAAGCACAGCAGGAGGCTTTTTAAACATTAAGTCGATAAAAATGAAGTGTAAACATGGGTAAGAAAATCAAACAGCTTGTTTTCTGCACAAAGGGTTGGAATTCCTCGGACTCCCCGTCTTTTGTGGCCTGAGTTCATATCTCCTTTCTGCTATCCCGGCAATTCTGTTCAATGTCTGTTATATTCACTTTCAAGTTAAACTCATTTTATAAATAATCAGAAAAAGAATTACCTATTTATATATAAAATAATATAGAAGTATTTTAGGAAACAAAAGATTATAAGAAGATCCTCAAGTGTCAGAAGGGGGAAAATAATCAGGAAGTCATGAAGTGAACTTCAAAGATGTGTTACTGAATATTCTAGAATCAATCCTGCATATACACATTGAAAATAAATAATAAGATTTAAAATGTAGTTTCTTGAAATTAAACTGGTAACTTACAGTGTTTTGAATGAATTGTGAAAAAAGAAATCACGTAATGAATACCAGAAAGGGATGAATGAACATTGGAATTTTTTTTAAAGATTTTATTTATTTATTCATGAGAGACAGAGGGAGGGAGAGAGGGAGAAAGAGAGAGAGAGAAGCAGAGGGAGAAGCAGGCTCCCAAGAAGCAGGGAGCCCGATGCGGGACTCGGTCCCAGGACCCTGGGATCATGACCTGAGCCGAAGGCAGACGCCTAACCATCTGAGCCACCCAGGCGCCCTGAACATTGAAATTTTTGTGGCCAGTAATGACTAGAATCATTCTATGATATTAGGAATGCACCATCGAAGCCCATATGTGTGACAAATACCTCTCTTCCAACCATGGAATGGAGGAGAGTCCAGCAGTTGCCAGATTGCTGTGCAGGAGTTGGGGATGATTTTAGCATTGGGGGCAATTATAAAGGAGAAGAGAAAAATTGTAAATGCCCGAAGTAGAAGAACTGATTCGTTAACTAGTGAAAAAAAACGGGGGGGGGCAATATATGGAATAAAGCCCAAGTATGAAAATCCTGGACTCAGTTTCATTCTGATCATTAGTGTTTTTTTCCTCTCCAGGGCACAGGTGTGAATTTTGAGACGTTAACTACTCTTATCCTCAAAACATAAAAGCACCTCCACATTTCATAAACAATTGACCCTGGCTAAAATCTCCTTAGTTCTCAGTCTCAAATGAGAAAATCTACCAGTATCACGTTGTTCAAGTCTTCCTATAGAGGCAGTAAATTAACTTGATAAAACAAATTAAGGATAAATAGATGATAAAGCAATACAGTATAAAATAACCTGATTATGATTTTGATTTTGATATTTTATAAATTTCTTAAAATTGTAGATTTAGAAATAAAAGCATTTAAGAAAAGAAATAAAAACATTTACAATAAAATGTAATTAGGTGTTCTAACACAGGGCCAATCACTGCTTAAAATATACTAGGTACTCCATTAACACTTTTTGGATTAATTTTTTCAATGAGGAGCTGTGATAAATGACTACATAAGATGCTGTGGACAAATACCCCTCTTTCCCTGATCTACTAGAGTGTATGTTATGAAAAATTAACAAGTAATTTTACAAATAGGAGATAGACTATAGATGCCATATTTTTGCAACAAGAAGCTGGATTCTTCTATATAGAGATTCTTCTATATTTGAGATTCTCCTGAATTAGCAAGATCAGTATTTTTCCTGTGATTCATTTTTAATGTCAAAAAATTGGAATGGGAAGAAAATGATGTTTCTACCATTGGGGAGTGAGCAAGTATAAATGCTGTATTTTCTGTTGACAGTCCCATTAATTTTCCATAAAGATAAGCTATTATAAAGGAAATTTTAATGTAATTTTATATCATTGTGAATTTTTCATGTAGATTAATTCATTATTTGGAATATTCTAATTCTTTTTTTATTATGTTATGTGAATCACCATACATTACATCATTAGTTTTTGATGTAGTGTTCCATGATTCATTGTTTGCGTATAACGCCCAGTGCTCCATGCAGTACGTGCCCTCTTTAATACCCATCACCCAGCTAAACCATCCCCCCTCCCCTCTAGAACCCTCAGTTTGTTTCTCAGTGTCCCTAGTCTTTCATGGTTCGTCCCCCTCTCCGATTTCCCCCCCTTCATTCTTCCCTTCCTACTATCTTCTTCTTCTTCTTCCTCTTTTTTTTTTTTTTTAACATATAATGTATTATTTGTTTCAGAGGTACAGGTCTGTGATTCAACAGTCTTACACAATTCACAGCACTCATCATAGCATTTATTCTAATTCTTTGTTCAAACATATTACTGGAAAGAAAAAGGCAAAAAGGATACTTAATAATTTAATGAAGATCTAAAATGCTTCTAATTTGCCTGGTTGAAGGCAAAAACTGTTCTAATTTTTAAACCACTCCTTTTTTTTTTAAGATTTTTTATTTGTTTGAGAGACAGAGAGGGAGAGAGAGCATGGGGGAAGGGCAGAGGGAAAGAATCTCAAGCAGAATCCCCGCTGAGTTAGGAGCCGAACAAGGGGCTTGATCTCAGGACCCATGAGTTCATGACCTAGCCAAAACTAAGAACCAGAGGCTCAAATGACTGAGCCACCCAGGTGCCCCTTAAACCACTCTCATTTGTTTTTGTTTTTTGTTCCATTTAAATTCAAAAGTTATGATTTTGCCTGTCCAACACCAATGTTTTCTTTCTTCCGGTAATAGAACAAATACATCTTTTAATTTTCTGCATAAAACCCATTTCAGATGATTAGATGATTTAAAGGGGCAATCCTTCCCACAGTTACTTAATTCAGATCTTGTCATGAGATTACCCATCACCAAGCCAGTTTGGTGGCTCAAGAATGGGCTCATTATTCAAACTCATTCTTTAAAATCTGTGAAGCTTCCTTTAGACCAGTTCATCCACTTCCAAAGCTAGTACCCCAGTAACTAAAGACTATATTTCATTGGCTTATTTCTTTTCTAGATCTACTCAAAATAGTGTACTTTATCATTATTAATTCAACTGATTTATATTGATTGCAAATCCATAATTCAATGCAAATGAGGAATGAAAATAGTCATGTGGCTTTGCTCATTGACCATTAAAAGGCCTTATACTAAAAATAGTATATGCTAATATCCTAAAATATCCTAAACCCAAACATTCAAATTTATTTGTACTTTTCCTTTTCCAAATGAGATCATAGAATTCACAGTTATAAGTATTCTTAAAGCATAAGCTGTTTTCTCTGCCATCCAAGTTTGAGGGCCTTGGTGAGAAGACAACGTATCAGTGCTCTCAACGCTTCACTGAATACAAACTCTGACAGGCACATGTCATTCCTCAGAGAACTCAAACTAACAAGAGTTGGACTATTCACAGAGAGCCCAAGTTATAAGACTCACCCAATATTTATCCACTGGGCTTTCGGCTTAAAGGCAAGCAGTCCTTAGATGGAGGAAGTTCCAATTGTTTTACTAGAAGAGATTGTAAGACATGGCCATTCTAGTCATTATTTCTAGTCTCTTGTAAGGAAAAAGCTAATGTCAATTTCTCTTTGATAGATGACCTCTATACTCAGGAAGATATGCCACCAAAATATATAGCCCTACTATTAAAATTGATTAAAATGAACAGAAAAGTAGACATCAAACATAGAACTATTCTGATATACTCTTGAAATGGAAATATCAGGAATCATTGAAGTCATCCCAATTATTGCTTAATCCAGGATGGCCTGTCTTTATTTTGCCATCAGTGGCTAAGCTGAAATGGCCAGATGTCTCAGCTTGATGGCTCAAACCTTGCTTTTTAATGGGCTGGCTCTGAATTCCCTGAATTTTGTCATATTACAGTACATTCTGATGCTATTTCCCATCACTTCTGTCTCTCAGTGGCTTTTCCTGCTTTCAGGCCCTGCCTCTTCATCCACTGATGCTGTACATACATACAGGTTCATCAAATCCCCATCAACTGCAGGGCAGGCCAATCTGGCACCTGAAGAGTATGTTCAGATGCTACACCCTGAAGGTTGAAAAACCTTTTATTTAGTGCCAGATCTCTTATTAAGCCAACCACTTTGTTCCAAAATATATCCACCCAGGGCACAGAAAGCTGGTTGTGAGGAATCCACATGATATTTTTGTATGATACTGAATTTTCTGCAATTTTGTTTTGCCTTTCATAAGCAGTCTTTTTTCAGGCACCTACAATTGTTAACCTTCCTGTTAAAGATTTAACCTTGTCATAAGTTGGGAATATTTGTATGGACAGGAATGAGAAAGAATGAAAAAGTAAATGACAAAGGAGTTTGCAAAAAATGCTTCCTTGAATGTAAGATGAGGGGAATATCTGAGGTTTAATGGAAAGTATTCAGTTGGGATTATTTTTATTTTCATTTGTATTTTATTTGGGAATATCAACATATAGGGAACAATTAACAACTACTATCTGCTGTGCATTTAAAACTTTGGCCGATGCTATGGATGACATAAAATATATGTAAAATAGACACTCTGTGATAGCTCATAGTCTAGTTTTAAAAAACTGTGCCTCAGGTATGGTGAAACCTTTTTAGATACAACACCAAAGACACAATCCATGAAAAAAATAATTGATAAGCTGGACTTCATTAAAATAAAAACTTATGGTCTATGAAAGACAGCATCAAGAGAACCAGAACACAAGCCTTAGACTGGGACAAATATTGGCAAAACATCTCATAAAGGATTGTTATCCAATATAAACAAAGTACTCTTAAAACTCAACAATAGGAAAACAAATAATCTGATTAAAAATGGGCCAAAGACTTTAACAGACACTTCATCAATGAAGATAGAGAGGTGGCAAATAAACATGCTCCACATTATATGTTATTGGGAAATATACAGTAAAACAGCAATGAAAACCTTTTACACACATATTAGAATGGCTAAAATCTGGAAACGGATAACACCAATGCTGACGAAGAGGAAGAACTACAAGAACTCTCATTCTTTGCTGATGGAAATACAAAATGGTACAGCCATTTTAGAAGACAGGTTGATGGATTGTTACAAAACTAAATGTACCCTAATCATATGATCCAGCAATCATGCTCCCTGGTATTTACCCAAAGGAGTTGAAAATTATGTCCTCACAAAAACCTGCACAGGGATGTTGACAGCAGCTTTATTTATAATGGCAAAACTTGGAAGCAACCAGATTGTCCTTCAGTAAGTGAATGGATAAACTGGGGTACATCCAGACAATGGAATATCACTCAGTGCTAAAAAATAATCAATCAAATCAATCAATCAATCAATCAACCAATCAGCTATCAAGCCCTGAAAACACATGGAGGAAACTTAAGTGCATATTACTATGAGAAAAAAGCCAACTGGCAAATTCTGCAGACTATATGATCCCAACTACATAACATTTGGGAAAAGGCAAAACTATGCAGACAGTAAAAATGTCTGTGGTTTCCAGGGGTGGAGAGGAGAGATTAATAGGCAGAGCACACAGGATTTTTAAAGTAGTGAAAATACTTTGATATTCTAACAATGTATCATTATACTTTTGTCAACCCAAAGAAATGTACACCAATAGTAAATCCTAAGATAAAGTATGGACTTTGAGTGTTTATGATGTATCAATGTAGGTTCATCCTTGGTAAAAAATGTGCCATTCTGGTGAGTAATGTTGATAATGGGGGAGGTTATGCATGTGTAGGGGCAGGAGATTTATATGAGAAATTTGTACCTTGATCTCAAATTTGTGTGAATTTAAAACTGCTCTAAAAATAATCTGAAAAGGGGGCACCTGGGTGGCTCAGTTGGTTAAGCGACTGCCTTCGGCTCAGGTCACGATCCTGGAGTCCCGGGATCGAGTCCCGCACCGGGCTCCCTGCTCAGCAGGGAGTCTGCTTCTTCCCCTGAACCTCTTCCCTCTCATGCTCTCTATCTCTCATTCTCTCTCTCTCAAATAAATAAATAAAAAATCTTTAAAAATAATCTGAAAAAAATACATTTTTTAAAAAATTTCATTTATTTATTTGAGAGAGAGAGCGAGCGCACGAGAGCAGAGGAGGGGTAGAGGGACAAGCAGACTCCCCATTGAGCATGGAACCGGAGGCAGAGCTCAATCCCACGACCCTGAGATCATGACCTGAGCCAAAGTTAATGCTTAACTCACTGAGCCACCTAGAAGCCCCAAGAAAATGCATCTTCAAATGTGGGAAATAAATCATGTTACCCATTTTCATATCGTGGTTGGGCACCAGTGTCTGCGGTAAAGAGTACAGTACTCACTCAGAGTAATTTCTAATTGGTTAGAGTATGTGCCCTCCCTGTAATTTTCATAATTTCCAGTTATCCATATAATTCATGGCAAGTGTTTTCATTAAAGATGAAAAAACTGAGATTAAGTAGCTAGAGCTCTCTCTTTCTGATTCCTAGACTATTAACATGGTTTAAGATGAAATTCTAATGAACTATAAAAAAATATATTTGAGAAAGTCCTTTTCTTCCATGGATCTTACTCAGTCATAGAAATTGTTTGGAATTCTTGTCATTCTCAATTCATATTTATAAATTCCCATTCACTGATGTGAAGTAAAGGAGATGATAGTTTCTAACTTTTGATGTGTGTGCCACTGAGAATGTTCCAGAGTCAAAAATCTCTTTAAACATTGAGGATTTGCAAAAAGACCCACTAGAAATATCACTGTCTCTCAAAGGACAAGCCCAGAGTTCCTAATTTCGTACAAATTAACTTTATAAATCTGTGTAGATTTCCTTGTCTAGGGAATCTGCAAATCCAATGACCACATAGTTTATGTTTCCTGACTGTTCTTAAAAGAGGAGATAAGGTTACTCATGATTTTGGTAGCATTATTTGCTCATGCTTGCTGATTACACGTCCTAAACATCTTCATTTGGACTGTAGCTAATTTACTTTCATTTCATTGATCACTAAGTTTATTATACCAGTAAATTTCTGCATACTAGTCTATGAATAGCTAACTGTTGCAATCCTTAAGAGTAAACAAGAATCTCTATGTTGTTCTACTCCTCTAAAATCTTTCATTAAACTACAGTGATTCCACTTGTCCAATGCTTATCAAGAATAGAGCAATGAAGAAGATGTAAATCTACATAAATTTACTACTGAGTCTAGTTGTTATTGCTTTCCTAGATCTTTCAGTATGTGCTGAACATGTAATCCAAAGGATTTCTATGCTCAAATGCTGTCCTTAAGTGAAAATGAAAAGTTACAAACATTAGAAAACAACACCGGTCCTATGTATATAGGATAATAAATCCCCCACTTTTTGGTACAATGGGAGTCTGTCAAACTCATAATCAGGAAATGCTGGGTTTGAATTCCAACTTCCTCATTTAACTATGTGATTTTGAACTAGATTCTTTTTTTTTTAAGATTTTTTTTTTTTTTTTATTTGAGAGAGACTGAGAGCGAGAGAGATCACAGAGGGAGAGGGAGAAGCAGCCTCGCCACTGAGCAGGGAGCCCAATGCAGGGCTCCATCCCAGGACCCTGAGATCATGACCTGAACTGAAGGCAGACGCTTAACCAACTGAGCCACCCAGGCACCCCTTAAACTAGATTCTTAAGCACTCTGAACTTCAGTTCCCCAATGCATAAATGTGGCTACTAATAATTTATGCTTTTTTAAATAAAATAAACGTTATTTATCTGTATTCATTTGACTTTTTACGCAGGATTTGTCTCAGTAGTAGCCTCAATGGAGTCATACATTCTAGAACCTCATCCCTCATGTGTTGTTCTGCTGCAGAGAAGAGTGGCTGTCTTATAATTCTCAAGGTCCAGAAGCATGATGACTAATTTTAGAAAGAAAGTTAACTGAATTCCTTTAGAAAGGGGCATTATAAGAGTAATAACAATTCCATCTGGAATCTTGTAGTTCAAGTACCAATAATCTTGGATTTGTTGTTAATCTTTCTGGAAACCATCTTCCTTGTTTTATAGACAATGAAATGTGGTGGCGAATGCAAAATCTATTTGAAAAGCAAAAGCCCAACACAAATTTAAGACCTAATTTTAGTGTTATTATTAACTGTTTCTTATATTGCTCAGCAGTAATTCTATCACATATAACTTCTTTTAGGCTTTATTAATCTTAGTCATTAGTAAATGGCTGCCCAATATTCCTGTCCTCCAATATTTCATTTTGTTTCCATAAAGGAAGGGTGAGTGAGAAGTGGCTGCCTAAATAAGACCTATAGCTCAGAGGCTTAGCTCCCTTGCATCGGGATAGTTCTATATTAATAGTTCCTGCTCAGGGATGTAAACAGAAATAATTTGGTTGGTTCTGGGCCAAGAGAGTTAGGAAACATTTCCTTAATGAATAATATATACAGGTAACAAATATGTATCCCCTGCATTAACCAAGAAATGACACAAGTGATATGCAACTATTCATATGAAAAGATCTAAGAAGAAATCTAGCTTCTGTGTTAGGCCACAGGGTAACTTCTTCTAAAAAGGGCATTGTGGAGTCTTCTCTAATGAAGGAAAAATAGGACTTTCACAAGGGAAGGACAGATGGGACTTGGGAAAGTTGGGCTGATGGGAGGAAATATTTGCAAAAGAGCTCTGAGGCATGATGGGGGCTGGAGAGACTGATTAGCAAGGAAGGGCCAATCTGCCTAGAGCAGAAAGCAGGAAGTGAGAAAGAGGAGGTTGTAACAATGTGGTAACAACAAATAAGCTAACTGCTTAATTATTATTTTCTTCTGCAAAGTAAAGCTAATATGCCCTCCTATAGTATTCCTATGCTTTTTCGTTTTTCTTTACTGCAATAAAAAAAGAAAAAAAAGAATCTTGTATGGGGCACCCAGGTGGCTAAGTCAGTTAAGTGTCTGCCTTTGGCTCAGGTCATGATCTCAGGGTCCTTGGATGGAGCCCCACATCGGGCTCCCTGCTTAGCGGGGGTGGGGGGGTTGACAGAGAGAGAGAGAGAGCACAAGCAGGGCGAGAGGGAGAGGGAAAAGCAAAAAAAGGGGCTGCTTTTCCCTCTCCCTCTTGCCCTGCTTGTGCTCTCTCTCTCTGTGTCAAATAAATAAAATCTTAAAAAAAAGAAACTTGTAGAAAAGTATGATAAGTACACATAAGTACTTATGTACTTATCAGTTGCATAGGTACATATATGTGTATACACACATGCATATATAGATGTGAATCTTGAAACTGAACTAATATGAAAAATTTCTGAATTGAAACACTAGTTTTGCAAAAAGCTCATCATAAGCAAATTTATAACAAGAGAACCACATAAACAATGATCGAAAGAGAAGCCGTATACTTTCCTTCCAATAATGATAAGAATTTATTAGTCTTTGTATTATACATAAACAAAATTATCTAGGAAAAAAACATAATTGGGCATTTTCATAGAAACCTTTGGTGGTGGTTTCATTTTCCAGCCAACTTTATTTCAAATTTATTTATTTCAAATTTCAAATTCAGTCAACTTTATTTCAAATGAACATGGTTCCCATTTTCAAACCGCAGATGATTTGGACACATCTTTATCTCCTAGCTCAGTTACATGGAAAAATGTTAAAATAAAGCCTGCTCAATTCTTGGACCACTGAGGCAGTGTTGAGATTGTTGTCAACACAAAAGAAACACTTTTTTATATACTGAGAGAAGTATTTATTCTTCCTATGACAGAATAAGCAGAGTGGGGATTGCTCTTTCCCTGGAAGTCTCCAAGCCCCTCCACCCGTTTCTGGCAGGTTGTGCTCCTGTTTATTCACATGTGATTATTTATTCTATAGCCCATTAGATTTTATTATACCAAATAATTGTTTCAAAGTAGGCGTATTATTCCCATTACAGAAATGAAGCAATCAAACTTTAAGGGATCCAAGGACACACAATTCCCTCACGACAGGAATAACAATAACAATGATAAGAATAGTTTAAGTTGAGGGGCGCCTGGGTGGCTCAGTCCGTCTGCCTTTGGCTTAGGTCATGGTCCTGGGGTTCTGGGATGGAGCCCCATATCCAACTCCCTGCTCAGCCGGGAGCCTGCTTCTCCCTCTCCTTCAGCTGCTCCCCTCCTTGTGCTCTCTCTCTCTCTGTCAAATAAATAAGTGAAATCTTAAAAAAAAAAAAAAAAAGTTCCCACAAAGGAGCGTGTGCTGCAGGATGGCTGGCTCATACCTGCAACAGGCCACAACTGACCAACCTGCCTCCAGGGCCCATCAGCACCGTGTGTAACACACTGACGTCTGCATGGAATGGAATGAAAACTCAGGCCCCAGTCATCAGCTTGGCAAACCATCGCTTGCACTGAGGTGAGTTAACAAATGCGTGGGGGGGGGGGCGATAGATGTGCAGGAGAAGAGCTGGGGGTGAAACTGGGACCCCCTTTTGGCTCCTGTTTCCTGGTAGCGCCTATTAAAGGTCTACTTACTAGGTACCTTGTACTCAGTGGCTCTCACTGACCACCATGGCACGTTGGTAAAGGCATTTCTATTCGCCACCAGTGCAATGTCCTAAGGACCTAAGGATTTCGACAAGGAGAAAGGCCATCAGCTTATCCAGCCTAGTATTTCATTGTCTGAATGTAAGCACACAAAAATTAAGCTCCACAAAGGACCGTGGGCTGTTTTGTTAACTAATATATTCCTAGCTCCCTGGAGATCACCTGGCACATATAAGAGATGCTCAGAAATATTTGCTAAATGGAACTGAGTTCTGAAAGAGATACCAAGGAATCCCCAGTGGCAGGCTCAGAATTCTTCCCTTGTAGTAAAGCAGAGAGAATGTGTAGTGGGAGGGAGTGAAGAGAGATGACCACAGTGCTGGTTTCCCTTGGCCCTTATCAAACTATGGGATCTTAATTAAGTCACGCACTTGCCTTTACCCTTGGTTTCCGCATCTGTGCCAAGAAAAGAGCTGACTCCAGCAATGTTTTCCAACTATGTTATGTTGAGCCCCGAAGCTTAGCAGAGGTGCTTCCGTGTGTGAGGTGTATACAAAACTTTGCCTTCATCTTCATCTGCTTTAGCATGAGAGCTCCCACAAATTTTTGTTTGACCGATGGATTCCACTGATAATAATAATAAAAGGTTGTTAAAACTACTTGACTCTTTTGCCCCTTAAAGTCTCTCCCACCCAACAATATTTATAATTCCTTAAATCTGGCTACATCAGCCTTATGGCTCCCAGAATACCCCAAAATCCATATGCTGTCCTCACTACCTGGAATGCCCTTCTCTGGCCACCCATGGCTACATCTTTGCCAGAATAACACCCTTTGCATCCTGCTATCCTCAGATGAGTCAGAGTCCCTGTTATTTGTCTCATGGCACTCTGTCCTATTCATTAATAGCACTACCCAAAGTTAAAATTAAATAAATCAATGTGAAAAGAAATAGTTCAAGTTGGACACTTAGCGGCAGACACTGAAAGAGCACTCACATGGGTCAGCTCATTTCATCTTTATACCAACAACCCTATGAAGTATGTACTATGGTCCCATTTAGAGACGGGAAACTGAGGCACAGCAGGGTGAAGAAAGTTGCCCAGAGCCAAGCTTCGTGTGAGCCCAGGCAGTGTGGCTGTAAAGCCTGTGAGTGATTCCTCCCACACTCTCGCTCACGGAGAAGAGCCTCTCCTTTCGCAGAAGAGCCACCATGTAGGGAAGAGAGTCGCGTCTAATTGGGAAGGGTATTGAATTCTCCGACATCACTATCCTTCCTCATCGCACTGCAATAAAAAATAGAAGCACTGGCACCAAAGTGCTGGCCTGTTTTGAAATCCCAAAAGGCAGATGGTTATTTTTAATACACTGACCTAATTGCTTGTGGTGCTCCGAGGTCAGCATAAAACTCCAGAGACAGCCTGAAGTATCAGCGAAGTTTATGTCGGGCGGAGGGAGAACAGAAACCTCGTAAACAGCCTTTCTTGATTTGAGGCTTAATTGCTCACTCAGAGCCATCACGTGCTCTCAGAGCAGCCTGATAGTCTTTGGTAAGGGGCGAGGCAGGTTGGGTTGCTGAAGGAAGAAGAAAGGGACTGGACTGGTTATAAAAATGCACCACTTGACTTTTCAGAAGGACACCGGCACTTAGAGTTAGCATTCCTTCCACAAGAGCCTCTGCAGAAATCTCCGAGCCGTATTCTATATTATTTCTAGAGTGTTAAAATGTGATAATAACATGTAATTTGGATTGTGTCAGTGAGGTCATGTCATAAATTACTAGGTCCTATTGTAGTGGGAATTGGGGATGCAGAACAAGTTGCATGAGTTTGATAGGAAACTGTTGGCAATCTTTCTGAGCACAGCTCAGCACAGCTAAAGAGGGCGGCCTCCGAGTCCATCTTCCTACCCAGGGCAGGAAATTACTGCTCTCCTTGCCACGGAGACACAATACCTCATAGGCAGAATACGTCAACTACTAGAACAATGGCTGACAACTATATTTGGTCATATTTTATAAAGTATGTACTTTTTATATTTTGCCTCATTAAGTATGACCTTGTAATTTCTTTAGGACACTGAAATAGAATAATGTGGACATTTTGCCTCTGTTATCACATTAAGCAAATAAAACCATAGAACTGAACTGACTCTTGTAATTATGATAATATTGGACAAGGCATGGAGCTCTACTACTTGGAGTAAGAGAAATGCTTCTCCGTGCATGACATCTCTCCAGCAGTGAATTTCAGGATCAGATCCCAGGTGCACTCGACGTTTGTTGGCTGTGAAGCTGTTTTGCTTATTCTAGGATATGGATTGGAAAGAAAGAATAAAAGGAGAGGCGTCACATTTATCTAATTTCATATTTTAACAATATCAACAAAATTCTCCTGGGAGTTTGGAAGCATTAGCAATGGGTGACATCTGGGAGTGAGAGTTAGAAGATCATTTCTGAGGGAGCATTGAGACGTGGTTTACAGCAGAGGTCAGCAAACATGTTTTGTCAATTGCCAGAGAGAATGTTCCACATTGTGGGGCATACCCTGTCTGTTGTAGCTGATCAGCTCTGCCACAGATAACGCATGAACGAATGGAAATGGCTGTGTTCCAGTGAAACGTTATTCATATAAACAGGCAGCAGGCTAGATCTGACCATCAGAATACCAACCGCAGAGCCTGAAGACAGGCTTGAGTCTTGATGTGACCAAGGCTGGTATCGCATGGAAGTCAATGTGGGAGGAAGCTTCAGGGACGGATCCCGTGCTGGGGTCAACTTAGAAGCTGGGTTGTAGGTGAGTGACACAAAGAAGAAGTATCTACTTACGTACAAACCAGCTACAGGGGATCATCATTCCAATGATATCGGCAGATAATAGGTAAAAAGGTGGGATGTGCTATGTACATAGCATAAAATTATGAGATGTTATAGTTGAATTTCATATTCAGGTACTTAAAGCCAATTCCCCAATGAGAAAACTGGGAGAATCCCTGCGCCGACGCCTCTGCTGGTAACTATCTAGGCTCTGTGTATATTACAGCAGCAGACATTATTTTACGAGATTCCACTTACCATTGATTCATAGCTCTAACTACTGGTAATTGATTTTCTCTATTGAGCCAGAATGTGTTTCCATTTGACTGTTACCTAATCAACATATTCCACGTTAATAGTCTTTCAGATGTTTGAAGGACATTGCCATGCACATTTTCCCTGGGTTTCTCTCCTTTGGCCAACTAGTCCTCCCTCCCTTCCTTTGGGATGAGTAGAATGGAATGGAGATGGTACACACCCATGATTTTTAGGATGCCTACAATATATGCACACACACACACGTGCGCGTGCACACACACACACACACACACACAGAGTCCTACAATAAACTCCTGTGGGCCTCTATTAGGAATCTCTATTTTGTTCATGATAATTAATATACAACCGTACATTATGTGTGTTAATAAATTCTCTATATAAATACCTAATATTCTTTCCTTTGCAATGTGACTTGGCCTCCTAATCAAATATGATACTTTGTCAGAATGAAGAAATACATAGGCAATCACAAAGTATGGCAGAAGGAGCAGTCTGGGTTTAGAGGATGAGAAGTCAGAGGATGTCATGTGGAGTTATATCTTTATCTAAAATAAATAGCTCCTAGATGGTGCTCTATATATGGCAGGTGCTCAGGACACATTTTGATGATTAATTAATTAATAGTATATTTAATAACATTAATATATGCTGACATTTACTAACACAGGTCACAGAACTCCTGCCCACATTTCAGAACCTCTCCAATCAAGTTGGATGGATATTGGCTGAATAGATATGTTGGGGGGAAGACATATATTTGATTGTCAATTATCCCATGCATGCATGGTTCATGTTAATTTCAAAAGACAAAATCATTTTTCAAGTTTTTCAAAATGGTCGTATTCTTGTAAGTTTCTATGTCATAATTTTATAAATTCTCTGGTCTTTGCATTTGCTCATTTAGAAACAACAGAAGCCTTTTCACAGTATCTCCTGTCCATTATCAACTCACTGGCATCCTGTTTACTTTTCAGAGTCTTGATGCTATTTGACCTCCTCCTCAAGGCCTTATTTGGCACATTCCATCAGAATTAATTGTTCCTTTCTCAGCACTCCCATGGCAAAACTTGTATTTAGCAAATTAATTTTCTCATGGTTTACTTATTTATTTGCTTATGTCTCCCGTAAAGGTTTAAGTTCTCAGTAGCAGTTACTATTTCTACTGCATCTTTGAACATTCCCTGGGCCTGATTCAGCACCTTGTACAAAGTAGGTGCTCAAACCATGTTCAATGGCATCTAATTGCCTCCCGACATATGGCTTCAGCAATCTGACATTCCATGTTTGATTGCGGACATCTCGGCCATGCAAAGTGTTGTACAGGATGTATTTTTCAAAATTAAGGCTAATTAAAATTAATTTTCTTCTGAGAGTCATTTTAGAATTTCACAAGAACCTGTGTGATAATTAGTGACACTCAGGAGTGTCGCCAAACCTGGAGTAGTAGTCACTGTTCCATCAAACAGGACCCCCGAAGTTGCTCTCAGGTGGCTATTAATTTCACTGACTGCAAAATGTGTCACGGTTTATTAAGTGAAAATCTCATAAAGGTTTGCAAATAAAGTAGTGCTTATGCAATATAGATAGTATGTGGTTCAGTTCCCTTAAGCAGAAGAGAATTAATAAACAAAGTAAAAGAGCAGTGTGTTTATTCTCAGGAGTGTCCTTCAAGGATGGTGATGGGAAGTATGGAGCACTTAATTCTCGCATTTAAGAGAAATACAGCATGAAGTGTATGGGAAAGTAGTGTCAATTTGAATCTTTTGGACTTGTAATGAAATAAGAAAGATGGCTCTGTGTTCACACATAAATTATACAGCAATCAATATTTTAATTTTAGCTCTCCTGAACTATAATTTTTCTTCTTATCATCCTTCATTTCCAATATAGTCGGAGGGTTACTCAAGCCAACTGGAATATGAAAGAGTGAATACCGCAAGGACCAAAATCCTTTCCCTGAATCAAGGAGCCCTTGGAGGTAAGCCCTGGTGAGAAGAGGTGTTGAATTACCCGGGGTTGGAGCTATTATGGTATGGAGAGAGGTAAAGGGTAACACTTCATTAAAGCTAAAAGGTGAAAAGCTGTGGATTTAATTGAATTAAATGACAGCACACATAGACAGAGCGAGAAAGCTTTCCCATAGAATCAGTGTTCTCTGGAGGGAGGGAGTTTAATTCTTACTGTCATCAGGCTGAGGGAAAGTGTGGCCCCAGTTAATTTCATTTCTCTCAGGGGGGGCAAACGTATCTGGGCGGTGATGGGCATACGGTTTAGTGAAAGGAAGCTGGTGGCTTTCTGAGATGCCTATGCACTTAGGAGACAGGCTGCCCCGGTACCAAATCATAAGGATGAACTTAGTGGGCAAAGCCTGAAATAGCCCGAAGAATGTACCAGAATAATGAGAACCACTGCTGTTTTATTCAAGTGTTTAAACGGCTGCTGCCCGAGTCATGCCATAGATTGGCCATAGATTGGCAGCATAGATGGTCCAGTAGCTGTCACCCCAGGGAGGCTGAACAAGGAAGATTTTACTGCCCCGTTAGTCTAAGGAGCAGAACATGTATATATAAAAGGAGAGAGGGAAAATTAATACCATGAGATTTAGTGCACAACTCATTTAGTTTTAGAAGCTTACTTTTAGCTTGAAATATAACTAAGAGCAAAGAAGAGCAAAAGCACCTTTAGAAATGAGAATTATTGGGTGCCTGGGTGGCTCAGTTGGTTAAGTGACTGCCTTCGGCTCAGGTCATGATCCTGGAGTCCTGGGATCGAGTCCCACATCGGGCTCCCTGCTCAGCGGGGAGTCTGCTTCTCCCTCTGACTCGCCCCCCCCTCATGCTCTCTATCTCATTCTCTCTCTCAAATAAATAAATAAAATCTTAAAAAAAAGAAATGAGAATTATTTAAGCTAAGTCAAGAATCCAATAGTGTTTTAAAAGCCATTAAATTATGCATTATCTCTCTGTCTTCTAAAAAGAAAAAGAAAACACAAAACAATTCTTCCCATGATAAAAGGACTTCTATTATTTGGCCAAACTTTTTCTAATTTGATGGCAGATTTCCTCATTTCAAATACAGGTATCCCCTGCTTTTCAAAAGTTCCTGTTATATATCCTTTTGCTTTTATAAAAGACCTATATTAGTATCTGTTTTCACTATCAGAAAGAAATCCAAAAAGGGTTTTCACTTTTCCAAAAAAAGGCGAAAAGCAAAAAGACCTTTAGCGTTTGTTTGTGGTGCCTCACACAGAGGCAAAAGGCACCCTGAGCAGTGAGCCTGGCCTCCCCAGCTCCTTCCCCCATGAACTACACTCAGCATCTCAGCAGCGAGCCACCGGAGTGGTGAGCTGTCTGTGAGCATCTGGGCTTTATCTGGATTTATTTTGTGTATCCATTAGCAAGATGTGTCCTAAGGTATCAGAAAAGCCTAAGATAGGTTATTATTCGTGGTCTGGGAATGCTAAAAAAATTTTTCCATATATACTAATGGTAATTGCTTCTTTGCTTTTATACCATTTTGGCTTAGGAAGTTTCAAAGGTGTAACACTCTACTTTTGGGTAGTGGGAGAAACCTGTATGCACACAGTACAATAGTTTGTATTTTAAACTATCTCAATGGTATTCAAGTCCCAACATGCTAAGAATGCTTAATACATTTTAAACCAATTACTTTGGTATAAATGAAAAAATTAGACACATCAAAAAAATTAAAAAGCTGCTAATTAGTTTCCGCTATGTTTGGAGAGGAGAAAGTGGGAATCTTGAAATAAAATTATTGATACAAATGAGAGCTTTACTATGTCCCCTTTGAATGGATAGAATTCCAAATTGAAGAAAAACATGAAATTAATAATTTCTTCAAATTGCAGCTATGTTTTCTTAAGCGCTTTATTATATTATTTACTCCTTTGATAGCTGTAGTTGAAAGAGAGGATATCTGAAAAATGTCAAGATCATACAGCTAAGCAGAACTTTCCAATCATCATCATCATCATCATCCTTTATCGTGTAATGAAGTGTCTATTCCCATTCCATGAAAATGATAACATGTCTTTCCTATATATAACACTGTCCCAATATGTTGTGCACATTAAATGCATATATAAACGGAATTTTTAAGAAAATGAGAATAAAATTTCATAAACAATAATTTAAATACCTTTACTTCATACATTAATGATTCAAATCATATCAATAACATTCTCTGAAAAGAAAAATATGATTAAATATACTTCATTAATTTTGAAAAAGAAAATTTAATGATCTGATATAAAAAAGTTAAGGTCTAAATGTGGGTTAATATTGATATTTAGCTTTAATATCGACATTGCTTAGTCATTTTGTTGTTGATTAATATAATTCCTTCTTTCTTTCCTGATGTTCTTGTTCATGTAAATTTTGTGAATTAGAAATTTTAAACTAATGGCTTCAACTCTATCAAAATTTTCCATTTAGTAGATTTTCGAACAGTTTAGATAGGGTGGAGAGTTTTAAAATGTGCTTGCCCTCTGACTGCCGCCAATTGCCAGTGCATTCTGCGCCCCCCAGCCACGCCCGCGGGCGTGTCCTGGGCCACCTACCTTGAAAATGTTCACTGCCAGCCTCTTGACCATGGGCGCTGGGGCCAAAGCGGTGCACAGGTACTCCTGGCCGGAACTGACAATACCTGAAATTCCACCAAAGCCTGGAGGACTCAAAACGGAGCTTTTGGAACCGAAAAAGAGACAACATGAACCTCAAATTTCTCAACAATAGAAACCTCCAAATACTTAACTCTGCCAAGAACTCCGTGAATAATATTTTAAGTATTAAATATATATTTTTAGTTTATTGAGTCAAACCGGTTGTCTTCAAGCATCTAATGCAATGCTAACTGCAAGAGGTGCCCAGGTGTTAACTGATGCATTGAGATTTAATTATGGATTGACCAGTGTTTCTTGAAAACTGCCGAAGTCTATATCATCAGCTTTTTGAATGTGTTTGAATAGATACTTAGTCTTGGATATCATGTGAGAATGAACATTTACAGTGTTTCCTGCCCTTATGATTCTGGTGTATTTCTATGAATAAGCTTGACTATCATGACAAATGGGAATTATAAATTAACTATAATAAAAGTGTCATTGACAATGAAAAAAATAAAATAAAATGTGCAGGTAATGTAGAGACACACTTTGCCATATGATGATCAATGAACCTCTGGATATTAATAAAATACTTTCCCAGCCACTTCCTCTCAGTGCAAAGTACTGAAATATTCTAAATAATGTTACAGCTCTTGTTTTTGTAACATCATCGCTTTGACTGTATCTTGTACAGATTTATTCTTTCTTTTAATATTTTTGTCAGGCTTTGATATATTTTCTATGCGGGCCTCACAAAATATATTAAGGAATGTCCCTTATTTTTCTATATTATGAAAGAGTTTGGAAAGATTGGTATTATTTCTTCCATGAAAGTAAGCTACTGAGGGCATTACGCTAAGTGAAATAAGTCAGCCAGAGAAAGAAATACTGGGTGATATCACTTATATGTGAAATCTAAACAAAACAAACTCATTGAAACAGAGATTAGAATGGTGGTTAGCTTATAGTAGGAGTAGCCAGATCCTAGATGCTCAATGAATGTTGATTAAGGTACCAAGATGCACTGGACTCCTGGATAGAGTTGGAGATCGACAAGGTTTCAAGGAGAACAGTTTTGCTTTTAGCCATTTTAGCTTGTTCTGAAGTTGTTCATTTAAATTCTTACGTCTGAATCTCCACATTTCTCGTGCTCGCTTCGGCAGCACATATACTGAATCTCCACATTTCTCATTTTCTTCATCCATAATATAAGAATAATCACCTTCTTGATATGCCTTGCAAAGATTTTGTGATGTCTAAATCATGTTAAAATAAACCAATCTATGCCTAAAAAAAAAAAAAAGAATGGTGATTAGCAAGGGCTGGGAGGTTGGGAGAAAGGGGAAATGTTGGTCAAAGACTACAAACTTCCAGTTATAAGTTGAAATAATTTCTGGGCATCTAATGTACAGTGTAGGGATTATAATTAATAATACTGTGTTATATACTGGAAAGTTGCTAAGAGAGTAGATCTTCAATGTTACCCTTCACAAAAAAGAAATGGTAGTTAGGTGACATGATTTAAGTATTAGCTACTGCTGAGGTGGTAATCATTTTGCAATATATTTGTCTCAAGTCAACACGTGTACACCTTAAATATACACAATATTATATGTCAGTTATATGTCAACAGAACTGAAAAATATTTTTATCCTGTAAAAAAAAAATTTTGACCAAATGAGCCTGGACTTTTCTTTGGGTAGAGGTTTTTTATTCAAATTCAACTTGTTGAAGATAAACATATTTAAGAAAATATTTTATGAATTGTGTCATGTTAATTTGGTAAGTTGTATGTTTGAAGAGATTTGTAATTCATTTAAGTTGTTGGAATAAAATTGTTCATAAACACATATGTTTATGTGTTTATGTATACAACATAAATTACAACGTATAGTTTTAAAAATATCTTTATTATGTGTAAAGCTATTTCAATTTTCTTCCTGATGGCGGTATGTGCTTTATTTTTTCTTTTTCTTTTTTTTATGAGCCTTGCTAAGAGTTTATTACTATTATTAATATTTTCCAAAAACCAACTTTTGACTGTTAATTTTATGTTTGCTTTCTTTTTTCCATAATTTCTGCGCTTTTTTTTTTCCTTCTTTGCATGATATCCTTCTTTTCATTTGCTTTGGGTTTATTTTGCTGTTTTTTTTTTTTTCTACTTCCCTAAGAAATATAATTAGACCATGGATTTCTAAATTTCCTTATTTTTTCATACACGCATACACAGACATAAATTTATTTGTATCCAATGATTTAGTTATATTCTATATTTATATTTGGCTGAGTTAAAGTTCATTAATACTGTCTTCTGCAGTCTTCAATCTCCAATAAACATAAGTGAAATTTTCATTTCACTTGTTTTAGTTTTCAGATCTCAGATATCCATTATCCTTTTTTAAGAACGCACCTTTCCTGCTGAGTTTCTCAGTCATTTTGCTCTTTATGACCTTATTTTCCTTTAATACCTGGAGTATGTTTATTATAACTTCCTTAAAAAACATTATCTGCTAATTCCAATACCTGGGTCATTTTGTTTCTATTGGCTGCTCTTTTTCATGATGTTAGGTCATATTTTCTGGTCTTTTTACATGGCTAGTAATTGTTCAATGTTATGCTACACACTGGTTATGGTAAGTGTAGGTATTCTATCTCTGTCTCTCTCTCTATATATATATGTATAATATATATTATTATATATTATGTTACTAATATATAATCACATATATATTAATTCAGTGATTTTTGTTTAGGAGGCATCACATTACTTTAGGTATACCATGCTTTTTCCGCCCTTCTCTAAAAAACAAAAACAAAAACAAAAACTTGTTATATAACGTCTATTTTAATTTTGAAGGTAGTCCTATGTGATAGCTCTTCCTCTGTTGTTTGATCTTCTTTCTAAACTGTGACCTTCCTGTAATCTCAGCTGAGTGCTCAGCGAGATGAGCCAATAGCTGGGGTGACTGTGGGCTCACCGCGCTTCTCTTAATTATCGCAATCCTAACTCACCTAGTGTTCAACATTTGTAAAGAATCAACTTATATGCTCTCTCTACTTTGATACTTACTTTTTAGAAGGCAAATGCAGAATCAGTTACTTTGTCATGGCCAGAAGTGGGAGTTCTGCAAAACTCCATTAAGTAATTTGTCGTATTTTGAGGTAGTGTTTTCTATAAAGCCACGTAATCCTTCTTTGTGCAATTTCTTGGCAAGACAAACCATCTGAGGTACAGAAAAAGAGAGAACAGTTGTCAATCACTTATTAAATGTTAATAAAGCTTAAATTCTTTCTAATGTTAGATATGCAATAAGTATGAAAATCAATTATAATATTTTCCTTCCACAACTCAATGCATTGCATGCTGTGAGAGCACTCTACTGGGGAAGTCATTAGATGGAGCGATATTCCACTTTCATTTGCTATGAATAAATTCAACCTCAGAATTTCAGATATGGATGTGGGTACTTGTAATGACAATGATTTCATTAGCTGTTTTTGTTACAATTTCATTACTTCCTTAGGGCTTTATTGTTTCTCATTTCCTATCTAATAAGTTATCATGTTTCTGCATTAGAAAACTTTCTTTAAAAAGAAAAGTTAAGTTTAAAATATAAAGTGTCATATTTTTGTTAAAGTTAACTTTTGAAAGCATTTATTTTTTAAAAACAAAATAATACTTTAGAATAGGATTTAAATTTCCAAATGTGACTTTATGTATGGAGGTCCTTTGAATCTTTTAATTGTCCTTCCAAAGTGATCAACAAGGTGTCTTCTTAAAAAATAAGAATTCTTGGGGCACCTGGGTGGCTCAGTCAGTTAAGGGTCTGACAGTTGATTTCAGCTCAGGTCTTATCTCAGGGTCATGAATTCAAGCCCCGTGTTGGGCTCCATGCCCAGCATGGAGCCTACTTAAAAATAAAATAAAATAAATAAAAATTCCAGGGCACCTGGGTGGCTCAGTCGGTTGGGCATCTGCCTTCAGCTCAGGTCATGGTCCCGGGGTCCTGGGATCCAGCCCCACATCGGGCTGCTCCATGGGGAGCCTGCTTCTCCCTCTCCCTCTGCCTGCCACTCCCCCTGCTTGTACACCTGCTCACTCGTTCTCTGTCAAATAAAAAAATAAAATTTAAAAAAAAATAAGAATTCTGTAAGTGCAGGAGACATTTACTGAGTGCTCCTTTTTCTGGAAAATTGCCAAGCCCCTAATCCCTATGATTTAAAGTGATCAAATCTGACATATATTTTTACAAGATATAGTGCATCCTGTCTGAGGTAGATTGGAAGAGGGGTAAGGACCTGTTGCAAACTTGGTTGGTCTTCATCCTTACCCTGTGATTAAGATGAAGAAAAAGAACTTCTCTCTGGCCCTTGCTCTATCTGGTGGTTATATAAGTCTCTGTGTTTTCTTGTGTATGAATCTAATTTTAGGAAGATATCTACAGAGAAAGAGGGAAACAAAAAATTATAGAATTAGGGGCGCCTGGGTGGCTCAGTTGGTTATGCGGCTGCCTTTGCCTCAGGTCATGATCCTGGGGTCCCCGGGGTGTAGTCCCACATCTGGCTCCCTGCTCAGCGGGGAGCCTGCTTCTCCCTCTGACTGTACCGCCTCTTATGCTCTCTCTCTCTCTCATTCTCTCTCTCAAATAAATGAATAAAATAAAATCTTTAAAAAAATTATAGAGTTAATAAAAAAGAGCTTTAAGAATAAACATGGTAAGTAGGTGTGAGTTCATTCCTAAAAACTAATGTTTCTCCTACCTTTGATTTTTGTAAAACTTTCTGATATTTTTACTCCTCCCAAAGCTTCCTTTCAGTTTTGTTCCTTTTACTTATAAACAAAAGAATTCTAATTAAGGCTTCATTTCCTTATGCCTTAAATTTTTGTACATTAAAATTAGTAGTGTTAAGAACTCACTGTCACTCTCTTTCAGATTCCATTAGATAAAAGAAATACCTAATTCTGTAAATGAAATAGTATCTTTTTGAACTGCTATAAAGGGAAGGAAAAAAACCCTTAATTGATTTCATTGATTTAAATTTCCAATCATGTATTTTACCCATTACAAATAATGCTCAATTTTAAGTCAATAAATTCTTTTCACTTTAAGACCTGTTAAAAAGTCACATTCTCAATAATTTTCCACTTTCTTCTATATGCACAAAATATACCTTAATTTTTTCTCAAAAATAGAAAATAAATTGCATTAACTTACTTTACTACTAAGCCAATTTAAAATTAATTAACACTTATTAGGTTCTAATCAGAGAACTATACCTGAGTATGGTCTCCTTGTCCTTGATAAAAACAAGAACAATAAAGGTAACAATTTACCCAATTCTGACATGTTTCACTTCCAGAGGTTTTAGTTGTTATCAATAAAATATATAATATTCTTATTCTTTAGCTGTGACTAAATATATATTTATGAATGTAGATATATGAAATATATATTATTTGTTTGCATGTGGTTTGCATTATTCCTCTAGGATATTTATAATTCTATAGCTTGCGGAAGTGTATACATGCTGGAGCCCATGTACTTGGGTTTAAATTTCAGTTCTATCACTTAATAGCTATGTTACCTTGTTGTTACATACATAACAGGCATGTTACATAGGTTTTTTTATACCGCTATTTCCTTGCTTCCATAATGGGGATAAAAATAATAACTAGATTGTTGATTTTGGGGAGAATTAAATTAGTTAATATGTGTACTATATGCACATAAAACTGTTTAGTTTAAAAATTCTTTTAAAATCTTTTATTACGTTATTTTACTTAAACTTAAATGTTTTTAGATTTTTTTCATGTAAGACTATAGACTATCCTTTTATTCTTAATTAACACATGGTATATCTTAATTATGGATATACCATAAATTATTTGGCTATTCCTCAATTAATGAACTTCTAAAATACTTCCAGCACTGTATTATTAATATTATTAATATTATTATTATTTTATTTAATTTTTTAGAGAGAGAGGGCAAGTGCACATGAGGGAGGGAGGGGCGGAGAGAGAGAGAATCTCAAGCAGGCTCCACGCTCAGCACAGAGCCCCATGTGGAGCTCGATCTCAGGACCCTGAGATCATGACCTGAGCTGAAATCAAGAGTCGGTAGCTTAACCATCTGAGCTACCCAGGCGCCCTCCAGTATTGTATTATTATAGGCAGTGCATTATTGACATTTTTCTATATGTCTCATTGTTTAAATATTTTTTTCTCTAGTGTAGATACAAAATGAGTAGAGATGCTGTATGTTATAGTACGCACATTCCAAATTTTAGTAGATTACAATTAAATTGTTCTTATAAGAAAGTATTCCTTTTTTCCACAATCATCAACACTTGATATAAACTTTCATTTTTGACAATCTCACGAGTTTTGATTTGTTGTTTTAATTTGCATTTTCAATTAATAATGAATTTTATTTTGTATTTTAATTTTTTATTGATACGTATGTCATGTGTCCCTATTCCTGCCAATTTAACAATGGGATGTTTAGTTAATCTTATTATGTAGCTTTTATTTATATATTTTGGACAACAGTCTTCTACCTGCTATGTGTGTTGCAAATCTTTGGTTCAGTCTACTCTTTAATTTTAAAATTGATGATACTCTAAATAGAAGTTACAATATTGATTCAGATATATCTATTAATTTTAATATGCGTGTGTATTGTGGGTGTGTGGGTACTTACATGCATACACGCACATGAATATACATATTTTGTTATAATGTCTGAGTTGTTAATGAGAAGGGTAAAATGATCTGTTGCTAAATTTACTATCTTAAAATTTCAGACATGTCAATTTTTGTATTTATTTTTAAGGCTGTAGTGATCTGGAAATATGAGAAAACAAAAATCTGTTTTCTTCAGTAGGACTTCTAAATAAATAGATTTCCAAAAAAATATGTAGTCATGGATTGATTTTAGGATTTGCTTATGTCTAATTCTTTATATTTTAAATATAAATAGCAACTGTCCAAGGTGTCGTTGTGAAGAATTCTCAAATGATCTTCATTTTAAGCAGTGATTATCTTTTCTGTAAATAAGTCTGAATTAAAATCCATGTTCAAGGTAAAGATTTTTTGTCCACTTTGAATGGTAACAGAAGGAAAGTGTTAACATTTGCCTTAGGAAGTAAAAAATATGCCATATAAATGACAAATGTTGTAACCTTCACCTCTATTATGCTGGTCTTTCTTTTCCTTTTCCAGTCCTGCTAACTAAAGCACTAATTCAAATAGTGCTTTCCAGAATTATTAGAATATGATATGTGTAATAGTAGACATAAAAAATGCAAGGCTGCAACCGTTCCCTATTTTTTCTTAAAATAGTTGCTAACTAGTTTTTGTATGAAATATATTTTGAGTAGCTGTATTAAATCATAAAAATAAGGATTTCAGACTTTGCATTAGAAGCAGGGTATTCTAATCATATATGTACAAAGGAGCTTATTTTATAACCTTAAGCTAGTCACAGAATCTTTTTGGCTCATTGCAGATTGTATTGTATTTGTGAAAAGAGGCATTTGAGAGAAAATTTTCCTTCCTTAGATATTTTTTGGAAGACAACTAAAATATCTATTTCATAATTGTGATTAAATAAAGCTTGGAAACATTGGCAGTTTTGCAGGTACTAGGTTAGCACCGAACATCATTGCTTCATTCAGTCATTCATTCTAACTCTCTTTCATTCATTCATTCATTTATACCTTTAAAGGATACATACAGTTGCTTAATCGGGAGGATGTTTTATAACAGGTTCTGGCACTTAGCAGGACACAAGGCAGGCATGGTCTCTAACTTCAAACACCTTAGTCCAGAAGGAGTGAGCACAATTAAATTAGTAATTAACCAGATGAACTCTTCTAGACAACAGTGAAGAACTACAGAGATTATGTCACCTCGTAGTAGGAGGTATCTAAATTATCCTGGGGGATAGACACCTACAAGTTTCTCATATACGTTTGAAAGTAAAGGAGACGTTTTTCCCAGCAGACGAAACCCCATGTGCCTCAGGCCTGAGATGGAAGCAGCTCAGGAAGCCGTGGGGGGCCATGAAAACATGTGGCTTGAGGACAGCGAGCGCGGTGAGAGTTGCTCTGGACACAGTTCCGCGGGAGCCCGGGTGCTGGCTGCCTTCCAGACTCTGCTTTTATGCCAGGAGAGATTGCAAACCATTGGCATATTTTAAGAAAGGAGGTAAAAGGATCACATTTTCTTTTAAAGGATCAACCAGGGTAGATCAGTGAGGAAGTTATAGCAATGGTCTATGAATGACTTGGGCACTTTAATCGTAACTGCTCACTCTTGTTTAGCACTAAAATTTTATGTGCCAGGCAGCGTGTAAAGAATTTGGGGGGGTATTATTTCCACACAGTAACTTTAAAAAAGAAACTGCTCATATTATTCTTTTATGTATGGGAAACTGGAGCTCAAGAGAGGCTAAATAATTTGCTGGAGGTCATAAAGCAGGTAATGGACGAACTGGGAGAGAACAATAAACTGTCTTCAGAATTTTTGCCCTCAATCAGATATTATGTAGATCAGGATTTAGGCACGGAGATACTGCACAGTAGATAATTTGAGATAGATTTATAGGCTGAATTGATTGATCCACTGAACATGTGGAGTATAGAGAAGAGTGCTCAAGTTTTAGTAGCTGGGTGCACGTGATAAGACAGATGAAACCTCAGTGCAAATGTAGATTTTAAAGAAAATTATGAATTATGAATTATGGATTGAGTTGCCAGTGAGATGTCAAGGAAAGGTGTGCATGCGGCAGGTGGCCACCACATTCAGCTACTCAGAAGGGAGGCCCTTTCTCAAGGTAATAACGACTTGGAACTCGGAATAACGGTTGTAGAGATATGCTCCTCGTATCTCGCAGCACAGTTGAGTTAAGAGGGTGTAAAGAGTGTCTAGGCACCGCAGAAACACTGACAAACGATGCAGAGTTAACTGTCCTCTTCGCTTTTCACTTTAGAGACCCCCAAATTGCTTACTGCAAAATTGCATTAGGCCTGTTGACTCACATCCCTACCCTCACACAGTCCTACAAAAGTGTTTGCCCCGGAACTTACTTTTTCTATGTTGTATATCATTTCCAATTGCGAAAATAGGGAGTACATTAGGGAACACATTGTATAAATGGTGCTTGTGCAAATCACATGCTAATCCAGTGTGAGTTCAGGGTTTGAGTGATGCCACCACCATCTCTCCTCTCTCTTACTGTGCTACAAGGAATTGATTTTGAGCCACCAATCCTCGATAAATACTAGAGTATCAATTTTTTTCCCTCCAAATTTTCAAGAACCCATGGTGAAATGGTGAAAACTGATTTTTTTTTTTTTAGCTTCAGAATAGCATATAGTTGCAGTGTATGACTGGAAATATTAAGGGAAATGTTGAAGCATTCGTGGATTAGTATGCCGGGACAGCCAAAATAAAATACCCAAGCTGGGTGACTTAAACAACAGAGATGTATTATCTCACAGTTTTGGAATCTAAAAGCCCAAGTTCAAGGTGACATCAGGGTAGCTGTTTGGTGAAGCCTCTGTCCTTGAGTTGCAGAAGGCACTTCCTTACTGGGCCCTTACCTGGCATTTTTCTCTGTGCCCACCAGGGAGGGAGAGATCTCTGAAGTTGTTCCTCTTTGTAGAAAGACAGTTGACCCAAGAGGTTAGGGCCTTACCCTTGTGATTTCATTTAACCTTGATTACCTACCGCCTACGGGTTCCCTCTCCCAATACATTCATATTGGGGGTTAGTAGGTCCTCAATATGTGAATTTTAGAGGGACACAATTCTGCACAAAATGAGTAGTAATCAACTGTGGGTGATTTTGCTAACTGAAGAAGTCTTTTAATAATATTATTCCACATTCAATTTAAAATGAAAATGTGTCTAGATACATGTGTAGGAAGTTATTTCTGTTAATAGGGAGACAAATTCAAATGATCAACTGTAGCGCATTTTCAATGTTCAGTATTTCAAAAAAATAAAATCTTTTAGGAAAATGACTATTTGAATTTCAAAAAAAATTCCAAATATAGAAATAGATAAGAAAACAATGCAGCACAGAAAGAAAAATATCTCAGAAGTAGTTTCAAGGAGAAGGCTGAGAACCAGAAAACTAATGTTAAAAGTTACTGAAATCATGAATTTTAATTATAGAGAAGGTAAAATATGTTAGGAATGTTTTATATCAATAAAACAGGTAAAAAAATCAATAAAGTAACAGCTAATGCTCAATTTCAACAAAGGACATGTGTTCCAGAAAACATTAGTTTGAAGTAGGAAAGTAGGAAAAAGCCAATATTTCTTCAGTTTGACCCATTTTTTATATTCTGTGTATTCATTTTATTGTCACACAGAATATCAGTACTTTAAAATTCACAAGAGTGAGGTTGAATTTATCTTTTATTTAAGAATGACTATTAGTATTTGCTATATCAACAAGTGGTATCACCTCATTAATCATCTTTAGAAACTTTGATTTTTATCTTCAAACATTCATTTTTGTTTACTTATGGTCTCTCTGATTATCTCTTGCTTTCTTATTTCCAGTGGAACTAGTTTGAGCTTAACAGCTTTGAGAAGGGCAATCGTGTCTCTTTGGAGAGTCATCAGGAAACCCTTGATGCTGTCAGGACTCTGGTAGATGAAAAAAGGTGCAAACTCTTCTTTCCACTTTAGAAATTTCACGACCGTCGTTTCTGCGAAGTCTCTCGTTACTGCCAGCCTTTGATATTAGAAGTGAAGGCCATTAGCTAAACCTGGTTCCCTCTTTCCAGCACATTTTATACACTGTGGAGGCTGGGGCTGGTAAAAGAGGAAGTATTTCCATCAAATATAAATAAACCACATACAGGTTTAATTGTAGAAATGTTATGATAACGTACACTTTATTTCTTGATATTTACATGCGATGAGCAGCATTTACAAAGGTTTTCTACTTGTAGAAAAATTAATAATTAAAAAGGCTTTTGTGCATGTAATTGCTGTTAAGATTATCTCTATCCTGAATAATCGTATTATGTACTCAATGAACATTTTGTGTAGAAAGTATCAGTACTACTACTACTAATAATAATAATATGCCTTTTCTCCTGCAAAAGTAACCTGCATCGATCATTTGTGAGTTTTCACGAAATATATGTGAAACAAAGACTGCCAAATTCTTGCCTAGCACATATTCTAGAACTGATGAAATTTACAATCTTCAAGTTTTCCAGGTTTATCAAGTATTTATTACCGTGTCCCATGTTGAAGCTGCCACATAATGCACGGGGATCATCAGCTGTCTCCACTTTATTCCTTGTTTTCTCATTCCTTTATGCATTGTTGGCCAGGTTCCTTTCTAGCGATTTCAGAGAGTTCGAAGTCTCTGCAGTAGTCATACAGACCTTTAGTGACTATATTTAAAGGACAGCTTTCTTTTTTTTAAAAAAAAAAAAAGATTTATTTATTTATTTTAAAGAGAGAGAGCGTGCACACAAGTGGGGGAGGAACATAGGGTGAGCGAAAGAATCTCACGCCGACTCCCCGCTCAGTGTGGAGCTCGATGCGGGGCTCGATGCAGGGCTCGATCTCACAACCTGAGCTGAAATCACGAGTCAGACGTTTAACCGACTGAGCCACCCGGGCACCCCAATAGCTCTGTGTCATTCTGTCACTTTTAGATTCATGTAACCACCACCACAATCAAGATACAGAAGTGTTCCATCATCCCAGGGATCTCCCTAGTGGGGTCCCTTTATAATCACGTTCCCGCCTACCCCACCGTCCCTAACCTCTGGCAACTGGTAACCTCTTTTCCATCCCTCAGTTTTGTTTTTCCAGGAATGTTATATAAATGGATCTCCGTCAAATGCCCGATGACAGGGTAGAGCAGTAGCCTACTGGCCAACAGTTACAGGAATGGAAATGACTGGGAGAAATGAGCTTTCACTGTTTCTAGTCTTTCCCTGAGTGCTCCCGGACTGTCTCTACTGCGCTTGCTGTTGAGGCAGCTTTTGTTGATGACTTCTTTTATCAGGAAATTCAACACCCCTCAGTGAAGACAGTTTACAGTCCCACAAGACCAGGCTTCACTACCAATCCTTCTCAGTTAGCTGCTAGAGCGGGGTGGGCGCGTCTAACCATTTTCCCCCTACTCTTACACGGGCTTCATGTACATCACACAACATAACTCACAGTGGGATAAATGGGAGCGTTGCTAAACTCATAAAGCCAAAGTGTAGCAAAGGCATTCATTTTTCTGTTATTACCAAAAAATTAAACATACTGCCTATCTAAAAATATTAGACACTAGGAGAATATATAGTCATTGAAAGTCTCGGTAAATAACGAGTATCACAGGGAGCCACTGGAAATATTGGTGCATGTTTTCCAGCCTGTATTTTGTGTATGCGTGTGTGTTTTCTGTAATAATATCACAAATTCCATGCATGTGTGTATTTTCTAGTTGTATCACGAATTACATACATACATGTGTATGTATTCTCTATAATTACATCGCGAATCACATACATACATATACTTCTATTTCACAAATAGATCATCATATTCAACACATGGCCAAAATACTGATTTTAAAGCTAAACTAAGGTACAAATAAAGGGTTGTGCAATGGAAGATGCCAAAATATATGGGAAAAAACATATCTCCAAGGAGAAAATTTAGTTCTACCTGTTGCTAACAGCAGTTGATCAGACTTTTAGGTTTTGTGGGGTTTATTTATTTATTTATTTTTTGTTTTGTTGTTTTTCCACCAGGAGTTGAAAAGCGTCATTTTGGACTTTGGCTATTATTGCTGCAGGTGCCTTGATTTCTCCTCCGCATTATAATTACCACTAAAGGAAATGGGAGGTGGTAAAGCACCATTCTGTCTCATTTCCGTTGATTTTCTTCTCAGAACTTATTTTTTTTCCCTTTAAACCTTTGCTCCACATACTTTATTTGGGTTACTGCACAAGCTGGGGGACATAATAAGCAGCATTTTAGCACCATTCTGTTTTTTACTCATGGTGTATAAATCACAGCAGAGTTGCTAACAGCTTGTGACTGACAATCTTCCTTGATAGACAATCTGTGATCCTTTCAGCCTTTTACTAATAAGCTCATTAGGCGAGAATGGCTAGAAATCCTTTCTGGGATATAGCAATGAACCACAACAAATTCAGTGCATGTCTGACCACTCAAACTTTAGAGAATCAATCTTTCCTCAATCAAAACTTTGTCAAGTCCTGCTGATTGTCTGCTGAAGGTTACTGATTTTTTTTTTAATAAAAGTTTGTCGGAAAAATCAAGGAAGCTTTCCAATCTAATAAAAGTCAAGGAAATTTTTCTGAATCATTGTGGTTTTTTTTAATTTTTGTGAATCAACATCTGAAACATGTTTATCGAATGCTCAGAGTTGTCACAACTTACAAATTGAAAGTGAGAATTTCCTGCTCAGTAATGCAGACACCAAAAGAGATAAGAAACAGGGTTTGATGAAGATATGCAGATTTATATTGTTTATTAGGCTCATTTGTATCTTGTAATGAATAGCGAGAAGTTTGCTGAAAATTACGTAATTACAATGAGAATTCTTTGTTTTATGCATATTAGTTCATGATAAATATCCTTTCATTGAAAATATATCAGTGTAAATTTTATGCACTTATATGTGTATTTAATACAATTATATTATAGTGTTTTTTTTAAGTAAATCTTTTTCTGAGATTCATACCACAGAATAACGATCCAGTCCCAATTTTATCACTGGACCACATTAGTTGAAATCTATCCCTGACATGATTGATTTGCTATGGTACTTTATTAATACGACATTCTAAAAACAGGACTGATAGAAGCTGTCAGAAAATGCACAAAGGCTATTATTCTCCCCTTTCATGGAGTTACTCAAATCTGTAGAAATCTGGGAAAATACAGATCAGAGAACCAAAGCAGCTACAATGAAGGAAGTTTAATGTTAGAGGGGAATCAAAGAAAGGGATAATGGTCAATTGATTAGAACTTCAAATTAGATGAGCCCTATACGTCATTTTCATATTTTTTGATTGAAATAGTCTTTTAATATAATACTGATGGTCATGTTACATGATGATCTGTGGTGTTCAAGTGTTTTTTTAAATCAATCAACAAGCAAATAAAACTAAACAAAATTAAAACTAAAATGTCCTTTTGAAAAAAATAATAAATTCAAATATATATTAAGGTAGCAAGTAGTAAGCATTGTTCACCTGTTTTTTTTTTTTTTAAGATTTATTTCCTTATTTTAGAGAGAGAGAGTTAGCATGGGGTAGTGGAGGGGAAGAGAGAGAGGGGGAGAGAGAGAATCTCAAGCAGACTCCTTGCTGAGGGCAGAGCCCAACATGGGGCTCAATTTCATAACCCTGAGATCAAGACCTAAGCTGAAATCAAGAGTCCAGCGCTTAACTCACTGAGCCCCCCAGGTGCCCCAGCAATGTCCAAATTTTTAAGTATTTGAGAAATTAGAAATATTTTACAAATGTAACTCATTCCATTATTAAGACCAGAGGTGGTAAGTCTTACATTTGTACTGTTTCAAAAGTAAACGTCAGGGGCACCTGGGTGGCTCAGTCGTTAAGCGTCTACCTTCAGCTCAGGTCATGATCCCAGGGTGCTGGGATCGAGCCCCACATCAGGCTCCCTGCCAGGCGGGAAGCCTGCTTCTCCCTCTCCCACTCCCCCTGCTTGTGTTCCTGCTCTTGCTATTTCTCTCTCTCTCTGTCAAATAAATAAATAAAAATCTTTTTTAATAAATAAAAATCTTTAATAAAAAAATTAATGTCAGGTGAACTCTGTGTTTGAAATTCTTATTCTTATCAATCTCACAAGGAGAAATATGCCCAACAGAAGTGAATCAGCAAATAGGACTTATCAACTGAAAGGCATGATTCGTAACCACAGAAGTCCTATTGTCAAGGGGACCTGACTTCATGAGATTGATGTTCTACTGTGCCTGCCTGCTTCCGTTAATATTCAAATTGCCTCTATCATCAGACTTGGACATGATATTTAAACATCTCATCACCCCTGTTATTTGCATAGTTTTGGTAAGATTCTCTGTCTGCAAATAACTAAAAACACAATATTAATTTGTAATCTCACCAAACTCCAATAAATTATTGGATTACAAATTACAAAAGTAATCGCTCATTTCCTATCATTTTCATTTTTCTCTAGGGACTATACAAGAGCAGTTAATTACTAAATCACTATTATTTACAATGATGTTAAGACATTTTATGGCATAATAAATGTAGTCTAAAATTCCATTCAGGAAAACATATTACTTCTAAACACATAAATATCATTTTATTTTTATAATTTTATTATAATTCTAATGAAGTAAATATTACCTAAGATTGAGGTAATTGGTTGTATGGAGTACAAACACAGTAGTGGTGAAGCCCTTGGAGTTCACACAAAACAAATCTTATGAAAATTGATCAAAGCTGACAAATTACCAACAGAAGAAATAAACTTAATTTGTTCAACAAACTAGAAATAAAGACTAAAGGAAAATAAACAAAATTAAAATTTTTGACTTATTGCTATATAGAACCTTTCCAAGCCTACTACTGAATGTGAATTTAACACTTAGTGGCCCATAAAAAAAATGAAGTGCTCTTACTCTGAGACTCAAAACCATTGTATTTCTTCTGGTAGCCAGAACAAGAACAACAAAAACCTAAAAGAAGTGGAGAAAAGGCATAGAAGAGATCACCTGATAGGCACTTTGGTGTGTACAAACTAGCTTCATACAATGGAAAGGAAAATTGGATCTCTCTCTGCATCTCTATCTTTTTCTTCCCTTCCCCCCACTCCCACCCATCTCATCAAGAAAGTATTCCTTCCTAAATTTTGCAAAGAAAGTCAAGGAAGAACATTTTTAAAGGTACTACTCACTCTCTCAAAATCCCACTAACAAAAATAAAAATAAGTTAAAACTCCCTTTAACAAATAGATACACACACAGGATCTATTGCCACACTTTTGAGTCCCCTGAAACAGAAGAATCTAGACTTGTGTGAGGAAATAGCCTGAGGACAAGTGTAAAATAGTCTTCAAGCAGAAAGCACATGACCCTAAATTCGAGTGTCATGATCCTAAAAGTCTTAGACCAAAGGCGTGGACACAATGAAGTGACTCTGGAAGAACCCAACATGATCCTAAAGCAACTCAAATGGACACCAAACAGTTTCAGAGTGTGTGCCGCTAAAGGTAACACAGGCTAGACACATACTCTTCCTAAATCTTACCTGCTCTCCAGGTACTGGATGGTGCAGGTGGCAGAGCAGAGTGAGGGAGACAGTTCAGTGGAGCCTGTGCCCATGTCCATTACATAAACAAGGAGGAAATAATAGCAAAACACATAATCTGAATAAGGACTTGTATTCAAAATACATGAAGAACTTCTTCTGCTCAATACTTAGAAGACATCCAACACAAAAGTACTTTAAAAGTGCTTTTAAAGAATTACTTTGGGCCCCTGGGTGGCTCAGTCTGTTAAGCATCTGCCTTCAGCTCAGGTCATGATCCCAGAGTCCTGAGATCGAGTCCCGCGTCAGGCTCCCTGCTCAGCAGGGTGTCTGCTTCTCATTCTATCCCTCCCCCTACTTGTGATCTCTCTCGTTCTCTCTCTCTCACGCTCTCTTTCTCTCTCAAATAAATAAAATCTTTTAAAAAATAAAATAAAATAAAGAATTTCATCATTAGTCATTAGGGGAGTGAATATTAACACCATATGGAGATATTATTTTATACCCACTAGAGTGGCAGCAGTACAAAAGAACAAAAATAACAAAAACTGACCAGAATAAAAATCAGGGAAACCTTCATGTGCTGCTGGTAGGAATGGCAAGTGTTGCAGCCACTTTGGAAAAGAGTTTGGAATTTTCTGAAAAAAACTTGAACGTGAACCCAGCAATTCCAATCCTAGGAATCTACCCAAGAAAAATGAAGACATATGCCCCCACAATGATTTATATGTATGAATAGTTATAAAATCATTATTGATAATAGTTCCAAAGTGGAAATAATACAAATGCCCATCAACTGACAAATGGATAAACACAACGTGATATATTCAAGCAATGGAGTAATATTCAGCAATAAAAAGGAATAAACGATGAGTGTGAGCTACACCATAGATGTACATAATACAGGATGCTAAGTCACAGGGAAGAAAACTTTCTCTAAAGTTTTAGGCTTGCCGGGCCCATCAAATCTCTGTAAATTTTCTTTTCTTTTCTTTTCTTCCACAACCCTTAAAAAGGTAAAAATTCTTAGCTTCTAGGCAATGGGCTTTATTTGGCCCACGGGCTGCAGTGAGAGAAGCCACATATGAACAAGCACGAAGTTCAAAGGACTATCTCTCGTGTGCTAGCTTTAGTGTAAAAACAAAAACAAAAACAAAAACCAACCAACCAACCAACCAAACAAAAAATGTTGGGATAAGAAATACACCTGTATATGCTCATTTGTGCAAAAAAAAAGAACCACAGGGAGGATGAATCTGTACCCAATGGGATCGGTTGTCTGCAGGGAGCTTGGGGCAATGGGTAAGAAGGATGAGGGAGGGACACTGTTTTGAGTGTACCTTCCTATAGAGTTCTAACGTTTAGAATCACGCCACAAAAATCAAATCAAATCAACAATGAAGGTGGGAACCAGGTGGAATACAAATACAAACAAATAAATCCCACCATATTTAAAATGAGTACTAGAACTATGCTAACAGAGAGAAAGGACTAGACCAGGTGTGCTCTGAAAACCATATCTGCCCTCGGGCTAAAGACAAAATCAACTATAAACAAATATGCACTTTTTCTGTGAATTGGAAAAAAATTTTTTTCAAGTCTAAAAAAGGAGTTATTTGTAAAGCATTCTAAGATTATTTTCAAAGGAACTGTTACCATTTCTACCTTAAAAATAAGTAGATAGATATCATAGGGAGGTAATCAGCAAGTCACACATGTACCCCAAAATAGTTTCTTAGTATGTGGTACAGGCAGTTGTCAAGTTTTTGTGATAGTTTGAGAAAGGAATAGTAATAGATATAATAAGTGACACAGTTATTTAAATTTATCATCTATTTTCCTCTTTTCTTTCCCTACTAACAAGTCTTCTGTCTGGTGTTTTGGAGCCAGACAAGATGGCAGGGTGGTAATTGAAGAGTTGGAGTAGGTCAAGTCTGGAAGTAAAATTCACTTCTCCCTATTAGAATTTGAACCCCAGAAAATTTACATAAACTTATATCATAAACTTATATCCTCAGTTTCCTTTCTATAAATTAAAATGAGCAATCTTCTAGGTTAGAAGCTGCAAACATTAAGTTCTATAGTTAATTTCAAGCACCAAAAATAAATCAAAGTTTCTGAGAGGCTTTTGCGAAATGAAAATTATTTTCATTTATTTGCATTTGCGAGTGAATAGATTGCCTTTTGTAACTACTAATGTGCCCAGCAAATGGACAGACTAAGGAATTCTGTACAGTTAATTCCAAGGTTCAGAAACAGAAATGGAGAAGCTGTCTCTTTCTAAGTAGAAATACTCTCTCTTGGATCTGCTGGGAGGGAAAAGAACAAAACAAAACATTTGCGAGGAGAGAGGATGTGGGCAGAAACAGACATAGTGAGAGGAGAAAGTGTCTTTAAGTGAAAAATCTGTTGTGCAACTGGGAGAGAAAGCGATGTCATGGGATAAAGTAATGAAAATTTCTTTAAGCCAACAAATGATAAATTGCCATAAGAGCTTTTTAGCTACAACACTAGGTTTAATCATGTTGCGAACTAAAAGGATCCCAAATGCATAAAATTTTTCTTAACGAAAACGAAATTACACCATCAAATGTGAATGTTCTGTACGCAAGACAGGGCAAACTGGAATATTTATGAGACTCCATTTGTAAATGACACAATGTGATTGCTAGAAATGTGACTAAATATGCAATTCAAAAAAAAAAAAAAAAAGGCCAAGTAGATATTTTACTCTTGGGAACTCGGGGGAGTTCTGAGGCATCTATGTGCTCTGTACAGCCTAGGGAAATGGGAAACGCCATTTTTGGAAGAAGAGGAATGTTATAGTTCAGGATCCATGTGACTCATTTTTTTTTTTCCACCTGTGAAATCGTAAGTTTAGAATAAATGTCTCAGTCCTCTTTTTCTGAAGGTCTATTCTGTGTAAAGATAAGTAATGAATTAAGTAATACGCTACATAAAAATAAATCAAATTGACTTTAACAATGTTTAAAATAAATTTACCACAGAAAATAGATAATAAAATGAATGGACTGCTCAAGAGATCATCCTCAACAGATAGTGTTGATCACATTAAAATACAGAAAAGGATTTTGAAAAGGTACGTTCCTGGATGCTATTATGTCCATGAAGTGGGATCCTTAGTGATATTTTATTCTGTGTCACACTTGGTTCTTCTGTGTTTCCTCAGATTTATTGTGTAGTGAAATATGTACATTCATCCTTTACTAAGATCTGTCATCATTTGTTATATATAATGTCAATGAAAATACATTTGGGGTGTTTTAATAATAACACAAAGCAATGGATATGGAAAACCTAGTACACCTCAATATTAAGTGTAGACATATAATACAAGTGGTTCTTCTATTTGAAGCTGATTCTAGTTCTTTGTGAATCATTAGCAACCCCCTCAAGGCTTGCAATTCAGTCTTAAATATACCTTCAGTTCCCATCACTTGCCCTTAAAAACAGTACAGCTGAGTCACAAAATGTGCTCCAGCGTCTGTTGCTTTTCATCAACTTGGATCTGGTCTTTCTTTGTTTGCCCTGACAAGATAAACTATGTCCTGATGCATTATTCCACTTGGAAGAGGTGGCAGAGTGACCAGAAAATGACCTATCTAATTTCCTTTTATTGTTTCATAGTATGCAGGGAGATAAACTAATACCCTAAGCTCAAAATAAGTGACACACATAGTAAAAACTGGGGGGGGAAATGGAGTCTGTTTGTCAGTATGTGCTTAACCATCCTCACAGAGTCTAGCTTAAGGGGTGGATGTTTGGTCCTGTAACTATAGCAATGTAAATACTCCAAATCCCTGCACTGGTTCTGTGATGACTTGTCATATCTCTGCGGATTTTCCTTTCATCTCTCATTTGCTTGCCACCTTGCTACTCTCCAGCGACTCTTAGAGGATCAAGATAAGATTATCTATTGAATAAAACTTTTTATTTACAGTTTTTAAAATTATTTTTCACTTCTAACGTCACCTTTGTACATGCCGGGTGATTCATTGTGTTTAAACAATGCTTTTTGATAAACGCTTAAAAAACTAGCCATGTAAAACATGATTTTTAGCAGGTAGTTCCCTGGTTAAGTCTGATTTTATTGGCCTACGGGAAAATGGTCTCCATTAACCACGCACCGATGGGGCCCAGCCATGTTCTATGTTAGCTATTTTCTCATTTACTATGCACGGTCAGATGAAAACCCTAACAGGTTGTCCGACAGTTTCCTTTTTTTGTTCTCAATGTCATGCTGGGAACAGCCTTTCCACACACACACACACCCCCTCCCACCCCACCCCCGCCAAAGGACTGGCCACGTGGCCGAGGGGTGAGGCCGGGAGGCCTCTCTGCACAGCTCCTGAAGTCTTCTGTGACAGTCCTCCTATCTCATTGGTCACCAGAGGCCAGTGGACCCAGTGAATGGCCGGGAGACCTAGGGACCCAAAGAGCCTGGGGAGCAGAGGACTCCCCCACCCCCCGGCCTCCTGCCAACCTACTCACCACCTCTGAGCTGCAGGTAAGACACTTGTCGCACCAGACACTGAGATTTGGAAGTTCTTTGTTAGGGCACTTAGCATATTCCACAGATAAGTCTTTTGCCAGTTGTGGTGTAAAATCGGGCAGGAGCTGTGACGGCCTTAACTAATGTGCTCAAGGCATGCGGTCCCGTGAACTAGAAGCTCATGTGTCAACTTGCACTTTTAACGATATCATGGGCAACAAGCCGCTATAATCAAATATGAGCTATTACATTTTTGATTCCATTTACATAATATAAACCACATGGGGTGGAGAGGTTATATCTGGAGCAGGAGAGGATGATTAGGTTTTTTTAAAAACAAATTGCACATAGAAAGCATAATCAGGATTGGATTGGCTCACAGAACAAGAAGGTCTTTTCGGCTGGAGTGTGGCCTTAGAGGGCTGAAGGAACCCGAGGTTTGCTCTCCATGGCCTTTTCTATCCTAAGCTGGTGTATTCGTTTTATTTCCTTGAGAGGCTTGAGGAGATTTCATAATTTATTATTATTTTCATTTAAAGTTGCGTGCCTGTTTTCAAAAATACATTACTTACGGTAATTTGCACTGCACTCTAAAGAGCAATAGAAGAAATAAACGATTCTAAATAAATATATAATCCGGGATGCATCTCACTTTAAAAGCTAACAGAGGTGTTTGCTTGTTTTGTAAATAGGCACTGAGTATTCCATCCGGACTCCGTCCCTTACGCAGTGCACGTTCACACATGCGCACACATACATAGGCATGGATAATCACTAAATAACAAGCCGGCCTGTCTGGCTGCTGATTTAGTGCTGAGCATGTATCTGTCGGAAGGTCTTTGCACCACTTTCTCTTATTCTAATGAAAACGACCAATGACAACAGACTAGAAGATTTAGAGGTGGCACCTTAGGCCACAGTATGACCCGTGACAGGTGTTTCCCTCTCCTCTCGGGAAGCCCTCTGAATTACTGTAGAGAAAGGAAGAATTACATTTTGCGGGATAAATATTAGGTTGTTTTTTGTTTTTTGTTTTTACAACACTGATTTCCAACATTATATCCTTTATCATTCCCCACACTTATCGGCAAGGTCTCGTTTTTGTTATTCACTGTTTAGAGAATATTAGATTTATCAAAACGTACTTACCCATCAGCTGCCCGAGTGGGGGCCGGTCTCGGAGGAGCATGGGGGTCTGTGGGGCGCCTGTCTAGTCCAGCCTGGCTACTTTCAGGGGAAGTGGCAGAAATTTTGCGGGCAGTTTCAAAGCCCCAACGTGTTATAGGTCTGCTTGTACTTAGAATGTAAAAAAAAACACAAGAGAAGATCGCTCCCACCCGAGAAAAGGGGGAAAATCATTTTTCATATTCCATCCAAGTGAGGTTCACAAGAACTGGTTTCTAAAGGTGATAAAAGACCCCCTGAAGAGAGACGGGTCACATGAAATTGTTTCACCTTTGGCAGAGCATTGGTGGGAGAGTTGGCAACCATAAGACCCGGTTAGAAAAAATCAAATGAAATTTTAATGAATTCTTAAAGGACAAGTGGGGGCGAGCATAAAAGTTTATGATCCCTGAGAGCCTCTGATGACACGGGGGGGGGGGGGTCTGTCCCTGCTTGCCACTCTTTTCCATGTGGCTCTACCAGGTTTTTATCAGAAAGATAAGAGATCTGAGAGACAAAAATGAGTAATAATATAAAAAGATTTCAGTAATATTCTCAAAACAACTGGCCCTGATTAAAAATTTTAGAACAGTCCACACAACCATAGCAGAATAGACATTATTTTCAAGTGCACACAGAATATTCACCAACATTGAGCATATTGTGGGCCAAAAAGCAATTCTCAATAAATTAAAAATAGTTAATATACTACAAATGGTGCTATTAAGCACAACAGCATAAACATGTAAATTAATAACAATATTTTGAATTTCCTCAAATATTGTAATATTAAGGAAGATGTTTCTAAACCCAAAATTCAAGAAACAACCCATAAGAAAAATCAGCAAATAATTTGCACTGGATGAAAATGAAAACATTACTATATCAAAATATGTAAACTTCAGCTGAAGTAGTGTTCAGAGGCCTATAGCTTTAAATGCCTATATTGGAAGGGAAGGACATTCTTAATGAATAGTGTAAGCTTAAACTTCAAGAGGTTTTTTTTTTAAGATTTTATTTATTTGAGAGAGAGAGAGAGAGAGTAAGCGGGTGAGAGAGGAGCAGGGGGAGGGGCAGAGGAAGAAGCAGATTGAGCAGAAAGCCTGACGTGGGGCCTGATCCCAGGATCCTGGGATCATGACCTGAGCTGAAGGCAGACGCTTAACTGACTGAGCCATCCAGGCACCCTTGAACTTCAAGAAGTTAATAATAAAACGCAAAATAGGTCCAAAATTAGCAGAAGGAGGGTGTGGTAGATAGAATACTAAAATGGCCCCCCAATGATTCACGCCATTGTATAATACCCGCCCCTCAAGTGTGGACTGAACCAAGGTGAGATATCATGATTGGGATTATGCTATTTTCTGTAGCAAAGGTGAAGATTTTGTGGATATAATTAAGATACCTGACTAGTTAGTTTTAATGCGATGAAAAAGATCATCCTGGTAAGCCTGACTGAATCAGGTGAACCCTTGAAAAGAGTGTCTAGAATTCGCAGACTTTCTCTGGCTTACCTTGAAAAGGCCAGCAGCCGTGTTGTGAACTGGGTCGGGAGAAGGGTAGCTTGCAGTTGCTGAGAATCCAAGTCCTGCAATCACAAGGAAATGAATTCTTCCAACAGCCTGAATACGTGCGGGAAAGGATGCTGAACTACAGCTGAGAATACAGCCTGCCTGCCATGTTGGTTGCAGTGTGTGTCTCCTGGATGGAGGATTCAGCTAGGCTCTACTGATAGCCCTGAACCCAGCAATGTGTCAGTGTTACAGCTTTGCCACATCCTCGGGAACATTTAAAATTATCTGAGCATTCATAATTGCTGCTGGGAATGAAAGATGGTGCAGCCATTGTGCAAAACAGATTTAGAGTTTCTTAAAATGTTAAACATAAATTTACCCTGTAACCCGCCCCAACAATTCCACTTCTACGAATTCACCCAAGAGAAATGCAAAACACATGTCCACACAAAGACTTACATGGCGGATGTTTGCAGGAACGTTATTCACAACAACCAAAAAGTGAAAACAACCCAAATGTCCATAAAGTAACCAATGGATAAATAAACCTTGGCATATCTATAAACGGAATACAGTTCAGCAATAAAAAAGAATGAGCCAGTGATACAAACAGCAACATGGGATGAATCTCAAGATAATTATGCTAAATGAAAAAAGCCAGATGAGCAGGAGTGCACGTAGTTGTACTCCATTTATATAACCTATAGAGGATGAAAACTAATCTAGAGTGACAGAAAACGGATCCCTTGTTGTCTGGAGTTGAGGTGGTGGTGGGAAGATTTATTTTAATTTGAGGCTGTTTTTAAAGGTGCACACATATATCCAAATATATAAAATTTAAACCTTGAAGTATATGCAATTTAACATACACCAATTACACCTCCAAAAACAGTAAAAACATGAATTAATTTCAAAAAATTATTCAATATATGGCATGCCATACATGAATAAGCAAAGAATCGTTAGTGTCGAAGAATGAAGAAAAAGGTCCTGAACCACAGAAACAGTGATATAATAAATACACATTGTTTTATGCCACTCAATTCATTAACTTAGAAAGTATTAAAATAATAAGGGGCATAAATGAAGCTGAAGGTGGTTTGACCGTATGAATAACTTTGGTAGGCTTTCACCTAGATGAATTGTAAGAAAACGAGAAGAGATACAAGTTAACTATAGCTTACATGAACAATGGAACTTTAATTTAGACCGTGCAGTAAATGGAAAATAAGTATGTATTAAGAATTTTATGCCCATAAATTTGATAATTTGGGGAAAAACAAATTTGTAAGTTAAGATCTTCAAATGTCAGTCATGTAAGAAATAAACTGAGTAATTTTGTACCTTCTAAATATATTGAACTTGTAGTTTAAGTTCTTCCACAAACAAAGCTCCAGCTTCAAATGGTTTCAATGGTGAAATCAATAAAACATCTGAAGACAAATCATGCCAATTCTACAACAATTATCTAGAAAATTGAGGAGAAAACATTTCCCAATTCATTTCACAGAGTTATTCTGATATCAAAACATGACAAAGCTATTACAAAAAAGAGAAAACTACAATTTTTCATCATGAAACTATCCAAATATTGTTAGGAGAATCTTAGCAAAGTAAAGCCATGTATGTGTGAATGTGTGTGTACATTGTGTATATAGGAGTGTGTATGCATGTAAATATATCACATGATGAGCATGATTACATCATACAGTTATATCCTGAGCAAGAAGAGTTTATTAGAGCATTTAAGGCTGGTTTGATATGTGAAAATTAATCAGTGCAATTCACTATAGGAAAGTATAGAAAGGAAAACTATATGATCTCTTCAATATAGCCAGAAAAAAATTTTTGAAAAAAATTCAACCTCCATTAGTTGAAAAAGGAAAAAAAAAAACAACCAGAAAAATTAAAAACCAAAAAAAAAGAAGGGAATTTCTTTAACCTAATAGAAAACCGGGTGCCTGGGTGGCTCAGTCAGTTAAGTGTCTGCCTTCAGTTCTGGTCATGATCATGGAGTCCCAGGATCGAGTCCTGTATCAGGCTCCCCGCTCAGCGGAGAGTCTGCTTCTCCCTCTGACCCTCCCTTTCTCATGCTTTCTCTCTCTCACGCTCTCTCTCTCTCAAATAAATGAATAAAATCTTTAAATAAAAAAACCAACGTAATAGAAAACCATCTTTTAAAATCATAGAGCTAGCATCATGCTAAATGATGAAGGAATAAAGCTTTCTTCCTAAGAGAAGAAACAGAGAAAGAATTTTCTTTCTTATTCGTCATTTCTACTCTACGTGCTGCTGGAAGTCCTAGTCAGGGAAACAGGATAGAGAAAAAACAACAACAAAAATGTTATATATATTGGAAAGGAAATATAAAGCTGTATTTGCCAACATGATAGCCTATGTAAACAAGCCTGAGGCATTCATACAAATGCTACTGTAACTATTAAGTAAGTTACGGAAATTTGACAACATACAAAATCAAATATATTTCTACATACTAAGAGCAAACGATAGAAAATTTGAATTATAAAGCAATGCATTTACTATAACATCAACTAGTTGAAAACACTTAGGCATAAATATAAAAAAAAAACAGAAAAGTTGCCCAATGACAACTAAAAAAAAATATGTTTGCTAAGAGGAATTAAACGAATGGAGAGATATACACCATATTCATGGATCGTAAGACTCGATATCCTCCAAATAGACACAGGGTTCCAATATAATTCCAATTAAATTTCAGCATGTTTTATAAAATGTAACAAAATGATTCAAAAATTTTTATGGATGTATAAAATACCTAGATGTTCCAGAACATTTCTGTACAGAAAAATAAAGGAACAATGTGATTTCAAGATTTAACACAAAATTACTATATGTAAGACAGTGAAATATTAAAATACTAATAAGACACATAGATAAATAGAAAGGCATAGAGTCTAGAAATAGACCTACACATTTATGATCAATTCATTTTTTTAATCTGCAAAATTAATTCAATGGGAAAAGGGTAGTCTTTTCATCAAATGACACTGGGACAACTGCATATCCATATCCAATTAAAAGAAAATGAACATAATCCGTTAATTTGGAGTTTTACAATAATTATCTCAAAATAGATTGTAGTGCTAATTTTATGGCTAAAAGAGCTATAAAAATGAGAAAAACATAGGTGAAATCTTTGGGAATGAGATAGGCAGACTCTAAAATGATTCCACAAGATACAAAGCCCCATATATATGTGCCTTCTAAATTGATTAAACACTATTCTAAGAGTTGCTGGGAAGAGATTATGAACTTATAACAAATATCCTAGATCTTCTTGACCTTAAAATATGAAAATTATCCTGGGTGGATTTGAAATAACCAAGCGAGCCCTTAAAAGCACCTGGCTTCTTCCTGGATAAACAAACTTAAAGCATGGAAGAGATTTGATGTGAAGAGGATTCCCCGAAGCTGACTTTGGAAATAGAGAGGGTCAGCAGCAGATAATTCGGGCAGCATCTAGAAACTGAGAGTGGTCACCAGCTGCCAGCTAGTCAGGAAATGGGGTACTCAGTCCTATAACCGCAAAGAACTGAATTCTGCCACAAACATGGGAGCCTAGAAGAAGCCCACCGGATCCAGATGAGAAAACAGCCTCGCTAATACCTTGATTTTTTAAAAGATTTTATTTATTGATTTGAGAGAGAGAGAGAGAGAGGAGTAGACTTCCCGCTAATCAGAGAGCCCCATGAGGGGCTCGATCCCAGGATCCCGAGATCATGACCTGAGCTGAAGGCAGATGCTCAACAGACTGAGCCACCAAGGCGCCCACCTTGATTTTTGTCTTGTGAGATCCTGAGCTGAGAACCAGGACATAATGTGCTTCTAACTTACCTAAATTACCTAACTAATAAATGTTGTTGTTCTAAGCTGCTAAGTTTATGCCAACGTTATTCAACAATAGAAAACTAATATGTGACCTTTGGCTAGGCAAGAATTTCTTAGGGTACAAAATGCATAAATCATAAAAAAATGCTGTATTTGATTTCATCAAAATCAAATACTTCTGCCTCTTTGAAGACACTTAAGAAAATCAAAAGACAAACTACAGCCTGTCACATTGGCAAATTCATATCTAATAAAATTTTTATGTTAATATAGGAACATTTAAAAATCCAATAAGTTAATACACGATGCGTTAAAAAAAGAACAAATTTTTTGAAAAAACACTTCACCAAAGGAGGCATGAGAATAACCAATAAGCACATGAAAAACGGACCGATATCATTAATTATCATATAAATGCAAATCAAAACCACCATTAGGTACACATCAGTGGAATGGCTAATTTTATAAAAAGAACGCAAATTAAAAATATTCAACCCCATTACAAAATTTTACTTAAGTATCAGATGTTGATCTTCCAAGAATATAAGACTAAAAGACAATGAGTTGGTGTGGCTATTTTATGCTTTTTGAAAATCCCATGTTCTTTTATAATATGCCCAAAGACTCCTGTGTTGGGGAGCTTCTGTTCTGCAGGTCAATTATAGATCAGGACTCCTATTTGTGTGTTGTTTCTGTTTCATACCATCTGAGGCAAATATGAAGGTCAAAACTCCCTTAATTTCTCAAAATGAGTATGTATGTTCACGAACATATGTATATATATATACATACAAACATGCTCACCCGAAACACTTGTAGCGTCATAGATGACTGGTAGGTTGGACATAGTGTAGAGATGGAAGAGATGTTTATATTTTAGCAATACAGATAACTTCAAGGTTAATACTAGCTATCTCTGCTGTGGCTCTCCTAAACTCAACTTCTATTCCATGAGTATTGAGATAGGTTCACACTTGAAGTTGACTTCTTCTCCCTGAGGAATTTGGTGCCTGCTGTTGAAATAATTTATCATGAGAATCTCTTGGAGAGTGGCTACTAGTGAAGGAAAACATTAGTGTTTGAGCTCCTGAGTCACTGGCCAGGCCAAATCACTCTCTTACCCTTATTCCCATCTGCAGTTTGCTAGATCTTTGGGGGCCTAGTAGAGAAACTAACTTTTCTGTAGAGTTATGTCTGAATAGGGAGGAATACATAAGGAAGGGTTTCACAAAGAAATGATTTGAGGAAGTTCCTTTTTAGTAGGGTTTAAACAGATGGGAGAATGGATTGAAAGACATTCTTGCATTAGCAGAGAGCAAGGAAAGGAGGTTTTTGAACTGAGAACTTGGCAGGGCATGAATGTAGGTGGTGTCACCAGATGTGTCTGGGAAGAGTGGGCGTGGTAATGGCAGACGAAGAGGTTGGGAATTCTGAAGGAGACTGTGGAGGGCCCAGATTTATAGGCAAACCAAAAATGAACTTTATCCTGAAGGTAATGGGGGACTATTAAAGATGTTTTAAGTTTGTCCGTGATTTTGACACTCCAGCTTTGCAAGGGAAAATCATTTAACAAAGCTTGTACTGAATCACGGTCTCATGTGCCTTAGTTGGAGCCATGTTCAAATTCATTTGTAACCGCTGGTCTCTTGGGCCACAAAAGTACATTTCTAATCTGATGATACACGTTCATCTCCATCTTTGCTCATAATTTAAGTGCGTTTGCATTTTAATACGTCCTCAAAAGCTATAATGGATTTAAGTAATGAAATGATTCTAAATAAGGCAAATTTACGGTATTGTGTAAATGTGTGAAGTGTGCAGTTCAGTAAAGTATATTCACATTGTTGTGAAACAGATCTCCAGATCATTTTCATCGTGCAAAACTGAGATTTTATACTCACTAAACAAAAATTTCTTTTTTCCTACCTCCTCCCGGCCCCTGATAACCACATTCTGCTTTATGCTTCTAAGAATTTGATTACTTTAGATAACTCATATAACTGGAATTATACAGTAAATACCTTTTTGTGACTGGCTTATTTCTCAGAATTTTGTGGGTATTGTTAAATCTACTAAGTTTTAGGAAAGCCCATTTGACTTGATTTTAGGCTTTCCAACAAAAGAGTCATATGGTTCCAGATAATAAGAAATATTTCACTTCTATATTTGATAATGACATATTTATGTTAGGAAAGTTTAATTAGTTGTAGCAGATGAAGTCCCATTTTAAAATAAAGATAATATAAAATGTTTCAGTGATATTTCTCCTATTATAGATTCAATAGCTTAGTAATTAAATAAAAAATATTTATCAGGTTTTTGCTCTACTGCTGGCACTGTTTTATGCTCTGGGCATATAGCTATGACTACAGAAATAAATCGTTACTTTGATTGAGTTTACATTACGGAGGAGTGTGGGAATAATTAAGATAGAAGGTTGATAGAGATCAAATCACCAGGTTATAATATGTGGTATGAAGAGATGGTTTAAAGCTGGGATAGGCACTAAAAAGAGCCAGGCAAGAAAACCTAGGGTAGAATCAGGACATTCCAGAGAGAGCAAAGAGTTGAAACATAAAGACCCTGTGAACTGTGAGTCTCAAACATGAACTTACCTAGGAAAACCAATAACAATGTTATTGTTAACAATATTGTTAAACAAAAATCTCTGTATTAGACTAATTAAATGTTCTTGCCTTCATTCTAGTGGTCAAGAATTTTCCCTTGAGTTGATATTATAGAGATGTCTCTATCAGTTCACGAAATTAGGGTTCAACAGCATTTCACCTGTTCCTTCTCTTTGGCCTTAGACTCATCAACTCTGTTTCTTAGCCTTGCCAAGCTACAGTATTTTTGGAGCAATAAAATTAGATGATATTGATGAAAGCAATGGATAGGCTGAAAATCAGTATTTAAAGAGGAAGTTACATCATTATTATTTCCAGTAACAGTAGTCTCAGTAGTAACGGTAGTTATATGCTATTATTTATAGATTGAAGTCTAAGTCGAAGCACATGTTAGTCTAGCATCACAGGTTTTCAAAGTGGAAAGGAACCCTTGAGATGATCTAATCACATTTTTTGCAGATGAGACTGGATCGGACCAATCAAGTGAATGATTACATACTATAAAGGATGTTGCGTTCAGGAGAACAATCATGGCATGAAGTCAATAGTATGCAGTGTCTGTGAATGAGGGAGTGGCAGCCTATCTAGCTCTCTTACCTAGACAGGAAAGCCATGATAACAATTGAAACTGATCCTCCTGTTTTTCCCATCCTTTACATACATCACTGGGAATAGAATACGAGTCTCCATAGCCAAGTGCTTCCTGGGAATAGCTGGCAGATTTGCTATGCAATTCAGCATAGATACCAGCCTCTGGAGAATGTGACAGGCAGATGAACTTGGATTCTGCTTTAATTAAATCCCTGGAGGATCCCAATTACTAGGAGGAACCACTGCTCACTTCTTTTGGATATTTGCATATGTAGTCAGGATCAAAGGCGTTTGTAGATGCAAATACCTGTACAACAAACATTACTTGTCTTTAGGATCTCATAATCTCCCCAGAGAGTATTTCAAGAATAAAGCTGGGAAAAGTACATGCGATCCTCCTAATACTTGTTACTGGAGTTTCATGTGCAACTTATCTCCCTGTTTACCTCGAATGAGATTCTGTGGCAAGGGGGCTAAATACCAGTCATCTGAAATTTGGGTAATTTGGTGCATTAACCAAAAAAAAAAAAAAGGAAGAAACAAAGACAGTGCAGTTGAAAGGTTAAAGAAACTTTATTCCGGGCATTATTATTAATTAGCTATACGAACTCAGACAAGATATTTAACCTTTTTGAACCTCAGTTTTTTACCTCATCTGTAAAATGAATATAATCACACCAAATTTCAAAGTTATGAATGTAAAATTTACTGCTTCACAGATTTGGTTCCAAATATAGTTGGATTCCTTGTACTTTTTGAAATCAAGATAAAATAGTATTAAGGCTCTGGGAAGGTTGTTGGGCTTGTTTGTCCTCAGATCCATTCCTTAACCTTTCTGTGCTCTGCTCTATAAGGCAGGAGGCGGAACAGCTCAGGGCCCAGTCCCACACTGCCAGGCCTGCTAGGTTCTGGCTGGGTTAGGTCAATGAGTGGCACCATTAGAAAACTGGAGAAAAGAAGAATTCAGATATTCTCTCTGTCCCTTTCTGCTTTGGGCAGTATCACTGACAACAGCTGGTATCTTAGGGTCTTTAATGCTTCCTGGACAGACGTGGCCCCTGGGCATCAGTAATACCATCCTTCCTATCCCTCTGTTCTAACATTTGGGTGGAAACGACTTGCCAATGTTGCTCATCTTGGATTACCTAAAATCATTCATTGATAAACTGTTGGAAACTAAGAGATTTTGTGGCTCTAATCCAGAAGAATAATAAAGCACTGTTTCAGGATGGGGATATCTGCTAATCCTTGATATATTAGAGCATGTACTTTAATGCACTTTCATGCTGAGTTTAGAAGGAATGTCAGTAGCTTGAGCAGACTGAGAGGTCAAAGAAGATGGTGTATATTAAGCTAAGATCCCTAAGGAACAGCACCCTCAGTGAGTAGGTAGGAATAAGAAAATGAGATATGGGAAAATATTTGTCTTAGCCTTGACTCTTGATAAAATGAAGAAAAAGGGGAAAAAATCTATGATTCAAATTCCAAACATTCAAATCCTGAATTATCATTACCTCTGTGGCCCAAACAAATGCTAAGATGCAAACCAACCCAAGCCTTAAAGAAGCCTCAAAGACAAAGCACAGAGAACCAATGGTCCATGAACAAAAACCACAGAGCACTAGTAAACAAGCCTCCGTGAATGAGAGTCAGTATACACAACTCTGATGGCTTTGTAACATGCCAACTTAGATAAGAAGAAATAAGGCCCATGATTTCCTTCTCTGTACTTTTGGTTAGTGATGGACACAGAAGAACTTAGCATGAGATTTGAAAGTGGAGCAGTGGATGCTTACTCCCAAAAGGTCAATTACATAGTTTTACTCATGTTTGGTTATCTTCAGGCTAACTTCTGTTGGCATGGGCAGTAACCCATCCCACAGCCCCTGCTCCCGTGGTGTCTCTTCTTTGAGTTTTGGGGGTTTTGTTTGTTTTTTATCTCTCTCTCAATCTCTCTCTCTCTCTTCCCCACCCCCCCCTAAAATCTCTGCAAGATACCAAATGGAGAGTTTCTCAGGAAACAGTGCCATTCCCTTCTGCTATGGGCCATTCAAAACAGTAAGGATAGATTAGGAATTGGGGATAGGTCAGTGAGGATTCCAGGTTTCTCTGCTCTTCCTCACTTGGGTTCATCTTTTTTTTTTTTTTTTCTCTTAGCCACCTATTCTGTGACATCAGGCTCCAGAATCAGAACAAATAGCTGAACTCAGTGTACTTTACCAGTTACTGCAATCTAAGAATGCCAAATTGCTATTATGAACATCTTATTCATTCTTATACAATTTCTAGTGGTTCTGTTTCTCTGAGGGGACTCTCAATAATGAAATAACAAACAATTAATTAGACCTACAAAGACATAAGATGGATTTATCAAAGATCATGAATAATTGTGAATTTAATAGGTTAAAAGTAATATTAGTAGCCAGTGTAATTATGAAAAATTTGATCAATTGGATTTAAGAGCAAAATAAGACTTATAAGAAATGAAAGCTGTAAAATCCCAAACTAGAAAGGAAGACTACATTTTAAACTGAGAATGTGTAAACAAAAAGAAAATACATATAATATAGTACGAAGAGATGATGTTAATATGGAAATAAAGGGAAAGGAAGAACAAAGTAAGAAATAGAGTTCCAATCACATATAAATTCTTTCAGAAAATTGAAAAATAGAGGACACATTCAAAAACCAAACATGAGCCACAGAAAAAGGAAAGATAGGTGTATATTATCATGATCATAGAAATAATATTGTAAGTAAAAAACCAAGACCAAAAACAAGCACAAAACCCCAAAAAACAAGTAAACAAAACTTGGAGATCATTTTCTTTACATGTCCTGCTGAATTTCTTGTTTCTGTAGGATGATGTCTTTCATCAAATGTAGAAAAATCCTGGCTATTATTTCTTCAACACTGTGCAGACTCTGAAATATCATTTGAGCTTTCAGACTCTTAGAAACCATTCTTGACTGGAGCTCTCAGAGTCCTGCTTTGAATCTGTTTGTGACAGCAGTAGGCCAAGAATCCAAGGATGAGCATCCATGGAGAATTGGGGAGCACTTTTCCTATGGTTATCTTCCCTCTAGCACTTTGTCTCCAAATTCCACTTAAGTCTCCATTTCTTTCACTCGGTGAGGTTGCCAGTCTTTGGGCACACACACAAATGAAGTACACATGGATATTTATATACACATACATATTTATATGTATAACAAAATATTGGTGAAGCAATCTCTAATCATATCTGTGAAATAAGTAGGATTAACTAATTTGTTAAGAGAAAAAAATCGGATTTTTATACAAATGGGATCTGGACAAACACAAGGAGCATGCCTAAGGACAAAGAGAGGGATCACAACACTTCTTTGAAAAATAATAGACAAAGATATGTTAGGCAAATCCAAGGAAAAGCACTGGCCAGAATTCAGACCAAAGAGGGTGAAGAACCTTCCTAATGCTAACGGGTATAAATCTTAAAAACAAACAAACAAACCATGAATTATAAATATTTATGTATACAACAGCACAGCAACCACTTTTATAGGACAAAAAAGTTGATGAAAGGAGAAATAAATAAAACACCCCCAAAATTGAATATTTCAATTCTGTACTCTCCACTCAAGATTTAAAAAACAGATGGATATGGATTTAAATTATATTATGAATAAAATAGGCTTATTATAGATTTGTAGCAATTTCTGAACATGTTTTTAAGCATTAAAAATATTCATAAAAATTACCATAAATTAGACCACAAAGGAAACTCTAATACTTTTTTAAATGAAATAATACAAATAATATTTTCTTACCACAATGAACTAAAATCAGGAAAAAAAAAACACACAAAAAAAGTTGTTTTTTTTTTAACCTGGAATATTTAGGGGAGGGTTTTTTTGTTTTTTTGGTATGTTTGTTTGTTTTATTTGTTTGTTTTACATAGCAACCAGTGAACAACACCCAGCATTCTGGTCTCACATTGTCAGCAAAGGCATCCCTTCATTGTAGCCGAATCGAATTCTTCTGATTGGTTCTTGTACCAGTGCCTCAAACAACTACAGTTTGGTTAAAACAAACAAACAAACAAAAGACTGTAATTTAAGAACCAGTTGAGAAAGAAAGAATTACTAGTTGTGAGTTTTGGAGACACACTTAAAAGAACCAAAGCCTATGAAGAAAATCGCTTCAGATCTTATACACAGAAAGAGCTACTGTGGAACCAAATGAAATGAGTTGAAAAATAGGAATTTAAGGTATTAATTGTCATTTAGATCAGTGTCCTCTGATTTTTTTTCAGGGCCTAAGCTTATGCCAAATTTGCACAAGCAATACATTTTTACCAAGTTTTAAAATGTCTTTTTTTGAAACTTCTAAAACGTGTATTTTGTGCATTTTATCCAACGGATTAGAGCTATGTACTGGATGAGAAAGGATGAAGAAATATTCACTATCTACAATGTTAAGAGAGGACAGGAATGATGACTGTTGCAGGAATTTGAAACATACAAAGCAACAATTAACTTGTAGGAAAAGATCTCTCTCTCTCTGTCCTGGTGGATTTGATTATGGGTGGCTCAGTGGAAGACTTTCATATCAGCTAAAGGTTCTGCTTAACCCTGGAGTATTCCCATATGTTGCCAATCAGCCAAAAGAGCAAAGGAGTTACACAGAATGAATAGGATGGTTATTAAAAACAACCCTTCAGAGGATCTTTCTGCACGTTGTCCAAATCAATACATGTATCTATTTTTATAGAAACTAAGGCAGTTACCTGATGTACAGTGGAAAGGGTCAGCAGAAAAGGCTCACATACGTCTTCTTGAAAATGTAACATACTACTTGAAAAGGAGACATCCAAAAGCCAGTTGCCACTTGCAGCTTAACGTTGAATTATGCAGTGGACATCATAAGATGGCAATGTGTTCATCAGCAATTCATATTTGTATTTCTCTGCAGCTAAATATGCTAAGGTTGGTGCTACTAAATTATTGTTTCAACACTTATAAAACTGTAGATATACCTTTCTAGATCTCATATAGTCTGGCTGGATGCAGGTAAAAGGTGGCACATGGAATATTGTTCTTCATAGAGAAGTAAACCATAATTTATACAAAAATTAAAGCCTTACCTACAGCCATGAAAATAATTATAATTTAACAATTACATTTAACTGTTTCTCAGTAGTCGAAGACAGCCTTTCTCAGCTGTGGCTTCAGGAGAGGTTTAAGTTCTGACGCCTTAGATAGTATCAATCATGTGTAGTGGATTAGTTTCGTTTGTATGAAAAGTCTGGATCACTTATCTCCCTTACTCCTGACTTTACTGGCAAATAAATTAACTTGCCAAAAACTTAAGGTTTATGGAAACAAAGACCCTTGATCTACTGGTTGAGAAGGAATGGACTCTTAGATTTTATTTGAAAGTCTTCAAGTACTTAGCACAATGAACCACAATGAAACACCACTCATCTTTTCCCAAATCACAGACTCTTGAGTGAGGAAATAATCAGTAAATGGCATATTTGGAAATCCAAAAAGCTGTGAAAATATATAGAAATTGATATCAAAAGGCTAACAATTTAAAAAGTTTATATAAGTACAACACAGGAATACTATATTTGATTCATTCCTTCCATTAAAAAGTACCTATGTCTACTAAGAAATAGAAATTATGCTCTAGTTTGAGAATTTGAGACTAAGTCTGGTGTTTTCTCTTAAAGCACTCATGATTGTTTCAGAGATAGGAATATAAAGAAATAATTACAATACTAAATATGATATGATATAATTGAGAAAGATATGTGTTATAAGATTATACAAGATACAGTAAAAAATACTGCTATTAGCAGTATTAAATTGGACCATATGAAATTGAAGATATTTGATGCTTATGACCTACAGAAATTGCAATTGTATGTAGCTCAATCTAATATTATTAGTTCTCATAGTGTTAAAATTGAGCTTGATCTTGAAAAACGATATATGGTTGGGATTAGGTTCTACAGCAAGTGACCTAAATATTACAGTGATTTAAACAAGATAGAAGGACATTTTTCTCTCTATTAAATTGATTTTGGAAGTTGGTGATTCAGGGTTGCCCTGGGTTCTGCACCACAAATTCCTGATGACCTTGGTACCTCTCTATTAACAGTCTGATGTCTCATCCTGGTGTTACCCTCAGTTACTCGTTCTAGAAAGTAGTAGGGAAACAATGATGAAGTAGGGGGGTGGAGGATGCATGCCAACTGTCACTTCAGGAGAGTTTCAAAAGGATGCCACATGACATCAGACATAGCGTTGTCTACAATCTAACCACAGAGCTATGCTTAACCTCAAGGGAGGTTGGGAAATGTAGTATTTTGAAGGCAACCATGCTCCACCTAATAATTCTATAATTCTAGTACTATGGGGGAAAAAGGAGTATGGGAATTGAGGATGAACCACTAAGGAGTAGTAATCTAGTAATCTCTATATACCTAATGTGTGGCTTGAACTCAAGGACCTGAAGATCAAGAGTCACATGCTCTTGAGACTGAGCCAGCCAGCCAGGAAGGGCCAAATCTACATCAAGGTAAATGGCAGGAGCTGTATTTGAAACAACAGGGATAGGTCAGACAGTAAACAGCCTTATATGTTGGGCTAAGACATTGGAATTTGTATCATCTTCAATAAGTAGCTATTGAAGGATTATGAGCTGGTGACTAAATGAACAGATCTGCACTTTAGGAAAATCACTCTGGTTACAGTTGGGAAGAAGGACTGGAAAAAGACAAGAGTGAAACAGTCAACATTTGTTTTCCTTGGAGGAGAATGGGCTAATTTCCCAAAGCCATTGCCTTTTAACAATACGGGTTAAGAGAATAAAATAATAAAAATATAAAAGACAATAATTATCATATGCTCAGTTTATTCCTTAAGTGAATTTAAAAAGTTATAACTTAAGCAAATTTAACACAGAGAAAGTAACTAAAGTGGGTGCTATGGGTATAGAATTGTGGTCTAATTTAGATTCTAATATGATGGGTAAAAATATGTATATTTTTAATTTCTACACTTATGTTTACAAAAATATCTAAAACTTGAAGATATCAAAATCACACTTTTATTATGTGAAAGGTTGGTGTTTAAAATCCTAGTTATTTTTTTAAACACAGTGATTTTGTAAATATTTCGACCAGAATCTTATTTTGCAAAGTAAGTAATTCCTTGGAAGTCAGAACTTCAAGAAATATTACAATATAGCTGTTTTATAGTTTAAGAATTTTCCTAAGTGCACTTTTTCATTTCTTTTTAATTCCGTAATATAACTAGCTGAGACAGGTCAGAAGAAAGTGTTGAAGGGGAAATGATCTAAAATTTGAAGTTATGTTGCTGATAGCTGTTTGGACATTTGACTGTTGTTGTATCTAAAAGCCAATAGAGTGGTTCATAAAACTGATTGCAGAGCACATTTCAGAACTAATAAAACAAATTGACTATTGATGATGTGCACAGGGCAAATCCAATTACATCTCACAAAGCTTTATATTGCTCTATTTCTTCTTTAATGTTTTTTATTCATTTATTTCAATGTAAAGTTTGGGTAACAAGCCCGAACAAGATGCAACGTGGGTAGGCAGAGAGTGGCTGGAAATTTAGAAATAAAAGCCACAAGTGAAATTCTGGGTCTACCCTTTGTGGCTCAGTGTCTGGACACATCATTTAAACTATCTTAGTTCCAAATTCATGGAATTAAATGTACTGTCCTTTTTAAGTATTAACTAAAATAGCGTATGTACACGTTTTGTAAACTAATAACATAATACAAGTAAAACTGTTATTCCTAATTTAAACAATGAATAAAACATATATATATATATATATATATATATGCGCGCGCGCACACACACACACACACACACACACACACACACACACTTAGAGATAGCTTTCATGGGACCTTCCTGTCTGACTTACCTTGCTTTTTGCTAATGGCATTTTGGAAGAAAAGGATAGATTTTCTTATCATCCCTTACCCAGAATTAGCACAACTCCACATGACCATGAAGACAGTGTTTTATTTTTCATTGTACCCCTGCTACCTGCTGCATGGATGACAAATGTGACAGGGATGTCAGGGCTGCTGTTTGGAACTGAAGAATATAATTAGCAGATACATACAAAATACTTTAATGACAGCCCCCTCCTGAATGCCTACACCTGCCGGACACCGTAATAATGAGGCTCATCTGCCACTTGAACATTGATCAAATGTCTCAATGGGGCTTGAAAAATATGTGCTTCCGTTGTCATCACAGACCTGGCACAACCCCACAACCAGGATCAGGGATACTGTGAAATAGTCAACATCTGCTGCTTCACCAAGCAACATTTTGTTTTAGTCATATCCATAGGCTTATTTGCATCCTCTTAATTTTCTTATGCTAGAGATTAATCATTCATGAAAATAATAATTACAAAACTCATTCAAAAGCTTAAAAAAAAAAGCAGGTTCCTTTTGATGGGCATTGCTTCCAAAAGAGGAGAAAAAAATCAACCCAAGCTTAAAGGAACTTCAAAGCTGGATGTTCTAAAACTGGGATGGCCTCAATTTTTTTTTCTCTAGTCAAATTCGTCATGCTGGTTGTCACATATACAATGATAGGTGAGGAGAAGACACTGTAAGAATCTACCTCCAATTACTGTATATTAGTAAGAAAACAGAAACAATCGGTTTTATTTTTTTTAGATTATACTGAAAAGTGCGATAAAAAGAGCAAAATGCTATAACAAAATATAAAAGTTGAGGGGAATGTTAGAGTTCATTTGGCCAACTAGAATCTGTTTCATAGAATAACACACTGGCATCGCAAAGATGTGTGCATTCAGCATGTGCTTTTAAACTGTTTCTTCCATATGAAGAAACCGATTCCTTTTGTGGACCAATCTAATTTTTAGAAAATACTTCCTTATATTGAGCTCACACGGGTCTTCCTACAATTTCCATCCTGTAATCCAAAACTGTCATCAACTGCATTCAGTATGACTTCTACTGAATCATTCTGATATTCAGAGAGAGCTACCATGTACACTATAACGTGTTCCCCACTCAAGTCAACGTGAACAGGCCCTCATCTGTACTTCTGACTTTGTCGCATACTCCTCTCCTTATCTGTGATTCTGACTCTCTGGCGCCCAAGTCATCCTTCCCGGGCACACTCCACTTCAAGATCCTGCCTTCCTTCTGACACCATTCAATTTATCATGATAATACTCACATGTTTGCTTAGGGATTTCATTTTGTTTCAAAATAAAATACTTACAAACCTGTTTACAAATACTTACAAACATGTTTAAATGGCCATTTCAAAATAATTTTCTCATTTTTATCTACACCCACATTCTCTGAAGTAGGTATTGTTACCCTTAATTTACAAATAAGAATCAGACCAAATCTGTAGTTTTCTAAAAAATAGCATGTATCACTTGTTGAGTTCTTACTCAACTTACTGTTGAGCAAGAACTCAACAGTACCAAGCACTGTCTTTTTTAATCTTCACAAGAAATCTTTGAATGAGGTGCTGTTAATATTCTCATAACAGAGTTGGCAGAGTGAGTTACAGAGTGGCTAGGCAATGTCCCCAGTGTCACAGGTGGTAACCAGCAAATTCATAGCCATCTGTACAGCACTTGTGGAATTTTCATAGAGCATCTCATGATTACTTGTCTTCATCTGTGTCAGGTACCATATTACCCACCAGAGGTGTGCAAATTAACAAAACATGGTTTCTGCAACCAAGGTGCTTTAGCATGAAAAGCAAAGAGGTATGCACATAAGCAAATGCAGTAAAATTTTGCTAGGACTATCATAGATGAATGCACATCTTAAGAAATGTGGACTATGGCGTAATAGAAGCTGATGCTCAATTTTACTTTCCGAGGATGGGCCAGCTAAGGGTTTAGGAAAAAAAAAAAAAAACTTAACCCCTGATGTTAAAATCAGGGGTAGGTAATGGTAGGTACCTATATGATAGGTAATCAATATAGAAGCAAGCATAGAGTTTTCTACACAAAACTGAGGAAGTGTGAACCTGATGATGTGAGGGTGAAATTAAAAAGACTTCTATGTCTTCTGTGTGTTCTGTGGCTTGATGATAGGTGGAGGGACAAAGTGAGTGACACTAAAATCAGATAGAGGGGTGCCTGGGTGGCTCAGTCGGTTAAGCACCTGCCTTTGGTTCAGGTCATGATCCCAGGGTCCCAGGATCGAGCCCCTCAGTTGGTCCTGGCCTTTGGGCTCCCTGCTCAGTGGGGAGTCTGCTTCTCCCTCTCCCTCTGCTCCCCCCCCACTTGTGCACTCTCTCTTTCTCTCTTCCTCACTTTCTCTCTCAAATAAATAAATAAAATCTTCAAAAAAACTAAAAACAAAATAAAATCAGATAGAATTTTGGAGAGGTACTGACCAGATCATAAAGAGCCTTCTCTATGAGGGCCAAGGTTTAGAGGTTATTCATATGCATTGAGCCCAATTTATTGAGTATAATGCATCGTGGTAGGTGCTAAGAAATCAGTAATGACAAAAACCAGATAAAACCTTTGACCCGTGGAGGTTGTTTCTGATCAGCATTTTAGTAAGATAGTTTTGCAAATAGTGAAGAGATCATAATGTGAGGGACAAGATTGGAGGCAAGGATGTTAATTTGAAACTACTGAAATTCCTCAAGTAATAAGAATTTAAGCATTATAAGTGGGGCAGAAGAAAAAGTTATGTGGAGTTGAGATTTGCAGGAAGGGTGAATGCTAGAAGCTGAGGTTAAGAGAGAGAAAAGTCTCTCAATTAGGTCCAAGTCTAAACGCAGGTTTATCTGTATCCCTTTTGTTTTTCTAATTTGATTTAAAACCACGTTGAAATAGGTGGATAGAACCATGAAATCTCCTGACAAATTACTAAAGAGTTTATTTCTCCAGGTAGATATTGGTACATTAATCCACAGCATATGCTATATTTATTTCCACAGCTACAAAAAAAAAAAAAAGCATATTTCACCAAAAAAGAGGATGATGCTGCTGAGTTATGTATATAAGTCCCCCCATACTCAAGATGAGGAGATCACACAAGGGCAAGAATACTCAGAGGTGCGGATTATGGGCCACCTTAAGAGGCTGCCCTGGTTATCTTTCACGGGAGGGTGGGCTCTAGCAAGGTAGTGAAGATATCCTGCATACATTCATTTCCTTTTAAGATTCTGTACACTTACTTGTATTAGTTTCATCCATTCATGTGACTGCAACCTTTGCCTTCTTCATATAAACTAATATATTCCCACTCAAAATCTTTCCCAAAATTCAGGCCAGGTTTTCACAGTGCCTGTTATTCATCACTATTTGGATGTTCTACCAAGGCCTTAAGAATAACATGCAAAATCATTTTTGATTATTCCTCTGTATCTGCTTTTGCTCCTGTTGAATTTCCCATTCTGTTGATTCTGTCATCATGCTCAATGATTTGGGAAAATTATTTTTTCTTCCTTATTGTACCCTGGCATTTAGATTTCAAATTCTGCAGTTTTTGACCATGTTCTGTCTCAAGTCTTTACCAGTCTTCATTCAACTCTTTTCACACCATCATCCTGTCCAAATTAAACCATATGAAACTATTTGTATCAGATTTTTACCCCTTTCTATTACAATCCTCTTTAAATTCATTTTACCCATAATGGGGATTAATATCCCTAAACACTGCTAAAATCATACTGCTCAAGACCAGACAATGGATTCCTGTTGCTTACAGAGTATTTTTCTATTATTAGTGTCACAAAACAGTCCTTCAGAACCCTTCCCTCTCTGCCCTTTCAGGCTTATCTCTTGATACTTCCTTTCCCGCACAGAGTAAAATGCTACATCTGGATTACCCTTTACTCTATAGCAGTATCCCGTGTTCTCCCATTTCATGCCTTCGTTCTTGTGATGTTATCTCCAAATATCCTTAGTGAAGGAACAGATTTTGCCACCCCACAGTGTGTCTCTTTGGCATGTGGATTGTTTGGGGCCCGTTGATTTTGAGAGGTAGAAGGCTTCGGAAGAACCTTTGACATTCACCCTAACTGCCTAAAAGAATTTAAATAGAACCTGCTCCAAAAAGGGAACTATCAGCATAGATAACTATAGTACAATGAACTAAGTGTAGTAGACAGGAAGTGTAGCAAGGCCTGTTTCATCGTAGCGCTCTCTATGTCCCATTGTCTCTAGATGGCCCAGCAAACATTCGTATCAAACTCTTTCCATTCTTCTTAGGAATATTTTCCTCCCCTTTGAAGCCCCGCAACCCAACCCCTTTCTCCTTAGTCCAGAATGACATATATATACCTCATTTTGCCTATCTGAAGAATCTCTCACATTTTTTACGCATAGAGAATTAAATTTGATTTTCTTCTGTTAATCTGTCCCATGTCAATTGAATTCTTAGACTAGTCAGGAGAATCATAAACAGTAGAGAAAAATGTTTCCTCCCCAACATCAATAAGAAGGAAGTTCTTTTGAAATTTTATTTGTATTTCTCTTATACAGCAAATTCATCACCTTTATTATAGTTTTTATATGTTTATAGTGTATATGTTTATAGCTTTTTTTCCTTCCATTTCCTGAGAAGAGATGCTTATATTGTTTGGCATCACCCATGACTACTAATATTTTTGCCTGACAAAAAATATAACTAGATATCTATTTATTGAATTAATAATATGTTAATTAGTGAGTTTATCATAATGCCAGAAACTAAACTATTACAAATTTACAAAACAGACATTATGTCCAAAATGTATGAAAAATGTATGTAAATAATACATTTTATTATGGGCCTTTGTTCATATATTTTTTAAATGTTCCAGATGTAATAAAAAAACAAAGACGTAGAGTCAGATCTTTAATTACAACTGTGTATTCACAGTTACTTTTTTTTTTTAAGATTTTATTTATTTATTTATTTGAGAGAGACAGAAAGAGCATGAGAGGGAAGAGGGTCAGAGGGAGAAGCAGACTCCCTGCCGAGCAGGGAGCCCGATGTGGGACTCGATCCCAGGACTCCAGGATCATGACCTGAGCCGAAGGCAGTCGCTTAACAACTGAGCCACCCAGGCGCCCCTCACAGTTACTTTTTTGGTTTGCACTGGAATAGCTTTCAGAATGCAATAAAAATACCCCTTTTCTAAGATCCCCCCAAACAGCAAAGACCAACTGGGTATATGAAATGTAAACTGAGATTGTAAGCTGTCTTGAAGGAGAGCATTTAGTTCACCTGCCATTCAAAATCTGGTTTAGAATATCCATTCTTAATCATAAGATGAAACATTAAAATTACTTTTCTCAGGGGTTAGAAGTTTAAATTGTGTCACAAGGGAAAAAAAGCAAAACCACGAACAACGTTCTCTTACTGCCATAGAGCTCTGAGATGGAACACCAAGCTGGTATACCTTTAATAATGTAACATGCAGTAAAATATCCACATACGGAAACTTTATGTCATTTACTGCCTTATAAAACTGTAAGTGCCCTCTTAAAGTCAGTATATTCTGACACTTTGCCACCAACAGATCTCATGCTGAAATCCACAGGAGTTAGGCATTAAAAATTGAAAGCAGAATGCAGTTCTTTCAAATTGGATAATTGGAAGCTAGTGAGACATCTCAAATATAGGTGTAATAACAAGTAGGCTGTTGGCAAAACATGAGTAATCTGTGTACTGTATTTAAATTTTTAACTGACCCTTTGGCAAACTGAATCATGAAAAACTAACCTTCAAAGAAATAAGAGCTTTTTTTTTTTTTTGCCAATCTTGTGTAGTTGAAAGACAATCAACAATCTACTCTACCAATATTACCTTAAAAAAAACAAATTTTTTAAAAGACCTCCTAAGAACAATATCCTCCTATACTCTTTCCAGTAATTGGCATGTTTTAGGGTGCCTATTCAAGGCATCAAGTGCCATCAAACTTCTTATAAATTACAGTGTAACAGTATGGTCACAGTTGGTACACACAGTGACATCAGGACAATAAATGATACGTCCACAAAATATCATTTATTCTTTCCCATCAAGGAACTATTTCTAGAACTCACTTTCTATAGACAAATAGCTATGTTTCAAAAGCAGAGATAACTCTGCTGTCCTATCCCAGTAACTCCCTTGTTTCCTGGCTAATGCTTCAATGTTCTCATTAGAGCATCATTCCTTCAGTGTTGTTTGTGTTCAAATATTAATAGCCCTGAGAGCACTATGCTTAGTTGGCAGATAAAGGTGCTTGGCATAAACAAAAATACTAGATAGACTCCAGAACATAACATTGAGGAGGCTCTATCTATTTGTCCAACATATAATTTTCCTAAGGTATGTGTTGAACAACATAAAATCCCTGATCAAAAGTGATTTCTAACAGTTAAGACCTTGCATGTCTAGGTGAAGCTTTGATTGAGCAAGCATGGTATGGAAAATAAGTTATTTTAGATATGTATAAGCTAGTCAACCTTAAAGAAGACAACCCAGTTATACCATGTCACTTTTAAAATAATTGTATTATTTGATTACGATGGAGGCACTGAGAAACTAAAGAACATATATTAATAAACATTTGGCTGTGTTCAAACAGGTTCTTATAAGCATTTGGGATTTCCTTTTGAGAGATTTTTAAAACATAAAAAATCTTTTCGTCCCAAAAGTTTTAGTTATGACCTATCTAGCATTGTCTTTCCAGGTTTCTGTGAGTTGGAAGATTGTGCAAACGATAGCTTCAGAAATGTTGTTTTGAAATATTAACAATTCACAAATTCATATTTTTTCTAGAGTAAAGGAAATTGAAATGCAATTTCAACTGCATTTGGGAGAGAAATCAAATATGACAACATTTTAAATAGATATTTACAAATTTGTTAAAATTCATATCTATTGTGTGTTATATTTGTGGTGTCTCCAAAAAAGGAGTCACATTAAATATTGTCTGGAGGTAATCACTGTCAAGAAACTTCTTACCCAGAGATCTGATTTATGTTGCTAAATTTACTGATAGGTGGAAATTATGATATTTATGGAAGAATAATGTGGTATGGAACGTAGCAGTGTCAAAGATTTGAAGTGGAAGCTCTAAGACTCTGAATTTTTTTTTTGTTTCCTTGAGTATAATCTAAGGGTTAACTTTATTTATGATTTATGTGTCCCTATCTGGAGAATAAACCTCACCCTCAGCTGTGCACCCTGCTCCAGCTACTACCTTATTTTTCTCGTTTCTTTTACAGTGCAACTTTCCTATAAAAATATGTTTTAATTTATGCAGTCCACTTTGTCCCTGTAGCTCACTTCCGTTGGAATTCCATCCTATGGTTCTAGTGAAACTCTTTCAATGTGAGTTCCCAGCTGCTTCAGATGGTGAAATTCGGTGACCACTCATTTGTCTTGCCCGTAACTGAACTCCAGAAGAAATCTGCACAGTTCCCTCTTTGCACCTAATTGAAAGAGGGACTCCTTTCATTCTGGCGGGGGGCGGGGGGGCGCGTGGAATGCCTCCACTCCCTCCCACACCTTTCAGTCTCCTTTGCTGACTTCTTGTTCTCTCTTTGGCCTCAGTGGTTCTAAAAACCATCTATGTGACATTTGTTTCTCAGATAGCTGTCTAAACACGACCTCCCTTAATGACAACTGCCCAGTTGACATCGCCCCTGGAGATCTAACAGGCATTTCAGCATCGACTTGACCATGTCAGAACTCTTCAGTTTACCTTGAACAGTTTGAAGACTTCTATTATTGTTGTTTGTCATCCTCTTCCAAACGATTCTCCACTCAATAGCCAGAGTATTTCTTTAAAAATGAAATTCAGATCACTTTTCTTGCTCACTTGAACCTGTCACGTGCTTCCTGTCACATTAAAATCCAGTGTGAGCTCGTTGCCTCAATGTCCAGTACACCGTGTGACTCAACTCCTGTATCTTAACTCCGTCCTGGGGCCTCTCCTACTACTCAGTCTCTACCTTTCTTCCCCCCCCCCCCGATCATCCCAACCTTACCCAAACCTCAGAGCCCAGGCGTTATTTCTTCTGCATGACATGTACTTTTCCCCAGATCTTTCAACAATGGCTTTCTCATCATTAAGATCTCACCTGAATTGGCAGTTTTGCAAAAGCTTTTATTATTGTCAAATTTAAGTTAGATTCTTGCCTCAGATCTTTTTTTTCCCCTTCAATGTTCCTGCTTTATTTCGTTACTATTATCTGAAATTATCCTTCTATTTATTTCAGTTCTGTTTATTTCCCATCCCCCCCAACACTCAAGTGTAAGCATCAGGAAAGCAGGGGCCTCGTTCAGTCTTGTTTAACTGCTGAAGTCACACATCCTTTTACAGTATCTGATAATAGCACACACTCCATAAATATTTTCTGAATGAACGGATGAATGAATGCTGTTGAACAGGCAGATTTTGCTTTTTAGCTGGGTTCTGTTTTAATTAAGAGAAGTTATGAGTACACTGAAGCCAAAAGACACTACTTGAGACATTTATATTCTTTTTTCTTCATTAAACTCTAAAAATTTGGCATAAGCACAAAGAGCACCACAGCCCCTGCTGGCCAGGAGACAGTTTCTTTTTCTTGTTTTTCTGCTTTATTTTACCTGCATCATACTACACAAAATAAAAATTATTATGCTACTGGATTTGTTTTTAGATATTCCTTCTTATTCTGCCATTATCCAATTATGCACTTCAATAACCTAGTTTAAAACTAACGTCTTTATATTTGTCCTACCAGAAATTTGCTCAGCCCATGCACATTAGCTCTGATATTTATCATCTCCTAGCTGAAACTTCTATGTGTATATTTTTTTTACAACTACTGCAATGGTCTACTCTGAACAGCATTGGTAAAAATGTGTTACTTTACAGTTGATATGAGGAAAGTGCTCCTTATAAATCAGAAGGGTTTGTTTTGAATGGACATACACCATCCTTATTGCCTTCCAAAGGAGCAAGAGACTACAGGAGAATGGGGGATTGACGTGATTTGATTTCTTCAAGTCTTTGACACTGCTCCCTTCCATACCATTGCTGGCAAAGAAAGTGCAATTCATATACTTCTTGTTAGACTCAATTTTTTCTATGGAGTCAAAGCCTCTTTCATCTTTGTTTTCCACAGCTTGAATCTACACACACTGCAGTCTCTGCACATGATCCTGTCTCATTCTCATCCTGCCAACATGGTGAGGCACCCACAAGCTTATAAACTGGTATCGCTAACTCAAAGCTGTCTTGTTCTTCAACAAATATGTCTTGGGCTTCCCTCAAAATCCTCTCTGCAGTACTTCCAGAGAGATCAGTGACCTTCCTTCTCAAGGTCAGTAGCATTAACAGCAGTCGAGTTTCTCTGGGTGGGGGGGGTAAGACTTCCTAGAAAGAAATGAGGTCACAGGCCTCACTCTAGCACCCCCGAATTTGAGTTTAAATTTTAATAATCTCCACCAATGACTTGTACATACATCAAAGTTTGAGAAGCACTGCTATGTGACATCTCCCTGCATAAATCCTCTAGTAGATTCTCCTGAATTAAATTATTAAGTGAGCTCACTTATTCTTCCTCTCTGAACATTTCTCTTGAGATTTCATGAGTCTACTTATTTTCTAGCAACACGGAACTGTTTGAAATTCCCCACCCCTCGAAATCAGTGCTACATTTTGGTAAGAAGTGTGGGCGGCTGGCATTGGAGAGAACTGTGTTAAATTCTCAGCAAAACAGTATCAGAGCGTTCTTGAGAAAATTACTTGACTTCTCTGAATAGCTTTTTTTTTTTTTTTTTTTTTTTAGTCTTAAAGTGAGGATAATTGTAGCACTTACCTGGTAAAGTTGTTGCAAGGGCTAAATAAAGCATAAGACATTCAGTCCCAGTGTCTGGCAAATAGTAAGCACACCATAAATATAGGTAATGTTATGACGACCTCTGAGAAAACTGCTCTCCTCATTCTTTGTGGCTGAAGACTACGTGGATGAATATCCTCTAATTAACTCACCCACTTTCACTTGAATTAGGTGTATTTTCTTCACAAATCCTTCATAACTTTTATACCTAAATTATTCTCTTGTTATTGTCAATTTAGGAAAAGTGCCCATTTGTTAAGATTTTACTTTCAGAATGTGCAGTAATTCATATCTAGGTACCTAAAAAGTGACTGAAGAAGAAGAATGAAAATATTAGCAGTTTTTACAGAAACTGCCATTTGTCTTCCACATCCATCCTTACTGTCATGTCTCCCAGCAGGATCGCCATCTCATGTGGAGAAGCAATGCACGTACCTACAAGAATATGTTTCCTGGCTTTGGGTTCATCCTAGTGACACAGTTCTGGCTAGGGAGTCTGCTTTCCACAGAAGCAGGTCTCTTTCATATTTTCCTTCCTGCTTTCAGTGCAGACCAAAGACTGCACCCCTGTTGTGACCGCAGGAAGCTGTGAGATGTGAGTCTCCTGTCAAAGACAGTGAGCAGAAGGAAGATCCTGAGATACTCATGATGTAGAGCCACTTGGCTGGTTCTGGAATGTCAACATAGAGGCTTCCTGGAAGGCGAGGAGGAAACATGTTTTTCATTAAACCACTATATTTGGATCCTAAATGCAATCAAATATATTTACATACACACGGATGACATCTTAAATACTGTAAAGTTTATGAAAAAGTGTATATTTGCTGAATTTTTCTGTGTATACACATAATGGAAAAAAACCTTGAATATCCTGCAAGTTAAGTGCTTAATTAGGTATAAAGAAAAAACTCTGTTCTTTAAGAATGTTTTATTTGCTAGAAGATGCTAAGAAGATAGTTCTTCAATTACATTTACTTTTGGATCTATTTTTTTTTCCAAAGTACATCTTTCCTTCTATTCACTTTATGTTTTGAGGGAGGGAAGGCTGTTTAATATATCAAATATTAAATAGCTAGAAGTAATCCATATGCCCTAAAATTGTATGTGAGTTTTGGCATGCCTATTTATTTTTCTGAGGAGAGTTTCTATAGCTTTCATTGGCTTCTCAACAGTGTGTAAAAATAATCCCTCTTAAAGGAAGGGGTTATTACTCCAGTATTCCATGGCTCAGTGTTACGTTCACTTCTCAGATATAAAATGGCTAAATAAACCACATCAAGGGAATAAAACACGATGTATGTAATTTTAGAACTTACTCTTCAGTCTCCATCTTCTAAAATGTTCGTATTAGGATTTTTTTTTTTTTAAGGGAGAAAACTGGCAAACCTAGATTCTGATGCAAACTCTTCATTTATACATATATACATCAAAAACTTACTTTGCTGATTCTGCTCTCATTCCTCTAAATTTAGACAGCAGTCACGAAAGCTGCAATTTTCCTTTGAAAATTACAAATCTGTAGCAATAGTTGTATCTGCACCTACTTTCTGCCATTTTTGCAGCGTTCAAAAATATTCCTATGGCTAGAGAGCAGGTGTTCGGGGCGGCATGTGTTTCATGACTGCCTTCCTGTGCAAAACAAGAACTCAACAGCATACTAAACCTGCACCCAGGTGCATGGGGAGAAGGGCTTCTCCAATGCTCGGTTCTGTGATGCAAACGACATTGACATGAATCCTCAGCTCTTCCAGAAGAGGCTCTAACTGTGATTTTGATAGACTGGGAAGGCCATCATTTATCTGTTTCTTTGCAGAGGATGAAATTTACAGTTAATATTCTTGGCTTATTTTACTGTAAGATTTTCTTTTTCATTTTGCTTTCATTTCACACTTTTCCATCTTTGTGGTGTTCTGGGGAAGAGTAAGTGGTATGTCATCTGGCAATGCGGTGAAGCCATGCAGACGTGATGGTGCCATCTTTCAACAGACTGTAAGCTCCTGGAAGGCAAGAGCCTCTCTTCATTCAGTATGTGGTGCTAAACTCAGCAACAGAATACACTGAAAAACTGCTTGTGACTTTAAATATTCAGTCAGTGGCAGCATGTTAAGGCTGGAGATGGTGAGCACTAGGCTACCATACTCTGGAGGAAAATAACATGGCAACAAAGCATCTAGTTCCTCAATATGGTTGTTAATAGGGCACAATGTGCTCAGAAAAAGCCCAGAGACTGGCCGTGGAGAACAAGAGCCCACCAGATACTCTAAAATAAGAATTCTAGGGGTACCTGGATGGCTCAGTCTGTTAAGCGTCTGCCTTCAGCTCAGGTCATGATCCTGGAGTCCCCAGATGGAGACCCACATGGGGCTCCCTGCTCAGCGGGCTGTCTGTTTCTCCCTCTGCCCCTCACCCCGCTTGTGCTCTCTCTCTCAAATAAATAAATAAAATCTTTAAAAAAATAAAATAAAATAAGAATTCTGATCATCCAAGTAATAAGTATGATGTCACTATTTAACGACTGAATATGTACAATTTATTAAGATGTAAGATAAATATGAACATGTGCATATCAGATCATATGCTCTTGGAGCAAGTAACAGAGAATCAGATTCAAACCGGCTTTGAAAATATGAAAATTAACTAATTTTCAAAAGAGGATACACAGCTCTAAAGAGAAGACCAGGTTTTATCGATTCGGCGGCTTAATGAAGTCATCGAGGTTCCAGATTTATTTTCCTCTGCATCCACATGGTTGACTTCATCTTAGTCTAGTCCCCATGGTTGTTGAGGGATGGCCAACAGAAGCAGCCAGAAATGCAAGCACTCTTGTTTGTGGACTCAAGGAGAGATAAAGAGGCCCTCTCACAGGAGTGGAGGAAAACTTTTCCCAAAATACTCAGAAAATTTCCAGAAGTTTCTTTGACCGGGCTGGGTCATAGATTTTTTTTTTAAGATTTTTTTTATTTATTTATTTGAGAGAGAGAGAATGAGAGATAGAGGGCACGAGAGGGAAGAGGGTCAGAGGGAGAAGCAGACTCCCCGCCAAGCAGGGAGCCCGATGCGGGACTCGGTCCTGGGACTCCAGGATCATGACCTGAGCCGAAGGCAGTCGCCCAACCAACTGAGCCACCCAGGCGCCCGGTCATAGATTTTTTTAACCCAAATAAGGAGAATTAGTTGGGGGTTGGTTGGTTTGCTGTTTTATTTTGTTTTTGCTTTTCTACTGACACCCACCTCTGGACTATTACAGAGTTTATGGTCTATTCCCTGAGGTACACGAGTTGCTATGGAGGTGGCACGGGGAGCTGGGGCACAGATACATGAATAGGAACGTAAGTTGGGGAAAAATAGTTTCAAATTAGTAGACAGAATAAAAGATATGCAGGAAAAAAGAAAATTTCTTCTAGTGAAGTATTTAATGGCAGAGAGCAAAATGATGCAGGATGAAAGGAAAAACTCACAAGTAGCAGACAGACCCTCCGAAACAAAACAGTAGACTTCATAATAATCTGTCCAAAACAGATTATTTAGAAATAGCAAAACTGTTTAAAAAACAAAATAAAACAAAAAACACCAAAGACACCTGTCAATAAAGTGCTAGAAAGAAAAGACCTGTTGCTGAATGGTCTATGAGGAAGCAGTTAATCTGCCCACGTGGAGGACGGGAGCCCACAGAAAGGCACCAGGAACCGTCCCACCTGCCTATCTGCTGTCATGCACTTTGAAAACCTGGTCTTGTGTTCCAATAATGCACAGGCAGAATTTGAAGACAAAGTTTCTTCCAGCTAGAATCAGAATGGGAGGGAAGGGACCCTAGTGGACCCAGACCCCCCTCAACAACCTGGGATTTGAGGCATATCATTGGCCAAGCAGAGCCAATTCTGCCTAATCTGGTGTGTGGTGCACTGAATTTACAGATGTTTCTTTGCTCAGTCCATTTCTGTTTATGCCAGTCCAGCTGTGGTTTTGGTAGATTCCTTTCTCTATCCTTTGTTTTTGCATCTTCCATTAATCACAGCTCTGCACTCCCCCATATATCCATACACCATGCCATATTTTGTAATTTTGACTCATTATGTTTTAATGATAAATGTTAATTTTTAGAGAGGCATCTTAAAGAAACAGGGTCTTTAAACATCAGGTCTTTAACTTTTTTTTTGTACCATAAAACATGCCCCAAACTCTCTCTCCCCAAAGCATTCACTTGTTTATAACCTAGCTATATTTAAGCAACACTTGCTCGCACTCTTACCCACTATCAAATAGATAGGTATTATAAATTTTATAGTAGTGCTCCTAAACCTGACATTGCAATATGTGAGGCACCCTCATAGTTCTCTACTTTATATATTATTTTTATGGTGAGAATTAAAGCTTTTATGGGGCTGTAATTTTTGACATTACCATCACTTCCTGGGAACTCAATCTTATCCTATTCTACAAAGAGCTAAACAGGAGAAAGAACACATTTCCAAGGTCAAGTGAATCTTCTGAATCTGGAAGTGAGAGGTTCCAAGCAAAACAAACAAACAAACAAACAAACAAACAAACAAAAACAGCTGTGTGTTTGGTTGCAAATGCATTTACTACATTAAGGAAAAGAAACATGTGCCTAAGTTTGGATAACACAAGTTACTTTTATTTATGAAAAGTTCTTAAAATTAAAATGCTAATGTTTGAAATCTCATAACATACTCGATTACTGTAAATAAAACCAAAATATTTTAAAAGACTATGAGTCATATAAACCTCATGAAAGGAAGTTACTTAAGGAGGATCATTAAACCCTTAACATAAAATAATGCATGTCGATGAAAAGTAGCATTATTTCATACAAGAAATATGTAGTGTAGTGTGACTTGAGTCGGCACTTTGGGAATTTAAAGAGAGATCTATCAGATGCCTGTCCTAGAGAGACTTGAAACACAGTAATAGAAAATACAGTGGAAGCCAACTGGAGGAACTCTTTGGCAATTTCAAATAAATATGGATTATGAAAATATTGATGGAAAATAGAGGAAGGACATATTTAAAGTTACCTTTGTTATATATTATTGACTGACCCATTTACTAGGAAGCTGCTTAAGATTCATCTAGTGAAGCATTGCGGTATAAAGGGAGTAAAAGAGCTTGAAATCTGCGCTTTGTTTCCTTGTACTGTTCAAGAACAAATTATTTAATTTATCTGACATCCCATTTTCTCATGTTAAAAGTTATCTTTAAAATACCCACCTTACAGCATTGTATTGGATATTGGATTAGATCATATTTTCCCACCATTTTTAAGAAAACTCATATAACCTAAGATTCACCATTTTAAGGTATATGATTCACTGACTTCTAGCACATTCACAATGTTGTACAATCCTCATCACTACCTAATTCCAGAACATTTCCATCACCCCAGAAGAGAGAATCCCCCCACTTCCCAACACATCGCTCTGCATCTCTAGGCAACTGCTAATCTGCCTTCGGTATCTGTGGATTTTCATATTCTTGGAGAATTCAAACGGAGGGGATTATAAAATATGCAGTCTTTGGGGTCTGGCTTCTTTGTTTAGCAGAATGTATTCAAAGGCCACCCACATTGTAACATGCATCAGTGCTTTGTTCCTCTGCATGGGTGTATAATCTTTCATCGTTGGATAAGCCACATGTTAGTTTATCCATCCATCAGTAGAACATATGGGTTATTTCAACTTTTTAGTTTTTGAATAAAAGCCACCATGAACATTCATAGACAAGTTTTTATATGAATATATATGAATTAGATAATATTTTAAAAACCTGACAGTATCTGATGGTACCTACTCAAATTAATTTCTCTTTCCCTACCCCTAGAAAAACTCCACAATAAATTAACGCTCAATTCCCGTGTAACAGAGGTCAGAAGTCACCATCCCCCATTCACCTCCTCGGCCTACAGGGAGTCAACCATACGTTTCCATATGGCAGACACTCCGGGCTCTGCAAGCACTCATATCTAAAAGCAATTGTAAAGCCTTTCTGCAGTTTACTTTCTTTTTGATCTCTGATCATTTCCTTAAGTCTGACTATGATTTTTAACTGTGTACAGGGTAGAATTCAGAAAAGTACACTTCGAAGTTTTGTACAAAGGAGAGGTCAAGGTTTTGCGACAGCTGTAGTTTCATTAGAGATAAACTGTGCTCAGTGGAATGACACCTCTCAGGACCACAGGCATCAGAGGAAGGGGTTCTGATTTGGAAGCAGGGTATCAGAGTCACAGAACACAGGGAAATAGCTTCACAGGGCTTTCAGAAATAGTCATGAGATCACTTTTAAGAGCTAAATCCTTATGTGAACAGGTGAGGGCAATAATCATCACAGACTGCTCATTAAAGAAAATGTAACCCCACTTTGAAAAAATAGCCTAATGACCCCCAAACATGGTTGTTACATAACAGTTTTCAAGTTTGTGTCCTGTGTCATAAGTACATGGTAAAATATAAAAGGGTAGAAATATGATGGGTGTTTTTTTAATCCCTTTACTTATCCTTAATCTTGTTTTTTTAAGATTTTATTTATTTGAGAGAGAGAGAGCATAAGCGAGGAAGGGGCAGAGGGAGAGGGAGAAGCAAACTTCCCACTGAGCAGGGAGCCCCACACGGGGCTTGATCCCAGGACCCTGAGGTCATGACCTGAGCTGAGAGGAGATGCTCAACCAACTGAGCCACCCAGGTGGCCTTTTTCTTAATCTTTTATTTTTATTTATTTATTTAAGATTTTATTTATTTATTTGAGAGAGTGAGAGAGAGAGAGAGAGAGAGCGCATGAGAGGAGGGAGAGGGGACGGTCAGAGGGAAAAACAGACTCCCCACTGAGCGGGAAGCCCAATGTGGGACTGGATCCCGGGACTCCAGGATCATGACCTGAGCCGAAGGCAGACACTTAACCAACTGAGCCACCCAGGCGCCCTTCCTTAATCTTTTGACAATTAGCTTTGGCAAAATATGGGCCTGCACTATACATTCTTTTTGGAAGTGAGAAAAATAATTCCCAATATCTTTATATTTTTCCCTATGATACTTTCAAATTCTTCACTTCCTTTTTTAAACTCTTGGTAGTCCCTGTTATTTTTCTGGAATTGAATAGCAAGCAGATATTTTCAGCTTAAGTCTGTCTTTTACATGACTTCATTAACTCATTCATTCATTCATTCCACAAACATTTATTGAGCATTGTGCATGTGGGTATGAGGGTATGTGTGTGTATGTGTCTGTGTGTGTGTTAGAGGGACAATGATGAACAGGGTGACGTAGTTCACCCTTAGATTCATTTATGATTTTGCCCAGCTTGCTCAATTTCTCCTTGGGACAGTTCTGTTAGTACTCTAGTAAAGAAGGATGCCACAATGAGTCATCAAAAGTATTTCCTGAGGGGATGCTTCGAGTCCTGTCCTCACACGTGAACTTTTAAGCATCGCCTACTCCATACTATTTTTTTCCCCTTATACCTACAACTAGGCAGTCTCCAGAACTGTTCTTACTCCTAAACGCTGAAATGCACTGGATGATTTATTTTTGCTTTCTTGTCACTCCTTGCGTCCACTTTCTTTTCGTACGTACCTTTCTGTTTATATGTACCTATTCACAACTAAGGACCCTTTTTTGACTGATTTATTATGTTTGGATTTGAGGGATAGTCCCAAGTAACATTTTCCTTTTGAAAAAAAAAAACAACGATGTGAGAATTTTACCCAGTGGTCTAAATATATTGCAAAGAAAAGAATGAAGGGGGGGAAATCGGAGGGGAGACGAACCATGAGAGACTATGGACACTGAGAAACAAACTGAGGGTTCTAGAGGGGAGGGGCGTGGGGGGATGGGTTAGCCTGGTGATGGGTATTAAAGAGGGCACGTACTGAATGGAGCACTGTGTGTTATACGCAAACAATGAATCATGGAACACTACATCAAAAACTAATCATGTAATGTATGGTGATTAACATAACATAATAATAAAGAAATACAATAAAAAAAACAAAATCAGAATCATGTTAACTTTGCCGTTGATTGTAAAGTAAATAATAAATTAACCTCCCTTCATCTGCTCATATCTTGGACCCCTTTGCATTAAACCAGTGTCACCCATGTAAGTTTCAACGTAGTTATAACAACCATTTACATGAGCTATGAGTATTTGTGAACTGCACCTAGGAATAACACTCCAATTTGTCCATGTCGATCACAGGCATTTTGATTAAGCTCTAGGCTGTTTTGAAATTTATTTATTTATTTATTTATTTATTTATTTATTTATTTGACATAAGGTTACATACCCTCTGGATATCTTGCTACCTAGTTGCACCCTACATTTGGCTTGGGACCCTAGAGCTCCACCTACCTTACATGGCTGGCTTAATTGGCCATGATGTATGGCTTTCTATTTATTACCTTTGCCAATGCTTCTCTCTACTGGCCCAGATAAGAACAAATGTGTTGTCTTTTCAAGTGATTTAAGGAATATGCGATAATTCCATGAAACATATTTCCAACTAAACCTCTCGTTTATTTATAGCCTTCCTCTATTTTAATTTGAGAAACAGGTGCCGTGTATTTTAATTGGTTTGGTGTTAGCTTGCTGGGCTTTTTTTCTTCAAATGCTTTAGACAATTGGACTCTTGCTTTAGTATAGTGCACATAACAGATCTATTCAATACATTTCTTAGTTCTTTATCCATATTGTTTTGGGCAGACACTGTAAAATATTTGCATCTGAGTTATTCCTTGTCAACATGAAGCATGGATCTGCAGATAAGATGCAACGAGCATCTTGGAATTGGAAACATTTTTGGAATGTTTGGAAACATTTTCTATACATTTGCATATAATCACATGCATAGGAAAATGTATGTTTAATCATGTGCTGCAGAGCAGAATATATTGATAAAATATGTCATCATTCTTGTTTTCTACTCAAAAACTTAAGGAAAATACGAACTGTTCTCAGATTCCCATAATATTTGAGGAAAATCACACACTCTTTAATTGGCAATAATTGAAGTTAGCTTATTCGGTTTTAATTGATTCATCCATTTAACAAACATTACCTCATTTATCCAGCAATTCTGACAAAATTGGGAATGAGGTGAGATATCATGATGAATGAGACAGAGACCCCTGTCTTGGGAATCTTAAAATCTGGTGGAAAAACAAGATAATGAAAAATAAACTAGTGGAAAATTGTAATTCCCTGTGATTTTCTAAGAAATTTGTACATGACGATATGGGATCTTCGAGGGGAATAATTATGAGTTGTTCAGCGTCAAGCTGGAGCATCAAAAGAGGGAAGTCTTCCAAGATGTACTTCATGGCTCTTGAAGGACAAACATGAATTGGTCAGGCTACAAACATTGCCCAACGAGTACACATAATTAGTGGGAAGAGGCCATAATGAGTACTTTGGGATGGCACATTTAAAAAGAGAGTTCTAATAGACGTAGGGAAAACTAGAAGAATATAGTGCTATCCAAGTAAAGGAAGAGGAATTTCAAAAAGGGAGAAGAGGTAAACAGGGTCAAATGATAATGAGAGTTCAAATAAAATAACACTGAAAAGTGTCCAGTGGTCAGTTTGAATGCCATTTGTGACCAGTTAAGAGGTCTGTTAGTATAGCGGTTGCTAAATAATCAGACTGAGGTGGGTGGTCTGGGAATTGAGGATATGAAAGCATAAATGAGACCCCGGAGCAGAACTCCTTGGCATGAAAAAAAATATGTAAAATATTCCATAGTGATTCAGAATCTCTCTTCTGTCTCCCAGGCTCTGCTGAATGCTAGAGTTTTCCATTTTAAAGCTAAAATGGGTTTGAAGCTAAAACAGGCATTGATGTCACACTCATCCCAGGGAGAACACTGAACCGAACACATCCTACTCTGTGTTGGTAACAGATGCTTACAAAAGGAATCTCTATGGAAACTCGTATAGTATAGTTTGAAAAGACAAAGAAAATCAAAAGAAGACTTACTTAGTTCGAATTTCTGGGTTCTTAGAAACATTTTCATTTCATTTGGCGCAAGCTTATTTTTTATGGCAAAAAAATGATTTCCTCTTGCTGTTATTCCTAGTCTACTCTAGACCTCTAGGTACTTCTCATAGTTCAATTTGTATAAGTTAAGTTTACTGACATACTTAAATTAGGGTGATATACTTGTTCCTGAAAATCAAGCTCTTTACCTTTGACTTCAGTTGTTTTCTTAAAATCTACCTTAGTATCTGTCCTCGGTCAAGAGAAAGATAACAACTTCATTTCTTGGTCTGGATTTCTCCAAACAAAGTCTTTTGGTTCCGCAGAATTATCTACAGGAAGAGGATTGCTCATTGCTTGCTGCCAAGAGTGGTATTCCACTCTCTCAACACGATAGGCCCTGGCCAGCACAGGCATCCGTCTATGCTCACAAGAGTCGATGTTCTGCACAAACAAACACACAAAACACTTGAGACCATTATATAATGAATCCTTGCCATTTGAAGAATTATTGGGAACACCGGAGTGTCAGGCTATTTCTATGTGTGTTGTACTTTAAGATATATATATCTATATAGAGAGATAGAGATATAGAGATATAGATATGCCATTTTAAATAGATTTTAAAAATCATTTTTTTTAATTTTGCTATGGGCATGGTACATAAATCTAGCAATTTAAAAAATCTTCTGGTAGATATATAAAAATGACAATTAACATTCATCATTACATCATTATCTGTTGATGTTTCCTTATTTTAATACTTCTTTATAACCATAGCTTCTTTATTATAGAGACAGGTGCTTATCACCTTTAGGCACCAAGCGCCTAATACAACCCCAGGCATATAATGGGCATCAATAAATGTTCGAACAAATTAATGTATAAGCTAAGAAAGTATTGCCAATATTTTTTTGAACCAGTAATATGTTTTAGAAGCCTGAAAATTGTGATTCTACACACTCATTTGCTTTAATCGTGAGTCAGGACGTTCATTTTTTTAAACATAAAACATTAATCCTTACTATATTCTTCCCATGGCACATACAGCTGTCGATCACTGAAGGTCAAAATCTTACCCATTTCTGAAGAGGGTGAAAGAGGCTTTCAAAAGTTTGATTTCCATGTCCAGTTTGGTCTATATTTTTCCTTGAGTCTTCCGTACAAAAAGTTTCACTCATCCCCAAACTCAAATTGAAATTGTATAACCTGTTAATGCTTCATTTAGTTTATGGGTTCAGTGTCTGTGCAGTTGCTTGAATGTCAGCTTGCCCTTACATTTTTTTTTTTCTCCTGCTTCAGTGTTGTCTCTCTTGATTGTCACTGAGGATTGCATCTGTTTAACTTTCTTTCTGTTCAGCAAAGATCACTTCTGTTCTGAGCTATAGCCCAAAGCCAGAGTCTGATTCTTGGAGCAGGTAGTTAGCTTTGTTATGCTTCAGTCAGCTCAAAGGTGTGTGGCCTTACACTTGCCAATGAGGGTACAGAGTGGAAAGAAAAAGCACTTGCCCTTGTGAGTGTTCTCCCGCTCTTTTGAAGATGAGGGCAGAGCTGCAGTTTCTTTGAAATCATGTAGTTTTCCTTTAGTCTCAGGTTGTTAAGGGAAAATCATGTAAGGGATAGCATAGGTGAGGCATTTTGCAATTGTCCATGGTTTTGAAAGTTACATTAACTTCCTTAAAAACTGAGACGAATTTCTTAGTTCATTCTCACTGATCAATTCTCGTTGTTTCCACAGAACCCTCTCTCTGCCTGTAATTAGGAGGAAACCAGACATTCTAGACAATTCCATGCCCTCTTAAGAGCCAAAACAACACAAAATAACTGCCTCTCATTCATAATTTTAAGCTTTCTAGCCAATTTATTAAAATCAAGAGAACTTAAACCAAAAAAGACCAAAAATACAGTATAAATCTACTGCTAATATTTTCTATGGAGAGGCACAGATTGTTGAAGACAGATCTCATTTTGCTGTGACACCAAACTTAACAATCTGCTTGGATAAATCCCATAGCAGACAGCAGCACATACTGAGACCTGGGGGTGCTTGCACTTCTTCTGTTAGACTTGATGAGCCCACACAGAGCCTGTCGAGCCTGTTGAGCCATAATTTTGGCTTGAACCCACAGCTGTATCACATTCTCTCTTTCATCATAACATCCTCCCACTGGTCATATTTTTACTTGCTTCTCCTCGTCTGCTTTCGCCAAATGCCTTCATGTACACACAGGTACTTAATCAGTGCTTCAGCATGATAATGATTTATGGTGTTGTGGTCATTTTTTTCTCCCGGCCTTAATGACCACTAGCAGGTAAAACTAAATCAATAAGTACTTAGCATCTGTGGAAACAGAAGGTATTTGTCTGCAAATCAGTGTGGTTTTGAGGTGCTTTATATTTCAGTAAACTACATGGTAACAAAGGTTACTACTACTTTCGCTTGATTTATGTTATGTCAAAAAAGAAATGCTAATTTTAGAAGGTCTCTCTGTTGTCCTGAAGGCCATTATCTAGAAGGTATGAGGAGCTTAAATAGCAGATTTCCTTCTTCCTTCCTCTGTAAGCTATTCATTTTAGATTTGCTCTGTAACTGCTCTAGATCACACCCTGACTAGCAGTGGCGATAGCTCTTTTGACAATGTCAGCTGTCTCTGTTAACTTCCCATTATAGCAAAGCAGCCCAGAGTTCAACTAGGCAGGACATCAATCCCATGAGCAATGACACCGTGTTAAAGGTGAGAGGCACTCTTCAGGCAAATGGGTTTTCATACAACAAGATGTTTAGACACATCAGATTTTGATAGCAACTGCTCATTATTCTGTCTATATTATAACATAGAAAGTATTTTTCCAGGTGATTAGAATTTCTTCAAAAACGTATGAAATATGTGTGCTTGTCAATTGTAATTTCATGCATCCACATGCCCCTGGAGAACATAAATTAAGAAAGATTTTATTTTTAAGAATGATTACTTCTTTAATGTATATGTATTTGTCACCTATGATTATTTGTGTACACAAGATAGCAACTGCATATAATTATAGCTGTAATTGACCAATTATGGGTCAATTAGCCAATCTTGTGTGGAACTGGATATTTACATTAATGAGGCAAAGTATTATATTTTCTAAAATAATTTACTGTCTTAAATTCAATTAGATATTTTAGATGATAATTTTAAATACTAAAAGTAGATGATATATTTTTATTTAACAAAAATAATTATCAACATATATATAAACACACATATATATACATATATATCATTTTAGAGGAAATACTACTACATAGCCCTTAGAGATTAATATTGAGATAGAATTTGAAAATTTATTGGCATGAAATCAAATACAATTAAATATGGCAAAAAGAATAAAAATGTACTTTTATTATATTTATGTTTGCATGTGTATGGATACATACATATGGATGGATCAATCGGAGCTAAATATTTTTTAAGATTTTATTTATTTATGAGAGAGAGATAGAGAGAGCAGGGGGAGGAGCACAGGGAGAGGCACAAGCAGACTCCACACTGAGTGCAGAGCCCCATGCAGGGCTCCATCTCAGGACCCCAAGATCATGACCTGAGCCAAAACCAAGAGTCAGATGCTCAACCGACTGAGCCACCCAGGTGCCCCAGAGCTAAATATTTAATAAACATAATTTAGAGGACTAGAAACATGTCTGTGTATTTCTATTCCTTCTCTCTAACCAAATGGGGGCTATATGGTGACTCTCTTCTAATATCAAATTTCCTTTTAAGGTCATTTGAGAACAGAATAGATTTATTGCATAGGACAGCCTGCCTCTTTTAGAAGGACACATTAAGTGTTTCTGTGAGCCTCAGAGTTACCACGGGAACCATTTCTTCTCCTAGCTTAACCTACATGTGAATTTCATGTAACACAATACATGTGCCATTGTTATCATTGATGATTTTATTAGTATTATAATGTTGTCTTTTGTTGCCTAGAAATGTGTGTGGTTGAGATAAAATTATGTGGATTTGTTTTGTGAAAATAGTCAATATTATCAAAGGTTGAATGGATTTGTCATCTGTATTTTTAAGAGTTGATACTTTAGAGTGCCCTCTTTTTCTACAAACATGGTCTATTAGTATTTCAGTTATCAGCCATTATTTTCACGGAGATAAATCAAACCTTTTATTTTCTCGGAAATTCTCTCTACTGCTATGCATTCATTTTGAATAAAGATATTTTCATGTTAAAAGTTAAGCTTACTTTCAGTTTCCATACCTTGGGTAACACGAGCAGAGTAAGAAAATAGTTTAAAAATAATTTCTGTTTTGCTCTGTCTGAATATGTCTTTAGTATCTATATCATACACTATCAGGAAGCCGATCAGTAGATACTATGAACAATATATGCGAAACCCAGCCCACATGTATATCGAAGTCCAATTTCGAAAGCAAAGTTTTCACCAATAAATGATAAAAATTTTGAATTAGAGTTCTAGAAGAAAGCATAATACGACTAAATTAAACTCTTGTTGAAGTCACATTAGTAAAAGGTTAAAGGTGAGTTTTAGGATATCATTACTGCCACTGGAACTTATGTGTGAGAATGGTGCTTTTTTGGTCAGTGTTTTTATTTCTACTGTATTGTCTATTACTAAAATCAGTCCTTTGTTATAGACTTTTTCTTTTTTTCTTTTTAAGTCACAGACACCATTAGGTCAATGTAGTGCCTGCCTTCCCATAATGACCTTATATATCTGTATCTAGTTATGTCAGCAACAGCCTTTTGACTATCTAGAGCCACCTATAGGGAATGATACAATGACGGGAGGGACAGTATCACCTGCTTACATACAGTAATCTATCTCCTAGATCTAGTTCATTGTCTCTAGTCTGCAATGGTTCAGCATGTGATTTGACCTTGGACCCTTACAGGTGCAACAGGGGGTTTAGATCATTAATTTCTCATCTGGTAAACCTGCTCAGGTGTCCCTACCCTGGAGAAACTACAAATGGATAGTAAGTCGGTAGACAGGTAGAGAAGGTTGATGGGGTGCTTCTTCCCTTGAATGTGTGCACAAATCGCCTGAGGAACTTGTTAACTGCAGATTCTGATTCAATAGGTCTGGGCTGGGAGCTGGGATTCTGTGCTACCAAGATCCCAGGTTATGCTGATTCTGCTGGTCCAAAGGCCAAACTGATGAACAAGGGAAATCACTGGTATGGATGCCAGGGACCAAACACAGACCTCTAAAGGTAATTCCTGATCCAGAAAATACAAATGGTTCTCATATTAAGACCTCTAAAGTATTCATTTGTCCCTTCTGATGTGCACATTTCTTCACTGGACAATAATACCACTTCCACAATGTTGGCATCTAAGACCCTCTAGGTATTTTGTTCTCAGATAAATGCTTTATATTGCTGGAGTTGTGCACTTTTCATTTATGTTTACCTTTCCTTATTCTACAAGTGGAGACAACTTAAAGGGAATAAAAAGAATTAGGAATAAATAGAAAATTAGAATATTAAGTCTAGATGGTGGCAATAGAAATTTGTTGTTTATTTTATTTAATTTTCTAGGCCATATGTCAATAAATAGATTTTTTATTCTCACTGTCTCACGCATACTTTGATTTATTTGTTTAAAGATTTTATTTATTTATTTGAGAGAGAGAGAGGGATTGCGAGCACAAGCGGCGGGCAGAGTGTAGAGGGGCAGAGGGAGAGGGAGAAGCGGATTCCCCACTGAGCAGGGAGCCTGACGCGGGACTCAATCCCGGACCCTGAGATCATGACCTGAGCCCAAGGCGGAAGAAGCTTAAATGACTGAGCCACGCAGGCGCCCCTCACACATACTTTTAGAAAGGATTATGGCACTTAATCTCTTTTGAGGTGTTATTAGAAATGAAAAGAGCATGCATAACATAATGCAATTACATTTCAACTTGGAATCCTTACTGAAAGTAAGTCATTAGAATACTCATTATTGTTACAATTTTCAACCATGGAAGGAGCTCAGAATCAAAGAGAATGCAACAAGAACACACCTCTGGTTTAAAATTCACTTGTGAAATTTTTAGGAGAGTAATTTACATTGCATGTTTTAGTGTCCTTATGTGCCAAACAGAAATAGTAACAGCTTGATCTAACCCACAATGTTGCCAATAGGATTATTATAATGCAGGTGACCTTTCTATACAATAAAATGGGTGTGTATGTAGGTATGTACGTATGCAGTAATGTTTAGCCTAATTTTATAAAATTCTGATTTCCTGATTGAAGTTATGTTGCCAATGAAATAACTAAGATGTTACTCATTGAACAATTAATTTAATCTACATATTTTGCATTTGTATTTGTAACTGTTAAAAATAGGACTTTATTTGTAATATATATCTATGTAAGGTGGTCTTTTTTTGCACTTTATTTCTTAAAAGAGGAAAACTTCATGTGTACTCACAATTTCATTATGTCTTGAGAAGATGTTTTGCCTTTTAAAATAGTTGCTAATAATTTATATCAATTACTGTTTCAAAATACTAATTACTGCCATTAGCTTACTTAATAAAAAAATTGAGTCCCAGAAGTAATAAATAACCAGAAACCAGAACTACTATCTTTAGCTTAACCTAAGATTCTCTTGAGGGGGTTGGTTTATTCATCGAAAGCCGAGGGTGCTTTCAAGGCTGAACATTTTCTTTGGGTTAATAGGTCCACGGCTGTTACTTGGTGGGGTAGGTCTCACTCAACCTGTAGAAGATATGATTTCATATTGATTGGGTGACCTTTGTCAAAATGACACGGGGACTATGGCTTTTTAATTGAGAGAAGTTCTTTTTTGCACCAGTTATAGACAAAAGAGTGGATCTCCAGCTAAATATTCTTCCCAATCAACTTCTTTCAAAAAAGGGTGTGTGGGGAAATCATGGCGTAGAAAGGAGGAGGGTGGACACAGTGGGACAGAGACGAGAATGTCACATGGTGCTCTCTACGCAGATAGCCGGGGAAAATCACTTCATGGCCCCAGGCCTCAGTTTCTTTTCTGCAAAACCTGTGCCTGGATTAACATGCTATCTTGTCTCTTGTAGCCCAAAGATTTTATATTAAAATTAAAAAAAAAACTTCCAAGGGCATGAATTAATCCATTTTTGAAAATGACCTATGCTACCTATTTCAAAGTTATATAAGTTGTTCTTAGCACTAATAGTTGAATGCCCCTTTTTGAGACATAGTAGGCTATTTTAAAATGCTCTCTACCCCTGCTTCATCATTATTCATATCCCCTCTATAGTTTGAGGGTCAAAGATAATGTCTAAAGCTATTATTTTCCCCTAACCTGAGAGAAAATATGCCATATTCTCATTAAACATGAAGTAAATGCTTATAAAATAAAAGGTCGTAATACCAGTTTTCAAGGACAAATCCCCTTCTTTCATTTTCCTTTGAAAGTTAGAGCTGTCAAACTTGTCACACCCTTTGTTTTATTTTATTTTGTTATTTTCATTGAAGTGCATTATCTGTCACACCATATTCTTGGAATGTATTGTCACATTTATAAACAGATGAATCAAAATATGTACAATATATTCTATAAAAGTTTACATATTAATCGATGTGAAATTATTCAAGAAGGAAGTAAATAAAGACAAAAAGCAATGGGATGTTTTTATGGTATTTTAGCATTAAAAGCATGTGATGCTATATGAAATATGTATCTAATAATATTAGCCAGTAGTGCTATGCAAAATAAGATAGCCAACAAAGAATCTTGATAAAAACTCACCATAATAAAAATTAAATCAATATTTTAAAGGGTTCCTTATAATGAAAATGATAATCCACACAACCACAACATGCATTATCATGGGTGTAATATTACAATTACAAGTGTAAATTATCCACACAAGAGGAGCCTCAAAACTATGGCCATAGCTAGTCAAACTCTATCTTTCATAAGTAGCAAAATTAATATTTTACTTCAATCAGGTGGAAAAATTTATCATGATCCCAACAATAGAACTCTTCAATATTCATCTCATTTTACCTATTTTTTTGATATAAATATATACATTTATTTGAACATCTCAAAGTACATGATATTTCTTTTTTTTAAAATTAAGCCCAATTTTTGGGTGGAGTCTTTTGGGTTTTCCACAAAAAGTATCATATCATCTGCAAACAGTGAGAGTTTGACTTCTTCTTTGCTGATTTAGATGCCTTTTATTTCTTTTTGTTGTCTGATTGCTGTGGCTAGGACTTCTAATACTATGTTGAATAGCAGTGGTGAGAGTGGACATCCCTGCCATGTTCCTGACCTTAGGGGGAAAGCTCTGAGCTTTTCCCCGTTGAGAATGATATTTGCTGTGGGTTTTTCATAGATGACTTTTATGATATTGAGGTATGTACCCTCTATCCCTATACTCTGAAGAGTTTTGATCAAGAAAGGATGCTGTACTTTGTCAAATGCTTTTTCTGCATCTACTGAGAGGATCATATGGTTCTTGTGCTTTCTTTTATTAATGTATTGTATCACATTGATTGATTTGCAAATGTTCAGCCAAACCTGCAGCCCAGGGATAAATCCCACTTGGTCATGGTGAATAATCCTTTTAAGGTACTGTTGGATCTTATTGGCTAGTATTTTGGTGAGAATTTTTGTATCCATATTCATCAAAGATATTGCTCTGTAATTCTCCTTTTTGATGGGGTCTTTGTCTGATTTGGGGATCGAGGTAATGGTGGCCTCATAAAACGAGTTTGGAAGTTTTCCTTCCATTTCTATTTTTTGGAACAGTTTCAGAAGAATAGGTATTAATTCTTGAAATGTTTGGTAGAATTCCCCTGGGAAGCCATCTGGCCCTGGGCTCATTTGTTGAGAGATTTTTGATGACTGCTTCAATTTCCTTAGTGGTTCTAGGTCTGTTCAGGTTTTCTATTTCTTCCCGGTTCAGTTTTGGTAGTTGATACGTCTCTAGGAATGCATCCATTTCTTCCAGATTATCTAATTTGCTAGCATATAGTTGCTCATAATATGTTCTTATAATTGTTTGTATGTCTTTGGTGTTGGTTGTGATCTCTCCTCTTTCATTCATGATTTTATTTATTTGGGTCATTTCAGCTACATGCAGAAGAATGAAACTGGACCATTTCCTTACACCACACACAAAAACAGACTCCAAATGGTGGAAAGACCTAAATGGGAGACAGGAGTCCATCACAATCCTAAAGGAGAACACAGGCAGCAACCTCTTCGACTTCAGCCACAGAAACTTCTTCCTAGAAACATTGCCAAAGGCAAGGGAAGCAAGGGCAAAAATGAACTATTGGGACTTCATCAAGATAAAAAGCTTTTGCACAGCAAAAGAAACAGTCCACAAAACCAAAAGACAACTGAGAGAATGGGAGAAGATATTTGCAATTGACATATCAGATAAAGGGCTAGGATCCAAAATCTATAAAGAACTTATTAAACTCAAGACCCAAAGAACAAATGATCCAATCCAGAAATGGGCAGAAGACATGAACAGACATTTTTCCAAAGAAGACATCCAAGTGGCCAACAGACACATGAAAAAGTGCTCAACATTGCTCGGCATCAGGGAAATCCTAATCAAAACCTCAATGAGATACCACCTCACACCAGTCAGAATGGCTAAAATTAACAAGTCAGGAAATGACAGATGTTGGCGGGGATGCGGAGAAATCCCTACACTGTTGATGTGAATGCAAGCTGGTGCAGCCACTCTGGAAAACAGTATGGAGGTTCCTCAAAAAGTTGAAAATAGAACGACCATACGATCCAGCAATTGCTCTACTGGGTATTTACCCCAAAGATACCAATGTAGGGATCTGAAGGGGTATGTGCACCCCAATGTTTATAGCAGCAATGTCCACAATAGCCAAACTGTGGAAAAACCCAAGATGTCCATCAACAGATGAATGGATAAAGAAGATGTGGTATATATATACAATGGAATATTATGCAGCCATCAAAAGGAATGGAATCTTGCCATTTGCAATGACGTGGATGGAACTGGAGGGTATTATGCTGAGCAAAATAAGTCAATCAGAGAAAGACATGTATCATATGACCTCACTGATATGAGGAATTCTTAAGCTCAGGAAACAAACTGAGGGTTGCTGGAGTGGGGAGGGGAGGGTTGGGGTGCCTGGGTGATAGACATTGGGGAGGGTATGTGCTATGGTGAGCGCTCTGAATTGTGTAAGACTGTTGAATCACAGACCTGTACCTCTGAAACAAATAATACATTATATGTTAAAAAAAATAAAAGAAGAAGAAGAAGATAGCAGGAGGGGAAGAATGAAGGGGGGGAAATCGGAGGGAGAGATGAACCATGAGAAACTATGGATTCTGAAAAACAAACTGAGAGTTCCAGAGAGGAGAGGGGTGGGGGGATGGGTTAGCCTGGTGATGGGTATTAAGGAGGGCATGCTCTGCATGGAGCACTGGGTGTTATACGCAAACAATGAATCATGGAACACTACATCAAAAACTAATGATGTAATGTGTGGTGATTAACATAACATAATAAAAAAATTAAAATAAATTAATTAATTAAATTAATTAAAAAAAAATAAGCCCAAGAAGGGGTACCTGAGTGGCTCAGTGAGCTAAGCGACTGACTCTTGATTTTGGCTCAGGTCATGATCTCATGGGTCCTGATATTGAGCCCACGGTGGGCTCCCTGCTTAGCAGAGAGTCTGCTGGGGTTCTCTCTCTCCTCTTCCTCTCCCCTCCCCCCCACTCTCAAGAGTACCCTCTCTCTCTCAAAATTAATAAATAAATCTTTTTAAAAAAATCCCAAGAAAAACTCATTCTGAAACTATACTCAATAATAATAATGTCATTCATTCATAGTTACCTTTAAAAATTATTTTAAAGCTATTACTTTTCTACAGGGGTCAGGATTAAAAATTTGTCCAATTTTTCAACTTTGTCATTTTTATGTGGTTTTACTTGTATTTCTATAATTGTTATGTTTCTTTTTCCCTTGTAAAGTTTCTAAACTGTGCTATAGAGAAACAGGAAAAATATAGATGACACACAATCTTCAACAACACCATTTTATTAAAACAGAAATATGATATTGTTTATGTCACCGGTAAATCATTAAACCATATATATAATGAACCAAAGAAATAAATCAATTTTTAATTCATAGTGCACTTTGCTTCTTCAGGACTTTCCTCCCCTACCATTCAGGGTATCATGTTTTGGTAAGAGTTATCAGTGAAGAGAGGTCAAATGACAGCACTTGAGTTATTATGGAATCCAGAGGGAAAAAAAGTTGCTTCCTCAGTTTTCAGAAAGTTATAACTAAAAGTTGCTTTAAAAATTTAAAATTGAGGGTGCCTGGGTGGCTCAGTTGGTTTGAGTGACAGCCTTCGTCTTAGGTCATCATCCCGGAGTCCTGGGATCGAGACCCGCATAGGGCTCCCTGCCTAGGCGGGGAGTCTGCTTCTCCCTTTGACCCTCCCCCCTCTCATGTCTCACTCTCTCTCTCTCTCTCTCATTCTCTCTCTCAAATAAATAAATAAAATCTTTTCTAAAAAGTTATCGAAAGTGTAAAATTGTTTGAAAGCTATCATGTTTTGATAATTCTCTCATTATCAGATTCCTCTGGAATATCCCAAGATGCTTAACTTAGGGATGCCATATATATTTATGGGAACTTTGCCCTCCTAAAATGTTTAGATTATAACCTCAAATATGTTGACAAGAATCCATTTTGACCTAGTAATATCTTAAAAAAATAAAAAAAAGAAATACTCTTACGCATTCTCAAATGCCAACTGCTGGATACCAAGAGTACACAGATGAATAATGCAGTGTTCTCTATTCAAAGAGCAAACAGTCTAATGGGTAAGTTAGCCAACCAAACACTCTTATTCTGTGTAATAAGCATGTCAAAGTGTAGAAAGAATTACAGTCCCTTGAGGAAAAGTGCAGGCAGGCAGTCAAGAGTGTGTGACACCTAAATGTTGTGGTAAAGAAGAGTTAAAGAGAGCAGACAAGTACTCCCACCAAAAGCAACCAGAAAATTTGGATAAAATATAAAAATCAGACCTACAGCATCAGAAACATGCTGAACCAGGGATAATTAGAGACAGCAGAATTCCAGGGAGAGGAGAACCTCTAAAAACTGAGCTGACTTTTGCAGAAGTGTTTTCCCTGAGGGAATTTGCTGATTTTGCCTTTATGGAGGAGGCCGGGAATGTAGGCCATGCCCCAGAAGAGGTCTGCTGCTGGGAGGAGAAACAATTAGTAGAGCTTTGGGAGGTCTCAGGGGACCGGAGAGAAAATGCAAATGTGTTGGTTCCTAAGTACACAGCTGTTTTCCCCTCCATGGCTTCATGGAGGATGAGGAGGCTAAAAAGACTGAACAGAGCCTCTGCAAAGCAAAACAGCAACTCCAGCCTTGCTGAGGAGACAATGCCCAACTTCATTTAATGTCAGGAGACGGTCATGGAGATAACACCAAGCGCTCATCTGAAAGCATGGAAGATACTCTGGCCAAGGGGAGGATAAGTTAGAGATGGAAATAAACATTACCCAGACTGCAAGCCAGCAGTCCCTAAAATTCAAAACCAAGGGAGCAGGAGAGATGATTGAAACAGACTCAGAGATAGTACAGATATTTAGTTAGCAGAACAGAACATTAAAAAACCTATGATCAAGCTGTTAAAAAAAATAAAGGAAAAGTTGGAGAAGATAAAGAGATGGAGAATTATATTAGAAACTTGGAATATAGAAAAGGATTGTACTGAAAATTTAGAACTGAAAAAAAAATAAGAATTTTAAAATTAAGAATCCAGTAGATTAACAACAAACTCAACACAGCAGAACACAGGATTGATGGTCTGAAACACATATCAATAGAAGATATACACACTGAAGAAAAGAATAAAAAAGGGATGGAAAGTACAGAAAAGAGCGTAAGAAATGTTGGAAGGTATAGCATACTTGTAATTGCCCTTCCAGGCAGAAATTACCAAGAGAAAGGGGAGGACATGATTTTTAAAGAGATCACAATAGAGAAATTCCCAAAACTGAAGAAACACGTTGCAGTAGCTGGTCTTCAAAACTGGCCCCCAGGGGCACCTGGGTGGCTCGGGTGAGTGACTGACTCTTGATTTCAGCTCAGGTCATGATCTTGGGTTTGTGGGATCAAGCCCCATTTTGGGCTCTGTGCTCAGTGTTCAGCGCAGTCTGCTTGTCCCTCTCCCTCTGCTCCTTCTCCTCTCTCTCTTAAACAAACAAACAAACAAATAAATAAAATCTTTAAAAAATGGCCCTCAAAGTAGTTCCATGTCCTTATCTCCATGCCATGTGTAATGCCCTCCTTTACCGAATATGGGTCAGAACTGTACCTTGCTTAGTTTAACAAGGTGATGGTAGAAACACTGTGCCAGCATCAAGCCTCAGCTTTAAAAACAGCCTGGCAGCTTTTGCTTTTAAGCCCTGATAGCCATGTCCCAAAATGTATGAATCCCAATTACCCTGTTGGAGAGAGATCCTGGAGGAGGAGACACCAAGGTCAGGGAATGATTTCATAGAGGAACCACATGTCACCTTATCTGTGAGTGGAGAAACCATTTTGGACATCCCAGATGGACTAGAGCATTCTAGCATCCCAGCCACCATCTGAATGTAATGACAGGAGAAACCCTTAGCAAGACTTGCAAAAGAAATCCTTGCTGTAACCCATCACCCCACAGAAACATGGGCTAATAAAATTGTCATTATTTTAAGCACAGAGCTGATCTCAGAAAAGAGGTCAACTTTTCTCTTTTCCCATTTCAGGGGATTTATTGACACAGAATATGCATGTGTGTGTGTGGGAAGCAAGAATGGTGGGACAGTAACTCAAGCTCTTTGTGCCTTTGGCTTCCCAAACATAAATTCATAATTGCAATTATGCTAGGAACCTAAAGGAAGAATGAAGCATTTTTCTCAATGATAAATGCAAATAAATAGATAATTGTGTATTAAATAAATAACTAAACAAATAAACCAACAGATGAACAGACCAATAAATATATAAGCCTTCTCCAAGGATGAATGGAAGCGGGGGGTGAGAGAGTATGGTGGTGTTTCCTAATAGGGCCACCCATGGAATGTCCACAGTGGAAGAGCGAGGCTTTTCCTACTACATAAATGAAACTCCTCATTTGTTTCACTCTTCTATTTCCGATGACCACCATATGATTTCAGTGATGGAATTTTCAATTGGGTTTGATATCATATCAGTAAAATTGTGCTCATTATCACACAGATTGTCATATTTTTGGATCAAGTGAAAGCCAAATGATCCCACAGCATATTATATAAAGGTATTGATGGAGAAGTGCTTTGGCAAAATGCTGGCATATAGGTAACATAGGTGTCCAGATTTCGAAGAACCATTATCTTGACTTGGTTATCACTAGCAGAATCATATTGTAAATGGCAGTTCAATTACAGGAGAAAACAATCTGTTGGATCACATTAATGTTGTAAACTTTAATTTGGTTTTGTATTTTTATTTTGCTTATACTTAATGTACATATTGGTTTGGCTTTAAAGTTGAATAAACCTAAGCCTATAAGCATAGAGACTTCAAAACAATTTTATGTCTATACATATATTAATTTAAAATTATAACTTAAACTTCACTTGATTAAAAACAAAACCTTTAAGCCTTTCAACAGGGAACCATATTTTAGTGAAGCTAAAACACTAGAGTAAACACTCTTCTGTTGAATGATGTGTTTGCTTTTAATCTGTAATATCAAAGCAAAAATTGTACTGGATATAGTTAAACAGGTAAGGAAGACTTTATTCAAGGCTATTGCAACGGGAGAGAGAGGTCAGAACTCTGTCTGGGATCAACTCTACTGAAACAAAGGACTGGAGAGTTTTTGAAGATGAGGTTGGGTAATCCCAGGTTATCTGCATTTGCTAATTATCTCTGCCCAAAAGAAAGTAACCTTCCTCATTTCTTTATAACAGGAAGTAGTTGCATAACTTGGATCAAGGTACCTGCTAAAGTTAGGCTCCTATTCTCCCATGAAAAATGGGAGGTAGGGGCATCTTCTTTGATGATTACATTTCTCAAGGATGGATCTCTGGACATGGAGAAAGACATTCCTGAGATGTCAGATGGGCAATACCTTTTAGAAGTAGTTGTATTTTGAAGAGGTAGAGAAAGAATTTTCAATTGCAAATTTTCTATAGTAAATGATCTAAGGAAAGTGTGGTCAGGGACCAGGAGTCAGAAAGAAGCTTGTCTAAAGCTTGTCAAGTTCAGGAAAAAGTTAAAGCCATCTTGGTCAGTAACATTATATTGACCATATGTGAGCCAGTTATTCATGAGGACACAATGTACCCATATGATCTGTTTAATCTGGCTTATTTTCATGGCAATATCTCATGTTTGGAGCTCAAAAACCCTGTTTCAGTACATTAAGAAATCTAGTGTAGAACAGTTTTTCTTTTCTGTGAATGGTGAGTATCAAAAATACTTGGTAAATTTATCACTACAGTATTAATTACATGAACAAATACTTATATTATAATTTAGGAAACACATTATTACAATAATAAAGTCCAAGTTTATTAAGAGAGAATAAAATTTTTTAAGATTTTATTTTTAAGTAATCTCTATACCCAACATGGGGCTCGAATTTACAACTCTGAGATCAAGGGTTGCATGCTCCACCAACTGAGCCAGACAGGCGTCTCAATAAAAAGAGATTTTTTTAACCTAATTGTCCAATTGCAAAAGGGTGACTCAAATCTGTGTAACTATTAGGTGCACAATATATGTTTTTTAAATATGCCTAAATAAGCAATTAATCAAATTGCATATAATTTGCATCTATAAGATTAAAATTATGTTTGAGATCAGGCAGGATATCTAATATTATACCAATTCAATATCCCATGAGTATGTCTCCTATAAGGTTTTAGAGATTGAATCTTGGAAAAATATATTCCCTACTTTGTGTGCATGTGTGTGTGTATTTTAATTGTTGACCATATGCCAAAACTTCACACAGATGAATGTGAATAATGCACAGCAATTAGCAGTTAAAGGGCATCAAATAACTGAGTTTGTGTGGGTTGAAACAAGGAGGCCCTACAGGACTATATTTCATTAAGCCAAAGTGGATTTAAATTGTGAGAAGCAAATGTTCAAGGACAACTTTAAATTTGCCATTCTAGACTTAGCATCTAATTTGAGGAAGCTTAATAAGGTAAAGGTGCATGCTTCAGCAAGATACATCAATAAAGTTAAACAAATTTGCATTAACAATTAATTTCTAGTCCACAAGCGTTTTGTGATAACATGCTATGTGCAAGACATAGAGTTGACTAGGTCAAAGCCTGTTCCCTCAAGAGGTTAATTTCTAGTGCAGAGACAAATACATTCACTGACAACTTTTTAAAAAGTTTTTATCCATTTATTTGAGAGAGTGAGAGAGTGCACAAGTGGGGGGAGGGGCAGAGGACAAGGGAGAAACAGACTCCCCGCTGAGCAGGGAGCCCCTCATGGGGCTTGATCCCAGGATCCCAGAATCATGACCTGAGCTGAAGGCAGACACTTAACTGACTGAGCCACCCAGGCGCCCCAAACTAATAATTTTTACTGACTAAGCTAAAACTAAAATTTCTTCCCTCTATACTTACAATAGTTCACGTGAGTACTTAGATGGCCAATTTAAGTTTACTTGGAAAATACAATTCATGCTATTTTGGTGTTTGATCCAACTTCACTAAGCAACAAAACAAAGGAGAATTCAGAGTACATTACAAATTAATACTATTTTAAGGCTTACCTCTTACCATGTGAATGATATATAAAAATGGTATTTATTGAAATAACTGATTCTCTTCATAATTTACTGAACAGCTAATATCTTCTATCTGATTAGTGAACCCTTTTCTAGACATCACTATCATAGTTGTCTACAATAATACATTGATCATACATATTGATGTTATGAGTCAGGTAAATGAATCCTCAACAGGAAAAGAGAAGGAACAATTAGCAGCCCCTGGAAAGCATAGCCAGATCTTAGAACGGTAGTGCCATATGTAGTCTAAACATACACTCAAATACTACTTTAATTTTTGGAAAACACAGAGCTATTCATTTTCATAATATACACTGTACAAAAATAATTCAACCAAATTTTCATGACTGGCAGGTATGGATGATAAAGTAAATTTACATTTTTTAGGATGCTGTAAAATCCTAGGTTTCTAAAAAAAGCACACTGGGATAAAGAAAGAAAAGTGCATGTACTATTAGGATTGTTGAATAACACCCACTCCCATCTCCAGGGGAGGAGTCTGGCTTCACGGAGGATAGCAGAGAGCACAGCAATGTCTGCCACCAAGAGCAACTGTCTCAGGATGTCAACCCACTGCATGTGTCAAGGAGGCTGAGAAAGACATGACTTCCACAAACCCTGGTTGGAATGAAGATTTACTCGAATTGGGGAAAGACAGAGCAAGATCACCTTTAATAGTGAGCATCTGCATTACTCTTGTGATGCAGGTGAAGGACCTTGTCCCCACCCTTTGGGGAATAGACAGACTAGTTGGGATGGGCTGGGTGCCATATTATGCACACACTTAGGACAAACATAGGAGCACACACTGGGTCTGGAGCAGAGAAAGATATTCTCCCGCAACCTGTAAGCCCAGCACAGACTGAGAGCTTTTTACCTCTTAGGAAGGAAGCCTTTCAGACCCAAGGTCCATTCTTAAGCAGCCACATAGCGGGCAATAAATGCATGCAAGAGATAGCCTTTCCTGTAAGGGTAGGAAAGAGGACTTGGACCACCTCCATTTTGACCTCACAGTTTCTCATTAGGTTCTCCTTTTCCAGCTAGTCTCTTGGCTCAGGGCAAAGCATCCCCGGAAGGGAACTGAAACTAGCCCTTCAAGCAATAGGGTCTGCCCTGAGCCTGCAAGACCGCATGATTGACTCCAAGACAGTGATCAGTGATCTATTTGACCTTCACTGCCCACCTGCACATACCCAACCCCTTTTGTCCCACAGTTTCTTTACCGAAACCTGTAAGTATTTTCAGCACTTTGGAGACAGTCTTTGAGATGCTAGTCTGCTGTCCTGTGTTGGCGCCACTGAAGTAAATTCCTTTTTTGTTTTGCCACCACTCCTCTCTCCTTTAGATTTTGTCGGTGATAAGTGGCCAAAACCCGTCTGTTTGGGACACTTGGAGCCAGGTGCGCATGTACACCTGCACCCCAACTACAGATAGACTATTATTTTATACTGCAATACATAAAATTACATTTTCTTAGGGCCATGGTCAATCATGCTACACTAAATTTAGCTGTTCAAGGACAAACCACTTTCAGTGTGGCATTGAATTCCAGAGGTTTCTTCTCTGCATATGGTGTTATGCTGTACTCTGTCTTGTAAATTCATAATTTTTATTTACTCCCTGATTTATTTCCCAAATTTACTTCCTGATGCCGCTCAGAATATATGCCTTGAAATATGCCTAAAATTGATTTTACTCTTTAAAAGAATCTCAGCTCCACTAAACATTATCTAAAAAATGAAGACATTAAGATGATGAGAAACATCTTCTTTCTTTTAATATGAAAGAGAATGCAAACAATGTTACCACATGTGGGCGTTTTACAACATAGACATGGAATATTATCAACACTCACTCTTCTCTTGCAGAAGAGGAAAATCTCCACAGTGCTCCCAAATCTTGATCTGAGTACATTGTGGTGATATTTACATTCAGATGGAGATAGAATCATAAAGGGTTTAGCTGGAGCTATTTGCTCATCAGGACTATAGGCCCATCAGGACTCATCCTTTTTAAGTATTCCATTTCTTTAGAACAGAATCTAATTGTTTCTTGAATGATCCTTGTGTTTTGCTTCAGCAATTGTGCCTGATAGGCCATTCCATATGTTTATTATGTTCTAAGTAGGGGGAAAAATCTTGCAAACATCTGCTATGGGTTGTTTTTTTTAAAAAAAATCCTCGTTTACATTCCTTGCAATTGTTACATTTCTGGAAATGGGCATGCAACTGACATCATGTATTAATAAAGTAGTATGTGGTATAACCACTGCAATGTCTCTGGTCTTGTTTTTGTTATTTTCATGATATTAAACCCTATGCTATTAGAAATTAGAATGATCTTGATTTTTTTCCTGTACTAGAAAAGTGAAATAATAAAATAAGACCCAGGTAACAACTGCCCTCCAGCAACATAAAGGGGATTTTTTTTTTTTTAATGAAGCTGCCTCTTGACCCATAAACCAACCTTTGTGTGTTATAGATTGCACAACTCTAAGGGTGTATAAAATAGAGCTGTAGCAAAGTAGGGCAAATAAAATGCTTTTGAAATTGAAGAACTCAAATTACCCCCTCCCTATTTCTTTTTGTGCTTCTATTAATAATAATAATGCAATAATCTTGGTCTTGTCCTTCTGACTTTTATTATTTTTTGTTTTGAATGTAAATATTATTTACAATTTTATGCTTTATTAGTATATTTTCATAAGTCGCTTCAAACTTTTATAGAGAAAGGCAAGTTATAAATAAATAAAACATGATATTGACAATAGGGAAAATGTCTTAAATATGTATATCATTAGCATATTTGCTTATATAGTCTCATATGACTTGTGTAACAACTTGCAGAAGACAGCATTATTATTTTGTTTTTCATATCACATGAAAAAGGAGTGACACTCAGAAAAAAGAAATTGCTTACCCCAAATAGCAAAATTGGATAGGACCTATCTAGACCTTTGAGTTACAGAATTATTTCAATGTATTGGTTTTCCATGTAACTTTTGTCTAGTTTTACATCTTTTGTTAATAATTGACTTAGAAGTAGCTTCAAATCTGGTAGTCATTATTAAATATTTATTTATTTATTTTATTATTTTTTATAAAATATTTTATTTATTTATATGAGAAGAGAGAGCACAAGTGGGCCGAGGAGCAGGAGGGGTAGAAGCAGACTCCCTACTGGAGCAGGGAGCCCAATGCAGGCTCAAACCCAGGACCCCAAGATCATGACCTGAGCCTAAGGCAGATGCTTAACCAAATGAGCCACCCAGGTGCCCCTCATTACTAATTTTTTAAATAACTTTTAGAGAGTGTGTGTGTGTACATGTTCACCCACACCGAGATATCAAGATTATAAAATTTATAAGAACTTGAGGTTTGGTGACTTGGCCTAAGTGGCACCATTTTGGGCCTGTGGTTTTAAGAATTCTACCTTCTTAGAAGCACTTGGGTGGCGCAGTTGGTTAAGCATCTGACTCTTGGTTTTCACTCAGGTCGAGATATCAGGGTCATGAGATCGAGCCCAGCACTGGGCTCCATGCTCAGCTCAGAGTCGGCTTGAGATTCTCTCTCCATTTCCTTCTGCCCCTCCTGCTCGCGCTCTCTCTCTCTCTAAAATAAATAAATCTTTAAAAGAAAAGAATTGTGCCCTTTAAATCAACACTCAGCTTTAACTGGGAGATGTAATCAAAATTTAGGGCACTACTCTCAGTTACCACCTCCCAGAAGGTATTAAGCCTTAAGTGCACATCACACAGCTAAAAAAGGCTCCAGCTGACAGCTGGTCCTATCCAGATGCTGAAGACCTCCAAATCAAATTGATGTGGAAGGGAAGGAGCTGACACGGAGGTAGACTGCTTCCACCCAAAACAACAGATAAAGACTTCATACTTTAGTAAAACCCTTTCTTCTTTCCTTTATTCTGGTATTGGCCTAGAATGATAATGCTCTCATTTGTGTCTCCTACTGCTAAGGGTGGGGTTAACCTCTGGAATGTAGACCAACCTTTTTTTTCAGGCTAGGAGAAAATCTAACCATGCCCCTAATTTTTCACAAGCAAAATAAGACAACTCATTGGTTGACTCCCCTTAATTTACATCATTGAGTTAGAAAAGGCCTACAAGGAGGCTTTCATGATTTAGGATTCACTCCCTTTGGCAGGTCCCTACTTCCTTGGTTAGGGAAATGTAAGACTATGATCAGGAACTTCTTAATTCCTAAAATTTCTGAATCGGTTGTTAAGACAAAAGCTTCTCAGCAAAGATCCTTAGAGTCTCTGGCCAAAGTTCTTGAAAGGAGGCTAGCCCTTGAGTATCTTCTAGCTGAGCAGGGTTTCTGCTGTGGTAACACCACCTGCCGTGTCTTGGATTGACACTTCAAGGGAAGTTAAAGCTCAATTACATGAAATCAAGGAGCAAGACACTTGGCTTAAAAGGTGACTCTTTCAGCAGGGTCTTTCTTTGACTTCTTTGATTTTGATTCTTTTGGGTCTGGGGGACCATGGCCTCAAAGTGCACTCCAAATGTTGAAAATTATGGTGTCTACAGTCATCATAATAATCTTCCTGCTATGTTGTATTCTCTCAAAAGAAATTTTATTTTATTATGTTATGTAAATCACCATACATTACATCATTAGTTTTTGATGTAGTGTTCCATGATTCATTGTTTGCATATAACACCCAATGCTCCATTCAATACGTGCCCTTTTTAATACCCATCACCAGGCTAACCCATCCCCCCACCCCCTCCCCTCTAGAACCCTCTCTCTCAAAAGCTTTAAATGTGTGTTTCTAACTGCTAACAACCAAGCAAATGATCTGAGACTAGAACCCGAGGGAAAAAAATGAAGAAATGATCCACTTAAAAAATGTGAACCTGAACCTGTGCCTTGTGAATATCACAGAGGCTAAGCAAAAATGTCATGACCTATGGACACACACAAAGGACCGACAAAACTGTAAGAACTTCATGTTTTGTACAGAATTTTTTCCCATACCAATCTGCTTATCAAAAATGATCCATAGCTTCCTAAGATCACAGCTACCAGTAACTGGGTTTGATGAAAACTGGCAGCATTTATATACATGCTCTGAACTGATGATTTAGAGATGGCAATAAAAGCATTCATTGCTCATTATGTTCTTTAAAGTGGACAGTACTATTTTGGAGGAGGGAAGAGTTTTGTTATTGAGTCAAGTTGAAGTACATGGCAAATTATTCTTTTGTCAAGGGTCTGCTGTAAATAATGATGTGAAATCTCCTTAAATGTTTTGGATTTAGACATAATAATTATTAGTGGTATCATATGGTATAGCTACAGTTGCATGCTATATGCACCAGAACAGTCTAACCCCCGCAATCATCTCTGTACTAAACTCAAAATTCTAAGTCAAGATTTTTCATTGTCTCCTCAAAATGTATTCCTCTTCTTACGTCTCCTACTTTGGTTAGAATTGCCACCATTCTTCTCCTCAAACAAGTTTAGAATTTCTTCGTCATTCTACATTTGCCTTCTCCACTGTTATGTGGCATGGAGCACTTGGGGTGATAGAAAGATCACAAGAATTGGAGTCAAAGGTCTACATTTTCTACCTTGTATTTGTTAGATGATCTTGACCTATTTGTTTAATGTTTTTTGAGACTGTTTTCTCAACTATAACTATACGATGATCTATATGCACACACAGAGAAATCTGGCTCTGTGGAATTTCTGGAGTATAAGAGTAATTCATCAAAGGCAGTGACAAAATATTTGACCTTGATATTCTTTAATAAGAGGACAAAGGACAGTGAGTTCAAAGAAGAGAATGAAAAGTAATGTTAAAAACACCCCTAGGAGTTTACAGATGCAGAAGAGGTTTCATTGTATGACCTTGTGTTGTTGATGAGTAACTTTTTAAATCTTTCCTCAATAAATCTTACACCCATCATCAAATGGCCTATGGAGTGAAAACAATGCTAAAATATACATTTTTTGATGTTTTCATAATTATGCTTAGATTCTTCTTGTAAGTATCATGAACTCTAGCCGAGGACATTTCTCCTCATAGTGAAGTGTTTTCCCCCTCACTGTTCTTTTCATCTCCCTTCCTTTTCATGTTTCTGTTAGAAAAGGGAAGGTCCCCTTCATGCTACACCTCAAGTATGGAATGCTAATGAGGAGATTTAGGGTGTAAACTGAGTTAACTGAGCTACTAAGCATCACAGCTTTGGTAGGCTTGGATCTTTGGGAGATAAATGTGTATACTCCCTTCAGTGACATTCAACCTGACTTCTCACTTCCCTAAGCACAGGGACTCTTGAAAATAAAGTTTATTATCTCTATATAAAAAAATACAAACTTGGTGGTAAAAATGTGGAAAACAGAAAAATAAAGCAAAATATATCTGCTCATAGTCACACAACCCAGAAGTGCATTCATTCATTGGTTAGTCATACATTCATTCCTTTAGGAAATATAGGTAAATAGTTTCTCCTGTGCTGAGACTTGCCCTGGGAGATAAGCAATTTGGTCTACTGGGCCAGCAGGGCATAGATGCCACTGCAATATAATATATAAATATACAGATACAATAGTAAATCAGCTCTTCAAACCTAAATGCATTCTACACATTTTAGAATTAGTACCAAATACATGAGAGTGGATGGTATTTCCTTTCAGTTCCTTTTCTGGCTTGTTCCTTTTGGAAAGCTTCATGAACATTAACCTATGTGTCACAACTTACGTGATTTCAGCTACTTTGTATTTTCATCCTTTTTTTAAAAGAAATGAACTAGTTCTCAGATTTTATTTTGAAACCCTACCCATATTCCACATTAAACATAAAATTTTAAAAATCAGGACATACTGATAGTAAATTCAGTGAAGCAGAATTTTTAGCATACTTATGTTATTCAGAATATGGAAGTAAATGAAGTTATTTTTCTGTAACTAAAACGTTTGATCAACCACAACAGCAGCAAAACAACAACAACAACAACAACAAAGATCTGTAGGAACAAAGCTGGTATGTACGTGTGTATGGACTCAAATCATAGCATTTGATTAAGCAACACATTTTCACGAGATTGCGAACTCTTTAGAAGGTTAGCTATTAAGGCTTCAGTGGTTTTCTCTTCAGTAACAATGCAGGCTCCTCCATGGAAACATTATTAGCGTACTGAGAACTAGCAGTAGTTAATGTGAGTTCAAAGTTTGGCTTCAAGTTCTGGCTGTGTGACCTTGAGCAAATTCCTTAACCTTCAGTTTCTTCTGTAAAAAATCCAGCTACTAACATTTCCCATCTGGTAGTTGTATTAAACAAATGTCTATAAACCACTTAGCTTTGTGCCTGGTACTCAGTGAGCATTTCATGTCAGCCTTCCTTATCAGTCCTGCCTTGTTTTTCTATTCACTAATGCCATAGGGTTCCTTGAAAATACCATCTTACCACATTTTCCAATCATCTACAGAATGTGAAAAAGCCAAAATTATGCTCTAGGCTCTCAATAAGAACATCAACAGCCAGCACAATAACACAATTTGGCCTACATTGAAAAGTGTGTTTTTACTATTCTTTTTTTTTTTTTTTGGCATGCATAAAACAGTCTTTTATAATGGGAGGAAGTGTAGCATGATTTGAAAATCCATATAGAATTTGAGTGTGTTGACCCAGAAATAAAAGTAGAATTCTTCTTAGAGAAAATCTTCTTTTGTTTGTTTGTGGTAATGCTTTACTCAAGGTGTTTGGTAAGAGAAATTAAAGTTATCAAGAAAATGTTGAAAAGAAAACTCGGGGTAGACACATGAGAGAAGGGAGAAAATAAGGAGAGTGATACTGGAAACATCTTCTGTGGCTTTCAAAATAAAGACTGACCCCAGCCAGATTGAATGTGGGGAGCCATCAAAGTTATACACATTTCACATAGAGTGTTAAATATTTACCCTCCGAATCTAGTTAATTGGCAGTTGGAAGACAGATTGTTTTCATATTATTTTTCTGTTTGAGAGCAAGGTGTTAAATTGAGTGTCTCCACTTATTCAAGGCATTTTTTTTTTACTTATACTTAAGTTTAATATTAATAAAAATGACTAGTTATTTACTGAGCTTTTATAACTACTATACAATCGCTAAGTGCTCTACACATATTATCTCATTCAACACTCACAGACCTGTGTTAGTTTGACATGATTTGTATTTCCATTTTATAGACATAGAAAGGGAGGCATAGCTTGTTAAAGAACTTGTCCAGGAACCCCCAGCTAGTAAATGGGAGAGATAAATTTCAAACCTAGGCTTCCTGATAGAAGAATCAGCTATGCTCAATGGTTCAAAGAGCAGCAGGAAGTGAAAAAATGCTTAAGAAGATCATGATAAGCCTTTCCCAGCTCTCAGCCAGAAGTCAGGAAGAGGTGCAGAACCCTAACTACACAACAGGCTCTTAGTACACTCGAAAGCCAGTCAGTCTCCCACTTTTAATGCACCTCGCCTTTTATTTTTCATTGGATCATTTTGGGTAGCTATCAAGCGGGAGTGAAAAGGCATGCTCAGTGATGCATGCTTAAATTAGATTTGCTCTTATTGCTTTATTTACCCTGTCACAATAAATCATAGCATTTCCATCCTCTGGTTAACTGCATATTAAAATGACATGAGATGGCAACACTTCAGTGGGCAGAAAATTAAAGGAATGTTTTTTTTTTTCAGTGAGAAACATTTAACTTTCAACTCTATCTCCTTCTGAATGTATATGAGTGGCATTTAAAAAAAAAAAATCCCATTCTTAAGCCTTAATATCAATGGCCATTGTCAGGTAAAGAAATCAGTAATTGTTATGACAGACCAGTGAAACAAAATACAAATCAACTCAGGGAAAATGGTATTTTAAACTCTGTTCACTGATGAAATTTATGTTGTTGTGACAGGCTTTCAAATATATAAAGAGTTATTTTAATTCTCATAAGCCGGAGACTTTCTATTTTTCCAAAGATGCCTTGCTTACAGACATTCCTCTGTTAGTAATACCCAAGTGTCTATACCACCCCTGCCATTCATCATTTCCAACTCTTCGGGTCAGAGGGATATTTCGGAAAACTTACACACTACCTTTTGCTAAAATTTTCAAGTTGTTTTATTTCCCCAAATTTTCAAATACTTTATGGATATTGGCATCTTACACAATAAATAGTCCTCTGAAAAATTTACCCGCCATTCTTTTCTTTCAAGATGCTGGGTTTGTTTCCATTTTTTTCTCCAAATGGTAAACTAGATGTGAAGACCAACTCCTCTCTGGATAATATATTAACAACATGAATTTAAAAGACATAGCTAAACTTTTGGAAATCAAAAAAAATAGCAGAAATAAACATCTGTGAGGGTGAACAACAATGCCGTTAGCATCTGCCTGTGTTTGTCTGTATCTAGGATTCTAAAAACTGGGTCTTAGTAAACCAGGAAGAAAGTATTAAATGTATAAAATGATGGTAAATAATGTAAATGTTAAACATAGCATGAATCCCAACAACAAAGAAAACATCTAGGTTTTGTGGTTAAAGGAACCAAGGTAGAAAGAACTGAAGTCCAAGATTATGAGCTGCTGTGTGTTATTAGGAGGGGGGAGGGGAGAGCAGAGGTTTTAGAGTGAAATAATTTTCAGATCTTTGTATTGTCCAGGAAAAAAGGTAAAAATATTTATGCTTGAACATTTTAAGTGAATATTAAAATCCCAAAGGCAACCACAAAATTATGAAGACATAGTAAGTATAACTTCCATATTAGTTAAGAAAAAATAATGAAATATGGAAGGGAAACTCCATCCAAATAAATGGCCAAAATGAAGAAAGGGGGGGGGGGGAAGGAAATAGAAAACAAACATTATGGTAGAAAACAAATCATACATAACAGTTTTTATAATGTGATTTAAATGAACTGAAATTTTCAGCACACAAACAACAAAAATGATTTTGTTGCCAGGTGGACTGAGGGAACCTCAGGCCCTGAGGCCTCGATCCAGCGGGTCCAAATGATGTCGCAGGAGGCTCTTGGTCTGTCTTCTCAGGAGAAAGGATTCAAGGACAGAAACAACATAGCGGGGGGCGCCTGGGTGGCTGTCTTTAAGCGGCTGCCTTCAGCTCAGGTCATGGTCCCAGGGTCCTGGGATCGAGCCCCGCATCAGGCTCCCTGCTCAGCGGGAAGCCTGCTTCTCCCTCTCCCACTCCCCCTGCTTGTGTTCCCTCTCTCTGTGTCTCTCTCTGTCAAAGAAATAAATAAAATTGAAAAAAAAAAAAAAAAACTAAAAAACACAGTGGAAGAGCAGTCCAAGCAGCAAAGTTTATTAAAGCCAAAGTAAGCTCTGGAGATGTGAGAGCAGGTGAGCGGAAGGGAGAGTTTTGCCCACTGGGTTTTGGGTTTCTGTCTTTTGATAGCTGTTAACCAAAGGATGGAATATTCACTACTTGAGGCAGGGATTTCTTGGAAGCCGGGTGGTCTCTTCCAGGAATGTGGGTTCTGTTTTTTTTTTTTTTTTTCTAATTTGGTCATAGGTTTCTTGTCATGGCACCCTTAGGGAGGAGATTTTAGTATGGTACCGTAGTATAATGAAGAAACACTGTGAACTTTGGCCTACTTTGTGAGCCATCTTGGGCTGGTCTGGTTTGACCTGGTTTCTTATAGTTTAGTTTTAGAGTGCTGCCAGGATGGACCTCTGACTTCCTCATCGTTAGCCATGCCTTACTCTTTGCTGGCCTCCAGGCATCCTGTTAGAACTTAACTAACTGCCTACTCTTAACAATTTGAGGAATTTGGGGCGCCTGGGTGGCTCAGTTGGTTAAGCGACTGCCTTCGGCTCAGGTCATGATCCTGGAGTCCCGGGATCGAGTCCCGCATCGGGCTCCCTCCTCGGCAGGGAGTCTGCTTCTCCCTCTGACCATCTTCCCTCTCATGTGCTGTCTCTCTCTCACTCTCTCTCTCAAATAAATAAATAAAATCTTAAAAAAAAAAGAGTTGCTTTAAAAAAAACAATTTGAGGAATTTATATCTAAAAGCTAGAATGAATATTTCTAGAGTAAAATGGAAGAGGATATTTTTATAAGTAGGTTTAAAAGGATGTTTTAATTAAGATTAAGTGAAAAGGGGAACTATCAATAAATTTCACAATCTTACATTTAAACATTCTGTTTATTAATAAATACCAAAAGGACAAAAAATAAAAAGAAAATCCTTAAAAAAAGTAAAATACTTCCAACCCATTTTGCCTACAATTTACTCATATCCAGAATATATAAAAACTTTCTACGAATTAGAAAAAAGACAAATAAACCAGATGAAAAGTGAATAAAGGTGTAACTATAACTTCATAGAATGGGAAATACAAATGACCATTAAACACCCTCAACTATCTTGGTAAACAAAGAAAAAAAAGAAAAAGAAAATTTACACTTATCATATGGCAAAAACTTTAAAATCTGATAATAACAAGTGTTTTCAAGGATGGGTACCCCTGCGATCACTTATCTACATTTGATGGGCATATAAAATGATACAGCCACATTAGAAATCAGTGAGGCATTGCCTAGTAAAGTTAAACATGCACATATATACAACCTGATAATTAAATAGAGGCATATACGTATATACACACATCCATACTACACACACGCATGTGTTTATGTACACATGTATACATATCTGTGTGTATATATACATGCTGCAGAATACACACATGTTCATCAGATGACATGTTAAATAATGTCCCTTTTGGAAGCATTGCTAATAATAAAGAAAACACACACGCACATGCACCCAGACCCAGCACAAAACACTGGATGTCCATTTTCAGTAGACTAGATCAATATATTTTGGGTTATTCATACAATAAAATATCATTTAGTAGTGAAATTTATGAAATAAGACTGTGTCACATTATAAAATATTTGGTGATAACAGCTATTTTAAGTCTCACACTGTAGGAGTTTTAGAGGGACAAGAAATATCTTATTCTTCCACTGAATTCATCATGTTACAAACATAAGAGGTGATTACATACGTGTGTGTGTGTGTGTGTGTGTGTGTGTGTACGTGCGCATATACAGCAAGCACTGTATTTTGGAACCACTCTTAATCAACAGTAGGAAGTTTGCTTGGTCATGAAACCTGCCAGTTAAAGGTGAAAGACTCTTGAGATTTCAAGTAGAATTTTGAAGAAAAAGGGAAATATTTTTCACTGTCTATTGAATCACAAGGTAAATAATCCTCACATTAAAAGGACCAAAAGGAGCAGTGGAAAGTAGTGAGTGATTTTTATTCAGAGTCAGATAGAGTTTTCTATTTCATAGCATTAACAGCATTTTAATTGTTAAACACAGTAGAATGAAATAAAGCCAATATACCAGATATTAATAGCCATGAAAATCATTATTTCCACAAAAACAGTAATAGAAAACTATTAGATTATTTTTTACAAGCAAATTTTGGTGCCGGATGAATTTTTTCCATTATTACAATAAATGGATTTGATGACTTAGAAGTGATAATTTAAGCAAGGTTTAAGTAATGCTCAGCAAAATCATTTGCTTTGTTATTGCTGGGGGGGAGGCAAGTGGGTGTACAAATTTCATTTGTATTCAAAACGTATGCTCTTTCACTGGTAATGTATCTTTCTCCTCCAATGCTGTCCAAGGATTTTACCAGCATCTTATCTTCCTTGGCTTGTCTGTGGCTGGTGTCATTTGAAATATCATAACTTAAACTTCTGCTTTTCCATTCAGTTAAGAGCAGATGTTGCTTATGATTTTGTGTAGTACCCTATCAAGAACAAAACAAAGCTCAGTGTCACACAGGATGATTTCGGATTCTATTGTATTCCATTATCACCTTTCTGGTTATATTTTAATTACCCCTGTACTTTTTGGAGTAGAATGCTACACACTAAAAGTCAGTTTGAACATTTTGATACAAGTGCTGTGTTCTTAACTGACTTTCTTTTGTAACAATATTAGAGTGAAATTTATGTTTGCTGTTGGGGAAGTCAAAAAGACTCCCAATGTTCAGATGCATAAAATGCCTTCAAAGGCTGGTGGAGGACCAAGAGCTCTGCTAAGTGCCTCGCTGGCTCCTGGCCACACGGTGGGTGGGAGCAGGTTACTCAGCTTCTTGCAGCCCGGGCTCTGATATACATTACAGAGCGAGCATCAGAGGGAAATTATTGATCAGAGATGATTTTTCTCTCAGAGAGAGACGGGCTTTCACTACCTTTTGGCCTTGTTAGTGAAACTAGTCAGTAAGAAAAATGTACATTTCATTTCAGGGTTACAGCAGAGAAGGAAAATATTCCTCATTTGGCACCATTAGGTTCTGGTGGGATGTGCTCAGAACTACCGTTTCAGTGTAATTAATGGACCAGCTTGTGGACTCTGATGACTGGCTTAGTTTTCCCCTCCACCAAATACAGAGGTTCTATAATCAGTTTCAAATCGAAGCACTAACTTCAGTTGGCAGTACAGTTTTCTACATTTGAGAAAAAACCTTACCATGGAAGCTTGTGTTTAGGCTAAGCTTAGAGTTGTAGTATAAATGTAGTATACACCAAACATAGGTCTTACTCTCGAAGATCACAGTTAAATCTTGCCCTTTTTAATATAACCACTTTGTGACAGTGGGAAAACCTTGGTCCAGAAAGTGAACACGGCGAGGCAAAGATTCATGCCTGCAGGATCTTCCCCGGAGCCCTTCACAAAGCAACTTGTAGTCCCATGTTCCACGCTCTTTCCAAACAGGGCAGTTTCCAAAAGCTAGACCAGATTCTCTGACTTGCTGCCTTCAAAATCCATGAACTGAGCCTCGGAATGGATTCTCCGGGCACTACAGACCAAAAATAGCCTTTAGAAAGCTCTTTCCTTCTATCAGTTCAATCTGCTCTGTGAAACTCTGGCCAGCTAAAATGCTGGGTATTTCCTTGGACACAGGAGCCAAGGAAGAGCGACCAGCAGTATTTGTGGACAAACATACTGTCATTTCTATAGGAAATCGTATCTAAATGGAAAAAACAAAACACAACGAAAAACCCTGACTTCTTTTTGTGTTTACCATTTCTCCTTGCACCAAGTGCACACCGCATAACACCACACACATGCACACACACACACACACATACACACACACACATGCACACACCCCGTTAATTAGATTAATATTTAAATTAACATTCATATTAGTTCTAGGAAAACAACAGAGCGTGTGTTGAAGATCACCTGTCTGATATTATTAATAATAAAAATAGCTCACTGAAATTCTTTCTTTTGATATAGTCCTTGTACTACATGTGCCAAGATGCCTTACCCTCAGCAAATGTCTCCTTTATGAAGGAGATGCGACTGAATTGCAATTATAGATGCAACTGAAACCAGTTAAGATGGTTAGAAGTTACAAACGATCTTTCTCTACTTACACGTATTGTCTCGTTTGAGTCTTCAGAGTGTACACAAATTATTTGTCTTTACCGTTTTCAGAAATGTTAAGACTGCTCTACTTGGAAGAGCGAGAGAAGTTATTTCTATTCTATCTATGGTGCTGGCCTAATCATTTCAGAAAACACAATTTTCCTTATTAACCTCTCCATATAAGGTCTTACAAAGAAATGACAACAGGGAGATACCAAGGAATTATTTTCAAGTTTTGTGCAAGTAAAATAAATTTGAAGTCACATACACGTACAAGCAAATGGAGTCATGGTGGCCCCTTTACTCCCACCCATCAATTTTCCACCCTAGCCTGGAGATATTTCTACTGGTCTGTAAGGCTATCAGTCTTGAATTCAGTCCCCAAACGGAATGCTCGTCTCCGGTGAAAACACTGCCAAACTCCCTGCAAGCTCAAGGAAACACAAGGTGAATGCTTCATTTCACTTATAAAATGCCACGCGTATATAGATTGTGATCAATGATGATCTTATCTATGTTTTTCCACTAGGAAAAACATAATATTAAGAATTTAAAGGAAATTATGGAGCTTTAAAAATGTGTATTGGCTAATTACAAACCAGAAGTTAAAATGGTGAATATATAAATATTAAATGTAAATAAGAAGTATGATAAATATAGATACATAAATATTTCACGTACTACTTTACTCATATCTGAGACCAATTATTGCATCTTTAAATTTTCATTTATATGTTTATATATGTATAAAAATACAAATATTTTACCTACTACTTTACTCCTATCTGAGACCAATTATTGGATATTTATTTATTTATTTTCAATGATTGGATCTTTAAATTTTCATTGTAAAAGTTGAGGCAAGTAAAAAAATAACATAAAGTAATGCAAAGATGTCTGGCTCAGGAATAAAATAAGAGTAATGTGAAGTATTTGGTAGCAATTATCATCAAAGACAAACATTTTGTTGACTTCTCTGAACACTTTTCCTCATTTCGTTTTGCCTACTTATTTTTTTCTAATTCTTTCTGATTTTGTTGCCTCTTCCTCCTTACTCTTTTTACTCTATGCCTCTGTTCCTCTCTAGAAATTCAGTTTAGGTCATGGATGTCCTAATAGGCATGCAGTAAGTAAATAAGACTTCTTTTGAACAGTTTTATACAAGACTGATGGAATTGTTGGTGTTCCAGAAAATATCAAAGAAATAAACATTCTTCATTTCAGGAGCTTTACATAGGAAATCTAGTGCAGAAAATCAAAGTGCTTTTTGAAGGGTTTGGATTAGTTACCTCTTCGAAGTGACAAATTACCCTAAACTTAGCAGCTTAAAAACCATAGACATTCATTATTTCACAGGCTCAGCAGTCAGAAATTCAAGAGAGCTAAACTGGGTACTTCTTACTCAGTGTTTCATAAGATGTACTCAAGCTGTGGCCTTGTCATGTATGACCTTTATTATGTTGAGGGTGCATTCCCTCAACAGGGTACAATGTTTTGTTGAGAGATTTTATCATAAATGAATGTTGCATTCTGTCAGATGCTTTTTCTGCATCTTTTGAGATAATCCTAGGATTTTTATCATTCATTTTGTTATTGTGATGTATCACATTGACTGATTTGTGGATGTTGAATCATCCTCACATTCCTGGAATAAATCCTGTTTGATCGTTGTGAATGATACTTTTAAGGTATTGTTGAATTTAGTTTGCTAATATTTTCTTGAGGCTTTTGGCATCTATGTTCATCAGGCTTTTGGCATCTATGTTCTTGTGGCATCCTTGTCTAGTTTTGGTATCAGGGTTATGCTGGCATCATAAAATGAGTTTACAAGAGTTCCTTCTATTTTTTTGAAAAATTTGAGAAGGACAAGTATTAATTTTTCTAAATGTTTGGTAGAATTCAACAGTAGAGCTTTCACCTGGACTTTTGTTTATTGGGAGGTTTTGGATTACTGATTCAATCTCCCTACTAGTAATTGCTCTGTTCAGATTTCTTATTTCTTCATGAATCTAGGAATTTATACATTTTTTCTAAGTTGTCCGATTTGTTGGCCTATCAGTGTTCTTAGTAATCTCTTATTATCCTTTACATTTCTGTGGTATCAGTTGTAATACCTCCTTTTTCATTTCTGATTTTATTTATTGAGCTCTCTCTTTTGTTTCTTGGTGAGCCTAGCTAAGGGCTTGTCAATTCTGTTTATCTCTTCAAAGAACCAGCTCTTAATTTCATTGATCTTTTCTATTGTCTTTTTAGTATTTATTTCATTTATTTCTGCTTTAATCTTTGTTATTTCCTTCCTTCTACTAACTTTGGGCTTCATTTGTTCTTACTTTAGTTCTTTCAGGTATAAAGTTAGGTTGTTTATTTGAGACTCTTTTTTCTTGAGGTAGGCATTTCTCAGTATGAACTTCCTTCTTAGAATCTCTTTTTCTACATCCCATAAATTTTGATATGTTATATTTCCACTTTTAGTCATTTTAAATCAATTAGAGTTATACCTTTTCCCAAAAAACACTTAATTTTAGGGGACCCTAGGCAATCTGCCTAATGGAATGTTTCTTATTCTATACTTATATATTGTTTCCACATTGTATTTACTGTTTCCACAGTGTCTATATGCTCTGTATTTCTGTAAATTGGAAATTAAATCTAGAGCTTTGGTTAGTTAGCCAGCATATAGTACATCATTAGTTTTTGATGTAGTGGTCATCTTTCAATTAAACATTTTTGCAAGAATACTTCATATATTGTATATATTGTATAATATATACAGATAGATATTTAGATATAGAGATAGATGATAGATGATAGATAGATGATAGATAGTATAACATCAGAAACACACAATGACTGGTTTTCCTATTATCTTTTTAGGACTATTTGACTATGGAGCCTCAGTAAGTCTTAGCAACTGTTCTAGGTATGAAGAATAGAAAGAACAAGGCAGGCCAGGCCCCTACTCTCACAAAACTCTCAGTCAAGTGGAAGGAGGTAGAAAATCTGCAAACAAGATAATTTTAAATATTGTTAAGTGAATAAAGATAGTAGACTATGATGATAATTATGATAGTTTTGTAGCAATTATATCACATGATGATTATTTAATTACATATATAAGCAATACATAAGCTTATTGTGAGATTTTGTTATGCAAACTTTTAATATAAACATTAAGTAAGCAATATAATGACATTTCTAGTCTCACCATGATTAAAAAAAACCCTCAAACATTTAAGATAAAATTTATTAAGTTTTCAAGTATACTATTAGGAAAACATGTAAAAATGATGAGTGGCTATTGTTATGTAGTCTATATTAAAATTTGCAGTAAAGCGGTTTCATAAATATATGATTTATACACAGATTATATTTGCTCTGAAAGGTAGGTGCTAAAGGTTATGATAAAGTCATCTATATGACGTCATTATTTCCTCCTCCTTGTCTGAGTTTTAATTTTACTTCTCCTTTGATTCAAGTGCAGTCGATTTTAACTTGGAGAATAATTACTACAGCTCATGAGGTACTTGAATCTCTCCAGTTTTGAAAGATAAACTTTTAGACTTCTATGTAGAGAAAGTTGGCCTTAGAATTCTTATATCATGAGTAACTGAACACCTCTGATTAGGAGTCACGAGGCAGGAGGCGTGGGGATTAAATAAGAAGTTCACGGTGTCTCACTTTCTTCCCCAAGTCCAGATGGGCCTCAGAAAAGTAAGAACGTTAATTGTGGGTGAAGCGTCATAAATTAAAGGCAACTCTTACTCTCTTTCTTGAGTCTTAGGGTCCCTCTTCCTTGTGCACCTGCTCTATGACATCCTCTCACTTCAGACATATTTTTCTCTGTGGGTTAGGTAAAACAAATTTAATGTATTATGAGAGTTTTCTCTATGCCCCACTCCTCATGTCCTGCTCCAACCCACGAAGACAGATACGCTTCTTCCAAACGTGTAACTTACAGAGCTTTCCTTGTGTTTATTGAAACAAGGAAGAAAAAAGATTTGATAAAGTCTTGAGAACTAGAGCATTTTATATATGAATGATGCTGCATAGGGAAGAATTAATAATGGAGCTACAGCCATGTGGCACAGAATCACCTTGGAAAATGATGGAGCGAGAGGGAGGATTGATTTGTAGCTATAGACATGATCAGTGTCACTTTGGGAAGAGAGTGTGGAAATGAGGTGATTAGAAAGTCTCCAAATTTTTTACGTAGTAAAATCCTTTTCCCCATCAGGCACTCCCAAGGACCTGTATTAAAGTATTACATTGGTTTTCTTTGCTTTGGGGATTGGATTTGTAATATTTTTATTTTAGAGTCACACTATGCTGAGTCTAGTCCCAATTTGGCCTTGTTTATATCCAGGAAGTATTTGCTTCCCTCCGCAAATGACAAAAAACAGCTATGTCTTCTCCCAGTTTAATCATCCAAAAACTTAATAACAAAAGTCATTTTTTGTAGTCCCTATTCCTAAGAAAGACTATTGTTTGGCCCGTTTTTGTTAGTTGACGCTTCTTAGCATCATTACCTGTTATTGGTGTTGGGGAACTGGGAGTAAGGTGCAGAAAAAGGAGGGAGAAATATTTATTAGTATGATATTACTAAAAGGGCTTACTTATTTGGGTGGGTGGGAGCCCAGTTCTTAAAAGATCTTCTATGATGCCCTGACAACTTACTATTTTTTCAGCTGTGTCATATTGTTTCCTTAGGTAGTATTTCCCATCACTTTCTCAGAATTCTTTATTATCTGCAAAACAGATGCTGGAAATCATTAGATTTCAACCTTGTGGATGTTTTTCCATATAATACTTGATAGTCTTTCTTTCTACTTCTTTTTACTTCTAGTTGTTTCTTATTCAATTACACCACACTGTCCAGATATTAAAGTATCATTTTCATTTTCCTTTAGTCAGTACTCATTTCAAAACCCTTAATGATTCTCTGCCCATTACCATAAAATCATCAAGATTTATCAGTGAAATCCTGGCCTAATTAGACCAGACTAAACCCTCACTGTGGGCTAGATTCATCCTATGCCCCAGACACATTGTATTTCATGTTTATAGTTTCCAGCTCAACCTCACAGTTTTCAAAGATTTCTACATACAAAAAAAATGAAACTAAAGTTTTTTTTTTAACTAAAAAAGACCTCCGAGTAATCCAAGCCAGTTTCTTTATTTTTCCTACAAAGAAACATTAGACCACAGTGTTTAATTGGCTACCCTAAGATCCCATGGGATAAGAGTATAAGTTTTCTGATTCTCAAGTAACCACATCACAAGCATGCAGCACCAGTAACCCTTGTCTCCTCTTTTTGTTCTCAGCTCATGTTAAGCAGCTCATTTATTTATAACTAATGGGGAGGGGGGGGAAGACAAGGTAAAATTAAGTCAGAACAACTGCATGGATTCTTGATTTCATATTATGTTTAGATGACAGATATCAAGAAAAGCAGGCTATGTCCCAAATCCCATCTGCCCTTGTAGCAGAGAAGAAGACCTCGCTGAAAAGTGAGGATTTTGATACCACAGAAGACCAGAGTTGAAAAGAATGAGGTAAAAGTGTTCATAGACTAAGAACCAAAATGTCCACACCAGCGAAGAAGCAACAAAGTATTACAAAGCATAAAAATATCAAAATATAACATTAATTAACAAATTAAATTATCTTAACCAAAATCCTTTAAAGATTCCAGAAAATGATAATAAACTTGGACAAAATAGACACAATATTTGGGACTTCCACCAATGACATAAACATCTTGCTTATTCAAAGCAGTGTAAAAAGTTTCAAGGAATAAATGATGTAACCTATACCAAGTGAATGGGCAAATTAAGCCCAACATTCTGAATATGCCAGATAAAAGGCTTTTGGCTATGTTGTTAAAATTATACAGGATTCAGCACAAGGAAAAACATCACCTACTAGATTTAGTGTTCATTAGGGGCTATGTAGAAGCAGGTACTCATGAGAGATCATCCTTTCAGAGAATTGTTTTTATTCATTCTATCAGGAATGGATAACCCATATGAGAGAGTGAGAAGAAGTTAGACCAAAGAGGAAGTTTGGGTAAAGATTATAAATTACTTGTCTATCAGGTTATTGTATCTTAATTCTTAATTAGATGCTGGCAAGATACTTCGTTCCGCTTAGCCTCGGTTCATTAGTATATAAAATAGAAAAAAATCAGACATGGTTTTCAGAGTTTTAAGGATAAGTTTAGGTATAATATGTATAAGAATAGACTCATATTATGTGGCATAAATAATAATAAGTATTATTTGTGAAAAAATATAGAACCACAAAAACTTTTTATTGATTTTAGTAGTAAATTTAGTATTTTTAAGAATTCCATTTTTGTTGAATATGGTAGAGAAAAAGTATTCTCTCCTATGGTACACAAAATGACCCCCCAAAATTCAAGTTATCAAGAAGAAAAATATCAGTTCATCACAATCCTGATGAGAAGTCTACGGAGAATAACAGTCAAATACAATACAACTTTGGCCAAATTGAAAGAAATCCCTGAAAGGCAAGACAATCCTCTTCAAATATGTAAAAAGATACAAATTAGGTACCAGAGCTCTAACTGATTAAACTAATAGTTCTTTACTTAAAATGGGGGAGTTCAGAGTCCAAGTTAGTCATGAGACTTCAACTGAAATTTATTATACACCGAAGAGTGGCAGGCAAGATAAAATTTAAAAAGAAGGTGAGTGGTCATACACTCTTTACAATAAGCAGTAGACAAATTTCTAGATAAAAAGAGAAGGAGCAAGAAAAACCTCAGATCAGAAGCCATCCAAGGTTAGGTTACATAATATAATTAATAATAATAATAATAATTTACTACAAGAAAAATCCACTAGGCAAAGGATTTCTCTGTGTGCCTTCTGTGCTCTGTGGATGGAAGGGACCCATGGATTACAGGGGTGACATGCCCCCAAGGAAGAGGTCAAAGATTTCCTGGATATGATACCAAAAGCACAGGCAACAAAAGTGAAAATACACAAGTGAAATTGCATCAAACTAAAAAGCTTCTGCACAACAAATATCTTTGCTAGGCCACTAGGTTGCCTAATAGGATGTTTTTATCAGCTTACTGAGATATCTTTTCCCATTTGTTTTTTCTTAAATTCCACACATGAGTGAAATCATATGGTATTTGTCTTACTCTGACTGACTTATTTCACTTAACATCATACTCTCTAACTCCGTCCATGTCATTGCAAATGGCAAGATTGCATTCTTTTTGATGGCTGAGTCATATTCCATATACACCACATCTTCTTTATCCATTCATCAGTCGATGGACACGAGCTTTTTACATAATTTGGCTATTATTGATAATGCAACTCTAAAAATTGGGGTGCATGCACCCCTTTGAATGAGTATTTTTGTATCTTTTGGGTAAATACCCAGTAGTGCAATTGCCGGATCATAGGGTAGTTCTATTTGTAACTTTTTGAGGAAACTCCATACTGTTTTCCAGAGTGGCTGCACCAGTGTGCATTCCCACCAACAGTGCACAGGGGTTCCCCTTTCTCTACATCCTCACAGGCACTTTTTGCAGTCAAAACCACAAAAAAAGGCTCAAACTTAAAGACCATTTACTCACACACACACACAAACTCCCTTAATGGAAGCCTGCAAACCATAGGGTAGTGTTGATCTGTCTTCTGTTTTTTCATGGTGGTACATAACACAGACCCCCGCTGACTGCATTTTCTGTTAAACCCCTCTATCGATGTATTTTTGCTTGTGTGTTGCATCTATCTTTACTCCTGCTCTCCCCACTTCCATTTTATTTTTTTTTCCACAGCAGAATGGACTTGAATAAAACTGCACTTTTTCAGAGTGTAGCAAGCGTTAGAAAATACTACAAAGCAGAGTTAAGGCAGAATTTCCTATGAATTACATTATCACTGAAGCAGGAGAAAGAGCTAAGTGGAGCACTGCCCAGTCTCATTCGTCTTTAAAGAATAGGAAACTCTCGCCCACCTGCCAGTGAAGTGGAAGGCAGGGAAAATGCATATTAAAATAATATATTTCATAAAGATAGTTATTTAGAAGTACCCATATCCCAAGCCTATTTATCATAATGTGGAAATAATTTCTGATAGAGGTATAAATGTCCACATATGCCCTATAATGTGCAGTCTATGAATTCAAATCAGGCATTGCCAGAAAGATAGAGCTTTTTTAAACTCAGAGTGAAATGTAAGATGGTTTTCTTCCTGGTTTTTCATAGCCAAATTGCTTGAGGTAATACAAAACAGCATTTTATTTTCTAATTACATTTCTAGGAGAGCAGTCTCCAACTCGTGACTTTGACTACTCCTCCTCGAGAGGGTTGTGCAGGAGAACTGGGTCCAGGATGGGACCTGCTCTCACCAAGGTGTCCACATCCTGCAGCTATATATGGATCTCCAACAAGCTGCTTTCTTTTAGACCTATTACTTCCATAATGGGATTCGTTGCTTTCCTAAGCAGCCCTTGTAATTTTCAGCAAGGTCCTTTAACTCACTTAATGTGAAACATTTGTTCATGCCTAATTTGTCTGAGCCCAGCCATGTTTGTGTTTTCCTCGAGTTGCACAAGGTTGACTGTGGGGGTAGAACTGCCTGCCTCCAGTGACTACATTCCTCACTGAATTACAGTAATTACCTGGGGTTGCATTTGGTTGCTGCTCTCCGCAGTGGCCCTCCACGACAAGGTTAACAAGCAGAAGGCAACTGAACATCAAAAGATAAGTGCCTCATCACACACAAGCAATTGTTGACAGTGTGATTTTTCCCTCCCATAATTATGATAAGGTTCCATAATGGATTCAGCTGTAAAATGCCCTTGGAAATAAAATCCAGCATCCATAATTAAGGGATCATTTTAATACAGTGGTAGTATTTTTCTGTGAGTCCTGATATTGAGATTATCCTCTGCATCTTTAAAATCTTGGATAACCCCACTTTTATGGAACCCTGATAAATCTCACCTTATTGTGAGCCCAATTCAGACTCACATCTTACTCTCCTTGGATTGGTAGCTTTATTCAAAGTGAAAGAAAAACATTCTTTGGCTATAATTCAAAATGATAACTTAATTCTTTTTTTTTTAAGATTTTATTTATTTATTTGACAGAGAGAGACCAATAAGAGAGGGAACACAAGCAGAGGGAGTGGGAGAGGGAGAAGCAGGCTTCCCGCTGAGCAGGGAGCCCAACACGGGGTTCGATCCCAGGACCCTGGGACCATGACCTGAGCTGAAGGCAGCCACTTAACTCTGACTGAGCCACCCAGGCGCCCCAATAACTTAATTCTTTTTAAAGATTTTTTTTCTCCTAACTTGGGACATCAAAACTGATCTTATTGCCTGTGTACTATCAACGAGACCATTTATTTTATTTTACTTTGTATTTATGTACGATTCAAATTAGTCCCTACCTGTCTCTGCCTCTTGTATCTGTCAAGGCTAGAAGACTTTTTTTTTTTTTTTTCAACTCTAGCATTACGATGACCTTAAACTCTTAGCTGTGCAATTAGATTGGAAAACTAACCTTTAAATAATTTTTAGATTGGTGACAAGTGCATAATAAGCAAGCAGACATTTGAGTTTTAGAATAATCTTCCTTTGAAGTTTCATTGTAAAACTGTACATATATTTTATCATTACACATATTTTAATGAAGTATGATGTGGAATATATAAAATGTTCTTCCAGGGGAGAAAATTAACATATTTTTAATATGTATGCATCTGGTGCATACATATGGAAGATAGATCACACACTTTATTTATATTACTAACTGTATACAGTCACATTGCATGATATTATTTCTATTTTAGAAACAAAATCTTGAGCTGAGAGTTTTGAGTAAATGCCAACAGTAAATATGTTCCATAACTATTTCCCAAGCTTTTAAAAATCAACCTGATAAGTACTTTATTAAGGAACTGTGGTCTTGAAATATAATTTGATTATATGTGGTCATTCATCCTAAAGAAATGACATTTTATAGAAAAATGACTTGAGAACTGATAGCATATGACCAAGCTCAGAGGGAAATTATATTTCACTTTCTAGTTTAGAAATCAGGGAATGAAACTTTAATTTGCTTTTTTTGGGGGGGGGATATGTGTGTATGTGTGTATGTGATTTTCCTTAAGGGAGGATCATCATAAAATTCGATAAAACAGCATTAAAAAAGATATTTCATTTATCATGGGCTTCAAAGGAATTTCAGATGAAATATTTCAATGAAATTATCAGGTAAAATGACATAGAACAGGTTAAATTTCCACAAATGTATCAAATGGGTTATGAACTAACAAGAAATGAGCTAAAGTAGATAGTTATAAGAAAAAAGAAGCAATACAAATAAAAATTAACCATGGAACAAAAAAAAATCAACATATACCTTAACACATTGTGGAGAGAGTCACTTATTTAAAATTTCCAGAAAACAGTCCCTGGCTTTTTTTTTTTAATATGGTTTAGCTAGTGACAAGCTCCCTTTGATAAGGACAGATAACTAAGTTGTTTGTTCTTTATAATTGCAATCTATATTTAGAGTCTTTTTGCTCTGATATACTGTGGAGGCGTAAACAACATTAGGGCTGAGGCTTGACCATTTTCATATACAAGACCAAATATCACATTTCCATTTTACAAAAATAAAACGCTGTTGTCCTTTGTGTCATAATAAAGCCTATAAAATAGATTTTTTCTTTTTCCTTTCTTTTAAGATTTTATTTATTTATTTGACAGAGAGAGACACAGCGAGAGAGGGAACACAAGCAGGGGGAGTGGGAGAGGGAGAAGCAGGCTTCCCGCGGAGCAGGGAGCCCGATGCGGGGCTCGATCCCAGGACCCTGGGTTCATGACCTGAGCCGAAGGCAGACGCCTAACGACTGAGCCACCCAGGCGCCCCAAGATTTTTTTCTTTAGCATAAATAAAAGCAGTTTAACTGTGTGTGTAATTTTGAATAACAATCTCAATGTAAAGCGGAAATAGCTTTGTGACTTAACATCGCTTTGCTTTTGTTGAAATTTCTATCCTAAGGAATAAATACATTGTCCTCTGTGGAAGAATTTCCCCATTAACATAGAAATTTTATAAAATGGGTCAGAACGAAAAAAATAAATAAATAGTATTACAATTCAAACAAAATGGGCTGCAAACCAAAGAGCAATGTTGTGATTTTTAAGAGTAATTTCCATTAATCTATACTTTTACTAAAATTTATGAAGTAAAATCATTAAAAGAGCACCTGGGTGGCTCAGTCAGCAAAGTGTCAGAATCTTGCTTTCCGCTTAGGTCACGATCTCAGGGTCATGGAATCCAGTCCTACGGATGCTCCTCGCTCAGGGTGGACTCGCTTGAGATTCTCTTTCTCCCTCTCCCACTGCTCCTCCCCTACCCCCCAACTCGCATGCTCTCTTGCTCGCTCTCGCATAAATAAGTAAGTAAGTAAATAAATAAATAAAATATTAAAAATTAGAATATCGTTATAGATAGAATCAAAATAATAAAGTTTATATATGCAAAATGAATATTTATCATTAACTTGCCTACGTGGCAATAGATATTGACAGAAATATTTGAGTGAATATTGGCCAAGTCATTGAATTGTGAAGATTCTGTAACAATTTTATCTCTGGTAAGCCACATGGAATAAAAATCAAGGATTTAGTACATTCCGGAACTTTTTAAACACATGTCACTTATTTCTCAAAATCATCCCGTTAAACAGATATTTCTTTATTAATTATGTGCAGGAGCACATGGCCCGGAAAGGTTAAATAACAGGCACTATATCCCAAGCATTGTAATGGGAAACTTGAAGATTTCGCCCCGGGTCTATCTGGACTAACAGCATGTGTTACGTCCTCTCTCAAACATTTTGAGGATAAGCATAATTGAGTAATGAATAGGTGTTTTCTTAGGAGAAAAGATAAGCCTTTAAAACATAATACTCAGTGAAAGAAAACAGTCACATATTTTATGATTGCATTTCCATGAAATATCTATAATAGATGAATCCGTAGAGACAGAAACACAGGTTAGTGGTCTCTGTGGTTTGGGGGTATAGGGGAATTAGGAGAAACTACTTAATGGGTTCAGGGTCTTACTGGGGAGGGACAGAAATGTTTTGGAACTAGAGAGAGATTGTAGTTGCACAGCATTGCAAATGTACTAAATGCTGCTTAACTGTTACTTCAAAATGGTTAACTTCATGTTGCATAAATTTTATCTTAATAAATTATTTTTGAAAAGAAAATATAACATGACAGAGCACATTAGAATCCAGTTCTACAATTATAACAGTTAATTCATTCAAATACATACAACCCTGCCTCCTTCTGCACACGCACATTCCCAAAGTTAATATCAACATTAAGCTTTTTCATAATAAAGCAAATACTAATGTAGGATAAACACAGGCTCCTAGGCTGTTCTCAGCATAGGAACTGTACATGTGACTCACTGTGAATTATATCTGCAGCACAAAACCTGGCAGAACACTGTAGCAGAATTTGGAGAATTCACTTTTGAAACTCAAAATCAACATAAATTATTAATTTTTACAAAGACAACATATACATTTCACAGTTTTACCAACGATTTTAGCTATGATGGTTCAACGGCATATTGCTAAGCTTAACTCAAATATAGTCTCCGTACTTCGAAGATAGGAGAAGAGCGGGTAAATTGGATTAAAATTTGAAATATAGCTCTTTGATGAAACTTGAATTCTTTGGCACCATCTCTCACATAATAGGCCATTTTATTACTGCACATGGGTTATTTACACTATAGTTTATCTCAGTCAATGATGCCTTTTTATTTTAGATAGCCCTATAAGCATCAAACTATTCTGTTACATATAATCAGCTACATTTTGCTGCTTGATTAAAAACGAGATTTCATCTTTCATTGGATGACACTTTAATGAAGAAAAAGAGAACGTTGTTGTCCATTAGAAAATGCAGGTAACAAATAGTTCTTACAGATGCCAAGCCTTGGTAAAATATGAGCAGTCAGGAAAAATTCCAAATGCAGAAGAGCATTACTCCACTATCTTATGGGATTCCACAGAACACAATTAGTCGTGTTTATGGCTTTTATTGGACACAAGCAATAAAAGAATTATAATCCCTCTGACCTCCTGTCAGACAGCTTTTATTCTTTGAGCCATTTTGTCACCTCTGGCATTGGAACTCCAAGTATGAACCAAGCACAAAACATAAACCCGTCAACGACTGCATCCTGAAAACCAAAAGATCCCACAGATTTTAACCTGGAACAAATTTGACCTGTCTTATGAAATTAACTAAATGAGAACAGGGTGATCCATTCAAGGTAGAATAAACAAAATGGAAAAATAAAATGCCCCTTCTCCAAATACACTCAAATATATTCAGAAATCACTTTCCATCAAACACAACTTATTTACACACAGAGTGCTTCCTGCCTTCCCAAGCCATTAGTAATTTAGAGAACAGGTCGTCATGGGGAATAAGCCAAAGTCCTCCCGCTCCCGACATTCCCTGTTCCTTTCTGGCTTCTCTCTCTTCTTCCTGGTCTCCTTTGCTTTCAGCCATCCGCCAGCAAATCTGTTTTGAACTTTTGGGATTGTCTGATGTTTCAGCAGGGTGGTTTTTAAACAGAACTTTCAAATCTTAGCTACATACCAACTTTAAAGGTCAATGTAAAAATAATTTAAAGTATAAAGTCTTAAAAAGGGGTGAAAAGATTCCCCAATTCTGCTCAGTCATCTCTGCAATAGTGCAAAAACACCTAATAAATAGCAAAACCTGGGAAAGGTCAAAATGGAAATTATTAATAAATGCTAAATAACCCAGAGCCAGTGCCAGCAATACATAAAATGATGAAATACCAATTTAAAACCACCATGTGAAGCAAAAAATCTTTATATTTAATTGAAAATGTCCATAAGAGGAAGAAATAAAACAAATTTTCTAAGCTACAGCTTTGCAAGCCTTGATTACTAGATTGCTGTCAGGAATACCATTTATGCTTAGGAACTTGCAATGCTTAAAGGGTTTTTATCTTTCATAGATTGCTGTATATACCTCACTAAAATAAATGAACTAATTCATCAGGTGACCTAGAATTTTTGCAAAATTTAGCTAATAAATGAGAGATGAAAGAGTAATTTCTAAAAAAGAGCTTGGAAATTTTTGTCTCTAACCCCAAACTGGTGGACGCTGGTTGCTCTCTGACTCAAGGTCATGAACACCATAACACTACATATTCTAGCTGTATTTATAGGTTTCTTCAAAGTCATGCAAAAACTTAAAATTTATTATCTGATGCAATGCTAAGCTTCAGATGGTTTCTAGAGCTTTTTTACACATGTCTTTATAATAACCTTAGAAAATGCTTATGCTTACGTTTTTTACTAAAAATATCTACTTGTGTACTTACTTATCATTAGTATTTAGTAACCTGGTATACTATTACTATTTACTCTATCATTTCTGTTTGTGTTTGTATTTGAAAATAGCTTAATAAACTAAATCAGAATGTGACTATGGGTTGTTTTTGTTATTTAAAAAGATACCTCAAATTGAATGTAAATGGCTCATGACAGTATATATATATATACATATATATGTATATATATATATATATACACAATATATATAATAATCTTGTTAGAGTTGCTTTACTCATACTACTATATTTCCTATTTTCTGATTTTTCAAACTCCCTTTATTTCTTTATTTCATTCTTTGTTCTTCCTGAAATATTTTAATTTGTTGGGTGAATTATAAAATCTCACCAAGACCGATAAAGCTCAGATGCCTGGAGAATAAATGAACTTCCCTATACTGTAAAGAGTAAATTAGATAACTGTAAAATCATAAAAAAATGTCCATGGCCTGCACACACAATGGTAAGTGGCAGACTATGAAAGTGTCTTCATAACTTCTAACTAAAATTTTTTTGGACCCATTTTTATTGTTTTTCTCTTCAAGCGTGACTACTGAAATGAGATCTGGAAGGGATAGTATTTAACGAAAACCCAGAGTTTTAATGATGAATGTTTTAAATAACAAGGATAAGAAGATTTATTGTGATTACATTTAAACATTTTCCACAGTGGGTACCCTTGGGGGAAATCTGCATTCTATGCAGTAATTAAAATGCCGCACATGTTATAATGAATAAAACAATGTAGAAATATCTCTTGGCTGTATAGTTGTAGCATCTATTTAGTGGTACAAAAATCTGTGAAAAAATAGGGTTAATCATTAAGTGCTGATTCACAATTTAGAAAAGTGGTATATAGGATGATGAATAAAGTAAAAATAAAACGAATCAGTAATAATAATATAATCAGTAATAATATAGAAATGACATCCTACTTTCCCACCCCTAGAGACTATGAGAATACTATAAGCATTTTTTAAATTATAGAAGTAACATAGCATATAATGTATTATACATTATATGTTTAAAAAAAAAAGTAGTAGGAAGGGAAAAATGAAGGGGGGGAGAAATCAGAGGGGGAGACGAACCAGGAGAGACGATGGACTCTGAGAAACAAACTGAGGGTTCTAGAGGGGAGGGGGTGGGGGGCTGGGTTAGCCTGGTGATGGGTATTAAGGAGGGCACGTACTGCATGGAGCACTGGGTGTTATACGCAAACAATGAATCATGGAACACTACATCAAAAACTAATGATGTAATGTATGATGATTAACATAACATAATAAAACAAAAAAAAAATGTAATATAGCAGTATTACAAGTTTGCAAAATAGTTTTAAAGGAAATTTTTTAAAAATCAATACCTAGAATAGTGCCTGGTAGGCAATCAACACATATATTTTGTTGTTGTTGATCCAGGTGAATTATTTGAACAAAACTATCTTTCAGACTGAAATTTTTCAGTATTGAAACCAGGCCATATAGAAGTTCCAACATATCATATACTACTTATGGGATGGAAAAGGTAATGTAGTTGAGTTAAAAACAATTCTCAAGAGACCAGTGCAATTTGGGTTCACATACATAGGATTTTAAGAACTACTAGTAAATTGTAATACCTTTATGGGAAAACATATGGAATGACTGAGAGCTCATTTATGTTGAGCATTATTTAAGTATGTATAAATATGATTTTTTTGGTGCATCTCTTAAAGGAAGTCATTAATAAACCAATTGTGGGGGCATCTCGTTGGTTCAGTCAGTCAGTAGAGTGTGTGACTCTTGATCTCCGGGTAGTGAGTTCAAGCCCCACACTGGGTGCAGAGCCTACTTTAAAAAAAAAAAAATGTGAATATTACGACACTTAGAAATCTGTTAGAAAAAAATCTGAAATTTATTCATCATGTTTTATAGCGTAATTTGGTATAGACAGGCTTGCCCAAAACTAGCATGTAAACATAAAGTCATGTAAGTGATTTGGAATTATCTTTCAAATTACATGTAATGTCTAAAGCAATTAAAAACTAATGAAACTATGAGTGTGTTTATGCCAATTCATAGAATATATTCTCACATATTTGAAGGCTCTAGCAGGACATGGTGGTTGTCAAGTCCAATGACTGAAGAATAGAGCTTGTTTATTGAGAAAGCTTTCCTTTCTCTTGATCTCCTGAAGCAACAAAGGGAGAAGGAGACAGACACCTTTACACTTGATCAGCCAGCCAAATCAATCTTGGAAATCAGTGTAGTGTTAACCATACTGCTTTTAGTCCAAAGTTAAGGAGATGTTGCAGAAATGCTGTGTTTTGGTCAGGCAGTATTTTATTTAGTATGTGAGACCAAACGGATTGAGTGTGGAAGGTGTGAATTCCGCTTTCTTCAGGCCCCTTCCTTGCTGGGAGGGGCACGATGTGTAGAAGGGTATTATACACATGGAGGAAACTAAGAATCCAGTAAATGTGATAAAGCTACCTGAAATAGAAGTGTATTCTTTGTGATCTGTCTAGTGGTGGTATTAGTGACAAAGGAGAAGTTCATCTTTAGATACTGGGAAATTTAGAAGCTTGCTATGCCTTTTCTTGAAGAATTCAATGCAGGGAATTAAAAAGACAATATAGATAAAGGGAATTGTAGAAGAGGGAGGCAGAATACAACAAAATCTAGAGGTAAATGAAGGGACATAAAAGCATAGTTAAGGAAAAAAATGTTAACATACTGTATTTCAAAGAATGGCTAATTTTTAAATTGTCGACGGAACCAATGATATAACTCCATAATGTAATTTTGGCTCTAATTGTTATAATTTAGACAAAATTACTTAATGAAATCTTCATTTTAATCTCTATATTTTGCATTACAACTTTTGATACTGGCTATCGTGGGATGTGATTTGGTGTGTATGTACACATATATCAAAATAATACTTTTGAATTTCATGATAAAAACTATCATTAGGGGCACCTGGGTGGCTCAATCAGTTAAGTGTCTGCCTTCAGCTCAGGTCGCGATCTCAGGGTCCTGGGATCGAGCCCCATGTGGGGCTCTCTGCTCAGCGGGGAGTCTGCTTCTCCCTCTCCCTCTGTGCTTTTTGTTTCTCTCTCTCTCAAATAAATAAATAAATATTTTTAAAAAAGTCTATCATTAAAACAATAATATAAAAAATTGACTTACATAGAGCAAACATTTGAGAAGGAAAATGTAATCTTTCTCTTAGTGGCCAAGAAACCATGGCAGAAGGCCTTCTTCATCCCTCTGGGTCCTAATCTGATCCCAGAACTGAGACTGTAGGCATTCATTCTCCATCCTCTGGACCCGAGAAGCAGCCGTTCTCCAGGGGTCACTCCTTGTTATGATGTCCTCCCGTAGCAGCCTCCGGGACTGCAATGGCCTCCCTAGTGAGTCAGTTCTGTCCCTCCAGAGAAGAACCTGCCTCTCTTCAACCCATTCTCTGCATTTGTTTCCACCCTGCTTAAAATACCTAGAATAACTCCATTTGAGAATAAATGATTGAGATAAAAGGTGTCCATGAACGACCTGGATCCTGAAGTATCCAAAGTGGGGGAAACTTCTACCCAAATGTTTGGAATCCTATAGATTGTAAGGAACCATTTCACATTTCATTTTTAAAATATTTTTCTTAACATAAAATAATGTGTATTTATTGTAGTAAATTTGAAAGCATGAAATATAAAAATGGTAAAAAAAAATCACTCTTCAGAAAAAAGTTAGCGAGTTAACATTTTGGACTATTTCCCGTGTGTGTGTGTGTGTGTGTGTGTGTGTTTAATTTATATTTTTAAGTACTTTGGATCATACTGAATTCACAATTTTCTATTTCATTACTAAGATTTGCCATTATAACATAATTATGGGCTAATATTTTTGAAAATGTATAATAAACATTATTGTAATTTTTTTTAACCTATGAATGTATCATAACTTAAAGTCTTTATTTTATTAGTTATTAGGTAAGACTAATCTCCCTTTTTTTTTAAAGATTTTTATTTATTTATTGAGAGAGAGAGAGAATGGTAGAGAGAGAGCATGAGAGGGAAGAAGGTCAGAGGGAGAAGCAGACTCCCTGCTGAGCAGGGAGCCCGATGCGGGACTCGATCCTGGGACTCCAGGATCATGACCTGAGCGGAAGGCAGTCGCTTAACCAACTGAGCCACCCAGGCGCCCAAGACTACTCTCTCTTTTGACATAGCTTCTGTAGTTGTGCAGATGAAAAGGAGGAAGTAGTTATTATTTTAATATAAGCATTTATTGAATTTTAGTGAAGTTGAATCTTTTTTCATATATACTAACGGTACTTTATTTTTTATTATTTTTCTATTTTGTTTTGAGTCACATAAATGAAATCGTGGTTTTGGATATGCATATTAATGGATATGCATATTTTAATAATTCCGAAGCAATAATAAATAGGATAAACTGAAGCTGTGCTTATAATTACAAGAGCTAGCAAATTTTCAGCAATTATTGTATGTCAGACCCCTTTCAGTGTGGTTCACACATATTAATCATCTCATGTAATGTTCATTGTAGCCCTATGAAACAAGGACAATTATGCCAATTTTAGAATGAGCAACATTGAGTCAGAGAGTTTAGTGATCTTCCCCAAGAGGTTCCTAGATTAACCTGGGTAAGAAAGACTCAAGTCAGGGCTGCGCCACACTAATCTGACTCCAGATTTCATACTCATAACCACTAAATTATTTAAACTCCCACATATTAATTATAAAGAGGACTCCTTTGGTTTTTGGAATCTGAATCTGGCGCTTAGGAAAAAAAAAAAGGCTTGAAGCTGTAGGTGTGGAATTTAAACTGCCTATATTAAGTCTAGATCTTTTTTTTTTATGTTATGTTAATCACCATACATTACATCATTAGTTTTTGATGTAGTGTTCCATGATTCATTGTTTGTGCACAACACCCAGTGCTCCACACAGAACGTGCCCTCTTTAATACCCATCACCAGGCTAACCCATCCCCCAACTTCCTCCCCTCTAGAACCTTTCACGAGTCTTTGGATCCTGAAAAGGTTTGCCTGCAAACAAACAGAAGTTCTCAGCCATAATCCACAAATTAAATCTTGGCAAACCGCTCAGGACAGAAAAGGGACTCCTCCCTATCACCTAAAGTATCTCTGAATCCTACCGTTTCTTTCCTTAGAACTTATTCATACATGTTATTCTATTATACCTCTTTTTGTTGATGTGTGTAATATGTATCTCCACTCTTTAGAAAATCAGCATCATGATGGCAGAGTATCTGTGAGCTGTATCCTCAGGGTTTAGAGAGTAGTTGGCACATATTAATGAACATTTGTTGAGTGAATATTTGTTTCTTCTACAGTTTCTATCGTTTTTCTCTGCCCAATATTCCCCTGTACTTCTAGAAACAGATTTTTTTTTTTTTTTTTTTTTGGCCCAGGACCTTGCTTGTACGCTAAACATGTGGTTCCCAAGGGTGTTGTCAACCGGTACTCTTCCCTGATGCCACACTTGACTAGTTGTATTATACCACTGTGACTCAGATGGGGCCAACATACTGATAAATCTTCCATAAAAGCTGAGGAAAGGTATAATTTCACTGGTGTTGAAACTGAATAGTGCTAGTAAGAAGATAGCAATTGTGTTGCTCATTATGTGGAAGAAAGTGGTCTAAGACAGTGAAGCCAACAAAGAGAGGTAGAGAGCAGTGAAGGATTCAAAGTGTGTCCTGGAAGTGTCAGGTCCCAGCTGCAGCCCAGATGAACAGCATCCCTGTCCTTCCCATGGTGACCTGAGACCTCTGGTAAATTTCTTCTCCCTGAGCTAATGCAATGTGGACTTACGTTAGTTGTGCCCAAAAGCGTTAGGTATAAGCAAACCTGCATCATTTCTCTATTGCTACATAACAAATTACCATAAAATTAGTGGCTTATAATGATATCCACCTATTGTCTCCCAGCTCTGTCTATCACGGGTCCAGGCACGGCATAGCAAGTTTCTCTGCTCAGGGTTGTTTTTCAAAAGTGCATTTGGGTTGTCAGCTGGGGGTGTGATCTCATCAGTTTTTTCGATGTCTTCTTTCAAGCACAAGTAATGGGCAGTATCAGGGGCTAGTAACAGCAGGTCTGCATTAACACTGCTAGACTAATGGTACAAAGTGAACAGTTATGGGGTCCAATTCAGTTTATCAAAACTACAATATAAAGAAGCCATGATAGATAAAATGGGAATGTGTGGAACATTGGCTGGTTTTCTTCAATTCAGAAATAAGTAACATTACAAAATAAAGATATGCCCAACATAACAAAGAATATGTTCCTTTAATCTCTATATAGGTAGGTATAGATTGATGTACAGCTAGGTAAATAGATATGGATATAACATATGTGTATGTGTGCGTGTGTGTGATTATAGTGATTGCATTTAGAGGTTCAGTATTTTACACCTTACAACATGTAGCCAATCATATTCCACAATATTCAACCATCTCATCTGCCTCTACACTTGGTACCCATTTACATTCCTCTTCGGAGGGAGAGCAAGATGGTTAACTAGTATATTTCTCTTGAGCAAATGTAGGAAATTACATATGTATTGCTTTTTGATCCTGATGGCTTTTTTTTTATTAACTCAATATGTCTATCATTTATTTACTTAATACTTGTTAAATTGTTTAATAAAATAAACCCAAAATTAATCCTGAGAGTACAGAAAGAGGATATGCATTGTCCATATTTTCTATCCAGAGTTGAACTAGCATGACTATATAAATGAGTGAGAATGGTAATAGTCACTTTCTCATGCTTCAGCTACAACACCTGGTGAATGGATACTGCCTCTCTACTGGACGAATAACCTAACATATTATTAAACTTGGTCAATATGCAGTAAAAAAAAATCAGCACACTACTACTAAATAGGTTTTTTGACAGTGTTAGCAATTAGAAAAATACTTTATATATTTCTATCGCTTTTTTCAGAAATACACACAAAGCAGTTGTGAGAATGAGCATCATACAGAGCAATGCAGCTGGGTTTGGACGGGTAATATCACAGACTAAAGGAATTGGCCTAGAAACCATCTGTCACTTTCATGAAAGTGGGATAATATTCAAACTTATATGTTTTGATATATTGGCCCTTCAATACACAGGCTTCAATTTTGGCCCTGTAACTTTTTGAAATATATGCTATACATAATCCATTCAGATAATTACATAGCAATATGAAGCTGGTTCCTCACTGTGTCCATAGTATGTTTGCAATGACCATGGGATTGAAAATCCTAACCACTGTCTGCCTTATCAGAATCTGTAAACTACATTTAAATGTAATTAAATAGAGTTTAAAATGTCATCCTTTTATTTAGCCCCATACTCTGAACTAATGGTATTTTAAATATTTTAATATATTGTACCATACAGAGATAAAATGATTATCCTAATTGCCAACTGAAACAACATTAACCTGGAATTTTTTTTCTCTTAAATGCACTATTAGTCTTCTCTAAAACAAAACAAATTGATTGAATTTCTGGTCCTTTCTGTGTAAATGAAAACTCAGGTTGCACTTTTGTCTTATCTGCAATAATTACTTTCAATGATTTCAAAATATTTGGAATTTATCTTCAAATGTACAATTATGTTTAAGGTTGAGTTAGAATCTGATGTTCTTAGAGTTAAAAACAAATGCCAACAATGTTTTCCCGGCTATAACCATAGAACATGTCTCCAAAGTAAATCTATATTAGCACAACTCAATGTGGTAATTAAGATAGAAAAAAGCAGTACTAAGCTGCATGTCCTATCAGGTTCCTTGGGGACCAAAATTAACTGACGTGACTTGAAATGGGTTTAGTTAGCCTCCATTTAGTTGCGAACTTCTGCTATTAAAATGCATAACAAATAGCAGCGTCCATGTCCCTGAAATCTTCATTATTTAAGTCCTAATTTCAGATGGCTCCTTCATTAGAGTCTATATCCCAAAAGCTAGCTTTGACTTTTAATTACACTATACAATCAGTGCTGTCAGGTGATAAGTTGGAAGGACAACAGACCCCGGGGCATATCTTGGTAAACCTCAAAGGTCCAGCTCTTAACCAAAATCAAACAACAGAACAAAGGCAAATGTTCTAGGAACAATCTGCCACGAAATGCAGGACGAACTGTCGCCCTGTTTAACCTTGCTGCTTATATCTGTCATGAAATCCATGTAGTAAATTCAAGAGGCCGGGCAGAGATAGGAACAGAGGGGATGTTTTAAGAATAGAAAATTGGAATCTCTCTTCTCTCGGGTTCGGAAAGTATATGCCACGTTCTTAGATCTCTTTTTATTTTCTCTGCCACTACTGCCCTTCATGAGCATTTGGATTTATAAGAAATGCCTGTTTGCACTTTAAATACCACCTTGATAATTCATATTCTAGGATGAATGATGAAAATGTAGACTCGCTAAATCTCTAATGAATACTTTTGAGATCACAACTAGTTTATTCTTTGGACATATTCATTTCTATAGAAAAAAAAGGTCTACTTGTAAGTCAGTTTTGGAAATCACGATATATTTTCTTTTACTGAAGATGTTTTAAAATGTTCAATTCTCAGGATAGGTCAGAAGTAGCCTACTTAACTCATGGTATAATTTGAACTGCCTTTGTAACTCAATTTTACTCATTTGTAACAAAAGCAATATATAAACATTTTCTCTTGACTCCAACCTCATGCCCAAATAATACTCTGTGCCTCAAAGTAAGGCTATTTCAGAAAGGAGCTGATGCTTTGGCCGTAACAGCACCTCTGATAACATCAGCAGATTCAGTAGAGTGAATGATGGGAGGGATTTCCTATATAGAAGCAACTTTCAAAAGCAATATGATTTCATAAGTAAAGGGATCTTTAAAAATTGTGTTACGAGAAAAGCTCCTGAGAGTCAATAATCCTTCAGTTGCTCTAGACCAGGGAAACATAAAAAAAATAAACTGAGAAACAGTGTGTGTGGGGGTCGGGGAGTGGGAGTGTGTGTATGTACGTTTGAGTATGTGAGTGAGCATATGGGTTTGTGCCTGAGTGTATGAGAGCATGTGTGTGTGTGTGTGTGTGTGTGTGTGTGTGTGTGTGAGTTTATGAGCAATGTGAATAAATGTATGTGTGTAATGTGCGGAAAAGGAATGCAACGTTCATAGGCTGTTTGACAAGTGAATCACATGGATACAAGTGGAATGGTTATAATCTAAGAGCAATTCACAGCAACTCAGCAACATATGGGAGAATTGTTAGAAAAAGCTGGTGAAGGAAAGTGTTGAACTCGATTGTTCAGATAATATTCATTCCAGGCATATAATTTCCATATGATATTTTTGTATTAAAGGTAAATTAAAAGCTTCTCAGTAACCATATGGAAAGAAAGTGATGAATAGGTTTGCATCGAAATGGCGCCATTAAGAAAGTAAAAAGGAAAGTCACAGAGTGGGAGAAGGTATTTATAATAACCAACAAAGGGATTATATCCAGAGTGAAATCACATATAATTAAATTAGGGGGAAAAAAAGCAGGAAAAGTGCAAAACTTGAATAGCCATTTCTCAAAGATTATATTCAAAAGACCAATACACCTGAAAATTTTGTCTAACTCATCAGCAGAATGCCATACAAAAACCCTGGTGTGATACCACTACACACTGGCAAAATGGCTAAAATAACCCTAACAATAGTAGCATTTGCCCTGGGCACCAGGCTTTACAAGATTCCACTCTTGTCCTTGACGGGTCCTGTATCTTTTACAGGGCAAGAAGTCTGTGGGTCAAAGGTATGTATCTACCCAGAGTCTGCCAGCTTCCTGCTTCCCAACTATTCATTAGCTACCTGAGCCCCATTTTCTCTGTTCAAAGTGCCTGGAGCCTGCTTTCAGAATAAGCGTGGGGCTTTTCAGTGGGCTTTTCATCCAAAGGAGAGATATCACCTATGGGTGCAGTGCTAGAACCAAAGGATGGTCAACGCTCTGGAAGTTGTGGACAGAGCTTCAGTGTGTAGACTGGGTTTCTTCAAGCTTGATTGCCCCTTTGTAGCATTAAAATAAAAACCACAGGCCCAGAGTCGTGGCACTTAGATGGAGTTCCCAAACCGGGGCTTAAAACCTAATCTAATTGCAATTTCAACCTCTCCCAGAAATGTAGTCTTAACTGGTCAGTCAGGAATTTTCCCATCAGCATGCCAATGAATCTGCCATCCCCCAAAGAAAGATGAGGCGATCTGTGTGAGGGTCCCTTATTTTTCCCCCTGTAGGAAAGCTACCTTGCCTGGAACAATCCTTTTGCTAATAACCTTCTTGCCCCACTCTCCTCCCATAAAAACCCTCCATTTTGTACAACTCCTTGGAGCACCCCTCTATTGGCGGATGCTGCCAGATCCAGGAATTGTTTAATAAAGCCAATTAGATCTTTAAAATTTACTTAATTGGATTTTTGTTATTTAACAGTATGTATACCATTTTTTTCTCATGCATTGAGTCCTATCAATTTTATATTTGAATATTTCTGGTATGTTTCAGCTCTTCTTCAGCTACACCTAAAATATTTTTTTTTGTTCCCATTCTTAAGATTTCTCTTCCCCCTGCCTAAAACAATGTGTCCAATGACTCAGTATTGCTCATGAGATAAAGAAAAAAGAAATCCTAAACATTACAAAAACCTACATATCCTCTGCACAAAAAAATCACCAGCCCCTTCTCAAACAACCCTAAAACTTCACTCTCTGCTTCACAGTTATATTAGCCTTCTTGAAATTCCTCAATCTTGCTATTTCCCTTTTTGCCACAAGAAACTGGTCCATTTTGTACCTCAGCCTAGAAATGGCCCCTCTCAACACATTCACATTTCACCCAGTTAATATCTACAAATTATTGGTTGCTCAGTTCAGATATATTTTCCTCAGAGAAGCCTTACCAATCCTTCCCAAATTACGTCATACCCTCCATTGTAAACTTCTCAGGCCATCCTGCATTACTTTCTTAGCATCTACAGCAGTTTTATTAAAATAATTTCATTCTTTATTGTTCAATAGCTGCCTTCTAAGCAAAAATGGAAGTTACATAGGAATTTCCAGCACAGAAGTTTTCAAATATAAGTACTCAATAAATAGTTGTTTAATAAATGAATATGAACATTTACCTATGTAGTTTAGTAAAACCTGCCATATTTGGACTTGATGAAGGAGGGTTAAATAATAAATGTTTTAAATAGTACTTTAAAATCTTTAATCATCTGGGGCACCTGGGTGGCTCAGTTGGGTAAGCATCTGACCGTTGATTTCAGGTCAGGTCATAATCTCAGGGTCATGGGATCCAGCCTGGAGTAGGGCTCTGTGCTCAGCAGGGAGTCTGCTTGAGGATTCTCTCTCTCCCTCTGTCCCTCCACACCCTTCCCACCCGCTCTCTCTAAAAAAAAAAAAAAAAAGTTTAAAATCTCCAATCATCTGTTCATGAGCTATTTAAAAATAGTGCTGTTCTATATAATATATTAACTTAAAAAAACCTGAGATTCTAATTCTAGGAAGGATTAGAGTATAAGCAAAATAAATGAAGATATAAATTCATAAACCTAAGTAAGGATTATCATTCAAACAAAATAAACATAAGTATCACGTTACAAATCATCAGTTTTTACATTCAAATAGCAATTGTAATGTTTAAATGCACATTGCAGGATAATATGCATTGTGATACATATTAATTAATAACAATTATTATTGAGAATGTACCAAGTACTAGGCACTTGAACTATCTTATCTCTAATTCTCACAAAAAAACTCCATAAAGCAGGTATTACTTATCCCTACTCACTGTTGAGGAAATGGAAATTAGAGTTGTTACAAAACTTGCCAAGTCTATGTATGCTCTTAGGCTCTGGAGAGCTGGAGTTTGAAATTTTGTCTGACTGACTTAAAAGCCCCCATTCTTTTCATTTACGTCACTTCACTTTTGCCAGAATCGTATTTTTCAATCTCTAGATTGAGCATTTTGATCAGAGCTTAATGTTTCTAAGGAAAACACACTTTATCAAATCTGTTAAATAGGTTAGCATCTAACACATATTGGAATGCTGTTCAAAACAGAAGAAAAAAAGGCAACAGTAAACCAACCAAGCACAAACCAACCAACTAGCAAGCAAATTAACTTGTTAAACAACCATTTGAGAGGTAATTCAAATAAATCCTTTCTTTCTCAAGTGGGAACCTCTAATGGATCATTCTGCATTGATTAGAATAGATACAAAATCAGTTATAAACCAGTAAGATGTTAACAATGCAAAGCTAATTACAAGAAAATAACCAATAACACTACAGAATGACTGCAATTTGTTAATTATTAGGGTGTGTTCTGTTAATCTGCCTATACACATTTTCTTCCCATGATTAGTAAACTAGGAACTCCTGAGAATCAAGTCCAAGATAAAAATCAGTCATTGAACACTACAGTTCATTTTATGCTAGAATCTCTGTGTGAAATCTATTTCAGTCCTGGTCCTTCATCTATGGATGAATGATACAAATGTGCATCATAATTTGCCAGATTGTTTCTTACATTTTCTTGCGAACTGCCATATTGAAGAGACAATTAACCACATGATGTTAATTACTGAAGAAATTATCATTACTAAAATGAGAGTTATCATATATAGGTATATCAAATTTTGAAATTGCACATAATGTGAGATTATATATGTGTGTGTGTGGCTGTCACCTTCAAAGGAATTCTACATATATTTCAAACCAGTGAGCTGAGCATTAGCTGTATGTCAGAATCTTCTGGAAAGTTCTTAACAAATCCTAACTCCCAGGCTGCACACATTATTTAAAGCAGATTTTCTGGACATGAGGAGCAAGTTCGAACACATTTTCATCCACATTTGCTCATCACAGTTACTTACCTATGAAAATATATTATTTTATCAGATATTATATTTGCTCTTCATCATTACATGAAAATGAAGACATCATATGCTTTTTGAAATCATGTGGAAAAAATACATTACAGAATGTTTGTTGTAAAATAGCAGCACATGCTCTGATAGTGCTGAAAGCAACCTTTGACCTTTGGTTTCTCCCTCCCCCAGCATGTGAACAAAGGCAGCTGAATATCCAAAGAGGTGTTAGCTTCTATGGCAAAGGCTTACCAGCAGGACGCTGAGCTCATCAGCATCTTTCATTTACTTCCTTCCCACGTCTTCACAGCATCAGAAGCTATTTTCAATCTCGGAAGCAAAGTCTATTCAAGAACCCCCATTCTTTTTCTGTAAATGCCCCAGTCCCCCATTTTGAAGCTAATAAAGTATTTTTGTTTTAGAAATTTAAAAAAATGGCATTAAAATTACATAATAGTGTGAACACTCATTTCCCAGCATATCCTGGATTTTTTCCTGTAAGAATATTATATTTTTCATAAGGCATAATTGAGAATATGATTAAAAATAGAGGTGCAAAATTAAATTTAGGGAGCCTAGTTTTAGAGGAAGTCATATTTTTTCCCGTCATTAAATTTAATTTAGCCAATTCTACACAGCTTCTCAACTCAAACCTTCAGAAAACTACGTTTTGGGAGCAACTAGAGGAGGGACAGATGCAATTTTTAAGTTAAATGAGAGAGAGAGAGAAAGGTGGGGGAGAAGGGCAAGAGGGAGGAGGAAGGCAGGACGGAAGTGTGGTTTACTGCAATGTTTTCGAACAAGCAGGTGACCCTCGGAGTGGAGAAGACTGTAGATACATCTTTGCTGCTGAAATTTTTCCTGAGTGAGAGTTGGAGCATTGTATCTCCTCTCAGAGAAAGGGCTATTTGCCTTTGCTGTGCAGATGGGAAAGCAAGGGGAGAGCACGCATTTACCTCTTTGGAGGAGAGTTAAACAATACCTAGACTGACACAAACTATGATACTTAATGTGGAGTAAATACACAAAACCCATGTTTTCTTTAAAAAATCCATTTTATTTACACTATCACTATAAATATGTCCCTTTTATAGATAAATGATTTGCACAGATGTACATCATTTCTCCACGACTTGAAGTTATTATTTTGACAACAGTCACCTAGAAACATCAATAGACCTAAAAATCTGCTGAGTATGGACACATGTTTCAATGCTTTAAGCCATCTGGGGATGTGGAGTACTTCCTGGGAACTCTATTTCCCAAACTCTGCAAGTATCTTAGCTGCTCTTTTCATCTAGCATAAATTCACAAAGCTCCAGTAACTTATTAACTATTTCATGTCCTGTGGGGGACAATTAACCCCAAGTATATTAAACTAGTAGATTAAAGGGGGCAGAAGAGTCCAGGTAACATCAGATAAAAAAAAATATGCTTTCATGAAGACTGATGGAAAGAAAAGACACTTTAATAAAATGTTCTACATATTTTCCTCAGCTTTTTGGTACCGAACAGAAACCTAGGTTGCAAAAGTGGCATTTATCATCAAAGGATCCCCTTTATTTTCTTACGACCATTGTATGAAAGAAAATTACTGTCATCTTTATCATAGCTCAAGATTCGTAACATCTACCCAGAGGTATGAAACTATGAATTTGTTTTTCATGCATTTAAATGACAAACTAAAAAACATTCAGTTGTAATCATCTAATAAATTCTGTAATATGAAAACAAATATCACGCCCCCCAAATAATACAAAACTATTTTGATATTTAAGAGGACTGTTGGGGTTACCACTTTCCCGAAAATCAGTAAAACTTAGTATGATTTTTTTTTCTTCAATGGTATGCCAAAAACACATGTTAAGAATGAACCCCACATAGCCTCTTTTTTAGTGTACTTATCTTTGATGGGGCCGCCCCAGTTTGCTAGTTGAGTTGCTTATTGTCCCCACCCTTTTAGGGTCAATCCTAGTATACAGATCCCTAAACGTGTGTACACCCATTGTATATGTACAAACATGTACACGTATGCATACCATATGTACATGTACAAATACACACACACACACACACGCGCAAACACACCTGCTTTATCCTAGATGGTGTTATATGGTACTATGAAGGTTTTCATATTTTTTTAAAATCTCATAATTATTTATACAAAATTAAAAATATTTTTATAGCATTTGGCTATTTTTAAAAGATTTTATTTATTTATTTGAGAGAGAGGGGGAGAGAACATGTGGTGGGGAGAGGGGCAGAGGGAGAGAGAGAGAGAGAGAAGCAGACTCCCTACTGAGCAGGGAGCCCGACAAGGACACAGGGCTTGATCCCAGGACCCCAAGAACACGACCTGAGTGGAAAACAGACGCTTGACTAACTGAGCTACCCGGGCATCTCAGCTATTTTTGAATTAATTTCAAAATACAAAATAATTTGGGTTATAGTCCAATAAAGAAGGTGTGAAAGATACATTATTTACTCTTTATTCAGAGGTCAAAAGTATCTCAATAAAGCAGAAAAAAAGATTATTTGTGAGTTTTTGTGTGTGTTGAGAAGAGGAGGGTGAGAAAAAAGTGTGCTTAACTCTTAAGTAACAGGAATGGTGGGGTGGACAGAGCTGCTGTGTGTTATCTCTGTTTGAGCTTGAGGACTTTCTGTTTCCTTCCTTTCCACCTGTCTTCAAAATCATGCTCAAAGCTTTCTTCTCCATTAAAATGTCCTTAATAAAATCCAGGTAACTCTAATCACTTACTGATTTTCTACATATGCTAAGAATTTGCTTACTTAGTACATAAATGTTGGGATTTAGAACACACTACCCTAAAATATGGCACCTTAGCATATTGAATATTTTAAGCTGAAGAAGTTTGATAAAATGGCAGAAGCAGAAAAGTCACCCTGACCTTCCCTCGCCCTTCTCTCCTAAATTCGGTCAGAAAGACTTTATGTGGGGGGTGCCTCCTTATACCCTAAGGAAAGGAGCACCATTTTCCCCCGAAGACAAAGGGACACTGAGATGAATCTGAACAAACAGGCCCTGCTGTTTTCCCCAATTTGCTACACTTCCCTCATGCCCTCTGACCTACCAAATCTCTCCCCAGGTGTCCACTCTTCATTACACCTAGCACAAAATTACTAAGGGTCAACCATTTTGCCGCATCTTCATTTCCTTATGAAGGCTCCTGTGTCATATAAAACTTATATAAAATAAATGTATAGGCTTTTCTCCTGTTCAACTCTCTCTATCAGCTTAATTTTCAGATGCATCCATAAACCCAAAGATGGTTGAGGAAGATTTTTCTTCCCATATATATGCACAAATATATATTAATGCTTTATGGATTTTAATCTCTTATACTGAACTTTCTCAGATATCCTCAGTGGATGTCAACTCTATGATGTGCAATAGGATGAAAAAATAGAAAATTTAACTGATGCATCAAAATATGAAAAATGATAGATACATGAAAATTGTGAGATAGACAACCTAGAATTTGCATATTACCATAGTGTGGTTACAAATAAGTTTGTTGGGACTACATCTGAAAACAAGGCTGTAAAACACTCAGGAGAAAGTATTTGTGAGGAGGATTTTTTTTTGAGTTTTACTACTGTGTTGTGAGTTACAAATACCCACCTCTGCCCATGTATTTAAATTGTACACTTAGAAGAATTGTGTGGGTTTTTTTGGGGGGGTGGAGGAGGGTCAAAGTGTATTGGATTTCAACATCCATCCAGGAAATAAAAAAGACTGGTTTATAATTTCATACTAATTACTCAGAATCACAGTTGCATGCATATGTATGTAAAGTTACAAATATCTGGAAATAAGTAAAATATGTCAAGAAATCAGCATGCCTGGTTAGATGCAAAGTGAAAGTGCCTACAGAGATTGAAAAAGCTAATGATAGGGACTATCATTTAAAAATCTCTAACCCCTCCCGGGCAGTTTCCATATTTTTTGTCAGTCCTGATGCTAGATATTCATAAATTATAATATTTACCATGTAATGAATTATAAATTGAAAGGAAGTAAATATACTAATAAAGGCTTGAAATGATTGTGTTCTCATCCTCCAGACTTTCAACGTCTTGCTTACTTCAGCTATATTCACAGGACATGAAAATTCTATGTGTGTGTGTGTGTGTGTGTGTGTGTGTGTGTGTATATATATATATACACATTCATTCCTCTCTGCCCTTTGCCAAGTAACTGGTATCCTTCCTCAGGGAAAATAAGCTTCAGGAATTGTTTATTCACAGTATTTTAGTCTCCAGTGAATACTTTTCTCTGATATATTCGTATAACTGTTGAACTTTCTATTGTCCTTTGAAGTGGTGACAACATCTTGACACACTTATATTGATTTTTTAATTATATCATTTAGTTTGCTGACTTTAGAGTAGCTATAGTTTATGAATTATGGAAGAAGAGAAAGCACAGACATTGTTCATGATTTCTCAGTTAGGGTTAAAAAATCACGAACATCCGAAAATATTTTGTATTTTAAATATTTTATTTACAAAACAATAACACCACTAATAAAATAAGCTATAACAACATATACTTAACATATACTGATATTTCCTTAAATGGGTGTCACCATAAAATTTGATGTCTTCTTGGGAGGAGAAGCTAGGGAAAGTGGGGTATATCACAGAGAAATAAGAAAACTTCAGCTGTGTTAGTGCCAAGGAACAAGCTGGCATTAATTAAATATCTATTCATTGGTAATGAAGGCCAAATAGCATTAAGCAGTTAGTAGAATATTAATCACATGCTTAAGGACTAATTGTACCATATTAACCATTAATGACACAATAAAAAACTAGATATACTATGATACATAGCAGCCATTAATTGAAAGCTCTTCTAGAAGTGTGATTTTCTATTTCTTAATGGGACAGTAGCACAATATGCACATAATTATGCCTTTTCCTTTCATGAACGTCATGCTTTATATTTGGGTACGACTGATATACCCACATATACCTCTATTACCATTGAAAAGCGATTGTTACAAATTGTGCTCCTTCCATTCTTGACTCCCTCTGGCAAAAGGAAACCTCATTTCATGACTGAAATTACTTTCTACTTAAAATGGCATGATTATTTAGTTCATATGAAACCTTACCGAAGTAAAGCAGACCGACAGGATATCCCTCCTTCTCCATGCACATATTCTCTTCCCACAGAGCTGAAGTATGTGGTAAGTGTACCAGAAAAGGACCCAGATTTGGCAAAAAATAGGACTCTTCTCCCTCTTTGGAACCTGTCCCAAACACTTCCCAATTCCATACATATATGTTCTGAAATGCCTATTACACTTGCTGCCTTCATACTCTAAAAAGACATTGAAGTAGGGTTTAATATGAAGATAGAAGAAAAGTTAGTTTATGTTTTGCCACTAAGAGCTCTTCTGGGAGACTGAGTTATTGACCACAATATATGCATCCTCCCTGCCCTTTGCCATGTAACTAACTTTGCAGTTCTTCCCACTGATAGAGGAGTGCATTTTCCTGTCCCTTGACTTTGGACTTGGCCAAGGGGATATTAGCCAAAGTGATATAATGTGACCAAGACAAAATGTGCTCAACAGTTGGGCTTTCCTTCTCGTGTTTGTATCAATTGATATGCATGACAAAATAAAAATGGCCACAAGTTCTTGGACACTCCTCTTATCGAGAGGAAGGCTTATCTTCTCTCTCCTGAATCTTGGCTGGTAGATAGAAGCTGAGAAGCCTTTGGGAGACTGTTTTTGAAAGCTGGGCATGCCTTAAGAAGACTCAGTAGAAGCTGGGAGAAGATCGAGGAGATTATTCTAAGAAATATTAGGATAGTGAGGAAAATGTTATTCAAAGCTGGAAAGAAGATCAACATATAATGAGAAAAATGGAAATGGTAACTAATGATCTCTGAGAGCTGGCCAATGATATTTGTGGATAGAATGATACAAATTCCAAATGTTTTCTTCTTGCTATCTATGATGAATTACAAGAAAGTGATGAGTTAAAGAAGGAATTGTTCAGTTTTTGTGCACAATTTAGAAAAAAATATAGAAACACAGAATTTGCTGGGTGCTGTGGACTGATTGTTTGTGCCCCCCACCTCCAAATTCATATGTTGAAGCTTTAATGTGATGGTATTTGGAGGTAGGAAATTGGGAAGTAATTAGGCAATGAGAATGGAGTCCCATGATGGGATTAGCATCTTAATAAGAGGGAGAAAGCTAGCCCTCCTGCTTAGCCATTTAAGGATACAACAAGAAGACTGCCATCTATAAACCAGGAAGAGGGCCCTCACTAGCCACCATACCATGCGTGCATCCTGACTTGGCCTTTCAGTCTCCAGAACCATGAGAAGTACATGTTTTTAGTTTAAGCCACCTAGTCTGTGGTATTCTTTATAATAGCCCAAACTGGGTAAGACAATTGACTATGTTAGATATGAAGAGAATGAAATTTAGATGCCCTGAGTATGTCCTCATTCCTTGATTTAACTTCTTTTAAAAAATTAAAATTGTTATAGCATTTTGCAGACCTGCAAAAAAACATCTTGCGTGCTTTTTTATCCATTTGAGGTAAGAAATAATCTTTAGATTCCCAGGTTTTAACAAAGTGAATGTCACTTAAAGGACGATTTTTTCCCCCTTGAATCATTGAGAAAGACTTTAAGGCAAAGTACTTACAAGCTAAAGTCACGATGCTTTCGGATCTGTTGATAGAACTTCGGGTCATTTCCATATTTTAGCTATTATGCATAATGCCATTATAAACTTGAGTATACTAATATCTCTTCAAGATCCTGACTTCAATGATTTTGGATATATACCCGGAAGTGGAGATTATCGTGTGATAATTCTATTTTTTTTTTTTAGGGAACTTCCATATTGTTTTCCACAGTAGCTGCTCCATTTTATATTCCACCGCCAGCAATGCACAGGTGTTCCACTTTCTCCACATTGTTGCAAATACCTGTTATTTTCTGTTTTGTTTATTGATTTTTTGATAGTAGTCAACTTAACTGGTGTGAAATACTATGTAATTGTGATTTTTATTTGCATATTCCTAATGATGACTGATATTGAGCATCTTTTCATGTGCTTATTGACCATTTATATACCTTCTTTGGAGAAATGTCTATTCAAGTCCTTTGCTCGCATCTTTGAATTCAGTTGTTTGGGTTTTTTTGTCATTGTTGTATTGAATTTAGAAGTTTTCTATGTATTATAAGTATTAATCTCTTATCAGAGATATGATTTATAAATATTTTCACCTATTCCATAGGCTGTCTTATCACTATGTTGATAGTGTCCTTTGATACACAAAATTCTGAATTTTCATAAAATTCAGTTTGTTTATAATTTTCTTTTGTTGCCTGTGACTTTGGTGTCATATCCAGGAAATAATTGCCAAATCTATTTTCATGTAGCTTTTCCTTTATGTTTTCTGGTAAGAGTTCTATCGTTTAGCTCTTCTCTTTAGGTCTTTGATGAATTTTTAGTTAATTTTTCTATGTGCTGTGAGGTAAGGGTCCAACTTCATTCTTTTGCCTGTGGATGGCCATTTTTCCCAAGACCATTTATTGAAAAGACTGTCTTTTCCTCATTGCATGGTTTTGGTTCCCTTGTCAAAACCCATTTGAACATATACTCAAGGGTTTCTTTCTTGGCTTTCTGTCCTTTTCCGTTGGTCTATATGTCTGTCTTTCTACCAGTCCCACACCATTTTCATTACTGACTAGTAATTGTAATAAGTTTTGAAATTAGGAAATGTGAGCCTTCCAACTTTGTTCTTCTTTTTCAAGGTTTCTTTGGCTATTCGGGTCACTTGAGATTCCATATGAATTTTAGGATGGATTTTTATTTCTGCATAAAACATTGTTAGGATTTTTGTAGGGACTCCACTGAATCTGTGGTTATCTTTGGGTAGTACTGACATCTTCTCAATATTAAGTCTACCAATCCTTAAACATGGATTTCTTGCAGGATAGGTCTAGTGGTTATGAACTCCCTCAGTTTTTGCTTATCTGGGAATGTCTTAATTTCTCCCTCACTTTGGAAGGATGGTTGTCAGTTACAGGATTCTTGTTTGACAGGTTTCTTTGTTTTGTTTTGTTTTGTTTTTGCTTTCAGTGCTATGAATACCTGTGCCCAAAGCCTTCTGGCGTCTAAAGTTTATGATGAGAAGTCTGCTGTGGAAATGTTGCTGGTCTTGTGCTGAAGATATATCCCTCCAGGAGGACAGTGTTTATTTATGTCAGAAAGACAATGACATTACTCACCACAATTTTAAGTTTAATTTGTCTCTTAGGGGATTTTAACTGCTTAAGTTATGCCAAGTTATACCCCATCATAACTAAGAAGGTTGGTAGAGACTCTCATTTTTCAACCTGACTCAAGTCTGGAATACAAAATATTCCTTGGCAACTTTTTTTGCCAGAGAATAGGTGTTTTTCTTACCTACACTACACTAAGTTTCTGGCCTTGCAATGGTCTACATGGAGGATATCTCTGTTCAGATTCTCCAACATTATCAAACTTCTCTCTCACCACCCAAATAACAATTGAAATCCAGTGTATGATATGGACTTACGCTTCCATTGGTCACCTGTGATTTTTGCGATAACTTTCTGGTTTAAGCTTTTTTTTACTTTTTCCCTCTAGGATTCCCTTTGTCTTTGTGATGTCATCTTTACCTTTAAAACAATGATTCCAGCTATTTGTTTCTTAGGATATCTGAGCAGCCAAACTGTTAAAAGCAAAATGTTGATGTTTTCCTTTGTTTTAGCACACAACATAGGTCTGTCTCCTACTCATCCTTATGCTAAGTAACTGCCTTTCTCCCATTAGGTTAGTCTACACTCCTCAACATGGTTTATGAGATCCCATAATCCCTTCCTAACTTTATAGGTTCTTCTCTTACAACTTTTCTCTTTAATATATATCTTTGAGAAAATCTAAAGTTCTTTAATTTACTTGACACCATTTCTACATTCTCCAGGGACCTTTACATATGACTTTCCTTCTAATAAATAGTAATATTTTTTTCATGTTAGGCAATGGCTACGTCCTAACTTTCACTTCAGGTCTCAGTGAAAATGCCTTTCCCTGCTAGGGGCATCACCTGAAACACGGACCAGGTTAAGGCTAGTCATATTTGTAAAGAATTAGAAATAGGAGAGAAAGATTTTGGTTTTCTTTGTATGCTTTTCTATTCTGATAAAATTTTTAAATGAGCAAATATTATTTTATACTAAATATCTGTAAGAAATATCTGATCATTAGGGGGGCTGCCTAGGTGGCTCAGTCAGTTAAGCATCTGACTCTGTTTTGGCTCAGGTCATGATCTCAGGGTTGTGGGATCAAGCCCCACATCAGTCTCCCTGCTCAGGGCAATCTACTGAAGACTCTCTCTCCCTCTACCTCTGCCCCTCCCTGTCTCAAATAAATAAATAAATCTTTTAAAAAAAAGCAAATAGGCTCATTACCTCCCATCCAGAATTATATATTCCACCACATAGTTTAGAAGTATGATATTTTAGATAGAAAAGTATTTACTGTTTTCTTCCTTAGAGATAATGGTTGTAAACGTCTTCCTAGGTGCTTAATTCAAAGTTCAATGGAGTAATCCCTCTGAGGATTGGCCACTCGTCAAACTGGAGGCCCTGTTTTCCAAATCTACTAGTGCACGTTGCATTACATACAATGCTACATTATATGCAATACTGCTTTTTTAAGAGTTATAAAATCAGGGATTCTCTATCACAAATTTTAACGTGTAGCACAATTAATTTCTTCTAAGACCTGATCAGTGATTTTGATAACAGTCTGCTGGGCACTTACTTTCTTGTGACAATGCCATAGTCAGAAGCCTTTGAAGTACGCTGATGATCTAACTCAACATTTTTACCATGTTTGACATTTCCTTTGATCACCTTGATGGATTTTCTCACTTGAATGAAAGAAACTGAAGAGATGGGAAGGATAATGAATGTGAGGGCAGCAGATGTAACTGCTAGAGAAGAAAAAAGAGAGTTAAAGTATTTATTTCTTTTAAAAATGACTATCACAGAACAAGAATTTAACTACATTATTGAGATTGTAGAAAATGAGAACACATGAGAGGCCTATCTCTTTTTCTTCTTTGTCATTATTATGTTTATAAAGGATCAGTAAAATGGAAAATAAATAATAAGTAACATTTCATAGGAGGTTACAATTCAGAAAATATCTTCATGGCCATCAGCAACAGTAATGAGGGAAACTTCCACTTGAAGTTAGGACAATTGAGGTCCCAGGAGAAGTGACATTCAAGGTCAAACAAAACGTAATAACAGAACTTAGATGTAAGCCCAGGTCTTTGACTTCAAAGTCCACACAGGGATATGTTTGCAAAGTGGTGTCCAAGTTAAGAGTCGAGCTTGTTCTACTAACCTTTCTCCCCAAATAATTAACTCACAATTATCTATTGGGATGAAGGTGATTATTTTAAAACAATTTACATGAAATGAATTCTACCGAAAGAATGTGATGTCAGTGTCAAAGACTAGATACATCAAAGCGTAAAACAGTGGAAATTATACACGCTGACGACAGTGACAAAATGTTTGTCCTCCAAATCTTTAGATTGATTAGATTGTTTATTTTGGTTTGGGAATCAATGAGGTTCAACAAAGTGCTCAAAGCTTAAGGATAGTCTAGCACCTCTATATATGAAAATAATTATAGAACTATAGGTTTAGAGATTTTGCATGGTTTTAATCCCTTATTTTTCAAAATTGTCAATTAAGCATGTTGATAACTAATATTCACTGAGTTTTGCTATGCACAAGTTATTCTACCTTGCATTATTTGACAAACTCTAAAAAGCTAACTTACAGATTTTATGGACGTATTACTTTTCTATTCTAAGCGGGTTAATACAACATACATTTATTATCTCATCGGTTCTGTGGGTCCAGAGTTAGGACATAGTTTGGCTGAGTCCTCTAGGGTCTCCCATGGCTGCCATCAAAATGTCAGTTAGCTATGTTCTTTCCTAGGGTCCAGTTCTCGTCCTAGCTCACATGATTGTTTGCAGAAGATTCTGATTTCTTGCTGGCTGGCATGCACAGATCACTTTCTGATTTTTGAGTTACCCCTCTCTCTCAGGTCTTTGCCATATCACCCTCCCACAGGCCTTACAACATGGCACCTAATATCTTCAAGGCCACCAAGAGAATCTGTCTTGTCTGCCGAGATGGGAGTTTCATACAATATGATGCAATCATGGAGTGATGTCCTGTCACCTTTGCCATATTCTACTGACCAGAAGCAAATCACAGATTCCACCCATCCTCCTGTGTGTGGGGGGGGGCGTATTTTACATGAGTGTGACTCACTGGGATTCACCTTAGTGTGTATCTGCCACAGTACATGAGGAAAGTAGAAAAGGGTGAAGCTCAGATTCACTTACAGATTTTCAGCTTCCAAATTCTCTGTTCTACCTATTAAAACTTACTTTTGATTTAATCTCCTGTTCTCTTTCCCAGGGCTATTTGTGAACATGTCCATAAAATAAAATGAGCAGACACCTTCACATTTACATTCTTGTAAATAGCTTGACCTTTATTCCAACTCAAGTTACTGCTCCCTGGAGAGTTCTCAGTATTTGTTAGAATTTGGCTTCTACCACTAGGTAATAATACACTGTAAATAGATGGAGATGGGTGTTGGGGGAGCGGATGTGAGAGCAAGAGCTCAGGGCATCTCACCTGCTTTCATTTTTGTTCTCCCCCCAGCCTGGTAAGGATCGTTCAAGATACTGTGACCTGCAAGATTCCCACATCCTGGAAATGTCCAGGTGCAGGCCAGTGTAGGACATCACCTTAAATGATAGCTTTCCTTTAAAGGAGTATGACAAGATATAGAGAGAATATCAGAGGAGAAAATACTTAGCTATGAAAGCTGTGCACGGGGATGAACTTCTACTGGGAGCAGCTCCAACTAAGTAATTTATTTACAGGTATCCTGGATGAGCCATCTTCGAGATTATTAGGATTTGCCAAAATTCTGCCAATGCCTAATCCAGAGCACAGGTTAGATGACATAATATGTATTTCCCCTTTCTGATGAATGTAACAACAGTAAAACAAGATGATCATATGAAGATACTAAACTTTTCAGTGAGATTTTCCCTCCAAATTTCCAGGGTAAGGACATAATTTAATTTTAATATTTTTCTGATTAGATGACACTGTTCCTTATCTTAATAAATTTGTCTATTGTTATTATATTGTTTTCCTACTGCTGTTGTAACAAATCGCTACAAACTCAATGGCTTAAAACAACAGACATTTATTCTCTCACAGTCCTAGTGGCCAGATGACTGAAATGAGTCTTTGAGGGCCAAAATCGAGGAGGTGGCAGGGCTGGTTCAGTCTGGAGGCTCTGGAGGAATAGTCATTCCCTGCCTGTCCCAGGTTTTGGAGGCTGTCATATTCCTTGGCTCTTGGCCACATCAGTGCAGTCTCTGTTGCTGTGGTTACATGGCTTTCTGCTCTCCTGTTGTCAAATCTCCCTCTGCCTGCCTTGTACAAGGAGTCTTATGATTACATATTGGACCACATGCATAATCCAGAATGATCTCCCCATCTCAACATCCTTAATTTAATCACATCTCCAAATTTCCTTTTTCCAAATAAGATAGCATTCACAGATACTGGGGCTTAGGATGTGGGTTTCTTTGTGTGTGTGTGTGTGTGTGTGTGTGTGTGTGTGCGCATGTGTGTGTTTTGTGGAGGTGGTGGACTGGGGGGAGACATTATTCAGCCTACTGTACCAAAAATCCAGGCACCTGAGGGATGGAAGACACATTTATACCAAAATAAAACTTACCATATTTCTCTTCTTTACTTTTCAGTCAGGAGAAGATTGGACAGCTTAGTGAATGCCAAATATTTGTAATAATATAAACACTTGTTTTTCACTCATTTTTTAATTCCTGTTTAGTCTTTTGAGATGTTCATCCCTAAAAAAATATGAACCCAAACAAGCAACCTCCTTAATTACAACAATACACACAAATAATTGTAATTGTGTTGGGTTTTTTGTCTCTATCAAAAAATATATTATTATGTACAGGTTAAACTTTTTAAAATTAATTTTAATGATGGGCATATATGCCATAGTTGCTCACTTAGGATCCATGCTTTTGTTCTAATATTATATTGCACATTCAAGTATTCCTTGTTTTTTATAACTTCATCTTATGTTTATTTTCCTTCTTTAAATGTTTGTATCAGCTTATTTATAAAATGATATCATTACTGAATATATAGAAAAATGGCACAGAGTACAGTCCCTTTCGCTGGCATGTTAGTTCACAGAGTTTTAACGCTATGTCTGCAACTCAGAAGAGGATGCTTATTTACAGCAGATATTTTTGAAAGACATCAAATGATTTGTTTTTCTTTTAAGATTTTATTTATTTGACAGAGAGAGAGAGCAAGAGCAGGAACACAAGCAGAGGGAGTGGGAGAGGGAGAAGCAGTCTTCCTGCTGAGCAGGGAGCCCGATGCGGGGCTCAATCCCAGGACCCTGGGACCATGACCTGAGCTGAAGGCAGACGCTTAACGACTGAGCCACCCAGGTGCCCATCAAATGAGTTTTTTACTACTCATTCTGGACCTATCCATATAGGCAAAATATGAAAACGTATCACCACAATAGCTTTATTCTTGCCGCCTAAAGAACACGACATGTTCACAGAGCACTGAGCTCCTGTTTGGAAGCATTAGCACGGAACTAAGTCGGGGGAAGAGAGGCAGAGAGACAATGCACACAGAGAACTTCACTGATGCAGGAGTCAGAAAACTTAGGTTTCCAACCTATTTCAACATTAATCAGTTTTGTGACCTTGGAAGCCATTTAATTTTTCTCAATCTCATTTCTGTGATCTGCAAATTAAAAGGACATACATAAATTATCTCCAACATCTTTGTGATATTGAAATAGGTGACTTTAGACACTGTGTTTTGTCAAAATTGCCTTTTCTTGTGACTTTGCTAGATACAGCAAAACTGAATTGTTTGTGATACAAGGTGAGGGCTTAAAGATGTGGTAAATCATTGAGAATTGGGAAGTGTAAAACCATCCAAAATCAAACAATTCTTTTTTCTTTGCTTTTGTTTAGAATCAACTAAAAGTGAACAAAGGAAATAAAACTAGGCTGGCTTTAATGTGTTATGTGTGAGGCAGGTCAAGACGTTCTTATTTTTCCCAAATTAAGTCCCCATCCCAACTCTATATTCTCTGGAAGAAGAAATATTGGAGCAATTGGATTCATTTCTGATTTTAATTCAATAGGGCACCCAAATTTCAGATGAACCACACTGTTTAAATTTAGGCTTCACTGATGATACCATAGAAATATTTTCAAAATGCCAACCAAGATTCTAAACACATTGCATCTGTAATTAGGCATTTAGACGCTAACATTATTTTCTCTTTTATTGTATAAGTATTCTCTAGCCATACTGTCACTATCCGCTGTGATGGACACACAGTTGCACCCTCTCCTTGGAATCTGAATGTGTAACTGGGAGAAAGATTCCTTATATCTATAAAGCCCTTGCCATTCTCAGGATCTCTTGCAGAGAGAATGTAGTGGGATTAATTGCCACAAAAAGCAGAGGCAGATTTTTGACCTGTCTCTTCAGAGAATGAGGTGACAGCCCTCCTTCTGCCTCTTCCTTGACTAAGCAGTGATTAAACTCCTCTCAAGAAGCCAGGCTCAGACATTATTATATCAAGACTTCCATTCTGGGCGGCAGTGTCTTTTTGCCTTTTCTTCTTGTTCCTTTTTCTTTTCTTTTTTTCTTTTTTCTCCCCAGAGAAAGTGATCAAGAGACAGCTTTATCGTGAACTATACTCTGTAGTTCCCTGATCTTTAGTCAGGTTTCAGACCTGTGCGTGCAGTTTCTTGTGCTCTGCTTTGACTTCACAGACTCCAGGGATGAGCTCTTCAGTTACCTCTGAATACAAAGGTGGGACTCACCCTAGAATCTCTCTTAAAAGACAAAAGACACACTTTCAGTAAAGAAGTCCCACTGTACACACTAGAGTGCTTTATGATAATGATTATAACAAAAAATGATGATTTAAAGGGAACTATAAATTTCATAAAGCTGTTTCATGGATATTATCCCAGCCTGATCTTCCCAAAGCCTCGGAGAGGTAGTCAAGGTAGTTTTTATCCTTATTTTACATATGTGAAAACCAAACTCAAGAAAATTAAGTGAATTCCTCAGGGCCTCTCTGTTAGGAAGTATTAGAAATGAGAAGGAAAACCAGAAGGTCTTGTTCTTGGTCCAATTATTTATCCATTTCACTCGTTGCTCTATCTTCTCTACGCCATTCAACCAGCACGCTTTTTCAGACCACCTACCAATTTTCATTCCTCCACAGAGGATAAGAGTATTTCCAGCAATGCCATCTCCTCCATTCTACTTCAGAAAGACATTTACCTATTCTCTACCACCAATCAGTTAATAGGATCCGGCTATCCTTCCATGTTTATTTCCCATGAACCTGACTTCCGCTGTTTTTGTTTGTTTGTTTGTTTGTTTGTTTGTTTTTCTTGTCATGTCTGGTCAACTTTGCTTCAGTTAGATCATCACCTTCTCTTTACCCTTCTCCATAATGACCTTTCATCTTAAATGCTTACTGTTGACTGATGAGGTTTTTTGGACAAATTTTGGCAAAGATTCTCAAAAGAGAATCTGGCAGAACGGATTCTATTTCCACTCATTCATTGCAGACTCTTAACAGAGAAAAGTTGCTGTGTCCAGGCAGGGTTTCAGGGGTTAGGGCTAGAACACTAAACACAACAAACACATTCTCTGCATTCACAGTCTTGGGTTTTTTGTATTTCCATAATGTAAGTTGCTTTCCAACTCAAGCCTGATGAGAAGATCTAGACAAACAAACGTTAGAGTGTCATAATATGGAAGCTAAGGGAAGAGTCTATTTCTTTTTTAAGCTCCCAACACTTTTGAAGCTGTTAGGTTTGGAATTGGCAAGAACACATGGAAAAAAAATATGTGGAGATCATAGGTGGTATTCCTTCTATTAGAGTAAGGTATTTATAAATGACAAGCTCTGGAAATGAACGATCCACTATCAGTCATACATACCCTGGTAGTTATGAAATATTATTTTATTTTTTCTTTGGTAATTTTAAGTTTGGCATAATTTCAGTCCTTTATTTAATGTAGATATGCATGGTGTGCTTTGAGAAATGGGTGCAAATCTATCTATCTGAAAGACATTTATCTAGTCAATGGAAAAAATTTATTTACACAAACTTGAAGAAATGTGCTAGATTTATTAAGCGAGTGATAAGATCAGAATTCATGATTACATTTAAAAATGTTTATTTGGCTGTTTTTTTGTGGGTTAGATTGATGGGGGCAATGCTTAAGACAGGAATGAGCTAAGGATTCTGGCACAGAAATGTAAGCAATTAATTGTTGCCTGGACAGTTTGCTGGCAAGAAAATTGAAGGGACACAGGCAAATTAGAGCTTATTTAGGAGGTGGATTCCACAGGGTTTGGCATTTTATATGATGGGAATACATGGACTAGATGAATTTAGCGTAACTCCCGAGTCCACAGGTTGGGCAATGGGGTATAAATAGTTATTCACAGAACGAGGGGAAGCTGGGAGAGGGAGATGTTCTGGTAGGACAACACTTAGGTTAGGGGTATACTGAATTTGAGATGGCTGTGAGGCATTCCAGAAGAGATATTAATTATGGAGTTGGGCATGTGGGCCTGGAGCTTCAGAAAGTGGTCTGAACTTGAAATATATATAGATGACTGTGGATAACAACCGGAGGCTTGTTAAAGCAGCAGATTACCAAGGGGAATTCTGAAAACAGACATAAGTAAAAGTCTTGATTAATATCAAAACTTGAAGGACAGCAGACCCTACAGAGGGATGCTGAGATGATGCAGTCAGAAAAATAAGAAAAATGCAAGAGCATAATGTCATAAAGGCTAGGGGGAAAGGGTGGTCTTACTTAACATTCTTGACTTAATGCTTCTAATTTTTTTTTAAATGTGAGATATAACACACATAGATAAGTGTTAATAAAAACACAAATGTTCCACTTGATAAAGTATTTTGAAGTGAACTCATGTAACAACAATCCAGATAAAAAAAATAAAACATTTCTGGTACCCCTGAAAAAAATCCCACATGCCCCTTACCAACTTCAACTCTTCTCATACTCATAAAATAATGATTCTCCTGAGTTCCTAAGCAGAATATAATTTGGTTGGCAGTTTGAGTTTTAAATAACTGGAAACATATTTTGATTATGGCTCTTTTCACTTAACATTAATGTTTGTGTGAGTCATCATATCAGTGCCTATAAATAGCTAAAGTTCATTCCTTTTCATTACTGCATAATAATCCATTGACTAAAACAACCACAGAAAGTAAAAGTAAAAATGAAACCACCATAATTTAACCTTTATAATTTTTGACAGATTTATTTATCCATTTTTAGAAAGTGGGGGGTAGGGGCGAAGGGTAAAGGAGAGAGAGAATCCTCAAGCAGAATCCACACTGAGCTTGGAGCCCGATGTGGGGCTGGATCCCACAACCATGAGATCATGATCTGAGCTGAAACCAAGAGTTGGATGCTTAACCGGCTGTCCCACCAGGCACCCCTATCCTTTATAATTTTGATAAATATTTGAATTGCTTCCAGTTTGAGGCTTTTATGAAAATATTGCCATAAACATTCTTGTGCAGATGTAAAAGCATTATGAAGACATTCTTTTGAGAAGACAATGGTCAACATAATCAAAGGTCACTGAAAATGAAGTAAGTACTGTAGACTACTGATTTATTCGAAGGGGATCACTGATTATTAGAGTAAGCTCGGTGGGGTGCACAGAGTTAACAGCAAATTTCAAAGGGGTAAGAAGTAAGACTCATGAGTGGAAAACAGTCAGGGAATGGAGATAACTCTGAGGAGAGGAGAGAAATAAGGAAAACCTTTCCACTAGTTACAAGGGAACAGAAGGTAAGTGCCAATGCCATCTTTACAAGAGACAGTCTCTGCCAATGACCTTTTCTCTCTCCTTATTCTTCAACTTCTCTCTGTCAGTATTTAAACATGCTTAATCTCTGTCATTCCAAAAGATTTCTTTCTCAAGCCCTGACTCCTTGTCCAGGCTGATAAATACTTTTTGATATAAGCTGACCTAATTCTCTGGCATCCACAATTACTTGCTCATATTCCCTGGTCGAAAGATTGTTGACCAAAACACTCTGTTTTCTATCTCACTTCCATGGCTATGCACATGGACTAATTCTAATTATTGTTGTTGAAGAACTATTTTCTTGATACACTTCTATCTCTTCTCCTGGATAATTTCTGTTCATTCTTCAGGTTTCTGTCTAGATATTACTTCCTTTACAAGTCTTCCAAACTCTAATTATATTCTCCATAAATGTGTGTGTGTGTGTGTGTGTGTGTGTGTGTGTGTGTGTGTGTGTGTGTGTGCAGAGAGTAAATTTTGCTCTGGAGCTCCAAATTTTTGGCCTGGTCACAAAGTTTCAGACCTACACTGCAATCTGAGATGCTGGCTATTCATGCCTCATTCTTTCCTTCTCTCCCTGCACAGGTATCAGAGCTACTTCTTTAATTCTCATGCAAGTGGCTCATGCATCACATTTGGAAAATATGAACCACGCTATAATAAAGGGCTAATGCATGGCCTGAAAGTTTCCAATATTTCTTTGCTTTCTTCTTCCTTTTTTTGGCTTGCCATTTGGCATATCCCTAATAGATTTACCTAAGTGAAGTCCATCTGTTATCATGTGTATCTGTAAGATAACAGGACCCAACAGGAACACTTCCTTATTCCCACCCTAATACTGACTACTAAGCGATTCTGGACTTAATTAGGTTTGTTTTCTAGATATAGACTTGTAAATTTAGGGTGAATCCTAATAGCATAAATATGTTCAACCTCAAATGTGGGTTTAAAAAATATTGTAAAAATATGGAGGAATGTTATACTTCATAAATAAGACATATGTTTCTCATATATAGTTGCTGGAAAGATGCATATGTTGGTATAAAAATAAATATGAATATATACATATAGCTAGATAGCTTCACACACACATACACACTCACACTACAATGCTAAGGAATAAACTACCTCACATAGAGAACTTTATAAATAACTAAGGTTTATCCCGACAAGTAAAATTTTATTAATTTTAAATCTTTATTTATAACCTTAGGTAGATGATGAAACTCATATTGCTTCATTTTTTCATCTGTAAAATGAGAAACTACAGTCTCAGATCATCTCTCACATCCTCCCCTGGTTTAATTCCCCCATGGTTTTATGACATCTTTTAAAAATGGATTATAAACTATATGCAATCAGAGGACATCAAAGATAGTTTCATTTTTTTTCTTGTTGTTGTTGGAGATCCAGGGTCAATAGTAAAACTCACCATACTGCTTCAATTTTTTTTATAACTTTTCTGTCTTATTCTTTGATACCCATCAATTTGACATTTCTGCTATCCCCGAGCTGAGCTTTTCACCTGTCATCATTCTCAAACCCTTTGTGCTCAATTATTTCTCACTCGCTGTGGATTGTGAGAAAAATAGACCAAACTGCAAACAATAATATGTTAAATTATCTATAGTCAATAAGATTGTGAGTGAAGGCAGAAACAATAGCATAGTTCTATAAGAGGGCTTGATAATAGCTATTTGAGGTGTTTGGCATCTTTTCTATGTTTGTGCTACAGAGAAAGTTTCTGGAAAATAAGTCAGTGAATAAGTGGCATAGCATTGGACATTGACCTTTTCAGAGAATGTATACAATATAAATTAGTGCCTTAACATTTTATGCATGTGGTAGCATCCAGGAGAAAAGATGGACAGAACTTAAATCAGCTTAGTTTCACCCTTCATACCAGTAATGCACTAGACTCATCTTTCCCTTAATTGTGCTTACCGTATTCCTGTTTTTTATTAATAGCGCTATTTCTTCCCTTTAGGCAAGTACCTCTGCCTTTGAAGTGCCTCCACTAAAATCTAGAACTATGTGAAAAAAAAATAGTTTACCTTTTACAAATATAGAGGCAAAATGAAAGCAGGGCATTTCCCAAGGTCACAGAAGAGATGATGGACATAAACCTACAACCCAGGGACTTCTGATTCTCAGCTTCTGCTTCCTGCACTGACCACCCTTAGCTTCCTGTTGTCAATCTGTTTATGATCCTTAGGATATATGCATCTCCACTATTGGATCTCATTTATCTAGATTCCAAAAAGCATTTGAAAAATATACTCAAAAAAGTCGAGTTTGCATAATTTGAGAACACTAAATAGATTTTTTCCCCACCATGATATGTTAAAAGATGTTTAAGTTATATAAAGCCATACTCAGAATGAATTTAAGTCTGGCCTATTTGCTATATATTTTTTTATGTGTGTGTGATTTACTTCTATTTAAGGGAATAAAGAAGGAGTACTTTAGTAGATGCTTATTTAATAAGGTAGTACCGCATTTGAGGCTTACAAGAACTACATAGAAATAATGAAAGATGTCTTATGGACAATAATGTTAGTTTAAAAAAATGCGTGTCTTTTTTGCATAAATGGAAACAATATCACTTTTTCTCTCTTCCCATTTATACTCTCAACAAACTACCAAAATTCAGAATATCTTTACAAAAAACAGATAATAGTCATATTGGACACAGCTAGTTCACAAGATGAGGGGTGGAACTTAACTTTTATGTAGTATTTCAGCCCTAATCTCTATCAATCACTAATCAATGTCTAAGCATATTAACTCTACTGTGCACCCATTATGTTACAGTAGTTAAACAAATTTTCAAACCCAAATGGGAATCTATGTTCATGGACCCACGGCATCTATTCATTTAAATCATGTGTAAGCCAAAAGCGGTCATTAACACATTTACATTTTTATATAATAGCTTCAACTGCCAATGTAACAAAATAAAAAGCATACAGCTACTCTCAATATCTGCTGATGTTATGGGAAAATAACATCTGGAAATCACCGTCACCTTCCAAAGCCAGCGGTTTTTACCTTGATTTGAGAATGGCAGGTTGTACATAAATGTGGGATAGATGTGGAGGGCTTTTCAGGAAGTAAAGGCATACACATGTTAGCATGCACAAAATTCATTGTCCCTGTAAGCCACAGATTATGCATCTAAAGCATGTTAAATGAGTATTTTCCTGTTTGCCTACTGTTACAGAGTTGTTGTTTTTTTTTTAACTCATTTTTAAACTCTCATAGGAGATTCATCATCAGTGAACAGTTACAACCTTTCATTTCTCTTGGGTTCTTATATATATCACCAAGTACGCAAAGTGCTGCATATGAGAAAATCAATAAATGCAATGCTTAGATGATGAATGTTTACAATTTACTCTTTCATTGCTACTGTGTGCTAATAAAAACAACACCTAAAAAAGAAAAGTGAGGTTACAAATATAGAAGAGATACCTGCCCCCAACTAAATATTTTCCTTGTTGTTAAATCAGAACACTTCCATTGCTAGCATTTTACCTCATTGCACATAAATTGTAGACTTTATATAACTCATCCATTCCTTTCCAAAGGAAAATGGATAGAGTTTAGGGAAAACTTGGAATAAACTTCATTACACAGTTGGGCAAATCATTTATGCATTCAACAAAAGCAAACAGTGAATATGAATGAATGCAGTTGGGTTATCTGCAACTCTGTCTCAAAAAACTTTTTTTTAGGGATGAAAGATTTCAAAAGTTAAATTACCCAGTGTCACAATACTTTATGTGAAACAGCTGCAGAAAGTTGCACATCTTTTTGAAAGGTAGGACAATATCATATGCTTTTGCAATGTGAAAAGAAGTTTTCATTACATATGAGTGCTTTTTTAAGCCTCCAAAGTCAATTCTTTTCTGCATTGGGAAAACTGTCATACAATTAAAATAATGAAAGCAATCTTATTTCTCTCCTGCTGAAAATATAGTTTCCTATAGTAACAAGACAGTCAGAAATCATTTCCCTTGTTTATACTTTAAAAAAGAGAGAGAGAGAACATTTTCTTTTTGAACAAGCCTAAAGAATGTCCCAATAGATACAATTTTTCTATTTTGAAAACAATGCCATGTATAATGATTCTCTTCTCTATGCATTTTTAGTGCAAAAAAAGAAAAAGAAAAGTCAAATGTGTACTTCACAATGTAAAGCTGGATTCTTTCCTTTGATGTTGTGTTTACTATTTGCTCAACCAGATATGAATGGAAGTGTCTTATAGAGTAGCCAAGCAGAGTCTAAGGGCTCATAAATTCTTACTGCTTAAGGTCACAAAATGCTTGTGAGAGCTTTACATAAAGACCATAGCCCAGGCCCCGGTCACTTATTTTGATATAATGCCATTACTCCCCTCTCCCCACTTAAGTTACAAGTTTTAAAATGTCATTTAGCAGATTTCTACCCACTATCAAGGGAAGACCGAAAAAATGCCTGGAGAACCAGACCTTTAAAAAAGGGAGCTTAGAACTGATATATGTAGTAGTATACCATGCAATCCAGAGTTAAGTCCGATAAATTCACATATTTATTTTTATGATTTGCACTTGGCCATGGTTTTGTAAAGATGCTCTCTAATATTCAGATCATGTCTGCAATGAAGGAATAAATGGTACAGAATCGCAGGTCATAAATTAGAGAAGATATAAGTACGTTACTAGTCTCCTAGTATATGTCTTTTATTTTCAGAAAACTACAATAAGTTCTTAGATGTTCTAGAAAATTCTGTGTCATTCTTAATGTTTGATGTTAGTGCCTAAATTATTAATTATGCCTATTTATATGCAAAATTATTATCAAACAATCTTCATAAATTTCTTATACTTTTATTACCATTTCCTTTTCATTCTTAGGTTTTAATAAAGAGTAAATGTTCTATCTATCTACCTATCTATTTATCTATCTACGCTTAAATCTGTGAACTTGAAACTCTTTATGTCTTCATTTATGTCTGGCTTGATTATTTTTTTTAATTCTTTCAATGAAGAAACATTATTTCAATTGAAAAATTTACTCTTGTATTGTGTTGAGTTCTATGGGATAATGATACTGAATGTTCGCTGTTTGACTAAACAGTCAGCTTTTTGGAACCAGGCGTACATCTGTATTTAGACGTTGGGCCAGCACCTGAGCTCAGCTGTCCACATGGATGGGGGCAGTAATATTTCACAGCTGCCAAGTTCTCCTCAGATAATCTGTGAACATCTGGCACCCACAATCCTGCCTTTACTAGTCATAGGATGTTAGCAGTTCCAGCAGGGGTCTGACATTGGGGGAGAGGACTCTCCACAACTTACATAAACCCTGTAGCAGCTGAGAGCTGAAGCTGATACCACTTCTACAACTCCTTCCTTGAAAGCTGATTTCAGTGGTTCCTGATCCTGCCCGTCACAGGAGAACTGAAGCTTCTCATCCCACTTATGTTGGCCTTGTAAGATTCCTTTTACTCAGCAAAACCTCTTCTTTCATATTTTGCATGTAATATTGTGGAATTTGTCCAAAATCGTGGCATATGTCAGATTCCAATAGAAAGAATCCAACCTGACTTGACATCTTGCCTGGGTAGTTTTTCTAAATTGGCTAGTCCACTTTTCAAAATGGTTAAGTTAGATATGTCATGATACAAAGTGTGTTTGAGTTCATAAGGAATCATAGGAAACTATGATAATTGCCTTGACATGGACCTGGAAAGATTTAAAAAGAACGTCCTTTGTAACATGAAAATCAGTGCTTGTGAGCACTAATAGTTTTTCTTTGATTATAAAGCCTACAACTATTATACTAAAAATAGCCAGGTTATGCTATACTATGTACGTAGCAATTATCATGAAAGCATTTGATTATATTCATTCATATTAATGGTGCAGTCTTCATTTATAGGTTTGTAAACATTTCAGACTCTATTACCTAGTAGCATTATTTCACTCTGTTGACAGAATACATTACCTTTTATTTTATGGCTGAAGTAGAGTGTAGCAAGTAAAGAAGCAGCAAAATGTACATAGTCAAAATACTTGGACTGCTGACTGTAAAATTACACTCAACACTGGCTGCATGATAGCAAGACTTGCTTGCTTCTTTGTGTGTTATTTGTATTATTTTGTGAAGACAGGTCAATGTAAGGGTCTCTAAATAAACTAATAATCCCTTTTGTTTAGAATGCCAGCAAAGATTCAGGATAATAACAATGTAAAGGATTGTCTATGAAGCTAAAGTTAATTATCTGTTTAGATAATTTAAGTATCAATGACACTTTCAAAGTGTTTTTAACATTTATTAACATATAAATAGTTATACTTTGATAAATAGTTATACTTTTTTGTGTCTTTATAATTATCTTGCTGGCCCTCATAAATCAATTCTTATTTTTTTCTCACGGAAAATATTTTTCAAAAACTTAAAAATTGTTTTCCATCAACAAAACTCTGTGCCTTGCAGAGTTAAAATGTTAGCAAAGTAAAAACGATTAAAAATTTGGATTGTTGCAAACTTTTAAAAGATATTTCTGCAATCATTTAATGTTAAGATAATGTTAAACTGTGGATCCTTTTCTTGGAACATGGCTGACTGCAGTTTAGGATATTACCATTAGATAGCAAGTCTCTAAATTCTGCAAGCACATTGTACATTCTTGTATCTACAGTGTACAGATTTGTGATCTACCCAGAAGCACGCCTAAATTTAAACACAATATTGGAGCTAACTTTTTTTTTTCTGTTGAGCTTGTGGTCCTCCAGCCTCACATATTTGACCTATCAAATTTTCAAGTTTTAAGACTTTAAAATTTCCACGCAGAAACAGAGTTACCCAAAACGAAAACATACCAACCTTGAGATTATGTCCCATGCAGTAGTTACAGTCTGGCCAAAGTTATCAAAAAATTCATTTTAATTGTTAATCATAGTAGAAGAGGCTATTAATGCCAAAACAGAGAATTCCAAGTGTTTAGACTAAGATCGATCTACTAGAGATCTGCCCCCTTCTAAAAATCCCTTGAAAATAATCTGCCCTTGCTCTCGACCCTGAAGGCCTACTTATACTATGTGAATCTATCTCCCTCTTGTACATGTAACGGAACGAAGCATAGACAACCAAACTAAGGTGAATTAATCCATTTTGCAGACTAAGTCAATATAGTTTGTTTTGTTTTGTTTTCTTGAAAATATGAGTAAATAAACAAGTGGGATTGCATCAAACTAAAGAGCTTCTGCACAGCTAAGGAAACAATCAATAAATTGAAAAGGTAACCTACAGAATAGGAGAAAATATTCACAAACTACATGTTATAAGGGCTTACTATCCAAAATACATAAAGAAATCAGGCAACCTCAGAGCAAAAAAGAAAATAACTCAATTGAAAAATGGGCAAAGAATCTAAATAGACATTTTCTAAAAGAAGATAGACGAATGGCCAATAGCTGGATACTAGGTAAATAACCCAAATTTTCCCCCCAGAATGAAGACACATATTCTCAGAGCTTTTGGGCATGAAGATTGCTCATGAGTCATGGCTAAGTCCTTTCCCAGGACTTTTCCCTGAGTAAAGAGAGCTACTTCGCCCGAGTTTACATGTTCTATCTAGAACTAGATACAATCCAAAGTCTAGATTGATGTGGAAGAGTAAGGGCCTGACCCACTTGTCTCAATCCAGGGCAGTTATGAAAAGCTACTCCATGTTCAGAGCTCACCAGGCAGACCTGTATTGTCAATGTACTCAGTTCACCTCCTTCTGTAACATCCTGCATCCCTCACCCCTTCACAGGTGGTTTTCCTATACTCACTCAACAGTAAACTTCCTATAAACAAATCTTAGTCTAGAATCTGCTTCCTAGGGAACACAGCTACAGAGACTATATTAAGATCTGTATTATATTTTAATACTTAAGATCATGTCCCCTTGGGCGCCTGGGTGGCTCAGTCGGTTAAGTGACTGCCTTTGGCTCAGGTCATGATCCTGGAGTCCCGGGATCGAGTCCCACATCGGGCTCCCTGCTCGGCGGGGAGTCTGCTTCTCCCTCTGACCCTCTTCCCTCTCGTGCTATCTCTCATTCTCTCTCTCTCAAATAAATAAATAAAATCTTTAAAAAAAAAAAAAAGATCATGTCCCCTTGAATAAAACTAGAATTCAAGTCCTCCATCCACCATTCTTTTAGCTGTATAACTTTGGAGACATATTTATGTCTGTAGCCTTTATGCTAACTTGTGTAAAAGTTATCATTAGAATACCTTACCCAAGAGTTGTTTATAAGATTAAATGAGTGAATGCATATAAAGCACTTAGCATTAAAGCATTGAGATGGGGCACCTGGGTGGCTCAGTTGCTAAGCATCTGCCTTCAGCTCAGGTACGATCCCAGGGTCCTGGGATCGAGCCCCACATCGGGCTCCCTGCTCCGTGGGAAGCCTGCTTCTCCCTCTCCCACTCCCCCTGCTTGTGTTCCCTCCCTCACTGTCTCTCTCTCTCTCTGTCAAATAAATAAATAAAATCTTTAAAAAAAAAGGCATTGAGATAAAATAACAGATAAAGAGTATAATGTCATAATTATAATCTTTATAATTATTTAATTGATTAACTATATAATCATAATCATAATAATGTAACTGATAAGATTAGGACTATCTCTGCTTAACCGCATGCCCAGTGGTTCATTTAGGGTACACACACGCATACACACGCATACACACATACACACTCACACACATAAAATCAAATGTTATTAATTATTCAAACGTTTATCAGTTATATCAATCATTATTTTGATGACACCAAGACAGCCTGTAGTGTGAATAATGGACTTGGGCAAGTCCCAAGTGGATCCCACTCTCAGTCCCAACTTCCTGAAAGCCAAGGTAGAAGACATCAAAGGATGGTGTTGGGCCTTCTGTGGAACTGATAAACAGCCAGTAAATACTTACTTGATGGCTAAGAATAGTAGCTTTGATTTTCACTGCAACTGCAGAGTGTTAGGATAGTAATCCTTGGTCAGTGTTAGTCTTTGTCACCGTCCGTAGCATTTACTTAGCACAATGGTAGGACCGAGGACCACACTGTCCCTGATTAAACCAAGACTATCCCCGCTAACGATGGGGTCGACAGTCGACACATCAGTGTGGATTCTTACTTAGACAAAAATTTTACCATTGAGTATAGTTTAGGTAATATGCTTTTTTATGTAGTGTATTTCTAATATTAATATGTTTATGATTTACCTGAGTAGCTTGTTAAACTGAAGGTTCTAGTTCATGAGATTATGCCTTTCTACTGAGCCTCCCAGAGATGCTAATGTTGCTGCTGACCCATAGACTATAATGTGACTAGAGAGGTTTTAGGCAGAATCTTGATTTGTGTTTAGAAAACAGGGAAACTCAAAATGCTTTGCTGGACTTCGTAACATTATAAAGTCAGTAACTCTTATTCGCATCATCCTCTCCACATGTATGCACTCCATCCTTAGTTACATTAGAGTGCAATTCTAGAGCCCTCGACATTTACATTGACTTGTCCTAATACCAAATAATAAAATATGATTGATATACTAATGTAATTCATGTAAATTAACCCATCTCTCTCTCTCTCTCTCTCTCTCTCTCTCTCTCTCACACACACACACACACACACACACACACACACTTAGTCACTCAAGGTAATGTCAATTGTGCCCAAATGTCAGAGTTGCTGTTTTCCAGACCCAGATGTCATTCTACATTCAGAATAAAAGAAATGGGGTGATTAAAGACTTATTAAAAGGGGATACCAAGCCTTTCCAGGTCATGGTGTCACTGAGATCATGCCATATTAGGTCTTAGGTCTTTTGGCCCAGGATAAAATTAAAAACAATTCCATTAGCTTAACTTTCCTGTTAAGGAGAGCAAGAGAAAATATCCGATTTTCCTAACCTTGTAAATTAAACCCTCCTCCTAACAAGCTGGTGCCTTGTTGCAGTGCTATGTGAGAGCTCCTTCAGTGGTCTTTCACTGAGAGGAAACACACCTGGCAGCCTCATGCTCCTGAGTACCATCTCAGAAGATGGACTTCTGTACCCTTGCTTCTTCACTGTCAAAGGGGAAAAGGAATTTGATCAGGATCATTGTAACAATATCCCACTAGGAATCATGGGCATAAAATAGGTCTTTGCCCCAGTGATCTAAGTGTTAGTTTTAAGCCAAATTTGGGACTATGGATTGTCATCTGCAGTGATGAGAATATCTTCATGTTTTTTTTATTTCATAGAAAAATTATTTAATGTTTAATTCATTAGTGCTTAAAATTCAATCAGAAGGTAACCAGACTATAGCTCTCCATAATAACTTCAGAGAACAAAGACAGGTGCCTGGCATAGTTTGAAAGGTGAGCTTACCATCCTGAGGAATAACAGAATACACCCATTCACATATCCCTGCTGGCAATTTCTTGACAAATTGTGCACAAGATATGGCCTGCTTTATATGGTTTTCACATGTACTTCAAATGAAGCTATATGAGAGTTTCTTAGACATCACAATTGTTAGTCATTGCACTTTGTAATGTTTTTCTCTCTAAAAGGAGTATTTTTATTCTTTTATGTTTAGACTATTATTAAGTTGTTGATGGCCTTAGGACAAATTATGTTAGAATCTTTATTAGCTAATTTATACATTTTTTTAAAAAGCTTGGTATGTGGCCTGTATTATTTAAATCAGTTTTATAAGTCTGAACTTGATACTTTAAAAAGTATTTCCCTTGAAAACAAAGGATCCATTCTTTGTCTCCAACTGAATTATAAATTATTAGTTGCTGTCTTTCATAAATAGTTTAGCTTATGGTCTAATTTATCTCAATTAGTGTGTTGGTTACTTTAATAGATGAATGCATTAATTTTAATTGGGTAATAACTAATTGAATAGGTATCAACCTACAAATTGTTTTACTTATTATAAAAAGCTCATAAGTTATACTAGACCTAAATGACACCAGGATAACCTAATCCTTTTAAAAATATAAATCCGATTATATTTACTTTCCATAAAGTGTCAAAATTCAAATGCCAAAAAGTCACAATTACCCATGACAATTTTCAGAGGGGGAAATTTGTATCAAAACTTTATTCATTGCTTCAGTAATAATGAGTGGTTGTAGTTCAGACTGTAGACTCATTTGGGCCTGAGGTGGAATCCTGACTCTGAGACAGCACATCAGTGAAATATTTTACAAGTTAGATTTTTATCTGTCCAATGAGAAACTGGATGGTACCTATCTTTTGAAGGTTTTGTGAAGGTTAACTAAGATGGCATGAATATAGAACTTAGCACTCGCCTGACAGAAAGTAAATTTTATTAGTAAGAAGGAACTGTGTCATCAGAAAACTAGATATTTTGTACTATTTTTCCTTGGAAGTACTTTTGAGAATCTATGGTGTTTACATTTTGGCTACAGTTCCATGGCCTTCTTAAGAACCAGGGAATAGTAGTAGAAATCACTATTTCATGTTCAAACACTGAAGGCATCATATATGTCTAGTTCATGTTTTAAATTCACTAATTAAAATGAGCTGTGAATTTATGAGAAATTAACATAACTCAATGATCCAAAGACTTTTTCCTGTAATGCAATCAGAATTTGACTCAAATTAGTAATAAATGTAAAACAAGCGGTAAAAAACAAATCTGTAAACTTGGTCTTGTTGTTGGTGGTGGGGATGCGGAGAAAGGGGAACCCTCCTACACTGTTGGTGCGAATGCAAGCTGGTGCAGCCACTCTGGAAAACAGTACGGAGGTTCCTCAAAAAGTTGAAAATAGAGCTGCCATACAATCCAGCAATTGCACTACTGGGTATTTACCACAAAGATACAAATGTAGGGATCCGAAGTGGTATGTGCACCCCAATGTTTATAGCAGCAATGTCCACAAAAGCTAAACTGTGGAAAGAGCCAAGATGTCCATCGATAGATGAATGGATAAAGAAGATGTGGCATATATATATGCAAAGGAATATTATGCAGCCATCAAAAGGAATGAGATCTTGCCATTTGCAATGACATGGATGGAACTGGAGGGTGTTATGCTGTGTGAAATAAGTCAATCAGAGAAGGACCTATATCATATGACCTCACTGATATGAGGAATTCTTAATCTCAGGAAACTAACTGAGGGTTGCTGGAGTGGTGGGGGTGGGAGGGATGGGGTGGCTGGGTGATAGACATTGGGGAGGGTATGTGCTACGGTGAGCACTGTGAATTGTGCAAGACTGTTGAATCACAGATCTGTACTTCTGAAACAAATAATGCAATATATGTTAAGAAAAAAAAAAAGAAGCTAGCAGGAGGGGAAGAATGAAGGGGGGGAAATCAGAGGGGGAGATGAACCATGAGAGATGATGGGCTCTGAAAAACAAACTGAGGGTCTAGAGGGGAGGAGGGTGGGGGGATGTGTTAGCCTGGTGATGGGTATTAAAGAGGGCACGTTCTGCGTGGAGCACTGGGTGTTATGCACAAACAATGAATCATGGAACACTACATCAAAAACTAATGATGTAATGTATGGTGATTAGCATAACAATAAAAAATAAAAAAACAAATTTGTAAAATAATTTTCATAATATAAATTTAAGTGTGCAATGATGTCAAATTTGAAGTTATTTCATATATTTTTGTATATGTTTGTGTATTTATAATTTTACCTTAATTTTAAATGATGCTAAATACAAATAGGCATTTATATATTTTTTATTTCTTGAAATTAATTTCTTACCAGTCCCATATCTCAAAAACGTATGATGCATTACCCTCACATATTTCATTTTTTAAATTACTTGCCTCCAATTACCCCATTAGAATAAAGCCTATTACCTAAATTTGAGAGACTCCTCAATTTTTCCATGACTCCCAAGGGCTTTATTAATTCAAAACATGATGCAATCCAAATGCTGGGAAAATGAGGGGTATATAATCTAATCATTCCTGCTTCCCTCTGTCACACAGCCTCACCGATGAAGACCAGAGTCGCAAGTACAAATAAACACTTTCCCACTATTTGTTGATGCTCTTATAAACAGAACCCTTGACAGTTCGTTATGATTCTCAAGACCATGTTTCCCAAACCTATCTTTGCAAGTGGCAGGGGCCAAAGAAAATTCTAGGACATGTGTTTTCTGAGTTTCCCCTATATAGGCCCATGCATCAAACCTGGGTCACCGGTCCAGCCTACCAGGCTCTGCAAGACACTTAGACCAACACAGCAGATCATTTATCTTTGAGTCTTAAAAACTAGTCATTGGATTTTCATTGTTTCACTTATAAAACGCCCCTGTTAACCCAGTTTTCTCTAGTGACCACTGTCGCATAAGGAGCTCAAAACAGATTCATGGACTTTCTCTTTGATCTTCAACATCAAAAGCACTCGGAAGTCATCACCCCCATTCGCATACCAAGAAAAAATTAAAGAAACCTAAAAACACTGTCTTTTCTTGGACATATCAGAGAACTGACGTCACAATGCAAACCACCATTGCTAAAGATACAGGCAAATCCAGAGCACAGCAAAGATCTGTTTACCAGTAATTTATAAATTACTGGAGGCTGTGTGAAGACTAGTCTAAAATTGAAAAAAATCCTGGGGCTTTGGACCCAAAGATCCCCCTCCCAACACACACACACACTTTCATGGAGTTTACCCACCTGTAGCCATACCAGGTTCTCACAGTGAAGAGCCAAAAAGATGCTCTCATGACTCTGGAAAGTGTAATGGAAGAGCAATCATGGAGAAATGAGCTTATAGGATTCTCCACAGTGAAAATCTATTCTGCAAGAAAATAGACTATATCAGAGTTTTACCCTTCTGAAGCATGGGAATTACTCCCTCTTTCCCCTTGCCTCTAGCCTTCCTGTATCACCTAGGGATTAAAGAAGAAGAAGAAGGAGGAGTGGGAGGAGGAGGAAAGAGAGGGGCGTGAGGAGTGGGGGGGGAAAGAGGGAGGAGAGGAGGAAGAGGAGGAAGAAGAAATGATGCTAATGGAGAAACACATGGAAGTTCACATCCCATGAAACAGACTCACTGAAAGTCTAATATAATCATAAGACTACAGAATGGTTCTCCTCTCCTATACCTTGCTATCACACCATGACCCTGGTTTAGTAGCAGCAAGTTGCAGCTAAAAGACTTGTATGATGCAGAATCTATCTGAGAAAGAGTCCTTAGGGAAACCCAACGTCAAGAAGAGAGACAGAAAAAGAAAAAGAAAAAAAAGAAGGCGAGAGAGAAGATACTCAAGGAATTTAAAGCCTCTGGAACATAAAATTAAAAAAAAAAATCACAACTCCTAGCCAGGTTAATATAAATTCTCCCATTTAAAAAGCATAGTTATCACAGTTCCTATTATATAATTCCAGAAGAAAACAAAAACAAAACTCAGTCCAGTCTAAAGAGACAAAATAAGAATAAAAATTGGAATCATTTCAAATATAGATATTGGAATTATCAAGCAGAAAAATGGCCTGAAGTGACAGCTCCTTCAGAAAATATACAGATGGAAAATTGACATATGAAAATGTGTTCATCATTTTAAATTATATAATAGCAAACTAAAACAATATACCACCACACAGCTAAAATTAAAACAAACAACTGACTATACCATTTAGAAAGCTGGAGAACACCAGGAAAGAATGCAGTCTTTGACAAGAAAATCTAACCATATTAAAATGTATTAAACAAACTCAGTTAAGGAGGCATGGGAAAGTAAATGCTAACTAAGCAACTTTGAAAATTAGACACTGTAAAATTGAAAGCAAAAAGAATGGTGTATAAGTGCTGAATTCTAGTTGATAAACTTGTTTCTCATGGGGCACCGGTTAACAATTTTGATAGCACTATACATCATGGATATTGGAATAAATCAATTAAAATAAATGGATGGTGGATGATGGGAGCCAGGTTTTTCTCTCTTGAAATGGGAATATACAAATAAGCCAGGGGAGGCCTGAGAATAATCCATGTAGTCGTGGATTAGAGTTGGACACCTCAGTATGCATTCATGTTTTGCCTAATATAGATACAATATTTATAAAAAGAAATACTTATAGATAGGTGAATATGTATGGATTAGTACACGCACACACACACACACACACACACACACACACACGTATATATGTATGTATCCACATTCTGCCAGCTAAGAAGTCTAGAAGCAATGACACCCCAGTAGCAATAAACACAATTAGTGCCCTGAGCTTGGTTTCTAATATCACTCTACAATAACATAAATGAATGCTCCATGGAGAAATGGATGAATCTTGGACTGAGGAAGGGAATGTACAAGCTGAACCCAGAGCATCTTACCATAAAATAGAAAGTGTTCAACACCCGCCCCACTCCATAATATGGTCCACATTGACGGGGGTGTATTGATGGGACATGGGACCTCACTGTGTTAATGCTCCTAGTGGTTAAAGCTGGAAGGATATGAGCAACAAAATTAATGAAATGTCACTGGATTAAACCTCAAAGTATAAAAAACTTACCAAAGGAATGGGAGAGATGAGATAAATCTCTCATTCAAAAAAATTCCAAAGAATTTATACAGATACTCTGCCTTCAAGGAAGTAGAACATAACTTCCCACTCTTTCAAGTGTGGGCTGTGCATAGCAACTTCTTTCCCCAGAGTGCAATTTGGGAAAGGGGGATTAAAAAATAGCTTTAAAGTGGAGAGACCTGACAAAATGTATCTCAGTCAGGTGATCACAACCAACAGCAACAGTTATAATGATGAAAATGGCACTTTGCCTCTGTGGTCTTCCTCAGAAAAACCCACAATGCCAGTCTAATCATGTGGGAAAATATCAGAAAAATTCCAGTTAAGGGACATTTTATAAATTACCTGATCAGAATTCTAGAAACTGATGAAAAACAAGGACAGTCTGAGAAATTGTCACAACCAAAAGGAGTCTAACAAGACATGATGACTAGATAATGTGGTATCCTCGATGGGATTCTAGATGGAAAACGGATAGTAGGTTAAAAACTACCAATATGTGAAGAGAGTATGAATTTAAATGGATGATAATATATCAATATTGGTTCATAGTTGAAGCAAAAATACTCTGCTACATAATATAACATTATGTACTGGGCATGGGGTATATGAGAATTCTTTGTACTATATTCACATGTTTTTCAGTAAATCCACAACAGTTCTAAAATTTTGAATAACTATGTTATATACCTAAAATTAATGTAACATTGTGTGTCAACTATACTCAAATTTAAAAAAATAATAATAATTAAAAATTAAAACAATAAAATTTTAAAGGATTATCTAAAAATAAATTCACATAAAGACAAAAAGTTTTTAAAAATCATGCAGGTGATTTTTTGCAATCTAAACCTTTTCTTTTTCTAAAACTAGTGGGGTCCTTCACAAGACTGGCCGTCAGCTTCTCAGACAACAAACAAATAACCAAATATCTGTACTCCTGCTTTATTTGCACATGGGCAATCATGTAAAATATCTACACTTGACACTTGAACAACCTGGAGATCAGGGATGCTGACCCCCACATAGTAACAAATTCATGTGTGACTTTTGACTCCCCCAAAATTTAACTACTAAAAAATAGCCTTACTGTTGACCAGAAGCCTTACCAATAAATAAATAGTCGATTAACACATACTTTGTACATGTATTATATACGACATTCTTACAATAAAGCAAGCTAGAGAAAAGAAAATGTTATTAAGGAAATCATAAGGATGAAAAAAATAAATAAAAAGAAAATCATAGCATGAGGAAATACATATGCAGTAATGTATTTACTGAAACATATCTGTGTATAAGTGGATCCATACTGTTCAAATCTGTGTTGTTCAAGGGTCAACTGTATAAGCAAAGCAATAAATAAGTTTGGGCTTACGTTTGTATACACACATCACGTGAAAACTGGAAATTTTCTGTAGATTGTAAATTTTGTTTGTTGGACACAAACACCTAGCTGACTGTCCAGAATACTTGGAGGGTCTAGAAGCATCTATTCAATACTGAGGCCTTGTCTGCTTTGACTTAACTCTGGCATTGAATAGACGGTCTGCTGTTTTTCTTGTCACTTTGTCCTATACATTCCCATCAGCAAAATTTCATTAGTTCTAAATTAAAAGCTTAATAAATTAAAGATTTTGTTTTCCTAACTATGTACACTGCTTGGAAATTAGCACTTCGTAGATGCATTCTTAAAATGGTGTAAATAAATGTCAGAATACTCATATTGTGATGTATTAATTCAGAAGTCTAAGTATGTGCAATTCATTAATACCTATTCTGCACAGTGAAAGCATACTGCTTATGTTTGCATACCTTTTTTCGTTACTGATAATATATTTAGCTCAATATAACTAAAAGTTATACCAACTATAATACTGGAAAAGAAATATTCCTTCATTAGCAAGATTTGGGCCCAATTAGTGGATTACTGGGATATTCAATTGAGTATATGCCTCAATTTCCTTGTACAAAGAGTGGGGTTTTAACAACTGTATGTATTCCATCTAGATTGGTTGTTCCTATTAAATGAGATAAAGTTCATGAAAGTAGATATCTCTGTGATAGCACTCAACAGTATTAGAAGGATAGTTAGTGAATCGACTGAGCTCCCAACACGTAGTGATTTTTTTTAGCAAATATGCACACTAACTGAACTCTGGACCAAAAGAGCTCTCCTAGTAAGTATCACCTTTAAAAAATGTTTTCTCAGCGTCCATGTCTCTTCTTGATTTCTATCTCATTTGAATAAAGTATAAAGTATAAAATAATAAATGTTATATTTTTTCTGCCAATATGAATCTATGCCAGTCCTAAAGGAAACACATTCAAAATGACACATGGTGACAGATTACAATAAAATCTGAAGGAGGCACAAAGTTATGCAAAGTCCAAACTTTGGCAGGTCTTCTGGTTTTACTGCCAGTTCCTTGCCAAAATCCTATTTGATAGATGAGAACAATTTTTCTTTTTGGACATTCATGAATGAGACACAGCAGACATTCAATTATACATACAGAGGTGAAATTCACTTTTCATATTTGAATTTGGTAGATGAATATGCAAGTAGAATTAAATGTTCCAGATGTCTTGCCAATTTAAACTACAATAAATCTAAATGTTCAGACTACTTCAACTAAATCACAGTATTTTGTTCACAGAAGCATCCATATATGTTTCTCATTGATACTGATGATAGTAATGGCTTCTTTAAAAATACAGATATAGAATATCTTATTTATTATTTAACACTTTTACTCTGAGAGATAGAGTTTATATTCCCCACCCTAAAGAAGCCCAACTGATCTGCAAATTTTGAGGTGTCTCTGGGATATTTAGCATTGACAAATACAGATTGAAATCTTGGGGATGATTATAAGTGACATAATTATCTCCAATCTTGTATAAGTGATAATGGAAGCAATAACAGTTCTAAGATAGCATTCATGAAGCAAGACCATGAAGGATTAGGTAGACCACTGTATCAGTGGGAGTATATAAACATTTAAACAAATGTTCACAGTACAAGGTGTAAGTGCTTGACAGAAATTACATATTAAAAATCGGTGAAATTCTTCTAAGAGAAAATTTTATTTGAGGTGTCTTTAAAAAGGAAACTTCTAGGTGGATAAGTGCCTGATCATTCTAAGTAAAGGAGACACATAGCGATGTCTACTAAAGCTCATTGCTGCTTATATATGAAAAGTGTGAAATGATATATAGAACATTATTTTGTAAAAACAGAGCAAAATGCCTTGAGTATATGACTTTGGGTTTGAATTTTGTTCTGTCTGCCATAAAGATTATTCAAAGGATTTTAATTAGAATAATGACAAGATTGGATTTGTGTTACAGAAATATAACTCTAGTCACAATATTGTGAACCAACTAGAAGGAGTAAAGAAGAGACTTGAAATTCTTGAAGTGAAAATTATAAGATATTGAACTAACCTAATAACAATGAAATGACTCAAGGAAATAATTTGAGACATATTTGAAAAGTAAAAATGAGAGGAATTTATGAACTATTAAATGTAGGGGATACATGAAAAATATGGAGAGTTATTTGTTACAGCCACTTTCAATAAACGTCTATAGAACTGTTTTTAATATTTTGAGCTTAGGTACCTACATAGTAGCATGCAAGAGAGAGAGAGCATATAGGATAATTGTAGATTTAACAGAACAAAAGAAAGTTCAGTTTCTTACATGTGATTATTGACATATCAACACATCTAAGGGTTTTCCATTACATTTTGCAAATAAAGACTTAAAACTTGGAAATTGCAAATACACACACACACACACACATTTGGGCTTAATAGAAGTGAAGGTGAAGAGGTGGACATTTCTAAAATGTTGTGCATGGAGCACAGCCATACAGAAATAAGGTAACCATAATTTTAGGGAGAATTTTCAAGTTCTTACAGAAAAAAGCTATACAAGATTATCTGAGCGTATCAGTTTCTAGATAGAGTTACAAAATGAAAGAGAAAAAAATGAAAGATGAGCTAAAGAAGTTATCTTTAATAAAGTTAGGCTTCATAGTCTCCTAGGGCTTTCTTTCTTCTTCTTCTTAGATTGGACTCTGATAGTGAGGCTTACAATATTTGGAGGGTTTAAACAATGATTAACTCAGATAACAAAATAGCCTTCCCCCCTTCCTTCCTTCAAATCTGAGTTTAGCAAAATGCAGCTTAAATGTCAATCTATAGCCTTTCCTTTTGTAGGAGTTTTTATATAGTGATAAGCTCAGTATTTCAAGATGAGCGAATTTAAACAACTTGCGAGTATTTTGTAATTTTCTAACTAGTGAAAAATATGTGTTCTTCAAATAACACTTTAAAATAAAATTTGCAATGATTTAAAGCAACTTACTGAGGGATTGTATGAATACAAAAACTGGTACGATAAGGGGCGCCTGGGTGGCTCAGTTGGTTAAGCGACTGCCTTCGGCTCAGGTCATGATCCTGGAGTCCCGGGATCGAGTCCCACATCGGGCTCCCTGCTCAGCGGGGAGTCTGCTTCTCCCTCTGACCCTCTTCCCTCTCGTGCTCTCTATCTCTCATTCTCTCTCTCTCAAATAAATAAATAAAATCTTTAAAAATAAATAAATAAATGAACTGGTATGATAAACATTTGTTTAGTCTCCAGTTGAGGATAGCAAATGATATAATAAAACACAAATGTGGCATTTCAAGAACTCTAAGCTTCCTGATGTGTGATTCTTCTAATAATCCAAGAGAATAATTTTTTTCTGTCACTATTTTAATACATAGTGACAGAAACACACACACATGAGATGTATGGGAGCTTTATACATATACAAAAAAAGTAAAATTTGTATAGAAATAATCATGTATTTATGTAAAAATATATACACACATTGAGCTATAGTTATCTATAAGACATGAAAAAATACAAAAATCTAAATAAATATATAGGGCTAATACTTTATATTTTTAAAGATAAAAAACAAATGTTCACAATTTTTTTTTCAGGAACAGCATAATGCAGTATACATGTATACAAATTGTCCTGCAAAATATTGACTTAGACAAAACTTATTCTCATTTGCTGCAGTGGTTCAAAATCTCATGGGATCTCCTCTTTGGGAAACACTTTCAGAGACATTTTACTGGTGAATTAAAATCAATCTCAATTACTTTAAATTTATACCTAATTTTCAACTCCAAATGGATTTTCTCAATGTGTTTACTCACTTTATTTACCAGATTTAGATCCAAAATGCTATCAAAAACAATTAAATTTACCCCCAAAATATGAAATGTTGCTTTAAAGGCAAATATTTAAGAGCATGCCTTAAAATATCTGAGGGTAGTTCTAGAAGAGTACTAGTTTTTCCAAGATTAAAATGTATGTATTAGTTTTATACCTTCAGATAACCACAAATTCGGGACTTTATAATGTATTTATTAAGATGCTAGCTTATTGCTATTAAACTCCAGTCTGTAGTATTCTACCACAGTATAAATAGCAATGCTTACATATATCAGGTAATTGCTCAGATGCCAAGCTGTCAATTTAATGTTAAAAACATTCTGGCCATTATCACTGAATTACACATTATGCTGCCTTAATATTAAAATATAGAAACAAAACATATTAAAATAGAAGCATATTAAAAGGTAGCATGGTTATTTGTGTGTGTGTGTGTGTGTATGTATTTGCCTTTGAGGTGTTCTTTAAATTTTGGATATTAACGCCTTATCAGATATAGGACTTGAAAATATTTTCTCCCATTCTGTGCAGTGCCTTTTTAATTAGTTGATTTTTTTTTTCTGTGCAGAAGCTTTTGGTTTAATGTGCTCTCACTTGTCTATGTTTATTTCTGTTGCCTGTGATTTTGGGGTCATATCCAAGAAATTATTGACAAGACCAATGTCCAGAAGATTTTTCCTCTATGATTTCTTCTAGGAATTTTAGAGTTTCAGGTCTTCCATTTCAGTGTTTAATCTTTTTTTTTTTTTTTTTTAGTTAATGTTTGTGTGTGGTGTAAGAAAGTGGCCCAATTTCATTCTTCTGCATGTTGCTGTCCAGTTTTCCCAACACCATTGTTGAAGACACTATTTTTGCTCCATTGGGTATTTTTAACACATTTGTTGAAGATCAATTGATTATATATATATGCATGTATATTTTGGGGGGTTTATTTTGAGTTCTCTATTCTGTTCCATTGGTCACTATGTCTGTCTTTATGCCAGTACCATACTGTTTAAATTACTGTATCATTGCAATATGTTTTGAAATCAGGAAGTGTGATGCTTTCAGCTTCTCAAGATTGCTATGGCTATTTGGGGTCTTCTTTGGTTCCAAGTGAATTTAAGATTATTTTTTTATTTCTGTAAAAAATGACATTGGGACTTTATTGAGAATATAACTAAATCTGTAGATCGCTTTGGACATCATGGACATTTTAATGATAGTAACCTTCCCAATCCAAGAACATGGGATATCTTTCCAGCTGTCTATGTCTTCTTTAATTTCTCTCATCAGTGTCTTGTAGTTCTCAGTGTACAAGTCTTTCATCTTTTTGGTCAAGTTCATTTATAAATATTTTGTTATTTTTGATATTATTATAAATGGGATCACTTTCTTAGTTTTCTTTCTGGATAATTCATTCATAGTGTATACAGACACAACTGATTTTTAATGGCTATTTTGCATCCTGCAACTTTAATGAATTTGATTAAAAGTGGGCAAAAGAGTTAAATAGACATTCTCCAAAGAAGACAAGCAAATGGCCGATAGGTATACAAAAAGGTGCTCAACACCACCTATCATCAGGGAATTGCAGACCAAAACCACAATGAAATAATCATCTCACACTTGTTAGGGTACCACTGTAAAAAGAAAAAAACAAAATGGAAAGAAGGAAGGGAGGAAAGAAAGAAAGATAAAAGGAAGGGAGGAAGGGAAGAAGGGAGGAAGGGAGGAAGGGAGGAAGGGAGGAAGGAAGGAAGGAAGGAAGGAAGAAAGAAAGAAAGTATTGAAGAGGATGTGGAGAAACTGGAACCCTATACATTGTTGGTGGTAATATAAACATGTAGCCACAAGGGAAAACAAAATGGAGATTCCTCAAAAAATTAAAAATGACCACATGATCCAGCAATCCCACCTCTGGATCTTGAAGAGATATCTATGCTCCCATGTTCACTGCACCATTATTCACAATAGCCAAGACAGAAACAACCTAAATGTGCATTGATGGATGAATTGATAAAGAAAATACTATATGTACATACAATGCAATATTATCTGGCCTTATAAAAGAAAGATATGCTACCATACATGACGACAGAGATAAACCTGGAAGATATTATGCTAAATGAAATAAGCCAGTTCGCAGAAGGACAAATACTGCATAATTCCACTTAACATGAAGTATCAAAAATAAACTCATAGAAGCAGAGATAGTATGAGAACAGTTGCCAGGGACAGGGTGAAGGAAAAATGGGAAGTTGTTTAGTGGGTATAATGTTCCAGTTATACAAGATGAATAAGTTCTAGAGATCTGCTGTTCAACATACTGACTATAGTTAATGATACACCATTGCACACTTAAAGATTTGTTCAGGGTAAATATCATGTTGAAATTTTTTAAAATGGTGAATTAAAAATAAATAAATATCAGCACGGTATAGAAAAACAAAACAAAACACACTTTCCATAGTCATGTTTAAATCCACTGATTTGAATCATAGCTTTTATGTCAATATTTCCCAAATATCATAACATAAATGTACAAAGAAAAGAAAAAAATATGTAGGAGCATTGGAAAACAGACAAAAAGTGTTATCAGTAAGGCAAAATAATTTTTGCCAGATGCACACAGGGCTAGACAGAGGATAATGCCAATTGTCCTGAAAAAGTTAATGAGTCTAAACCCCCAGGGAAGCAAGTGGATGGGGAACACAATAAGGCAACAGATAACTCCAGCTGCATCAGTAAGTTGTAGGTGTAAAATCTGGGCAACAAAGTGTTGGTGAGAATAAATCAAGTGACCTAGAATAGCATCTGTGCTGCATACATGCCCATAGTGGCCTGGTATAGCATTCACTGTCAACTGTAGTTCAATGTATTTGAACAATTTAAGAAATCAGTCTTTTTAAAAGAAAACATCAATTACTATAACTGCCTCAAAAATACCTCAGAAGTCTAAATAGGATGAAAGGAAAGCATTGAGATAAAAGGTCAAAGTGATATGCCTTCAAAGACACTGGATCAGACAATTCCATTACTGGCCATGATGGAGTAACAGGTACTGAGTTTATCCTCCTGCTTTAAATATATCAAAAACTGGACACAATATTTAAAACAAGGTATGCCAGACATTCAACAGCAGGCAATGGAGGGCAGTGATCCTTAAGCAAAGGGAAAATCATCAGATGATCTCTACAATTGTGCAGCTTACTCCTAAAGAGATTTTCCTGGCTATAGGGCAGGGGGCAGAACCCAAACAGAGACCACTAGTTTTCTTGAATTGAGACATAAAGTTCAGCATTTGAGGTAGCTAGAGTTTCTAGAGCAGTGTCAGAGTCAAAAGATAGAGCTCCAGGGATCCACAGAGGGTTCATTTGAAGTCTTCAGTTGAGTAATAAATCTGTTTGAGAAGACTACCAAGAAAAGTGAAAGTACTGCTCAAAAAAGCCTGTGGAAGAGTCCCTCACTATCACACCATACCAGAAATAGTTTTAGCACTACTCAGAGTTGAAAAAACTTTTAAAATGTGCATAAATGAGTATGGTCCTCTGTGAGTCCTGGACTAAAGGCTGCTTTTGTCCTAATTGAGTCAAAAGGAAACCTTCACTAACTCAAAACTGTTTCAAGTGAAATAGCTGCATCTCAGAACATAGCTTACCTATAATTCAACTTAAAAATATATCCAACACCCAACAAAAGGTTCACAAGATATAGCTTCCAATTAAAAATTATCAGGCATGCAAATAAACAGAAAGATATGATCCATAATGATGAGAAAAATAATTCAATAAAATGCATGTATGATGAAAACTACAAAATGCGGATGAAAGTGGAGGGACATACCATGCTAATGGATTGGAAGACTTAACATACCAAAAATGCCAATTCTCCTCAAATTAATCAATGATTCAATACTACTACAAACTTCCTAGGCCAGAATCCAGCAAATCATCCAAGAGATCTACTCTAGGTGCCAGAGCAAGAAGGGTGAAATCAACAGAGTTGTCATCTACCAAAGCCCCACTAAAAAGCAGAGGACACATTCAGCTACCAAATTTTAAAATCCAAAATTTAAAATCATGCAGAAGGGGAACTGATACAAAAGGAAAACTTCATTATTGATTACCAGTGGCAAGAGAAAGACCACATTCTTTGGATACAGAAAACATAAATGCATGCATACATGCACACCTGCACACGCACACACACACAACAGCAAAATATATACATTTTTTACGTGAATTGATAAAATCTAATAGCAGAGGTTGGCAAGATGGAGGCTGAAGTACATGATCAAAATGGATGCCAAACAGATGAGCTGAATGCTAAAATAGAGATTAAAATTTAGAAAAATTACAGAATAGAATGATAAAGGAAATCATGGAGGACTGGGAGCAGATGTCCTATTAGTCTCAAAGAGAGACATTCAAAATATTCCTACACTTGCTAGGTACTGGCGCTTGGATGTTATTTTGTTTCTTTGTAACTGGACTATAGTAGCTGTTTATTTCTCAGCATACATAATTGATACAGATGCTCTGGGTACAAAAATATATTGGCATTCTGATAAGTACATTGCCATTACTGGTCTCAGCTTCTAACAGAGTCAGCTAAGAAAAGTGTATCTTTACTATAAAACTTGCCAAAAGGGGGCCATGGGGAAGAATTATTATGTGGTACTATATTAGCTATTGCTATATAACAAATTAGCACAAAATTAGTAGCTCAAAGCAACACATATTTTTTTATCTTACATTTTCTGTGGGTTGGAAGTCTAGGTATGGCTTAGATACATTTCTAATTTAGAATCTCTCACGGGTTGCAATCAAGGTATTATTTAGGGCTATAGTCTCAGGTCAAGGCTCTGCTGGAGAAGGATCTATTTACAAGCTTATATGGCTTTTGGTAGAGTTAGTTTTTATATGACTCTGGACATACTTCCCTTGCTATTTCTCAGCTATAGGCTGTCCTCAGTTACTCATGATGTGGTTCTCACCAGAGGAACTGTTCCCAGTATGGCAGCTCATTCCATCAAAGTCAGCAAGGGAGAGTTTACAAGATAGAGGTGATTGTCTGATGTATTCCACTGTTTAGAAACAAGTCACAGGTCCCACCCACTGTGACCTTGAAAGATCCCCAATATTTAAAGATTTTTCTGAGGTAGACAGTGGTAAGTTATATTATGTGATTGTTCTATATCCTATAGTGAAATGTGTCAACATCTGAAAGATCTTCATAACTCGGTGAATGGATATTTTCCAAATGACCAATGCAGACCTAGCAGACTTCTACATATATGTCATCCATCACCCAAGCAGCTAGAGATTCCAAGGCTTCACATTTTTTAGCTGGGAACAGTACCATGCAGAACAAAATTGGAACTTGGTCACTAATAAAGGATAGGTAAGTAGACATATCTGCAAGACACTTTACTGTGCTTCTTAGACTCTTGCTTAGAAAGTTTCATGCAGTTGTGATAAATTGTCATACTGATCTCATATCTGTGAGTCAAAGGCTGGATGACATGGTCAACCACTTAATATGATGCAGCAACATTAATTTAGGCACAAGAAATCAATGGATTCAAAACCTTACCTCTATCTCAACTTTCAAAAGGAGAGATATTTTTGATGCTATAATAGCTGTAATTGTCTGAACACCCATTAATCAGACATTATGCACAACCACATTGATTTAATTCTCACACTAACCTGTGAGATGAATATTAATTCTTTTTAACATATGATTAACCTGATAATTCAAGAAAATATACATGTCTGTGCCATTGGGATGTGAGCTGAATATTTACTCTTTTTAACAGTTGATGAGTAACCCAATAATTCAGGAAAATATATCTGTCCATATCATTGTAACTACATATTAATGACTTAGCCTCTGAATTTCTGATGTAATATGGTTAAATAAATCAAGTTTCTCCTAGCCTTTACCTAAACTTGTAGCAATTTGTAAATGCAACATCAACCAACATTTTTTTGAATGACTCTGAATATAAAGTCCATAACAAATTTTAAACCCATCTTCAGTGAATACGAATTTAAGTTTTTCTGTAAGCCCTGTGTTGTATACAGTGTTTGTGTGTGTGCTGTGTATGCAAATTTCTGGGTTGTATAAAAATGAAAGAATGAAATAATTCTATGATCGTTCCCTGTGAGCTCCTTTATATTATAGCAATTACTGTATACTAATCCATCTCTTTCAATCTTTTAGTTCTAAAAGATATTTTTCAAAATGGGTAATTAGTAGCATATACAATATTGACTATATCTTAATAAATAAAATATTAATAATCTTAACCTTAGTAAATCTTAATAAATGAAATTCTTTAGAGTTCCTGGTATTGTATTGAAACTAAAATGTACTTTTAATATATACGATATTTTCTTTGATTTTTACTAACTTATATTGAGAAGTTAATATTGAGAGCTTCCATTGATGTTGATCAAACTGAGATCCAAGACCTTTTGGAGTCAAAAAAACCTTTTATTTCTTTCCATTGAAAATATACTGTGAAGACTGTTCTGGAAGTCATTTCCAGATACTATATACAGAAATCATTTTCTTTTTGGGGGGTTGAAGTCTATAATGAAATATCTTCAAACATGAAAACCTTGGTGGGGAAGGAGTTAATGTGGCCTTTTAAATAGAGCACAATTCTAAAGATTCGGAGATACTTTTTAATATCAAACTATGAGCAATTTCACTGAATTGCTTTGTGAAGGGTTTAATACTGAATTTAGCAAATAAAGAGCTGGGGGGGGGGAAATCCTGAATTAAATATCTCAAATCTGCCATGCAAATGTAGGAATTAACTCACCATTTATGAAGCCACGGTAGTAACTGGCTGAAAAGATGTTCCTTTGTTCTGAAATATAATAAAAGACAATTTTTTCCTTTTTTTAATCAATTTGGGTAAATGACTAACAATATTATTATTCCAAAAGCATAGTTCATTTGAGAGAAACACCAGATTGTCTCTAAATTATATTCTTCCCCAATGCTTAAATTGTCACTACTGTATTCATTTGATATTTCCATGCCAATATGGAAGAATACGGGAGTAGTATAGAATCGATGCAAGAATCACCCTAGAAAACATAAAAGATATCTTGATCATTGCAGTGGTCTTTGCTGTTAGTGTTAGACTTGGCAGGTATTCAAAGTCTTTTTGGGAGCTAGAATTACTCACATGTGTTTCTACTTTATTCATAAAAAAAGAAAAAATGGTTTATGCACATTTTAGGAACTTTTCTGTGACCCATCTGGTATCTGAGAATAGTACTATAGATTCATTCCATTATTACTTAGGGATGGGTTCAAATTTTCCTTAAAGAATTAACACTATTTTGAGATGCAGCACAAGGTAAAAATCTTGGGCTCCAGTATGGCAGAAAAAAAGTGTTTCTTAATCTCATATTTGCTATACACGCTTACATTATTTAAACATTCTGAATTTAAGTTTCCTTATCTTCATAATGGGCACTACTGACCAGTCGCCATAAGGTTGTTATGAGAATCACTTGGCAAAAATAGATGATCAATGATGCTAATGGTCTGTGATATTTTCAAAATATTACTAAAGAAAAATCTTTTAAGTTTGCATGTGTGTTGTTTTATCAATTACTCCATAGAGATTATTTTGTATAGCCATTCAACAACTCATAGTACTTAGGAAGCATTTTTTTTAAAGATTTTATTTATTCGTGAGAGACAGAGGGGGGGGGAGAGAGAGAGAGAGAGAGAGAGAGAGAGAGAGGCAGAGGGAGAAGCAGGCTCCCAAGGAGCAGGGAGCCCGATGCGGGACTCGATCCCAGGACCCCGGGACCACGACCTGAGCCGAAGGCAGACGCTTAACCATCTGAGCCACCCAGGCACCCAGGAAGCAGTTTTAAAAATGCACTTTAATATTTGGAATGAAGAATGTAAGTGTAACATATTACTATTATTAGGACCATGATTAATTTTAGAATTCATTACACAATTTTTCTTTGTGGAATTCTACACAGGGGTTATAAAGTGAAAATCATCTATTTTGTTTCAATTAGCCATTTGGAGAAAGCAAGGCAAGAAGGAAAGAATTCTCACCTTGGAATCAGACAACTAATGTCTTCATTCTGGCTTTAGTAGAAATAATTTTTGTGTATTTGGGAAGATTGCTTTATTTTTTGAAACTTAGTTTAAGTTAGTTTGACCATCTATAAAATGAAGCTATCTGTACCATAGCATTCTTGTAAGGATTAACATAAAGTTTAAGAAAACATCCAACACAATAACTTGGTTCCTAACAGATACTAAACAAATTTTATTTCCCGTTCTTCAATCTAGTGGAAACAAGAAAAATTTATATATTCTTCTGTCTTTATATAATTTTCATGCCTGAGTCTTTTTGTCCTTATTTTGATTAATATTTACGGAAGGATTCTTGAAGAATAATATAAATCACATACCCATAACATATATCAGACCAATGAAGCCCAAAATTCTTGCTTAATGAAGGTAGACAGATTATATTAGATAGTGGTTTTCCATTTTATTTCTAAAGTATATTTCAAATACTAGATTATTATATAACACATCTCTAAATATTAAAAAATTTCAAAAGAATAATATATAAACACAATTACAACATGATCATAACTAAAATCTTGCCTTATCTATAGAAGCATTCATGATTACTATTAATTACTCACTTGTGAGTATTTGAGTAGATCTATTTACTCCCTTGGTTGTGCTCACATAGGGTGACAAGCCACGATTCATCTGTGTTCCTGTGATGATGTTCTTTCTTAGAGGTGTCTTAATACCATTTATTCACAGAAGCCAGTTCATCATTACAGGTTAAAACTGTTCTGTTTTCTTTTAAAAATCCTGCCATAATAGACTTATATTCCATTGTTACAGAGCTAAATTTTACATATTGAGGAAAGTTCAATGAAACATTTGGGGAGAGTGCAGGGCACCCTGTGTGCTAAAACTGAAAACTAAAAATTAAGAAAATAAAGATTTTGTTATTTTATCATATGTTATTTATAATTATGACAGTATGGTAGCATTTTATTTTTTATTCAATAAATATTTAAAGAGTAACTACCATGTGTGATTTTTTTGTTTGTAGTAAAAAAAAAACAATGGGATGATCCTTTTCATTATGATAAAGAGAGTTAATGGAGGAGGCAGACATTATACACAAATGTAAAAACCATCAGTGCAAGTTATAGCAAGTTCTACAAAGAATAGACTATGCTGAGAGAAGAAGAGAAGAAAATAACTGAATTAGTGGGCTTTAGGAGAATCTCTCTGAGGCAGTGACATTGAGTTTTGAACATCCCTGAGCACACAAGAAGACCAAAGGAGCTGGAGCAGGGACCACTGAATATATAAAGTGGTGATGATAGTGGGAAAGGAGTGTGTGTGAGATTAGACCATGTGAGCACTGTTAAGGAATTAAACTTTTATTCTAAGGGTAATGGGAAAATTAAAGTTTTTTAAGCAGGTGAGACATTTATCAATTTAAAATTTATTCATAACAAATGTATCTGTCACATAATAAGATAGATACATTTTATCCAATTTGAAATAAAGAGGCTTTCTGAAAGTCAGTATTCATTTTTCACTGATAATTCTTTATAAAAATCAGACATTTTCCTAAGAAAAGTTAATACAGTGACTAGGTCTAGTTGGCACCAGGCTTGATTCAATTTTAATACAGGCTTGATTCCATTGCAAATTATTTTTTCTTCTCCATTATATTCAAAATTTTAAATAATCTGATTCTTCACTTTTGGTCTTTCTACAACAAACAAATTATTGCATTGATAATCCATAACTCAAAATTTGCAAGGCATGAAGCATATTTTGTTTTTCATCTCACAACATATAACATCATCTACTTGCAAATACGCACTCCAGAAAGTGACTTCCTCCAACAAAAAATCCCTCCCACCTCAAAATAAAGGGAATGATGTCTCATTTGAAAGTATACTGAAAAAAATATATAACTAAAATTATATGTAATAAATTTACTCAAAATGAAGAATGAGTATTTGAATACACTTTATCAGGAGCTGATTATATCAAAAAGTACAAATTGGGCAAATATTTTTTGCACTATAAATGATATATATTTTGCTTAATTCAGAATTGCATTATCCAGTTGAATTCACAATTAGGGTAGTACATAAAAATGCCATATATTTTTGCTCTGTTGATACTCACAAATAAATAAATATATAGATTGCAATGTATAAATAAAATATGATCACCTCTTGGGGAATAATCTAGAAGTAGAGGTAAATTTCTAAACAACGCAAACATTTCTGGAATCTGGTATATCTAAGTTCAACTCAATTGCCTTCCTGAGAAGAGACCAGCCGTTACTGTTACAATTTCCTTAACAAAGATGAGTTGCTATCTGAACCAGAAATTAATTTGCACTTCAGGAATGTACGTGAAGAAAGAGTTACCTATCTGCCAGGTAAGAAATTGCTTTAAAATAGAATAAAAGTGTTAGCTTTCCTTAAAATTGAATTTACACCTTGCTTCAGTGGGATGGAGGGTAGGTAATGAGTTCACTCTATTATGTGATTTATGGTGTCTGCACAATTTTTCTATATTTTTCCAGAAGATTCCATCTCCTAGCTTTATGGAAATATAAACAGAAACCTATAGGCGGAGTCAAATTCAGCAAAAACAGCTCTTCAGGAGGCCAAAAGGCAATTCAATCACTTTATCTTCTCTGTGCTGGATGTTTCTCAACCGACTGCCAATAAGTGAAACAATTAGAGAGCAATCTCTAAGTACTACCTTACATGTGCTACCAAAAGGTCACAATTTATTTCTCTTATAATTTGCTGCTGAGTTTGAACTGGCATGTTAGATCCAAAACGGTCTACTGCCCCTTTTCTGTAATTATTACTCTTTCTTATGGTTTTGAAGTGGGGCTTAATTATGTGCTGGATTAAAGTAAAAAAGGTTCATCTAATTCAGTAGTTTGCAGATCACTAGCTGTACAGCATGGAATATTCTAGACTGTTCTAAAAACAGTGAATATGAATTTTGGAGGCACTGGAGAAGCCACTGGAGAGTTATTAAAATACTCAGACACATGAACCTACTTAGTCTACAAACCAGGAGTATTCTTCTACATCGGGAGCTGCACTATCTGTACCCATTTCATTCCCTTGTCCAGAAATTCCCAAGATTATACTTGCCTTGATGTATCTGAGGATGTGACAATTTTTTTTATTTCAATTCAGAGTTTAGAGCAACAGAAGAGTTAAAAATGGGGATCTAAATACTGTTACTTTTAAAAAGTAAATAAATACTGTTACTTTTTTATTATGTTATAGTGGGGCTTTGGAAGGAAGGAAGGTAGGAAGGAAGGGAAAAAAACTGCTTCATCATCATCATCATCATCATCATCACCATTTTATAAAGTAAAGGACAATTTAACAACAACAAAAATATTTAGGAGGATTTAGGATAAAAATGAATGATATGAATTATATCTCCAATATGGCTTTACAGAAACCTCCTTAGGTTCCCTTTATTTTTGCATTTATCTTTAGAAGAGTAACTTCAATGTAGTTTCTTAATAGTATGTAGACCGATGTTTGCAAAACACTGGTCAAGAACAGATTCAGAAAATGGTGACAATTTTGTGAGAGGGTGGTTTGGGATCACACTGGCCAAATGATAACATGGTCCAGAAAGTGAAAGATTTTCAGCAGAAAGTGATAGAAGTTTTGACTCGAAGTGTGAGTATGAGTCAAAATAAGATGGTAGCTTGTATCTTTAAACAGAATATAAAAAGTAATGTGAACACAAAAAGGTACACACAGCCAGGATATATTTGGGGAAACTGTAAATAGTTCTACATAAGTAAGCTACAGGTTGCATGTCTGGGACAGTTGAAGGAAATGGGTAATTTGGTGATAAATAAGGATGACGACTCATAGTGCTGAAGGCCTAGAATGATATGGAGATTTTATGCTAGTAGTTGCAGGAAGTCAGTGAAGGATTTTAAATAAGGGAAAATTATATCAGGGAGTATGTGATCAAGAAGACAAGAATATAAAAATGTAAGGGAGAGTTTATCATTCTGTTGTGCTCTCTCAGGACACGATTTAACCAATGGACAAGAAACACAGGGGCTTGTATAAGCACACCATGGGATAATTCCTAAAGCATGGAAAATGACAGTTCACACCAACTGATGTAAAAATACAAGAGTTGCCATGACACGTTGTGACCAATAAGGTTAAAGGCTGAGAGAAGTGGATATGTTAAAGCAAATATAGAACAGAAGGCCAAAGAACACCAAATATTCACCAAAGATATAAGGAATGTGCTGCAGAAAGGATAGTTCTGGTCTGTTAGCTAGGACTGATGATAGGGAATGTTTTTTGCAGCTGATAGCAATGGGGATGACAGGCTCCCACAAGCAATGAAGTCAGGTATGAACTTGAATATCAGGAGCTCCTTAGACACTGTTACCTAATGTGTGGCCACATAAGGAGTCGCCAGGGGTTTCTGACCCATACACTGTTGTGAAGGTGATAATAGGACATAGTATCTTTTGGGACAATATAGATGGCCAAATGGGTACTATTCAACCCATACAATCAGAAGAAAGCGAGGATGGATGGTCAGATAGTTGAGAGCAGTTGACCCAATAGAGCAATTCCAACCCCCTCCTCAGTTTCCAGACCTGATCCAGTATTCAAAATCAGAACTGCTCGCTGAAGAATAAAGTAGGTCCAGGAAGAGGGAAACTGTAACACTATATCAGATGTATGTGGTAATGATTTCCCCAGATCTTCTTCAAACAGATCTTTGGACATTTTCTTAATTAACTGTACACTGGAGAAACAAGGATACTCAAGGGGTCTGAGGACTCTGGAAAAGGATCAAAGTTGACCTTGGAACTGGGAAGCAAGGATAGAAGCAGGAGAAGCCCAGTTTGCCATCACTTGCAGTGAGGCTTCCTCTCACCCCAACTCTGTGCTGTGGGAAATGTGATCATTTCCAAAAAGGAAATGCTTCTGTTATGAAACACATCAAGACTCCCATTGAAATGTAAGCTGCAACTGCTCCCTAAGCACTTCAGGATCTCGGGGCTAGGGAACCGCAGGTAAGAAGAGGGGTCACTATACTGGCAGAGGTAATTGACCCCACCCAGTCTTCATTCAGAAGGAAGTAGAGATGCCGTTAAAACCATGGGGAAAGGAAGAATATATTTTGCCAAAAGGAATTCACTTGGGTACCCAGTGGCTACCAGTTCTTTGCCCAATTTTGATAATAAAGGAAAAGTTTCTCTGACTGGAGAAAGACATGGTGGCCAAGGACCCAGAATGCTCAAGGATGAGAATATGGGTCACATCTCTAGGTGAGCAAATGAGATCAGCAGAAATGGCAGTTATGGATGGAAAGTATCTAGACTTGATAGAAAAAGGAGCAAGTTGATAAATATCAGTCACATGCCCCAGACTAGGGTAGCAGTAAAAGCATTAGTCCCACTAACTTTTTAAGGTCTCCAGAAAGAAAGGCTCACCAGATCCCGAGAAGCTACTCTCAGAACTTATACAAAAACAGGCCTGGGCAGCCCTGGGTATGAACTGTGAGAGATGCTGAAATGTGCTGCCCAAATGTCATCTCAGGAATGAAAGCATATTTGTTGGCCATGATGTAGGCAGAAAGTTCTCAGCTTTCAACCCCTTCTGGCCTGAGGAGATTCTTCCAATCTATGTCACAGAACTGATGCAGGTATAAAAGCCTGGACCTCTCACCCGAAATGAGGTGATTTCTGAAGTGTTAATCCATCTTCAAATCTCCCCACTGGATGGGCTGAGGCTCTTTCAAGACTTCCTCAAGCTTGGCATCTCTCTCTGCCCAGGCTTTTTTATCTTCCCTTCCCATTCACCCAAATCTTCACCTAAGCCTTTGCTTTCTGGGGAACCTAACCTGCAACAGTACAAGGAAGTAAAAGAACTGTATGTGGAGGGCCTACACTGTATATAGTGTTCAAGGAAAGATAAAACCTGATTTCGGTGAATGCAGAATTTAAACATGTTTAATTCAAACATAAAATAACTGAGGTACAAAAGTAGTAGAGGAGATCTGGGGACCTTTTAAAATAGATTTTATTACCCTTGGATAGAAAAGGCTAAGTATTATAGAAAATCAAAAGCCATAAAAGATTGATAAAGTCAATTGCCTAAAACATGAAAAAGAAATAGTCATAGGAAAAGAACTTTGTGAATTGAGTAAAATTCAGATAAAAAATAGAAATAATAATAAAATTCAAATAAAAAATAAAACTCAAATAAAAACATGCCCCCATATCAAAGAGAAATGCCTTCAGTTTATTTGGAGATATTTCTGACAATTTAATAAAATAAAATAAAGACGACTGATTTGAGAAGTTCTTAGGAGTTTGTCTTGGTAATCTTGTTAGAAGAGAGAAAAATGGGAAAGGCTAAGAATGAGTCTATGACTCTCTTGAACTAATTAACAACTAAGGAAGGACAAAATTGTGTTTGCATTTTTTTGGTATGGAGAAGGGGGAGAATATATTGACATGTTCCTTTCGATAGATACTGGAGGGTAGATTTTCTTTTTTTTTTTTTAAAGATTTTATTTATTTGACAGAGAGAGACACAGCGAGAGAGGGAACACAAGCAGGGGGAGTGGGAGAGGGAGAAGCAGGCTTCCCGCAGAGCAGAGAACCTGATGCGGGGCACGATCCCAGCACTCTGGGATCATGACCTGAGCCAAAGGCAGACACTTAACGACTGAGCCACCCAGGCACCCCTGGAGAGTAGATTTTCTAATAAACAATTAAATACACAGGTCTGGAGCTCAGGAAAGAAGTATGGCTTTGAGAGGAAATTGAGTTCTCTGGCAAAGATCATGAATTTAGTTCCTGAAGTTATATCCTGGCACCAACAATCCATAATAAATTTTTGTAACCTCTCTGTGATTCAGAGTCATCACACTTACAAGGTATAGGGATAATAAGAATGATCACCTCATAGTGTTAGGACAATTAAATTATTTAAGAGATGTAAAGCACTTAAAACGGAACCCAGGACATAGTAAATTTGGTATACACATTAACTATTACTTTTATTAGTGATATAGATACTTGAACTATCAGAAAACAGAGACTCATCTGATCATTGATGGTACTGTTAAGAATAAGGTACAATGAAAAGAGAATAATTCTAGGTATGGAGACTTTAGGAAATTTATGAAATACTTGCAATTTCAAGAGAGACTGAGAAAAAAAATATGACAAAGAACATGTTTAAAGAAGGGGCAAATGTTTAAGTACCAAAAGCCTTAGGTCCTCATGAAAGGTAAGTATTGAAATGCATTTATAGGATTGAGCAGCTATATTTATTCTCAGTTTTAGAACTATACATAATCTTCCATAGGAAATTGGATCACTTTTGATAATACCACAGAGCAGGGTATCCTTCAGATAGTTGAGTCTCTGAATTATGCTTCATATCCAAATCATACTCATATTCACATTCCTCAAAACAGTGTATGAAGATTAGTAGAAAAGACAAATTTAAGTATAAAGGATATCTCCTAGAGATATTAAGGAATTATGTTAACCACTTTTTAATTTTGAAAGTAAAGAATTCACCTACAAAGATAAGTGAGCTATTTTCCTTAATCCAATTGCAAGATATTAAAAATCATTTACTAGCTGTCTTTGTGAAAGGTCAGTACTTAAGACTCCAGAAATAGTACCTACACTCATTTCAGATAATAAAATATAGTGATTATACTGCATCAGTGAAATGCATATACATATCTACTGTATTATTCTCTTCAAAAGTCTACTTTAGAGTAAAAATGTTGTATCAAAATTATAAATATTATTACATGAAAATTTCCAGTAAAAGGATCAATTATCTCCTGTGAATAAGCTGTGCGAAATCCCTTTAAAGATATCCTCATTAATTGGTCATTTCTAATTTAAGATAAAAAGAACATGTTTTAACTTTAAGTTTTTATTTAAATTCCACTTAGTGAACATACAGTGTAATATTAGTTTCAGGTGTACAATATGGTGATTCAACACTTCCCTGCAACACCTGGTGCTCATCACAACAAGTGTCACTACAAGTGCCCTCCTTAATCCCCATCACCTATTTAATCCATTTCCCCACTCACCTCCCCTGTGGTGACCATCAGTTCTCTATATGATGAATCTGTTTCTTGGTTTGCCTATGGTTTTTCTTTTTTTTTCCCCTTTGCTCATTTGTTTTGTATCTTAAATTCCACATATGAGTGAAATCATATGGTATTTGTCCTCCTTTGACTTTTTTCACTTAGCATGATACTCTCTAGTTCCATCCATTCCATTGCAAATAGCAAGATTTCATTATTTTTTATGGCTGAGTAATATTCCCATTACACACATACAAACACGTGCATGCACACTACATCTTCTTTATCCATTCATCAGTCGATGGACACTAGGGCTCTTTCCATCATTTGGCTATTGTAGGTAAATGCAGCTATAAACAACAGGGTGCATGTCTCCCTTTGCATTAGTATTTTTGTATCCTTTGGTTAAATACCTAGAGTAGTGCAATTGTTGGATCATAGGGTAGTTCTATTTTTAATTTTTGGAGGAAACTCCATACTGTTTTCCAGAGTGGTTGCACCAGTTTGCATCCTCACCAACAGTTAAAAAAATGTTCCCCTTTCTCCAAATTCTTGCCAACACCTGTTGTTTCTTGTGTTGTTGAGTTTAGCCATTCTGACAGGTGCGAGGTAATATCTCATTGTAGTTTTGATTTGCATTTCCCCAATGATCAGTGATGTTGAGCATCTTTTCACATATGAAAACCCCCCAGCTAATAATATCCTCACTGTACAGAAGCTTTTTAGTTTGATGACGTCCCAATAGTTTATTTTTGCTTTTGTTTCCCTTGCCTCAGGAGACATATCTAGAAAGAAGTTGCTATGACCAGTGTTAAAGAGATCACTGACTGTTCTCTAGGATTTTTATGGTTTCAGATCTCACATTTAGCTCTCTAATCCATTTTTAATTTTTTGTGTGTATGGCTTAAGAAAATGGCTCAGTTTCATTCTTTTACATCAGGGCATTTAAATAATGGGGTATCAAGGAGAAGAATAAACATCACTCAAGAACTTTACCTCTTCTTCTGGGGAAAGGATTGTGCATTTTTGGTTGTACACAGGATATCTGTATCATGATAGGTGGAATTATGGCTTTGTTATTGCTTTTATTTGAAGATTCAGTATGGTTTAAAGAGAGACATATGGATGTCGTGTTGACAAAGGGTGGGCTTGTAATAGTTAATTTTATATGTCAACTTGACTGGCCATGGGATGTCCAGATTAAGCATTATTTCTGGGGGTGTAAGTGCAAGTGTTCCTGGATGAGACTAGTTTTTGAATCGTTGTATTCAGTAAAGTAGATTGTCCTCAGCCATGTGGGTGGGCATCATCTAATCTGTTGAGGGCCTGAATAGAAAAAAATGTGGAGATCTAGGACATCTCACCTCATCTCATCTCATCTCATCTTCTCCTTCCCTTGGACTGGAATTCACACTATTGGCTCCCCCGGCCCTCAGGCCTCTGGACTTGGGCTGATTATTCTGAATTTCTTGGGTTTCCAGCTTTCAAATGGCAGATCATAGGCTTCTCAGTATTCATAATTGTGTGAGTCAATTCCTTGTCTCAAGATATGTTTCCAGGGAAATACAAATTAAAATAGAATACAATAAAGGAGATGGTCAACTGTATCTTTGGGGAGTTAGGACTGGCTTAAAGTTCAGGAATCGCATATCTTAAAGCAAAAATAAGCCACGGCTCCTGCTGGTCATTCTATTTCAATGGTCACTCAGAAAGAGATCACTGTAGAGAATTTTGATCACTAGTGAATAAGCTTCAAAAGGCATCTTGGTGTCATTAGATGGAATAATCAGATGGAAAAGACAAGGCATAGCAGCTAGGTGAACAGTCATAATTCTTTAATTAAAATACAGCTCATAATAAAGAAATATAAGAAAGTGTATAGTTGACAATTTATAGTCAACTAACAAATAAAAAATCCAATCTAATTTCTCTGATCAGCACTATGGAAGTAAGATATTTAAGTCACAGGATGAATTATGCACAATAACACCCTAACATGAATCAAATTGACTAGTTATTTTCCTGTTCTTGTTTTGGCACATTTAAGCACTGCCTAAATTCCCCTAGCCAGCCATTATCAGGGGACTTAAAAAATATATTGGCAGTTGAATACCATTCTTAATAAAGTTCAAATTCCTAATAATTTTTTAAGAAATATATTTTAGGGGCACTCTGATTTGAACAAAAATACCTAAGTCATATCCATTTTGAAATATTCATAATACATTTGTTTTAAATTCCATCATGGTATCCCTACTTTTTACTGATCCAGATACTGTATGCTAAAATTGTATGGAGATGAAATTTGACACAGGAGAAGAAAAATGAACAATTTGTAATGAAATGCATGAATTCAAAGAAGTTAGAGGTGGAAAAGACTTTATGGACCATTGTTGCTATATCTTCTCAAGGTCACAGAACCAACTATGAAGCTTCAAAAGCCTAATAAAGTTTATGTCATGTAAATAATTATGAAAAACAAATTTCTGGTAGAGTTTAAGAGATAAGAAAGCTCAGAACATGATTTAAGTAAAGTGTAGCAGTATTTGCATTTAGAGCTTCTATTGGAAAGACATTCCCAGACACTGATTTAGAGGATAATGAGGTTGTCCAAAGCAAACTGTGCGATTTATTAGCATACATAGCAAATTGTTCTACATAGACAATTTCAATAAAATGTTTTATTCTCCAAATGCTATTTTTCAAATGGAGAACATTTTTATCTCCAAGAAGCTTAAGAACTTCATTGTTGCTAGAAAATGTAGGTGTAAGAATATTATAGTAGGATTAACATGCTTTCCAGCTTGTATTTCACTGTTTAAATCATATTAAAATATTATTTATCAACTAATATAGGATTAATGGGCATTAGTATAATAATATTTTAAAGACAAGACGTAGAAACACAAGAGTTAAATAAATGTCTTAGTGGACATAATAAATTTAAGAATTTATCATATAGTTTTGAAAAGTTAAATAAGATACAAATAGTAATTAACTATAATAACATTAGGGTTGTATTTTTGTTTTGTTTTGTTTTTGTTTTCATTTTTGCTTGCAAATGGAAGTTATCAAACATTTTATTCCAGGGGTATAATATGTAATGTTCTCAGTAATGGTGGAAGACCATAAACACTGTGTGCTCACTTTCTTTGCCCTAATCTAAACATCAGGGAAACAATCTTTCCTTGAAACAAAGGCTCTTTCTGATAGAGCCACAAAGACACTGTCTCTGTTTTAAAGAAAAGAAACATATGCCCAGGTACATGAAGAGAATACCAAGCTAGAGACTTAGCATCAAAGAATAATGATAATCAGCATTACATTAAGTTGAAGGGACATGCAGAGCAGAGCAGTGGGTTTGGATTTGAGTCAAGAGACAACAGATTAACGCATTAGAGGCAGCCTGACTTCAGAACGAGGTTTCCCACAGACAACAACAAAGTATTTTGGATCCAAAGGTCTTTAAAAATACAAAATGTGTACAAAGCTTAAATTGCTTAAAAGTATGATTGTAAACCAAAGATACTGAAAATTCTAATAGCTTCCCAAGTACTATACTGAATAAATCAAAAATACATGGGGGGACTGTAAGATTATTATAGTTATTTAAACATGGGAAGGAAAAATAACAAGGAGTGTTAAAGCTTCTACTTCTGCTTCGATGATTTAGTGAGTTCTCTTTCACTATGATTCTACAACTCAAAAAAAAATTATACATTCTGACCTTGAAGTTAGGTTACCTTATTTGATTTCTTCCCGAATCATGCAACTTGGGAAGATCAAAATTTTAATTAAATATTCTGTTTTTGTGAACAAGTAGTCAGGGAAATTTTCTTCATATTATCTAATAGTTTGTCCTTTGACCTGGATGAAGGGTGATTAATCACACATAGAGATGATTAGGATTTATAGCTAGGATATTTCAAAAGCAGTGTAAGTGATGCTATGAGGGTCTCTTTGCAGTGAGGGGACTCTCTGCAGGGACACAGCTGCTCACAGCCTTGAACAGCTCTTGATGAGAGGAAAAACCCCAGACATACAATGAAGTACTAATGGGAACTCTGTCCCTTTTATTCAGCACCTTACTGCAATGTAGAATTGACTGGCACCTTCAACAAGTATTTGTTATTGCTTTTGTTGTTCAATGAAAAACATCACATGTGCACAAAGAAGGTCATCTACTCACTGGAAAAACATTTAGTGTGTTTTTATTATGTATTAGATTCCATAGTAGGCCCAAATATATACCAAATCTCTACATGAAACATCATAATTGTGCAGTATCCAAACTTTGATAGATTCTAATTACCACTCCTGCTTTTCAGAGTCTTGGAAATGCCAAAGAGAACATTTTGATAAGATAAAATGTTAAATAACACTGTCTCATTTGATTTAGACAACACATAGCAAATCTGAGATAGAGAGGCAGGGCTTAAAACAGCCATGGCGGGCAAGATGGTGGAGGAGTAGGAGACCTGGATTTCGTCTGGTGTCAGGAATTCAGCTGAATAGGGATCAAACCATTCTGAACACCTATGAACTCAACAGGAGATCGAAGAGAAGAATAGCAACAACTGTCTGAACAGAAAAGCGGCCACTTACTGGAAGGTCTTTTCTGATTTGTTTAGAGTATATTTGCTGGGGACGTTGTTAACCTGCTAGCATTTTGTTCTCTCATTCATCTATTCTCCTCTGGACAAAACGACAAGACGAAAAATATCACCTCAGCAAACAGAACAAGAGGTAGTACCGTCTGCCAGGGACCTACTCAATACAGACATTAGTATGATGTAGGACTTAGAGTTCAGAATCATGATTTCAAAGATACTAACGGGGCTTGAAAAAAGCAGGGAAGTTATTAGAGAAACCCTTCCTGAGAAATAAAATAAATAAAATCTAACCAAATCGAAATCAAAAAGGCTATTAATGAAGTGCAGTCAAAAATGGGGGCACTAACTGCTAGGATAAATGAGGCAGAAGAGAGAATCAGCAATATAGAAGACCAAATGATGGAAAATAAAGAAGCTGAGAAAAAGAGAGATAAACAACTACTGGATCACAAGGGCAGAATTTGAGAGATAAGCGATACGATAAGATGAAAACACATTAGAATAATTGGGATCCCAGAAGAAGAAGAGAGAGAGGGGCAGAAGGTATATTGCAGCAAATTATAGCAGAGAACTTCCCTAATATGGGGAAGGAAACAGGCATCAAAATCCAGGAGGCACAGAGAACCCCTCTCAAAATCAATAAAAATAGGTCAAAACCCCAACATCTAATAGTAAAACTTACGAGTCTCAGAGACAAGGAGAAAATCTTGAAAGCAGCCTGGGAGAAGAGATATGTAACCTATAATAGTAGAAACATTAGATTGGCAACAGACCTATCCACAGAGACCTGGCAGGCCAGAAAGGACTGGCATGATATCATCAGAGCACTAAACGAGAAAAATATGCAGCCAAGAATACTATATCCAGCTAGGCTGTCATTGAAAATAGAAGGAGAGATAAAGAGCTTCCAGGACAAACAAAAACTAAAGGAATTTGCAAACATGAAACCAGCCCTACAAGAAATATTGAAAGCGGTCCTCTAAGCAAAGAGAGAGCCAAAAAGCAGCATAGACCAGAAAGGAACACAGACAATATACAGTCACAGTCACCTTACAGGCAATACAATGGCACTAAATTCATATCTTTCAATAGGTACCCTGAATGTATATGGCCTAAACGCCCCAATCAAAAGACACAGACTATAAGATTGGATAAAAAAAACAAGACCCATCAATATGCTGTCTGCAAGAGACTCATTTTAGAACCAAAGACACCCCCAGATTGAAAGTGAGGGGGTGGAAAACAATTTACCATGCTAATGGACACCAAAAGAGAGCTGGGGTGGCAATCCTCATATCAGACAAATTAGATTTTAAAACAAAGACTGTAAAAAGAGATGAGGAAGAACACTATATCCTACATAAAGGGTCTATCCAACAAGAAGATCTAACAATTGTAAATATCTATGCCCTTAACATGGGAGCAGCCAATTATATAAGGCAATTAATAACAAAAGCAAAGAAACACATTGACAACAATACAATAATAGTGGGGGACTTTAACACCCCCCTGACTGAAATGGACAGATCCTCTAAGCAAAAGATCAACATGGAAATAGACTTTAAACAACACACTGGACCAAATGGACTTCACGGATATATCCAGAATATTCCATCCCAAAGCAACGGAATACACGTTCTTCTCTAGTGCCCATGGAACATTCTCCAGAATTGATCACATCCTAGGTCACAAATCAGGTCTCAACCGGTACCAAAAGATTAGGATTATTTCCTGCATATTTTCAGACCACAATGCTTTGAAACTAGACCTCAATCACAAGAGGAAAGTCGAAAAGAACTCAAATATATGGAGGCTAAAGAGCATCCTACTAAAGAATGAATGGGTCAACCAGGAAATTAAAGAAGAATTTAAAAATTTCATGAAAAAAAAACTGTTCAAAATCTTTGGGATACAGCAAAGGCAGTCCTGAGAGGAAAGTATATAGCAATACAAGCCTTCCTCAAGAAACAAGAAAGGTCTCAAATACACAACCTAACCTTACACCTAAAGGAGCTAGAAAAAAAAACAGCAAATAAAGCCTAAACCCAGCAGGAGAAGAGAAATAATAAAGATCAGAGCAGAAATCAATGAAATAGAAACCAAAAGAACAGTAGAACAGATCAACGAAACTAGGAGCTGGTTCTTTGAAAGAATTAACAAGATTGATAAGCTCCTGGGCATACTTATCAAAAAGAAAAGAGAAATGACCCAAATCAACAAAATCATGAATGAAAGAGGAGAGATCACAACCAACACGAAAGAAATACAAACAATTATAAGAACATATTATGAACAACTCTATGCCAGCAATAGGTAACCTGGAAGAAATGGATACATTCCTAGAGATGTATCAGCTACCAAAACTGAACCAGGAAGAAATAGAAAACCTGAACAGACTTAGAACCACTAAGGAAATTGAAGCAGTCATCAAAAATCTCCCAACAAACAAAAGCCCAGGGCCAGATGGCTTCCCAGGGGAATTCTACCAAACATTTAAAGAAGAATTAATACCTATTCTTCTGAAACTGTTCCAAAAAGTAGAAATGGAAGGAAAACTTCCAAACTCATTTTATGAGGCCACCATTACCTTGATCCCAAAACCAGACAAAGACCCCATCAAAAAGGAGAATTACAGACCAATATCCTTGATGTACATGGATGCAAAAACTCTCACCAAAATACTAGCCAATCGGATCCAACAGTACATTTAAAGGATTATTCACCATGACCAAGTGGGATTTATCCCTGGGCTGCAAGGTTGGTTCAACATCCGCAAATCAATCAACGTGATACAATATATTTATAAAAGAAAGAACAAGAATCATATGATCCTCTCAATGGATGCAGAGAAAGCATTTGACAAAGTACAGCATCCTTTCTTGATCAAAACTCTTCAGAGTATAGGGATAGAGGATACATACCTCAATATCATAAAAGCCATCTATGAATAACCCACAGTGAATATCATTCTCAATGGGGAAAAGCTGAGAGCTTTCTCCCTAAGGTCAGAACGTGGCAGGGATGTCCACTCTCACCACTGTTATTCAACATAGTATTAGAAGTCCTAGCCACAGCAATCAGACAACAAAAAGAAATCAAAGGCATCCAAATCGGCAAAGAGGAAGTCAAACTCTCACTCTTTGCAGATGATATGATACTGTATGTGGATAACCCAAAAGACTCCACCTCACAACTGCTAGAACTCATACAGGAATTCAGTAAAGTGGCAGGATATAAAATCAATGCACAGAAATCAGTGGCATTCCTACACACCAACAACAAGACAGAAGAGAGACAAATTAAGGCGTCGATCCCATTTACAACAGCACCCAAAACCATAAGATACCTAGGAATAAATCTAACCAAAGAGGCAAAGGATCTGTACTCAGTAAACTATAAAATACTCATGAAAGAAATTGAGGAAGACACAAAAAAGTGGAAAAACGTTCCATGCTTATGGACTAGAAGAACAAACATTGTGAAGATGTCAATGCTACCTAGAGCAATCTACACATTGAACGCAATCACCATCAAAATACCATCCACTTTTTTCAAAGAAATGGAACAAATAATCCTAAAATTTGTATGGAACCAGAAGAGACCCCAAATAGCCAGCGGAATGTTGAAAAAGAAAAGCAAAGCTGGTGGCATCACAATTCCAGACTCCCAGCTCTATTACAAAGCTGTCATCATCAAGACAGTATGGTACTGGCACAAAAACAGACACATAGATCAATGGAACAGAATCGAGAGCCCAGAAATGGACCCTCAACTCTATGGTCAACTAATCTTTGACAAAGCAGGAAAGAATGTCCAATGGAAAAAAGACAGTCTCTCCAACAAATGGTGTTGGGAAAATTGGACAGCCACATGCAGAAGAATGAAACTGGACCATTTCCTTACACCACACACAAAAATAGACTCAAAATGGTGGAAAGACCTAAACGTGAGACAGGAGTCCATCAAAATCCTAAAGGAGAACACAGGCAGCAATCTCTTCGACCTCAGCTGCAGCAACTTCTTTCTAGAAACATCGCCAAAATCAAGGGAAGCCAGGGCAAAAATGAACTATTGGGATTTCATCAAGATAAAAAGCTTTTGCACAGCAAAAGAAACAGTCCACAAAACCAAAAGACAACCGACAGAATGGGAGAAAATATTTGCATATGACACATCAGATAAAGGGCTAGTATCCAAAATCTATAAAGAACCTATCAAACTCAACACCCAAAGAACAAATAATCTAATCAAGAAATGGGCAGAAGACATGAACAGACATTTTTCCAAAGAAGACATCCAAATGGCCAACAGACACATGAAAATGTGCTCAACATTGCTCGGCATCAGGGAAATCCAAATCAAAACCTCAATGAGATACCACCTCACACCAGTCAGAATGGCTAAAATTAACAAGTCAGGAAATGACAGATGGCGGGGATGCGGAGAAAGGGGAACCCTCCTACACTGTTGGTGGGAATGCAAGTTGGTGCAACCACTCTGGAAAACAGTATGGAGGTTCCTCAAACAGTTGAAAATAGAGCTACCATACAATCTAGCAATTGCACTACTGGGTATTTACCACAAAGATACAAATATATGGATTCAAAGGGTTACGTGCACCCCAATGTGTATAGCAGCAATGTCCACAATAGCCAAACTGTGGAAAGAGCCAAGATGTCCATCGGCAGATGAATGGATAAAGAAGAAGTGGTATATATACACAATGGAATATCATGCAGCCATCAAAAAGAATGGGTTCTTGCCAACTGCAACAACGTGGATGGAACTGGAGGGTGTTATGCTGAGTGAAATAAGTCAATCAGAGAAAGACATGTATCATATGACCTCACGGATATGAGGAATTCTTAATCTCAGAAAACAAACTGAGGGTTGCTAGTGTGGTGGGGGTGGGAGGGATGGGGTGGCTGGGTGATAGACATTGAGGAGGGTATGTGCTATGGCGAGTGCTGTGAATTGTGCAAGACTGTTGAATCACAGATCTGTACCTCTGAAACAAATAATGCAATATATGTTAAGAAAATAAAAGAAGAAGAAGATAGCAGGAAGGGAAGAATGAAGGGGGGACAGCAGAGTGGGAGATGAACCATGAGAGATGATGGACTCTGAAAAACAAACTGAGGGTTCTAGAGGAGAGGGGGGTGGGGGGATGGGTTAGCCTGGTTATGAGTATTAAAGAGGGCACGTTCTGCGTGGAGCACTGGGCATTATGCACAAACAATGAAACATGGAACACTACATCCTAAACTAATGATGTAATGTATGGTGATTAACATAATAATAAAAAATTTAAAAAAAACAGCCATGGCATCATCAAAAAAGCTGGAGTTGTTCTGAGTCCTACCCTCCCCTCACAAGCATGGGCTTCCTTGACATTGTGCTCTGATGCACATTAGGATAAGGATTGAAATGGCACATAGAAAAGGCAAAATCACAGACATAGTTCTAACTAACCAATAATTACATTTATGGGAATTGGATAAATACTCCAATAAAAAGGCAAATATTGAAAAAAATGGATAAAATAATATGACCCAACTTTGTACTAACAGCAAGAGATACGTATTGGATTCAAATACACAAACAAGTGGAAAGCGCAAGAGCGGAAAAGAAAATACCATGCAAACAGAAACAAAAGAGAGTTGTATTGACTACCCTAACATCAGATGAAAAAATATTTAAGACAAAAATTTATTATCAAAGACCAATAAGGACACTTTATTATAAAAGAGTCAAAACATCAAGAAGATACAGTAATTATAAACATATATGAATCTAAAAACATCACATAAACCGTGAAACAGACATTGACGGAATTAAAGGGAGAAATAAACAATTCATAAACAAAGGGTACAGACTTCAATACCTCACTTCTGATAAGGGATAGAACAACTAGACAGAAAATCAACAAGAGAATAGAAGACTTGAACAACACTACTGACCAACGAGACATAACAGATACACACATAAGACTCCAATGAACAGCAGAATACACATTTCTCTCAAGTGCACAAAAACCAATCTCCATGATAGACCACATATTAACACATAAGACAAGCCTCAATAAACATAAAGAGATTGAAATCAAAGTATGTTCTTTGATCATAATAAAGTGAAATTAGAAATCAATTACAGAAAGAAATTTGAGAAATTCGCAAATAGGTACAAACTAAACAACACACTGCTAAATACTTAATGGGCCAAAGAAGACATCACAAAAAAGTTAGAAGAATGAACACAGACAAACAAAAACACAAGATGCCAAAAACTCCTGAAATGTAACTAAAGCAGTACTTAGAGGGAAATTTATATATATGAAGAAAATTTATATATATATATATGAAGATAAATCTTGAATTAGTAATCTAACTTTGTATCTTGGGAGTCTAGAAATTAAAGAGCAAATTAAACCCAAAGCAAGGAGAATCAAGGAAACAATAAAAATTAGATCAGGAGGTGCCTTCGTAGCTCAGTCGGTTAGGCATCCAACTCTTGATTTGGGCTCAGGTAATGATCTCAGGGTTGTGAGATAGAGCCCCAAGTCAGGCTCCCCACTGGGCATGGAGCCTGCTTAACATTCTCCCTTTTCTATCCCTTTGACCCTCCCCCGCTCATGCATGTACATGCTCTCTCTCTAAAAAAAGAAAAAAATTAGAGCAGAAAAATGTAACAGAAAATTAAAATTAATGAAAACAATAATTTGTTTTTTGAAAAGATAAAAAACAGAAATTAAGCTAGACTAATGAAACAAAATGACTCAAGTTACTAAAATAACTTGAGAAATAGAAGGGTTATTGCTTCAAACCTTACAGAAAGAAAAAGATTATAAGGTAAAACTGTATGAAACTGTATGTCAATAATTTACATAACCCAATGAAACTGACAAATTTCTAGGAAGACACAAAGTACTGAAACCAATATCAAATAAAGAGAAAATCTGAATATACTTATAAAAAAAAGAGATTGAATTAATAATCAAAACACCCCTAACTTGCAAACCTAAAACTGCTCTACAAAGTCTATTAATCTAAAATGTAGTATTGTAAATACAATATTGTAGATATGAAAGTTGTTTAGAGAGTAGATCTTAAAAGTTCTCATCATAAGGAAAAAAATTTGAAATTATGTGAGGTGACAGATATTAACTAAACAACGTGGTGATCATTTCACAATATCTACATATACCGAATCATTATGTTGTACACCTTAAACTCATACAATGTTAAATGTCAATTATATCTCAGTAAAACTCGGGGGGGAGGAAATTCTACTAATTAGAAATTAATTAATGAATTGAAGGGAGGGAAATTTTGCACAAAGAAAAATCCAGAACCAAAGAGTTTCACTGGTAAATTCTACCAAACATTTAAATAAGATACAATATAAATCTCATAAACTCTTCCAAACAGTAGAAGAGATATTATTTTCTAACTCATTCTATGAGACTAATATTACCCAATACCAAGATAAGACAAACACATCAGAAGAAAAGAAAACTACAGACCAAAATCCCTTATGAATATATATACACAAAAATCCTCAAAATACCAACAGGCAGAATCCTGCAACATATAAAAAAAAACAACCACATACCATGACCAAAATAGTATATAATCCAGGAATGCAAGGCTGATTCCATGTACAAAAATCAAATCAATATAATACATTCAACCCATATAATAAAAAACAAACCACATGAACATCTCACTGTATACATAAAAAACATTTGACAAAATCTAAACTTTTCATGATAAAACCATTCAACAAGCTAAGCATAGAAGGGCACTTTCTCAACCTATGAAAAACCCACAATCCTTCGAACACATCAAACTTAATGGTAAAAGAATGAAAACTTCCCCCCCTAAAATCAGGGGAGATATCAGACAAAGATATCTACTCTAACTACTTCTATTTATGTTGTACATTGTATCTAGAGGTTCCAGTTGGGGAAAATAAGCAAGAAAAAGAATATCCAGATTGGAAAAAAGTAAAACTATATTGATTGTATTTCTATATACTAATAACAAACAATTCAAAAATGAAATTAGGGAGACAAGTATATTTACAATAGCTTCAAAAAATACTTAGGAATAAATCTCACAAAAGAAATGCAAGACTTTACGCTTGAAAAATATAAAACATTGCTAAAATAAATTTTAAAAAACTCAACAAATACATAAACATTCTGTATTAGTGGTTGGAATATTTACTATTCCTAAAATGGTAATACTTCCTACACTGATCCACAGATTCGATTTAATCCCTATAAAAATCCAAGCTTGCTGTTTTGCAGAAATTGACAAACTGATCCAAAATTCATAGGGAAATGTAAGACTTCCAGGTTAACTAAAGAAATATTCCACTCAGCCTTGGAGGAGAATGAACAAGGAGGACGGGAACCTGGAAAGTAAAGCAGAACCAGAGCAGTACCAAAGAAATTTTCCAGCTCCAAGTCAGGATATTTTTGCAATGTCTGTCCAGAGGATTTGAGATAGCTGTGGGCCTGTGACTGTTTTTGCTGTTTTTCTTTTGTTTGTTTGTTTCTTCCCCTTTCTCATCTTTTCATTCTTCTTTTATTCCAAATGGAAATTCGGTGGCACCCTATAGACAGTGTTTGTGTCATGATTCAAACACAAGAGCACCAGCTATGGCTGAATATGATGGGAAGGAGTATGTAATACCTGGAAACCCTGGACTTAAAGCTACATTAAGTGACTACATTCAACTTTGGCAAGTGTCCCTTCGTAATGAGTTAGCATGCTCTGTGTGATAAGGAATGAAATCACTATCCAACTACTAGAAGGGCAGATACTTGCAGGATAAATGTTAGGTTTACCAACCCCATATTCTCTTTTTTTCTGGGTCCATATGTGATCTTTTCCACACTGCCTTGCAGCTAAGATGAAGTGACTGTGTTCTGGTCAATGGGATGTGGGTGGAATACCAGTGATACTTACATACGTGGAACATAAAACCTGAAAAATCCCCCATAGCTCTTCCCGTTCCCTTACCTTCTGGCTGTATTCAAAGGAAATGGGAGGATTCTGAGTCCACAGGCTTTGGAGAATCCAGAATGGAAGGAACCTAAATGAGAGTATGGGGTAGAATCCTCCTACCCTTCTATATTGCACTGTGACAGACAAGAGAAATAGCCTGCAATGTCCTAAGTAACTGAGATATTGGGACACTGGGGTTTTACTTTAGTCAATCGGATAGTGTGGAATGATCTGGCTCCATCCCTTCCGTTTCCTTCCTCCATCACATGATTCCTCTCAGCCTGTTCTTGACCATTGATCCCTTTGTTTGTTTTTTTTTTAAGATTTTTTATTTATTCATTTGAGACACAGAGACACACAGAGAGAGAGAGAGAGAGAGAGAGAGAGCGAGAGCGCATGAGCAGGGAGAGAGGCAGAGGGAGAAGCAGGCTCCCTGCTGAGCCAGGATCCCAGGACCCTGGGATCATGACCTGAGCCGAAGGCAGACGCTTAACCATCTGAGCCACCCAGGCGCCCCTCATTGATCCCTTTGAATTGTCCTTCCTCTTCAATATTCACCAGTGCTTAGGAGAAAATGTGAAATTCTTGGAGAAATATTTCCACACGAGGAGACTGAGAACTTACATCTGTGTTGTTACTGGGTTCTAGATCCTTGTGTTAGAATCGACTTCTGTCAAGACTAAAGAGCTGTGGGAATTAAAAATGTAAAAACTAAGGAAGAAACAGGGCTCATAGTTTTTTGGGGAAGGTGATGGTAGTAGCAAAGGGGATGCACAGGCAGCTGGAGGAAAATGCCAGAATTCAGATCATTTTGCTTTCCAGTTGATGGGAAAGGGAAAAGGCTTTGAGCCAGGCAAGGGCACACAAAGGTAGGGACGCCTGGGTGTCTCAGTCTTTAAGCATCTGCCTTCAGCTCAGGTCATGGTCCCAGGGTCCTGGGATCGAGCCCTGCATCGGGCTCCCTGCTCAGCAGGAAGTCTGCTTCTCCCTCACCCACTCCCCCTGCTTGTGTTCCCTCTCGCTGTGTCTCTCTCTGTCAAATAAATAAAATCTTAAAAAAAAAAAAAGGTCACACAAATGTAGCTTTCACTCCATACTGCCAGTGGAGGAGAGTAGGAATGACTCTCTTGACTTCTTGTGCCACCCTGGAAATTCTGGCTGCTCCATGTCCTCTGAGGGGTCTGAGAATACTCCTCCTGTTTTCTACCCTTTGATGAAAATGATAGGTGATCTGTGGACAGAAAGGGTCCACCCCTCACAGCATTTCTGCCCCATTCCCTGACAGGCAGAGTGGTCGAGCCCACCATGGAATCCCCACCCATGTGGGAGGGTGAGTCCACTTCTCAGATACCCCCATTCTTTTCATAGGATCCTTAAATCTGCTTCACTCCATGGCATTTTTTATACATTATAAGCCTCTGACCCATAAATTTGTTAAAAGAAAAGATTATTGAGAACCATCTGTGTACTGGGAACTTTCCTAGGTGCTGGGGATGCAACAATAAACGAAAGAAGAAAATCTGCCCTCATAGTACTTATGTCTAGTGGGCAAGATCTGCTATTATTTGCCCAAGGGATTGGACCCTGGACCTTCAGATTAAACACATTAACACTCAATTGGACATAGCATTCTGTGTATAATTGACCATATACTTAGGTCTCTCCTGAAGGAAAGAAAAAGGCTTAATTAGAGAAAAAAATGTACTGACTTATTGTTGACATAGGAGAATATATATATATATACACACACATATATAATGTATTACATACATTATATAAAAACATATTTAATGAGACCCATAAATCATGTAAAACAGGGAGAAAATAATTATGCCTAGAATTCAGACTTAAAGCGAAAAGTGACAATGGACAATTTGGACCTATGCTAGTGTAATATGAAGGAAAATGATTATATTGAAGAATAAATTGAGAAGAAATAATGCATAATTTTCTAAGAGAAAGCAGATTTCAAAAATAGTCATATCTGCTCAACTTGACATTTTTATATAATCCGTCTATGGAAACTGCCATGTGTTGTCATATCCAAGGGCGATTTTCTGCTAATGGAGCTGCTTAGTGCTCAAGAATACAGATAGATGAGTCAACGGAGACCCCAATTTCTTACCCACTTTCTGTTATATATCCAGCTTGATGCAAGTCCTTTCTGAGTGATGGGAGAGTTCCTGGGCACCTTCACTATCCTACAGACTTTGCCTGTACTTCCTCCCAAAACCGTCGTCCTCCCTGACTACCTGATGCCCGTTTCACTGTCCCTTGCGTGACCTTACTTCCCTGAGCACATGTTCAGTTACTCTTTACACTGAGTTTAACTTATTCCCAAAGTGCGAAAGCAATGAATGAAAGAGATTCAAAACACTTCTCAAAGACTTGCATATTTTATTTACAAATGACATTTCATATTGTATTATTAACTATAAAAGCCATTGACTGAAATCACTTAGAATAAAATGTCAATTTTTATTTGTTTAAGAATTTTAATAGGTATTTTAATTTAGAGAATAGGAGAATGCAGAATGAGGCAAAATCCATACAGAAAAAAATGTATATGTGAAAGTAGGTGGAATGTTTTGGTTCTTTCCAATTTTGTGCTGTTATGAATAGAGCTAAAAGCTGCAATGAATATTATTGCTTTTGGGGGGCAGAATATAGGCACCCATTTTAGTTGGAATAGAAAGGATTATGGGATGTTTGCATATTAAATTAAATTTAGTAATTCTACTAAAAGTTTTTCCAAAGTGGATATATATCATTAGCATTATTGATAGTCTCATATCAACTGAAATTTGATTCCCTTCAGATAAGATGGGGCGTGAGCAGAGTGGCATAGCGGTAGACCAGTTCCCTTCAGACGACAGCACTCTCCAGTGTTTGCCTCTCAATTACAAATTGAAATCACAACTTTCTGCTCTTTATAGGTGAGAAAAAGGGGGGCAGTATAATTTTTCCTCTCCATTGAAGAATGCTTTAAGATCAGGGAACATGCTTTTTTCACCTCTCCCTTGTCTAGCACTATGGCCGTCACACTGGGGATTCATCAGGAAATAACTTTTTTGAATGGCTGAATTTTGATCTCTAGTTTTATTTCCAGATTCAACAACTCCTCTTCCTTCCAGCAGACAGTCTTGAGGAGGTAACACCACACCTACGATTTTAAGTACTAAGCTCATGGATCAAAAACTTACTCCCATTATGATTAGCACATATGACTTAATCACTGCTCCATAATAAAATATTTGTCATTAACCGATACAAATGCTTTTCATATGTAGCCCATCTATGTCATCTATGTCTTGGACCTTGCCATCATTAAAAATGATGCCATATAAAAGATTAAAAATTAAGGAAGTCTTCTCTTGCTACACGTCTTCCTGATCTTCCACCCCCTTAAACTGTCTTAATCTATTCTTTGCAATCATCTTGAACTCTGGTTGGTCTATTTCATACTCTTACTTGTTCAGCCTCTCTTGATCTTTTGCTTCCTCTCTCTCTCTCTCCCTCTTTCTCTTTTCAATCTCCAATCACTAAGCCATGAAGCCCTAACTTTGCATCTCAGTGATCTCATGCCTTTTACTCTCCACAATCTCTGCTTCCATTCCTGGACAGTGAAGTACTTTGGAAAAAGACCCAAAGCCATATGCCTGGTGTTAATAAGTTCATATCAACCTAAAATTGACCATCATTCAGAATCTGTAATCATCTCGTTCCTTTCTTGCTGCATCCCTGTGGCATTCAGCTCAGGTGACCCTATCTGCATTCCTAAGGCTCCATATCCAAAACACTTGCTCCTTTGAGTCTCTGAGCATCCTTCTTTGCCAAGATTCCTCATGAAGTGACCTGTGTGTATCAGTACACAGAACCTGTCAGCACATGGATCTTCTGGTCCCCAAATCCAAACCTTTTTCATTTTTCTTCTGTCATTTACGAACTATTTATTGACTACCTATGACAAGTAAAGAATCATGAAAGTTACTGCAAATGATACATAAATGGACCAGATGAAAATTCTCCCTCAGTGAATTTAGGGACTAAAGTCCTTTGGAGTTCCTAATGTCCTTTACTATCATCTTTCTCAAAAGTCTCTCCTGCTGGGTGCCTGAGTGGCTCAGTTGGTTAAGCGACTGCCTTTGGCTCAGGTCATGATCCTGGAGTCCCGGGATCGAGTCCCGCATCGGGCTCCCTGCTCAGCAGGGTGTCTGCTTCTCCCTCTGACCTTCCTCTCTCTCATGCTCTCTACCATTCTCTCTCTTTTTCTCAATAAATAAATAAAAATCTTTTAAAAAAAAGTCTCTCCTGCTTCAAATTCAGTTAGACTTTGTTATCCTGAACTTCTCCATGTCTTCATGATTTTTTTCTCTTTTGTTTGTTTCTTTCATTAGCATATTATTTTGTTTGTTTCTTTGATAAGCACATATTAGATGCTTATTATGCTAGTCTATGTGTTTCTTTTCCATGTCCCTAAATAAAAATAATAGCAAGGAAAATACCTTACATTTAAGGTGTTACTTTACTATATGTCAGGCACTATTTTAAGCTTATTGATTATATTAACCCATTTATTCTTTTATCTTCTCAAGTACTTTGTAAGGTAGAAAAATGTTTGTCCACATTACAGAAGTAAAAACTGATATTTAGAGTAAATGAATAGTCCAACATCTGAGAGCTAAGTGGCAGAGGGCCATTTGAAACCAGCAAGTATGGCTTTCCCCAAACTCCCATGCTTGTCTTTATATCCTTTGGGGTTTTTATCCACTGGAATATTTAAGTAATACCCATGTAGGAGTTTTCTCTTGCTGGTATAACAGATTACTGCAAAGTTAGCAGCTTCACACAACATAAATGCATTACCTCAGTGTCTATAGGTCGGGAGCACAGATGGGCTTGGCTGAGTCTCTTAGAAGCAGGTTCGAGGTGTCAGTCAGCCCAAGCTAGTATCAGGAAGCTGATTCACATGTTGGCAGAATTCAGTCCTTTGTGGTTGTAAGGCTGATACCTTCTCCAGCTGCCATCTGGAAGCTTCTCCTCAACTAAAGGCTATCTGGGGTCCTCATGATCCCACACCTCTATCTTCTACCCACAATAGCATATTGAGCCTTTCTCATGTTTCAAATCTCTCTAACTTCTTCTGCTGCATATCTTTTATTTCCAGCTGGAGAAATTTCTCTGCTTTTTAGGGCCCCATTGATTAGATCGAGCCTACCTGACAACATAGTGAACTCTTTCTGTTTTTGGGTCTGAAATCTTAATGACATCTACAAAATCCTTTCACAGTCCCTTTTCCAGGTGCTATAACATAGTCACAGGTCATAGGGAGTCAGATGCGACCATACCAATTACTCCACATGCACATACTCCTAGGGCAGCTTTTGTTCTCTCATCCATTCCAAGCCTTTATTGTCCACTTACTCAGCCCCAGCATTGCTGTTTGCTCAGAATTCAAAAGAAAGAAGGCTTCATCCTCAGTGCCCCCCCATACAATGAAAAAAAGGAATATAGTCCTAGATACATAAGTAAGTTCTAGGACATAAAAACTTACCAGGTGCCATTTGGAACCCAAAAGAGATAGTCTTACAAAAGGCCAATTGAATGTTTTCAGCTCTTACATTCCCCGGAAGAAAAATAAAGACTTCTAAGAATGAACTCAGAACATAGGCCACATCTTGAACTAGCCTCATTCCCTCTGCTAACCTTATTGCTTCCATTGAATTTTGCTACTATTTACCCTTTAACTCGGTTTTGGAGTTTTGGAGGCTTCCTCAACCCTTCCTGCATTTGTTTCCTAGGGTTACCATTACAAAGTACCAGAAATTGAATGATTTAAAACAGCAGAAATGTATTCTCTCTGGTTTTGGAGGCCAGAAGTCCAAAATCAAAGTCTGGCAGGTTTGGCTCTTTTTTGAGTGGTTGGGGGTTGGGGGGGAATCTGTTTCATGCCTCTTCCCTAGCTTCTGGTGGTTATTGGCAATGCTCAGTGTTTGTTGGCTGGCAGCTGCATAACTCCAAATGCTGGCTCCAGAGTCACACACTGTCTTCCCTCTGTTTGTTTCTGGGTCTCTTCTCCTTTTCCTACAAGGATGCCAGTCCTATTGGATTAAAGGACCACCTAACTCCAGCATGACCTCATTTTAACTTGATTATATCTGCAAAAGACCCTATTTCAAAATAAGGTCACAGGTTCTAGGGGTTAGGACTTGAACTTGTCTTTTTAGGGGATGCAATTCAACCCTAACAGCTCCATTGTTCCATTTCTTTTTAAACATCAAATCTTTTGAAAATCCAAATTTACATCTTTCCCGCCATTCCTACTACCAGTACTTGAGTTCAGCTTTAGGTATCTATTTCCAGTTGCAACATTATCACTGGTATTTCTCTCACTCAATGTATCACAAACTGCTTTTAGAAAGGAGCAGTAATCATGTGTGTATATTCATTTAATAATCAAATCATATCCCTAGATTCACATTCATGAGGACCAAACATCAATTAATGCATTATGAGGTAAAAGGCATTTAAAATACTAAGACAATCTTTCTGTTTTATGTATCAATTATTAGACATAGAAAATAATTCCATTTAAAACTATATGTTTTCCACATATTCTTACTAAGGAACTGATCTAAGCACCAAGAATGTATCATTTGAGGTTTGTGTACACCAAATTTAATAATAATGAATTAAGAGTTTTTGCTTCATCACATGAAAGAGAGAGGTGAAAAAAATTTAGATTGACCCTTCAAATTATTATAAACATATACTCTTATTTGTGTTCATAGACCATAATCTTTGATCCTTGAATTTCCCAAAGAAATACTGCAGGAAAAAAATGCATATAATAAAATCTTCACTATTTGTCAGAGATCACAATTCTAAAATAAAAACCTAGAATTACAATTCCTACTACACTCTCTTTTTCTGCTTTGCTCTATCTCTGATAATACTCTTGCACTGCATATCCAATTCCCAAATAAATGAGTTTTTTCTATATCCACACACTATGTTAACATCGATATATTTAATTACTGATATACAATGCCAACATGTTGGGGACACTAACCTGTGTGCAGGTGACATTTTACATCAGGTTGATAAACCAAAGTCCTGACTTGGCATCTTATGGATGTAGCACAAGGGAAAACAGAGCACATCTACAGGTTTTTTATTCTACTATGCTCATCCTGGGCCAGATTCACAGTATTTAGCGATATATAGGACCTTAGAATGTATGTGAAAACATAAGATTCTTTCTGTAACTCTCATATAACTCATAAAAGAGTTGTGAGTCAGTGTTTTAATTACTATCATTGAAAGCTTTAACAAACTTCTTAGAGGTCTTCAAAAGTGATAAGTATTCTGTAGTATATATGCCAAAATGAAATTATTTGAAATAAGATAAACTCTTAAAACTGATTTTTAATGAAGAGCTTAAATAATACTTTGCTGGTTAAAATTCCTTTTTTTTTTTTTTTTTAGAGAGAGAGATTGAGAGCAGGGGCGGGGGGTAGGGGCAGAGGGAGAGAAAGAATTTTAAGCAGGCTCCACACCCAGTGCAGAGCCTGATGGAGGGCTTGATCTCACAACCCTGAGATCATGACCTGAGCCAATATCAAGAGTCAGACATTTAACCGACTGAGCCACCCAGGACCCTCCAAACTGTTAAAATAGTTCTGTTTAAATTCATTTATAGAAGGAAATATTTATATATATTATATATAAATTATATTTAATTCTCTCTCTGTACTTCCATCTTAAGGAACAGGTTTTCATGGCATATAAAAAGTCTTAATGTTTTTGTTACCCTGTGAGTTTGAAACATTTTCATATTGATGTATTTCATTGTGTCAGCGACTGAATCATGATTCTGGTGACACATCAAGGGTTACTGCCAATGAAGTTAAAGATGGCCATTCTTCCTTGAACTTCTGTCTTTTCTTTATCGTACCCTTCATGCAACTGTGCTCCATAGAAACTATTCATTTCTTTAGCTGCATACAAATACCTTTTTTAAAATTCCTACCCGATAACTAGATTTTCCATTCCAGTCCCACAATAAAATTTCAGAAATAATTTATCCATCCTGGCTGGCTAACACCAAATTCTTTGTTCAAGAGGACAGAAGCATTGCATTGTTTTCAAGTGCTGGCCACTTTCCTGCATCAACCGTCATGCCACAGATGGGTTCCTGATTCTGCCCTCTAAAATTTAGTAGCCTGTGCTGAAACGCATCTGACTCTTATCGAATCTGGTCATCTTTTTCCACTATTAGTATCCCATTCATCATCAGCCCCTGCTGCATCCACGCCACCTGTTTGCTCCATCTGTGCTCTCTCCGGAGCGGTTGCATGCACCCTTTCTCTGCTTACTTGTACACCTACTTACTCATTAGCTGCAAATGAAGCTTGTTGCTTCCCGTCTGCCAAAAGTGTGTTGAGAAATCCCACTTCATTTTTCTTTTCATAATCTTGCTTTACCTAAAAGTGAATGAAATCTTTAGTCTTATCACACAGTTGTAATGCCTACTGACAGCTTTATAACTTAAATATTTAGAGGCATGGAGTTGGTTCAAAGTGAGTGCAGATCAGGACATACTATTGTGCCTTAAGCAAGAGTTGGCTATTTTGAAACTCCTGCAGTAGATAATTAAGAGACCTCCACTGCCATAAATGCTTTAATAAATTATTGCAAGCACTATTGAGATAAAGTGCATGTGTATACACCCTTCTATATTAATTAGCTCTCTCTCAAAAAAACACAACTTATCTTTGAGGCCTAATCAATGTTCTTTTTTCTGGAGAAAAGTTGTAAAAAGAAAGAGAGTGACCTTAGTTTAGATAATTTTTCAAATAGAGTTTAAAACCCTTCACTAAATATATTTTACTGTATCATCAGAAAAGAAGCTACAATTGCTTCACTGTCCCATTTACTTATACATTTATTTGTCCACTTAATTAATAAGTATTTATGAAGTTTACACAATGTGGAATGCATTCCACTGGATGCTTGTTGTTAGAGAACTCAGAATTGAATGGAAGACAGAGTAGCACAGGAGTTAGGAGAGAACACAGGATCTGCTCTGATAGATGATCACCAGGGAGCAGTGCATTCTCCAAAGCAGTGGGCTCTGAACTTAACCTGGAGGAGGGCCATCTGTGGATTGTGTAATGAGGGAACCTTTGTGCAAGAGATTCTAGAATGCAAGTGTAATTGATTTAGTGAGGCATTGCACATCATTGAAGTATATGAGGGGAAATTCTGTCTCTCCTTTAATGTACTCTTTATAATTATCTTTTCCCCTCCAGGTGAGTTTCGCCTATTGGCAATTTGACCAGGTTTCAAAATTTTTCAGTTACCTACAAATCTCATTTCAGTATTTAATCCTTAGTCTTATTTATTTTCCTTTTTTTTCCATTCTACTTAATACTATTTTATTAAACTATTTGGATATTAAATAAATGTACACAAAGAATACACATCAAATTGTGAAAATAACACACATCCTATTGTAATCACCACGCAACATAAATACAGAAAACTATGCTAGTTTCTGAAGTTCTCCCACCCTTCTGCTCCCCTCCCCCTAACACCCTACTCCTCAGAAGAAAGGCATTTTGTATCTAGCTGCCCTTCATTCATTTCACTAGATTTACGACATGTGCATGCATCCCCAAACAGTAATATTTACCTTTTCAGGCTTTAGGATTTTATATAAATGGTACTGCAATTTTTTTTTCAATTTTCTTTTTTCTCACTTGGTGTCATATTTGTGAGGTTACCCAGTGTATGTAACTGTACCTTAGTCATTGTAACAGGTGTGCTGTAGTTCGTCCTTTCTCCTGGGTTGCGACTTTCAACCTTTCTGACATCTACATCGGGTAAAGGAATACCTTTTACATTTTCCTTCATAATAATAAGTAGTCTGTAGGATGATGTTCTGAGATCATGTGAATTTTCTGTTACACTTTTAACACTGGTAATGCTTTAATTTTACTGTTAATATTTTTGTGTTCTTTTAAAGTCTTTATTTCCTTGTTGATCTTTTGCTTAGATGATCTGTACATTTCAGTGAGGGGCATGTTAAAGTCCCCTACTATTATTGTATTGTTGTCGATGTGTTTCTTTGATTTTGTTATTAATAGGCATATATAATTGGCTGCTCCCATGTTAGGGGCATAGATATGTACAATTGTTAGATCTTCTTGTTGGATAGACCCTTTAAGTCTGATAGAGTGTCCATCCTCATCTCTTATTAGAGTCTTTGGCTTAAAATCTAATTTGTTTGATATAAGGATTGCCACCCCAGCTTTCTTTTGATGTCCATTAGCATGGTAAATGGTTTTCCACCCCCTCACTTTCAATCTGGAGGTGTTTTTGCATCTAAAACGAGTCTCTTGCAGACAGCATATCAATGGGTCTTGTTTTTTTATCCAATCTGAGAGCCTGTGTCTTTTGATTGGGTCATTTAGCCCATTTACATTCAGGGTAATTATTGAAAGATATGAATTTAGTGCCATTGAATTGCGTGTAAGGTGACTGTTACTGTATATTGGCTCTGTTCCTTTCTGATCTATGTTACTTTTAGGCTCTCTCTTTGCTTAGAGCAACCCTTTCAATATTTCTTGTAGGACTGCTTTCATGTTTGCAAATTCCTTTAGTTTTTGTTTGTCCTGGAGGCTTTTTATATCTCCTTCTATTTTCAATGACAGCATGGATGGATATAGTATTCTTGGCTGCATGTTTTTCTCGTGTAGTGCTCTGAATATATCATGCCAGTCCTCTGAATAAATCTGGCCTGCCAGGTCTCTGTGGATAGGTCTGTTGCCAATTTAAAGTTTCTAACATTGTACGTTACTGACCTCTTGTCCCGGGCTGTTTTAAGTGACACACTGGACCAAATGGATTTCACAGACATATTCAGAATATTCCATCCAAAGCAACAGAATACACATTCTTCTCTAGTGTCCATGGAACAGTCTCCAGAATAGATCACATCCTGGGTCACAAATCAGGTCTCAACCAGTACTAAAAGATTGGGATCATTCCCTGCATATTTTCTGACCACAATGCTTTGAAACTAAAACTCAATCACAAGAGGAAAGTCAGAAAGAACTCAAATACATGGAGGCTAAAGAGCATCCAACTAAAGTATGAATGGGTCAACCAGGAAATTAAAGAATTGAAAAAATTCATGGTAACAAATGAAAATGAAAACACAACTGTTCAAAATCTTTGGCATACAGCAAAGGCAGTCCTAAGAGGAAAGTATATAGCAATACAAGCCTTTCTCAAGAAACAAGAAAGGTCTCAAATATACAACCTAACCCTACACCTAAATGGGCTGGAGAAAGAACAGCAAATAAAGCCTAAACCCAGCAGAAGAAGAAAAATAACAAAGATCAGAGCAGAAATCAATGGAATAGAAACCAAAAGAACACTAGGACAGATCAACCAAACTAAGAATTGGTTCTTTGAATGAATTAATAAGATTGATAAACCCCTGGTCAGACTTATCAAAAAGAAAAGAGAAATGACCCATATAAGTAAAATCATGAATGAAAGAGGGGAGATCACAACCAACACCAAAGAAATACAAACAATTATAAGAACATATTATGAGCAATTCTATGCCAGCAAATTAGATAATCTGAAAGAAATGGGTGCATTCCTAGAGATGTATCAACTACCAAAACTGAACCAGGAAGAAGTAGAAAAGCTGAACAGACCTATTACCACAAAGGAAATAGAAGCAGTAACCAAAAATCTCCCAACAAACAAAAGCCCAGGGCCAGATGGCTTCCCAGGGGAATTCTACCAAACATTTCAAGAAGAATTAATACCTATTCTCCTGAAACTGTTCCAAAAAATAGAAATGGAAGGAAAACTTCCAAACTCATTTTATGAGGCCAGCATTACCTTGATCCCAAAATGAGACGAAGACCCCATCAAAAAGAGAATTACAGACCAATACCCCTGATGAACATGGCTGCAAAAACTCTCACCAAAATATTAGCCAATAGGATCCAACATTAAAAGGAGTATTCACCACGACCAAGTGGGATTTATTCCTGGGCTGCAAGGTTGGTTCAACAACCACAAATCAATCAATGTGATACAATACATTAATAAAAGAAAGAACAAGAACCATATGATCCTCTCCATAGATGCAGAAAAAGCATTTGACAAAGTAAGGCATCCTTTCTTGATTAAAACTCTTCAGAGTGTAAAGACAGAGGGTACATACCTCTATATCATAAAAGCCATCTATGAAAAACCCACAGTGAATATCATGCTCAATGGTGAAAAACAGCTTTCCCCCTAAGGTCAGGAACATGGCAGGGATGTCCACTATCACCACTGCTAGTCAACATAGTACTAGAAGTCCTAGCCACAGCAATCAGACAACAAAGAGAAATAAAAGGCATCTGAATTGGCAAAGAAGAAGTCAAACTCTCACTGTTTGCAGATGATATGATACTGTATGTGGAAAACCCAAAAGATTCCACCCCAAAACTGCTAGAACTCATACAGGAACTCAGCAAAGTGGCAGGATATAAAATCAGTGCACAGAAATCAGTGGCATTCCTATATACCAACAACAAGACAGAAGAAAGAGAAATGAAGGAGTTGATCCCATTTACAATTGCACCCAAAACCATAAGATACCTAGGAATAAATCTAACCAAAGAGGTAAAGAATCTATACTCAGAAAACTATAAAATACTCATGAAAGAAATTGAGGAAGACACAAAGAAATGGGAAATGTTCCATGCTCATGGATTGGAAGAACAAACATTGTGAAGATGTCAATGCTACCTAGAGCACTCTACACATTTCATGCAATCCCTATCAAAATACCATGAACTCTTTTCAAAGAAATAGAACAAATTATCCTAAAATTTGTATGGAACCAGAAAAGACCACGGATAGACAGAGGAATGTTGAAAAAGAAAAGCAAAGCTGGTAGCATCACAATTCCGGACTTCAAGCTCTATTACAAAGCTGTCAGCATCAAGAGAGTATGGTACTGGCACAAAAACAGACACATAGATCAATGGAATAAGATAGAGAGCCCAGAAATGGACCCTCAACTCTACGGTCAACTCATCTTCGACAAAGCAGGAAAGAATGTCCAATGGAAAAAAAGACAGTCTCTCCAACAAATGGTGTTGGGAAAATTGGACAGCCACATGCAGAAGAATGAAACTGGACCATTTCCTTACATCACACACAAAAATAGACTCAAAATGGTGGAAAGACCTAAATGTGAGACAGGAGTCCATCAAAATCCTAGAAGAGAACACAGGCAGCAACCTCTTCGACCTCAGCCGCAGCAACTTCTTCCTAGAAACATCGCCAAAGGTAAGGGAAGCAAGGGCAAAAATAAACTATTGGGATTTCATCAAGACAAAAAGCTTTTGCACAGGAAAGGAGTCGACAAAGCCAAGACAACTGACAGAATGGGAGAATATATTTGCAAATGACATATCAGATAAAGGGCTAGTATCCAAAATCTATACAGAACTTATCAAACTCAACACCCAAAGAACAAATAATCCAATCAGGAAATGGGAAGAAGACATGAAAAGACATTTTTCCAAAGAAGACATCCAAATGGTCAACAGACACATGAAAAAGTACTCAACATCGCTTGGCATCAGGGAAATCCAATTCAAAACCTCAATGAGATACCACCTCACACCAGTCAGAATGGTTAAAATTAACAAGTCAGGAAATGACAGATGTTGGTGAGGGTGCAGAGAAAGGGGAACCCTCCTACACTGTTGGTGCGAATGCAAGCTGATGCAGCCACTTTGGAAAACAGTTTGAAGGTTCCTCAAAAAGTTGAAAATAGAGCTACCGTACAACCTAGCAATTGCACTACTGGGTATTTACCCCAAGGATACAATGTTAATGATCTGAAGGGGTACATGCACCCCGATGTTTATAGCAGCAAAGTCCACAATAGCCAAACTATGGAAAGAGCCAAGATGTCCGTCAACAGATGAGGATAAAGAAGATGTGTGTGTGTGTATATATATATATATATACACACACACACAATGGACTATTATGCAGCCATCAAAAAAAGAAATCTTACATTTGCAACCATGTGGATGGAACTAGAGGGTATTATGCTAAGCAAAATAAGTCAATCAGAGAAAGACATGTATCATATGATCTCACTGATAAGAGGAATTCTTAACCTCAGGAAACAAACTGAGGGTTGCTGGAGTGGTGGGGGGTGGGAAGGATGGGGTGGCTGGGTGATAGACATTGGGGAGGGTATGTGCTATGGTGAGCACTGTGAATTGTGTAAGACTGATGAATCACAGACCTGTACCTCTGAAACAAATAATACATTATATGTTTAAAATAAAAAGGAGAAAATAGTAGGAAGGGATAAATGAAGGGGGGAAATCAGAGGGCAAGATGAACCATGAGAGACTATGGACTCTGAGAAACAAACTGAGGGTTCTAGAGGGGAGGGGGTTGGGGGGAAGGGCTAGCCTGCTGATGGGTATTAAAGAAGGCACATAGTGCATGGAGCACTGGGTGTCATACGCAATCAATGAATCATGCAACACTACATCAAAAACTAATGATGTATGGTAATTAACATAACATAATAAAATAAAATTTTAAAAAAATTTTTTGTTCTTATTTCTTAGTTTACTATCACTGAAACAAAAATAGATAAATTCTTTTTTAAAGCGATCAAGACTTCTTTTTAGTGAGATATTTATTCAGAGGTTTATAATATATTTAGATTTCTTTCTACCAATATTTTTTGAGCTTCATTTGTGCAGTTTTTCTTCTTATTTTGCAATGATTCATATTTTCTTTTAGCTTTCCTTTTTCCTTTCTATTTTTGAAGGTACACTTTTTCTATCTTCAGATTTTTTCCATCTATTGTAATATTCACACATAAAGTCTTAAAGTTAGTATGTTTTATCCTTAACATATTAATACAAGGACCACAGAATGCTTAACGATGATTACCTTTCCCAATTTACATGATATTTTGTCCGAAGTTTTTATCGTAAATACACAAATTATACACTATCTTTGTTGTTCTTTGTTGAGTGAATGTTTATTTGGATTTACTCTTGTATTTTTCAGGATCTCTGATCATCATTCCAAGTTATAACTCATATATTCTTAGTATCATTTTACTTCTTTGCAAAGGATTTCTTCTACAAATTTTGATTGTGCAGGGTGTGATAAAATCTCTACGTATTTCTTTGTGTGAAAAATTATTTCGCACACATATTTTTTTTATTTGACAGAGAGAGACACAGCGAGAGAGGGAACACGAGCAGGGGGAGTGGGAGGGGGAGAAGCAGGCTTCCCGCAGAGCGGGGAGCCCGATGTGGGGCTTGATCCCAGGACCCTGGGATCATGACCTGAGCTGAAGGCAGACGCTTAACGACTGAGCCACCCAGGCGCCCCTCACATATTTTCTTGAAATGCAAGTTTTCAAGGTACAAAATTCTAGGTTGTTATTTTTTTCCTGAAATTCTGAAGGTATTACCCTAACAACCAATAGCTTTGAGTTTAATGATTCTTATGCAGCAGGTAAATCCTCCTTTCTTCTAGATGCCTTTTTTAAAATATGAAATTTCTTTTTTTAATATTTATTTTTTTAAATTAATTTATTTTTAAGAGTGTAAAGAAGTCCTGATAGGAAGAACTTGGGAACTGGTGATTTAGAAACTTAGTGCAACATAATGAAAGCTATTTTTTTTTTTTAATGAGAGAGAGAGAGAGTGAGCATGGAGGGGGAGAGGGAGAGAGAGAGAGAGAAAGTCTTAAGCAGGCTTCTCACCCAGCATGAAGCCTGATGCAGGGCTTGATCTTAAGACCCTGAGATCATGACCTGAGCCGAGGTCATGACCTGAGCCGAAATCAAGAGTGGGACACAACCGACTGAGCTACCTAGGCACTCCTCAAACTGCTTATTTTAGAATAATTTTAGGTTAACATGTAGTTGTAAGCAATAAAACAGAGATCTTGTGCACCCTTTACCCAGTTTCCCAGTAGTAACTACTTGAAAATGTACAGTACAATACCACAACCCAGAAAGAGGCATTGACATCACTGAGCCATCTTGTTCAGGTTTCCTCAGTTTTACGTGCACTCACGTACTCATCTGTGTGTTTGTGTGTGTGTGTGTGTGTGTTTGCTTAGTTCTATGCATTTTTATCAGAGGTGTAGATTGGTGTATCCAACATCACTGCTCTGCCACCATGAAGACCCTCATTTTGTAAACACAACCATATCCTTCCTACCTCCTACCAACTTTGACCTCCCCATCTTAATTCACTGACTACCACTAATTTGTTCTCAGGCTCTATCATTTTTCAGTTAAAAAAACAAAGGAATCATATATAAGGAATCAGACAGCACCTAAGCCCTTGGGATTGGCTTTTATCACTCAACATAGTTCACCTCAGATTCATGGAAGTTGTTGTGTGATTCGATTATTTGTATCTTTTTATTTTTTAGTAAGCGATGGTATGGATGTAGCAGGTTGTTGTTTTCTTTTTGTTTTGTTTTTTACTAGTCAACCATTGAGGATACTGGGATGTCTTTAGTATTTGCCATTAAGAATTAAGTTGTCATGAATATTTGTGTACAGGTAAACATGTGTTTTCATTTCTCTGGGATAAATGCCCAGTAGTGGATTTGCTGAGTTGTATGGTGATTGCATGTTTAGTTTTATAAAAAACAAAACAAAATGCAAAACTGGTTTTGAGCAGCTGCATTATTTTATTTTTCCATTGGTAACATATGAATAATCCAGCTACTATGAACCCTTGCCAGATTTAATGTTGTCACTATTTTTTAAGTTAATTTTAGCCATTTAAATAGGTATATAGCGATACCTCATTGCCCTTGTAATTTACATTTCCCTAAAAGATAATGATGTTGAACATCTTATCATGTACTTGTTTTCCATCTGTATGTCCTCTTTATTGAAATGTTCTTTACGCCTTTTGTCCATTTTCTAATTTGATCATTTTTAAAGGATTTATTTATTTATTTGAGAGAGAGAGAATGGGGTGGGGGAGGGACAGAGGGAGAGAGAGAGAGAATCCCAAGCCGACTCTGCGCTGAGCATAGAGCTTGTCATAGGGCTTGATTCTAGGACCTGAGATCATGATCTGAGCCAAATCAAGAGCTGGCCACTCAAATGACTGAGGCATCCAGTTGCCCCAATCATTTGTTTTTTTTAATTGCTGACTTTTGAGAGGACTTTACATATACTAGACACTAGTCCTTTGTAAGATACATGGTTAGCAATTATTTTCTCCCAGGCAGTAGTTTGATTTTCCTGCTCTTAACAGGGTTTTTGGTAGAGCAGAATTTTTAATTTTGATGAGGTCTGATTTCTCAATTTTTCAATTTATAAGTTGTACTTTTATTGTCAAGTCTAAGACTTCTTCATTAAGCCCTAGGTTCTGAAGATTTTTTCCTAAAATTTTTGTAGTTGCATATTTTACATTTAAATTTATGATCCAGGGGCACCTGGGTGGCTCAACCAGTTAAACATCTGCCTTTGGCTTGGGTCATGATTTCAGGGTCCTGGGATCGAGTCCTGCATGGGGCTCCCTGCTCAGTAGGGAGTCTGCTTGTCCCTCTCCCTCTGCCCCTCACCCCTGCTCATCCTCTCTCTCTCTCTCTCTCTCTCTCTAGCTCATCTCTCTCTCTCAAATAAATACAATTTTTAAAAAATTAAAAAAATTTAGATTCATTTTGAGTTAATCAGTGTGTAAGATATGAGGATTAGTTTGAGGTTTGTATTTTTTGCCTATGGGTGTCCATTTGCTCTTGCACTCTTTGGGAATAATGAATTTTTTACACACCTTTGTCAAAATTCAGTCTAACATATTTGTGTGGGTCTATTTCTAGGTTTTGTGCCCTGTTCTATCGATCTGTGTACCTATAGCTCCTCCAATACGACACTTAGAAAGATAACTCAATCCATTCCCACTGCTAATTTTCCTAAAAACTAATGATGTCTCTCTAACTCCCTCTATTCCTTCCTTGGGACCCATGAACCCCAGTCTGGCTCAGCAGACAGAGCTGCAAAGTGGTGGGGGATATAGGAATTCCCTTAACTTCTATAACAACACACCATGCTAGAGCCCCTTGACATCTTATTGGTCCACAACCTCCAATATGTTTCCTGCTTTTAAAAATCCGCGGACCAGAAATGCACACAGATATAGGTTTGCCTCCAAATGTTAATGGAAACATGCCCCACTCTCTATAGTACTGGAGGGGATTAAATGTGCAATACTGATAATCTGTAACACTTGCCTGAGAATATGTTCATTTCACTCTTTTGTGGAAGCTACATTGCAGTAGAGCCGTTTTCTGTAGCATGGCAGGAAAGAGATGCCCCTGTCCATAGAAACACCAATTTAAAAGTCATCTTCAATCTGAAAATAAATAAATAAATAAATAAATAAATAAATAAATAAGTCATCTTCATGTAGTTTTCCTTCCTATCCTCTTGATTTGTGGGACAATAAAGCTTATTCTTATGAAATTCTCAAATCACAATTAAGCCAGGGTCCTGGGCCAGAGATTGAGCGTGAGTCTGGTGGTTATTGGTGGTTACCTGTTCTAAACTGGTTCCTGTCAGCAAGCTCTGGGGGGGGGAGGCAATCTTTAGTGTGTGGAAACATGTAACATCTTTTGTTTTCAGAAAATATTGGAAAAATGAAAGAACTCAAAAAATCAATTTACTGTTCAAATTTAAGAGAAAATATAAAACACGTGTTACTTGCAGGAGATGTTCATTTGCTTCATTTTTAAAAACTGGTAACATTTGATTTTTTTTCGTGGCAAATATCCAAGTAAACAGACCGTCAGCATTCCTTATATTTAAACAATTATAGACAAAAATACAAATAAGACAAATATATTTATATTTATAAAAATAAATATTTATATATTAAATATATATTATATATATATAAGACAAATATATAAAGAATTTAGCTCAGTCACTATTGTAAGGTACATACTTATATTTATCATTTCTCTTTTTTTCGTCTTATCAAATAGGATTCAGTGTAAAATAAAATTCTAAAATAGTTTTATCCTTAAGAGTCTTTCTCATAAATCTCATAAGCCATCATATGTTAAGATTTTTGAGAAAAGCATTCATTGTAAATTTTCACTATATCATGAAAAATGTAACCCTTAAAAAAGATTATCAGATGATGAATTATTGTTCTGGCCAGAATCAAACAGGAGTAATCCTGAGGCAAAGCTCTTGACAAATATCAGTGATTCCTTCTCAAACATGTGTATTTGGCAGGTCTATGTGTAGCATACCTTGTGCAAATAATCAATCTTGTGGACAAGAGTATCTATCAGAAGGTTAAGAGACATACTGAAGTATTGAGTACCATTTTGAATCATCTTAGAGCAACTGAAAAGTCAACACTTTTATGAGAGTATGTCCACCAATAAGAAATGATTATTAAATAAATAATAATATGAACACATAGTAACCATGAAGCCTTAAACGGAATGACCTTTTAATGGTAATATGGGAAGTCTTCAAAGAACTATTATCAAATTAAAAAATAAAGGTGAAGGACATTGTGAAGTGTGATCCTTCTGAGCTTAAAATGATTCTTGTGTGAAGGCAAAAAGGGAGAGAAACGCAAACATAGTTAATACACACCACTGTATATGTAAGGAAATATAAAAAACTGAAACAGTGTTTAACAGATGTCAACTTTGAGAATGACTAGAGCAGGGAAGGAGGTTTTAACATCCTAGATTACAGCTTTCTTTACTCTGTTTTTTTAACTATGTTCACATATGTAAAATTTAATGTGAATATGTGGTAGGAATATTGGTCATTTTCATTTTCCTCTTTAGGCAGTAGATAAATACACTTATGCATAGAAGACATTAAGGAATGCAATACCTATGAGTCTTCCTGAAAAAATTCCTTAACAATGAAATCTAGCTGAATGAGACTAAAAACATTTTTTTAAATCAGTGAGTAGAAATAGACAAAAAATGAATTATTTATTTGAATACAGAACTTCTACTAAATAACCATCAGAAATATGGCTTAAGTGTACTTGTTACAGAAACCTAGGTAAATATTAAAAACCTTGACTATGTAAAAATAGTACATAGGAAGCAAAATTGAAAAGTGAGAGTGGGCAAGTAGGAGAAAGTGTGGGAGCAAATCTTTCTCTTTTTTTATACTCTGAAAAACAAACTGAGGGTTCTAGAGGGGAGGGGGGTAGGGGGATGGGTTAGCCTGGTGATGGGTATTGAGGAGGGCACGTTCTGCATGGAGCACTGGGTGTTATGAACAAACAATGAATCATGGAACACTGCACCAAAAACTAATGATGTAATATATGGTGATTAACATAACAATAAAAAATTAAAAAATAAATAAATAAATAAAAATAACAAGTTCTGGATTGTTTAGTAAACTTTTCTTTTTAATCAGGTAGAATTTATTTATTTATTTTTTCTTGTCCCATTTTCATTTTTTAAATAATTTTTTATTGTTATGTTATTCACCATACATTACATCATTAGTTTTTGATGTAGTGTTCCATGATTCATTGTTTGTGCATAACACCCAGTGCTCCACGCAGAATGTGCCCTCTTTAATACCCATCACCAGGCTAACCCATCCCCCCAACCCCCTCCCCTCTAGAACCCTCAGTTTGTTTTTCAGAGTCCATCGTCTCTAATGGTTCGTCTCCCCCTCCGGCTTACTCCCCTTCATTCTTCCCCTCTTGCTATCTTCTTCTTTTTCTTTTTTCTTAACATATGTTGCATTATTTGTTTCAGAAGTACAGATCTGTGATTCAACAGTCTTGCACAATTCACAGCGCTCACCATAGCACATACCCTCCCCAGTATCCATCACCCAGCCACCCCATCCCTCCCACCCCCCACCACTCCAGCAACCCTCAGGTTGTTTCTTTAATCAGGTAGAATTTAGAGGAATTAATATCTTTATTTCGTGAAGAACTATTTCTTGTAATTTTTAGCAATTTGTACTGTTCCATTTTTATGTCTTGTACTGTTCCATTTTTATTTCTTTATGCTCAATTAATAGAAAATTAATAATTACTGTTAAATTTTAGTAAGCTCTTATTTATGTATATATGCTTCTATCTATCTTTCCTTATCTATATTTTATTTTTCCCATTATATATGCATAGAAACATATCTATAGTATTATCTTAATGTTAATTTGATTATGATTTCCAAATAATTGGGCTTTAGATGTTTTAAAGGCTCTAGTAATTATTTTTTAAAGATTTTATTTATTTATTTGACAGAGAGAGACACAGCGAGAGAGGGAACACAAGCAGGGGGAGTGGGAGAGGGAGAAGCAGGCTTCCCGCTGAGCAGGGAGCCCGATGTGGGGCTCGATCCCAGGACCCTGGGATCATGACCTGAGCCGAAGTCAGACGCTTAATGACTGAGCCACCCAGGCGCCCCTCTAGTAATTATTTTTATGTATTCCAATGTCTTTTGCTGAGTAGGTATAATTTACATAAAACAGTAATTTTATTGTTTTAAAGAATATCTGTATTCCAGAATAAAGCATTATATTATGACTGTCAAGGATATGCCAAGATACTGCTCAGAAGGCAAGACTTTCGTCTACCACCATACCACCCTGAACATGCCTGATGTCATCTGACCTCAGAAGCTAAACAGGGTCGGGCCTGGCTAGTACTTGGATGGGAGAAGGCAAGACTTTCCTTCCACGAGGAGTGTCAGAATAAGGCTCATATAAGAGGGAGAAATACTCAAGATCTTAAAGAGTATATAAAAATCAGTGATAGAAAATAAAGTATCATAGGCAAATGGTCAAGTGCAAGAGACTATCTATCTATCTATCTATCTATCTATCTATCTATAATGTGTGTTGCAGAATGTATAGCAAATAAAAAATCGAACTCACCAGCAGCTTTATATAAAGAACTGCTGGCTGATTAGGTAGAAAAATGTGGATTGGGACAAGTTTGGCCATGACTTCTATAGGCAAAAAACAAAACAAAACAAAACTGAGACATCAAGAATTCAAGTCCTTTCCCTAAGATTGCACTTTCAATAGCTGGTGGAGACACTAGCAATCAATTCATTATGTATCAATCAAAGGAACCACCCGGTATACTTCAGGAGATAAGAAGAGATTGAATAACTTTAAATGGGAAAACCAACCAGCCATGGAGGCCCCTTGGTAGGCACCCTTGTGGCAAAGTAGGGCACAGATAAAAAGAAAGAGCAGAAGGACTACGTGGTGGGCATAGTCAAAACTAATGTGCATAGAAGAGATAAGGAAGGAGAAAACTATAGCTCTGGCTGATTCTGAATCTGACCTATTCACAGATTTTACCTGATATATTCCCTCTCACAAATTTAAGTCAATTTCAGTTTCTGACACATCATTAAATCCTTAAATGGACTAAGACCTGAGTCTCTAATAGCCATCTTATATTCTACTTAGAGGTGGCACGCAGTTTTTGATATACCCCAGGACTTAATATGCAAAGTGGCTCAAGGGCATAAGAAAAAGTTTAAGTTTGAAATTTAAATGCTAAGTTTAACTTATTCTGAACACCAAGGTATTCCAGCTAAAGAAAGCCTGTCAGTTCTCCAAACAATAGCAGCATTTCCTAATATGTATTATGTGTGCGTGTGTATGGATGTGTATGTGTAATTGAAGAAACCATCCATTTTCCAGCTCCATTTTGCTACTGCAGAAACTGAGATGAAGAAGTCACAAGAGATTTTTACCAATCAGACCACTATACTCTAGAGTTTTGGTACCTAGTTTGGAAGCCATATCCCCTTGCCCTTTCCTTCAGAGCCAGATGGGAGAAAAAACAGGAGAGATAGAGATGCGGATAGGGAGAGGGATGGGGGAACGGGAAGGGGTAGGAATAAGGAGAGAGAAATTGTGTGTGTGTGTGTGTGTGTGTGTGTGTGTGTGTGTGTGAGACAGAGAGAGAGAGAGGCAGGGGTAGAATTTCTAATCACTTCTGAGTTTAGTGTATTTAAAATCACCCTCAAGTCTCTTTTCTAACTCACTTGCCTTCTAATAATAAGACTACTTGGAAATGAGATGCACCAAAAGATTTAAACATGTGTCTGAAAAGGATGCACAGCACCTGCAGGAAATGGTAATGAATCAAACCTTAATGCCTCACCCAAATTCCATATAATCCAAATGTAAATGGTGTGAAATGAAGATAGACATGATGCCACTTTGGGAAGTTTGTTAAATGGAAGAAAAACTCAGTGAGTCTGAAATAAGTATCTCTATGTTTTATCTTATGACTTTAAAGTAGAAATGATGATTGGCATGGCTGTTGGAGCTAGTCTGAAAGTTAGGTAACCTTATAAATCACAATTACTTAATGACTAAAAGTAGATGTTTCTTAAATTAATGTTATTGAATATACACATCCATACACACGCACACATAATACATATTAGGAAATGCTGCTATTGTTTGGAGAACTGACAGGCTTTCTTTAGCTTTTGTGCACCTAGAATGTTTTGTTCCCATATCAACAGGTTGGTAATCACCTTTAATTTATTTTGTTGAAAGAAGGTTTTCAGAAATTTTACTTTAGTGATCCCAAACCCTGAGGATTTCTCTTCATATATTTATAGACATCCTAGAACAATTGTTTCAGACATTGATGGCCCCAAAAAATCCAGAGGGGCACCATAGGATGGAGTGTCAGAACAAAACTCCAGGAGACAATGTAGACTATTCATATGGAGACTGCAGCCCCTGACCCACCCTGCCAGGGACCAGCCCCCAGCCTTCCATCCTTTCGGGGCCTGCATTGGTCACATCTGCAAACATGAGACAATAAGCAGAGCAGCTGCTTAACACCCACCCGTTTAATGAATATGTGGTGAGCATTATAGATTTTGTTTTCAGAATTCTCAGTATCAAATATTCACACATGACAAGTATTTCTAACTATAGCTTCTTCTGCCGGCAGACAGTTCAAAACTGAGACGAGCCCAGTTAAAACATTAGCAAGTGTTAAAGGGATACATTAAAGACATATTAGTGTCTAAGTGATATTTTTATCCTCATTTAGGAACCACTGCAGAAACGAGCTCATTGTAGAAAAAGTGAGCCAGCAAACTGACGTATTGCAAACATCTCTACCTGAGGAGGCATGTGAGACTTCCAATGAGTAGTCATGTATTTTACTCTTAATTAAAGGGCTGAAGGTGTCTGGTTAGTCACCATATGGTGAATACCCCCTTCTGCATATGCCCTTGATTCTGTTCTCTCCTCTGCACCCCTTCCCACCATTGCTTTAGTTTATAATAGGCATTGTATCTTAGACAATTGCAAGCACGGTCTAAACTGTTTCCCTTTGCAACATTACTCTCTTACTATCTAGTGCCTATATCCTTGTTACTCAAAGTGTGCTCCCTGGACCAGCAGCAGAGTTAGCTCCTGGTGGCTTGCTAGAAACGCAAATTCTTAGTATCCACTCCAGACCTACTGAATGAACATCTTCATTTTAACAAGATTCTAAGGAACAACGAAGTTTTGAAAAACACTTCTCATTATCACTGTGGTGACCTTTCTAAAACATAAACCTCTAACTGATTAAAATTTGAAAATGCCCCAGCACCCCATCCGACATCACACCTAGCAAGAACCACCAATGAAAGACAGTCTGCACTGAATGGAAAGGGTCTCAGACCTTTAGAGTCTATCTCATCTTCCAATCTCCACCCCAATCTACAACCTGCACCTGCAACTAAATCACCCCCATTCCACTCTTTCAACACATTAAGCTTGCTTCTACTTCCAACATTGTTCTATCAGTTTAAGAGCTCACCTCCAGGACAATACAATACAATACAATACAATACAATACAATACAATACAATACAATACAATACAACAGAAACAATTGCCAAACCATACATCAGAAACGTGTTGGAAACCAGAAATTAATATTCACCAACAACTGTCCCAACCCAAGTCTGAGTCTACTTTTTTTTAATATTTTATTTATTTACTTAATTGACAGAGAGAGAGAGAGAGAGAGAGAGACAGCGAGAGAGGGGACACAAGCAGGGGGAGTGGGAGAGGGAGAAGCAGGCTTCCCGCCGAGCAGGGAGTCCGATGCGGGACTCGATCCCAGGACCCCGGGATCATGACCAATGAGCCAAAGGCTGACACTTAACGACTGAGCCACCCAGGCGCCCCCAAGTCTGAGTCTATTAAGCCTATAACGTGTTCATTCTCTGTTTGCTCCCTGACCCCCTGCTTGCTCTGTCTACCTTCTTCCCTGTACCTCCAGGTTGGCAAAGTCTTGGCTTGACTTTTCTGAATCATAACCTCCGGCCTGATGTTCTACTTACTAGTCACTCCTTAACTATCTACCTGGTTATTTTCTTGCCTTGGGATCAAGATTCCTTCCCTCTGGTCCACTGGGCAGAGCTGGCCATGATGCTGCACTCTGCTCCTTGCATCCTCCAGTGCTAGATCTCAGACATAATATCATATGCCTGCTCATGAATAAGAAAGATAGAAGTGTTTACAATAGCATGGACACACCTCTGTTTTATAACTCAAGCCTCACAAGGGTTACCACCTGTTAAGGAGGTATGAGTGAGCACATAGGTGTAGAGGCCTGTACTCATTATCCAAAAAAATATTATCCTTGCTACTATAAACATGTCTCTGCCATTCCATGGGAGGTTTCAAATAGTCATACAGGTTTTTTCCTATACTAAGAAAATTTTATGGATGCCCAGACATCTCAATTATGAGGCAAAGCCGACTGTATTCTTTGTGCAAAGACAAGGACTGGTATTTGGCCAAGCACCACTGGATTTATCGAAGTTTGAGTTGAAAAAAGATGCAAACCAAGATATGTGCAAATGAGAAAGATATATTCCATTAGGCATGGCATGGATGATTCTTGCGATACATTTTGGGATTTGGCTAGTCATGATAGTTTTCTACATTTAGCAGAGCTGCTGCTAGACCATACAGCACCATAGTGCAAATTAGGAAAAAAGATGCACTTAATTACTCAAGATAATGTATTTCCATGTGTTGGAAAATTGACATAAATCATTGTATTAGTCTCCCATTACTGCTGTAAAAATTACCACACACTTAGCAATTTAAAAACATAAATGTATAATTTCACATTCTGCTATTCACAAGGCCATGTGCAGAGGGCCAAGGTAGGTTTCTCTGTTACATGGTTAATAGGGCTGATAACAAGGAGCTGGCCAGTAGAGGTCTTCTCTGGAGGCTCGGAAAGAATCTACTTCCAAGCTCATTGAAGTTGTTGCCAAATCAAATTTTTTATACTTGTAGGACTGAGGTTCGCATTTTCATGATGGCTATCAGCTGGGAGAGCTTATCCCCTAGGGGTGTCTCCTGGTCCTTGCATATGGACTGGTCCATCTCAGAGCCAGCAACAACACATTGAATCCTTCTAATGTTTGAAATCTGACTTACCTTGCTATTGTATCTCTCTTGCCTATCTCTTTTAATACATTTCTCTGACTATAATCAGAGAAAGATCTCTGGTTGCAAGGAGTCCTGTGACTAGACTGGATTATCCACCTGGATAATCCAAGAAATTTCCCTACCTTAAGGTCTGGATTCTTGAATACATCTCTAAAGTCCCTTTGCCATGTAATGTAATATATTTGCAGTTTCCAGGAATTAAGGCATGGGCATCTTTAGAGGGCCATTCTCTGTCTCACATATTTCTGGTCATCTTTAAACAAGAAAGCCTGAGGGCATCTAACAGAAAATTCAGGAATAAATAAACAATTACATAGTATCCATAATGTAGAAGATGCCTTCTTAAACATGGTGCCCCGATGCACTTCTCAACCACAGACAGCAGCTCTCACCTAGGGGTGGTTCAACAAAGTCTTGGATGTATATCTGAAACTAGAGGATTTGGGTGCCTGATTAAGGCCAGGTTTATACAATTACCATCCACACTGGTGCCATTTCCCAACATCTCTTGCCGAATTATACAACCAAAATGGCAGAGCCAATATCTGTAACTAGGTAGCTCTCTTTTCACTCCATCAAACCATCTTACTCTTACCTATGACATTGATAATGTTTCTCACTTGCTTTTCAATGAAATACTGGTGAATAGTGAGGTAATAAATTTAACTTTCCAACTGCTCTTTGTACAAAAGTGTAGTATTTATAGAAATGGAATAGATAAAATAATGCTTTGTGAAATTTCCATCAGGAAACTAATAATTAAAGCAGCAAGATCATTTGCCCAGAGCTTACCAGTTGATGATTTTAGTCTTCATAGACTGACATGTTTGGGTTCCACAATGAAACACTTAGTGTAGAATACTAAACCATTAGGTAAGCAACTACAACAAAATGAGATAATCATAAAACTGGAATGCATAAATACATTCAGGATGGCACAAACTCATTAACACAGATACATTCAAGCCAACCCACAAATTTATTTATTTCACACTTCTACAATATACAAATTATAGGCCATTTATTCTTCACTACAATCAAGTTGTCTTTACAATCTGCGTAAGTTCTGATTGCTGGATCGGAGGAATTCTAATTTCCTTTTATGCATATTCAGAACTGTGGTTCCAAGGAAGCCATCAATTTTTCCTTTTTATGTAGAATAAGTCTGAACAAATGAAAGAATATAAGAACGGATGTTGTCTATTTCTCCACTTATAACTGGAAGATGTTCTTCCCTCAAGGTGAGAAAAAATGAAATAAAAACATGGTAAATTATAATCACCAGTGAGCAATTAATAATTTGTATTTTTCCCTTTTCCACATGGCTACAACAAGCTGCTCATTTGTGCCAGGCAATAACCCTCAACTTTGAACTCTTCAGAATTTTCTACTCTTTACTATGCCACATTAATGCAAAATATGGGGAAAATAATTTTACAAACTACTGAGCCATCATTGCTTCTTTCATTGGGAAATTAGTTTTTTGAGAATGCCTATGGTATGTTTACATTTTAGGAGACCAAGATTAAAAGAATAGATGTGTGTTTACCTGTTAAAATCTGAATAAAATGCCACATTCTCCATGGAATCTTCCTTGAACACCTGCATTCTCCCACTCCTATGTCACCCCAGACATAAAATAACTCTTATTCTTCTGAATGCCAAAATCTTATATATACTGTTATGAAGTCATATTAAATGAAATAGATGGAGAGAGAATAAATGAGATATAGGAGAAGGAAATGAGGGACAGAGGGAGGGAGGGAGGGAAGAAGGAAGAAAGAGAGAGAGAGAGAGGGAGAGAAGAAAATCTATCCTTGTATCCTCTCCTGTTAGGTTTTCAGAACATTTTTCCCTGAGACCCTATTTCACATCTTGACTACTTAGTACAAAGCCCAACACACAGCAGGCAACAAGGCTCAATAAGGATATGGACGAATATTAGAGTGCTTCTGCTTATCTATTACTGTGAGAAGCAAAATGTCTTGACTACAGTAACTCATAAGAAAATACTTTGAATGGATGAACATCAGTCATCATCATTCACCCTTTAGACTCATGGATGACTATAATGGATAAGGAATCATCATTCTTCGAAACTATAGATGAACATATTGAGACAACAGTGACTCATAGAGTGTTCTCTATGTCTTTCTTAACTGACCCAAATAGGAGTGAGAATTCAGGTTTTTGGGTTTTAATTAGCTATTCAACAATACCACCCTGCCTTTTCACTAAAAGCAGAGAATATATGTATAATAGATATTTTCAAAAAAATAATTGTGGCCAGAAGATGAGCTGAGACTTTTACATGATTTTAATTTACTTATAATATTTTTCTAATTATTTTTCTTAAAATTAACATCTGTATAAACCCTGGAGACAAAAGAGACTCTAGTGTGATGTCTCTAGGAAATACCATCCTGAAACATCTCAGATGCAGCTTCATCTGTTAGTGCATATGTTTCTAAAAGTAGATGTGGAGTTTCATCAATTCTACAATGCTCCAAGGGTCTGAGAACATGAGAAACAGGAAACTTGGAGCTATTTTACATTGTCATATGTTGGTTGTCAACTTTTTCAAATCACAAACACCTTTTAAAACTTTGAAGGAGAAACATAGGCACCTTGGATGTCATAAAAATCAAGTTGATTTGTGTTCTTATTGCAAGGAATCTTTAGGGCCCTTGGGTACTGAAAATCACAGCATAACTACATGCTCCTGTGGCTCAGTTAAGAATAAATTCTTCCATCAATTAGTTCAATCATCACAAGACATTTTAAATTCAGTTTTGCTGTTCAAACAGCACCCTTAGAAAAAGTGTCTGTCTCTTCATGGATGGAACTGGCGGGTATTATGCTGACAGAAATAAGTCAATCAGAGAAAGACATGTATCATATGATCTCACTGATATGAGGAATTCTTAATCTCAGGAAACAAACTGAGGGTTGCTGGAGTGGTGGGGGGTGGGACGGATGGGGTGGCTGGGTGATAGACATTGGGGAGCGTATGTGCTATGGTGAGCGCTGTGAATTGTGCAAGACTGTTGAATCACAGATCTGTACCTCTGAAACAAATAATACATTATATGTTAAAAAAAAAGAAGAAGAAGAAGAAGATAGCAGGAAGGGAAAAATGAAGGGGGGGAATCCCTTCGGAGGGGGAGACGAACCATAAGAGACTATGGACTGAGAAACAAACTGAGGGTTCTAGAGGGGAAGGGGTGGGGGGATGTGTTAGCCTGGTGATGGGTATTAAAGAGGGCACGTACTGAATGGAGCACTGGATGTTATATACAAACAATAAATCATGGAACACTACATCAAAAACTAATGATGTAATGTATGGTGATTAACATAACATAATAAAAAAATATGCTTTGTCAGAAAAAAAGAAAAAGTGTCTGTCTATTAATCATCATTTTAAAAAGTGAATCTGTCAAAATAGTCTATCATTAAAATGTGACATGTTGGGGTGACTGGGTGGCTCAGTTGGTTAAGCGACTGCCTTCGGCTCAGGTCATGGTCCTGGGGTCCTGGGATGGAGCCCCACATCGGGCTCCCTGCTCAGTGGGGAGCCTGCTTCTCCCTCTCCTCCCCGCTCATGCTCTCTCACTATCTCTGTCGCTATCTCTGTCTCTCTCTCTCAAATAAATAAATCTTAAAAAAAGGTGACATTTTTGATGCACTAATTAACAATACGCTTGAACATTATTTATTAAAGTGAATATTTGGGGAAATACTACATTGAACAAACTCTCATTTGCCTAGAATCTTGATTATTTAATGAATAAGTCAAGAATTTGTAGATGAGAGCTCAGTTTCATAGTAGATAAGTGTTTGAGATATATTTCTGCAGTTTGAAAGTTATTTTGTATTTTATAATTAAAAGTATTTCACTATTTAATACATTTAACAAATATTTAATGAATTTCTTTTATATCCTTGCCATTTGAAGTGTTAGAAATATCAAGATAAGACAGAAAGACACAATCCCTTAGGAAGCTTATATTCTATGTAGTGGAAAGAGACAGTAAACAAGCAAATAAGCAGAAAAACTACTGAAATGTTAGGAAGAAAGTAAATAAGGTGAAATTATATAGAACATCTGGGAAAAAAGGTGGCTTAGGCAACTTCAGATAGGATGATCAAGATAGACTTTTCTCTGAGAAGGTAACATTTGATGTGGGAAATGGAGATTAAGAAGAAACCACTAATAAAGGGAACTTGAGAAAAAAGTATCTTAATCAGATAAAAAAGGAACAGAGGATAAATTATAAAAGTGAATTATATTTCCAATGAGTATTTATCACTTCTTCAAGAATGTTCTATGAAATTCTCTAAAGTCTACATACACACCACCACAATCAGAGATACTACCAAAGAAGCTTTGAAAATAGAGATTCATGTGCTTTGGCATACTAAAAAAATCTAAGAAATTTTGCAGGACAAAAACCTGATAATTTTTGCTAATGTTTTCAAACTTTCTTGAACTCTTCTTTATCCTCCTCAGTGTTTTTGATAGTTAATACATTGTCAATATTCAAGAAACTAGAAAAAAATCTGGTATAAGTAAATCATCATCAACATCATCTTCATGCCAAGAATTTGGAAGTGTCCACTTATGGTGGATTTCAGATAGGAGTGAATTTCAATAAAGTATGAGTGTATAAAGTCCTTCTCTATTCAAGTGCCATTACTCCACCAAGACATGCAGATTTTCTCTCCAAAATTTTTAACATATATTTCCCCACTAGTTAAGTCCTAGTTCATTCCTTTTTTCTCTTTTTGCTTGAGTCTGTCAACAGTTTGCTAAATGGAATCCTTACTTCCACTATCTTTCTCAAATCTATCACCTACCATTTTCTAGACTTAAATCTTTAAAAAGTCTATTCTATCTCTCTCTCTCTCTCCTATATGGAGAGAGAGAGAGAGAGAGAAATTCCCTTTCTTTAAAATACCTGTGGCTCACAGTAAATCTCAACTCCTTAACATTTTACATAAGATTTAGATGAACTTGTGGGATATTCCTCTCCCTCACCACCATTCCACACTCCAGGGACCCTCGACACATAGCATTTTTATATAAATGCCTCTGCTCCTATCTGCCTCTGGTATTATTCTCCTATCTGCTAGGAAAGCACTTCACTATCACTGTCCCACCCCATTTCCTTGATCTAGCTAATTCCTACTCATCTATCTTCATCATCATCATCATCATCACCATCAATAATATATACCTCAGTTATGTAACGAGTTCTAAAGATGGAATGAATGGAGTGAATCAATTAAAAAACAGGCTCTAGATTCAGACTCTCTTTTGTTCAAAATGCATATCTACCTTACATAAGTTGCCTTTATCTCTTTTTTCTTAGTATGTATTCCTAAATTTAATGCCGATCTCTTATAGCAAAACATAGATGGAAATGTCCTTTTTCTTTTTTTTTAATTCAAAGACAATATTTTAGAGCAGCTTTAGTTTTATAGCAAAATTGAGAGTGAAGTACAAAGATTTGCCATATACACCCTTGCCCGCATACATGCATGGCCTCCCCCATTGTCAACATCCCTCACCAGAGGTATATTTGTTATAATTGATAAACCTACAATGACACATCTTAATCACCCAATGTTTACCCTAGGCTAACCTTAGGGTAATATCCATAGTTTACCTTAGGGTTCACTTTTCGTGTTGTACATTCTATAGGTTTGGCCAACCAATATAATGACAGGTACCCATCATTATAGTATCATACAAAGTATATTCACTGCATTAAGAATCCTCTGTGCTCTACCTTTTCAACTCCCTCCCAAACCCCAACCACTGAAAAGCATCTTTTATTATCCCCATAGTTTTTGTTTTTTTGTTTTGCCTTTTGCAGAAGTCATATACTTGGAAACATTCAGTATGTAGCTTTCTCAAATTGGTTTCTTTCACTTAGTAACATGCATTTAAGTTTCCTTCATGTATTTTCATGGCTTGATACCTTATTTATTTTTAGCACTGAATAATATTTCATTGTCTGGATGTATCACAGTTTATCCATTTACCTACTGAAGGACATCTTGGTTGCTTCCAAGTTTTGGCAGTTATGGATAGAGCTGCTATCAATATCTGTTTGCAGGTTTTTGTATGAATACAAGTTTTCAACCCCTTTGGTAAATACTGAGGAGCATGATTGCTGGATCATATATATGGTAAGAGTATATTTAGTTTTATAAGAAAGTGCAAGAGTCCTCCAAAGTGCTGTATCATTTTCTATTCTCAAAAGCAATGAAATGAGAGTTCCTGTGGCTTCACATCCTTGTCAGCATTTGATGTTGTCAGTTTTCCAGATTTTAGCCATTTTAATAGATGCACAGTGATATTTCACTGTTGTTTTAATTTGCATTTCCCTGATGACTATCATGTGGAGTATCTTTTTGTATGCTTAGTTGCCATCTGAATATCTTCTTTAGTACCTCTATTTCTTGATTTGTCATTTGGGACTAACCATACTTCCTATTTTTAGATGTGTTGAATGAATTATATAAATTAACTATGTAACAAGTTACAAGGGTGCTTGGCCCATCTTAAGTAGCTACTAATTTTTTTTAACTAAGTCTTTCATATGCTTTATCCATTTTGATCCTTGCTACAGACATGTGATCTATCAGCCTTTGCAGAAGAGGAAACTGAGGTTTAGCATCTTGCAGAAGGTATTATAGGGACTACATGGTAGAGTCGGGTTATGAACTCAGATTCGGTCTAACACCAAAACCTGTACCTTATATTGTGTTATACTGCAACAGATGGGGATAACGCTGTGGCAAGCATAGCTTAATGTATAGAGTTGTTGAATCACTATGTTGTAAGCCTGAAACTAATGTAACACTGTGTGTCAACTATACTTCAATTAAAACAAAATGGCAAACAGAAAAAAAAAAACACAAAAACTTGTACTTTTTAACCTCTCTACTACACCTCTAGCTAACACTCAGCTTTGGGATACTGCTTTTAGAAAACACTTTCCAATGTGTCATATTCTTGAATCCTGAAACCTTTGTCCATAACCCTATGACTGCATCATTAGAAACCAAACTATAATTATCTGATTATGAACTATCTTTTTTGAGTGACATTTTGGAGTCTTGAGAGTAAGCGAAACATGTATTTCTCCTCTTTATACTCCTAGCGCATAACAAAGTGACTTTCATGTAGTAAGTAGTCAATCTATTTTTTAAATTAATAAGTAAGTGACTCGCTGGATAAAGTTGACAGAAATTAGCCTTCAGGATAAGTGATGAGTTTAATGTGTGTGAGGGTGGGGTGTATAATTTGAATTTCTTAACAGAGATAACTTTCTGTGACAAAATGCTGTTTTTCAAGTTGATGATGAAATGTTCATTATTATAGAAAGCATTATTTCTTTCACTAGTTTGTATTTAACTTCATTACAACTATAAAGAAATTACCCTTTCTATTCCTTAGAGGTGCACCCTGGATAACCATTTTCCATTATAGCAAATGATAATTTCCTGAACAAGTCCACTTTAAAAAAAAAAAAAAAAGACTAATTAAGCATCTTTTTTTTTTAACTATTTCAGGTAATCCAAATAATAATCTTTTATAACCTTGACAAAACTATAAGTGTTAATGAGTTTAAGAGAGGGACAAGGAAGAGGAAACCTTAATTCAATAATGGAAAGCCTAATGATTTTGTAAATAAGAAACACTTTCTAGCATAGCTCCTCTAATTAGCTCCACTTTCTATGAATTGAGATGCTCCAAAAATGCAAGAGCTAACATCATAAGCTTGGTTGCACTGTGTTTTTGCCTGTGGACACTGTTATTATCAGCAGCTCCATTTCTTTACTATGCCTGGTTATGTACACACACAATGCTCACGCCACCCCCACTTCCCTACCATGAATGCACATTACTTATTAGGAATCTTAACTTCTTAAATTCCATCTGGAGTGAAAACCAAATTGAAATAATTCAATGTCAGTGCACTTCTTTTATTTCTGACCTTCATAATATAGCAAGGAAGGCATAATTTCAGATTGGTCGGTTATAGATGAATTTGTGCTGCTTAATTAATACCACCATTAGAAATACCATGGAACAATGCAAGTCCACAGAAATGTCACATTAATTCACTTACTAAAGAAGTAAAATATCTTTTCTAATCAATATTTCACGTAAGGTGAGGAGTATCTGGTATAGATGTAACACCCTAAGTTGTCAGGGGCCTCAGATAAGTCTGAGACTTCCCTAATTAGTGTAAATAAGTTATGGCATGTGTTCTGATTTTTTTCAGTTATTGCTTCCCATGCTAATAACACTGTGATATTAATCAGAACAATAATACTGGAGAATTGTTGCCTAACCCAATACAAAACGTATTTTTAGCTTAACATACAAAAAAATGTATTATTTACATTTTTGTAGATAATACAAAGACACAAGTGAGTCAATTTTACTGACAAATACATTATGATTTTTCATTGAGCAAATCGATATGCCAGTTGTAACACTCCATTTATCTTTGTATATCATGCAAATTGTCACTAAAAATACACACTAAAATGTTTACAATGTTTATATATACAAAAGCTGGAAGTAAGAAAATAATGTCCCAACAGTAGACAGTAGCATACCACACAGTAATGGAATTAATGATTTAGCATTAACACAACAACAGAGCTCCATCTCAAACAATAAGCAAGAAAATCCAGGCACAATGATTAAAAACTGCATGATTCTATTTATTTGTATTTTAAAAACAGACAAACCTAATTTTTAGCATTAGAGGTAAGCCTAGTGTCTACCTTTCACTGGGTAGTGACTTTAGCTCAGTGGGAGGCATTATGGATCATTGAAATGGTGATTTTGTTGACGTGAAGGCTAGGTTACATGGGTGTGTTCACTTTGCAAAAGTTTATACAACTGTACATTTCTGATCTCTAAACTTCGAAGCATATATGTTATATTTTAGAAAATGTATTCCAAAGCATCTAACTAAGTGGAAGCTTTTAAAATTTCAATAACATTGACAGAATACAGAAAATAATATTACAAGAGAAGTAATGCACATTTATCTAATCATTAAGCTCCTGTATCTTTTGCCTTTTAGAAACCTGTGGTTTGTTAAAAAACAAATAAAGGAAATAACACTAACAAAAGTAACCCTACTTAAATACTATTGCTTAGACCAGAAAAATGATTACTTATTATTAATATAAGATACAATTATCTGATTATATATATTAAATCAAATGGGTAGAAATTAAGAAGTATGTTTTAAGTATTTTGTTTCATTGATTCAGAATAAGAAAACAAAAATTATTTGTTTTTGTATACATGTGTGTTGAACTACAGATATGTTTTTCTCATGTTCCAGTCAATTGACTTGTGGGAGAGTAAACTGACCTAATTTTAATTAGAAAACAAATATTTTCATGGTGCGTTGATTTTAATATTTTGTGAATTTGTATATTATTTCTCATTCATTACTAATAACCTCACTGACCTTCTTTTTCTTGACATGATGTATGTTTTATTACTCTAATGAGTAGTATTTTTATAAAGTATAATTTTTTTAAAAAGCGATATTTTATTGAGTTTACTTTGTAAGATTTTTGTACTTATTCTTGAATTTTATTGAAATAATCCTTTTTTGGGTATCTTATAGGGTTTTGATTAAATTTATTTTATATTCAAACATTGAGTTCAATAAGAAGTAGCCAGACTAAAACCTCTGATCCTGTAGAATGAAGAAAATATACATAAAATACAAACATGTATATGCATGCATTTTATATACACATACTATTGTATTGTGTATACGACATACACATTGATAAACCAAGTGAAAAAGAAGAGTATCAGGACAGTATTATCAAAAGTGTGATGCCTGTGGCTCAAATTCCAGAATGCTCTGGATTTCCAAATACCTATCTTTGCAGGGATTTGTGGGGATAGTTCAGTCTCCAAATATACTCTCCACTTTAAGTAGGTAGTCAGTTGAGTTAATGTTGATGAAAACTTTTTTCCAAATTCTGTTGTTTTCATTATTTTAAAAGGAATTGTTTCATGTAATTAGCTTTAATGAGCTGGGCATTCTCTGTCCCTTCTTTTTATCCTGTTTCCACCCTCTTGTTTACAATGTGACCCATTATTCAAAATGTGTAGACTGGTAATAGATCACTTACCAAAATTTAGTTAAAGATGAAAATCATGAAAAATATAGAGAAGATTCAAATATTTCAGCTGAAAACATCTTTCTGTGCATTTATTCAATAAAATGGCAGTGTTTCATATAACATGGGGGCCTTTTCTTGGTAATATTAATGCTGATGTGGGTTCTGACTCATCTTTCCAGCATAAATCACTCATAATTCATCATCTACAGTTTCCAATTCAGGGTTCTTTAAAGTGGTGTGTGTGCACATTTTTATGCTTTCATGGTTGTATAGCAAACTAGCTTAACAATTTTATATTCAGCACCATGACTTATCAAGCATTCCAAAGGGCTCAGTCTTTTCTATAGAAACATTTATTCTCTTTCTTTTTATTTGGTTCATGTAAGATTTAATTAACTTATATAACTGCAATAACAAGACCAGCAGGCATTAACCAATTTGGGATCAAATGTGACTAACTCTCAATAAACACATAGCTCAACTGGTAAGAACAGAGGCCACGGACATATCAGAGAGTGGTCTACGAGCCGCGAGAACACAGCCTGCCAAGAGCATCATTCCGTATGCTTCACAGAAGAAATGGAGTGGATAGGTTGATCCAGTGAATTAGTAACATTGAGGTCAGGACAAGTTTCAACTGTGTAAGACTAATTTTCATTTAATTTTCATTAAAATCAGAGCATGCATATTCTATTCTTTTTGGTCACAAAATGTGACTGTTTTGCCTAAAATATATCTCAAAGTCCTAAAAGGATAGCTTGGCCTCTATAATGTCTGCCAAGCCTTGCATATTAAGTAACCATGGAAAATTTAGAATCACTGTGAGATCCAAAATCATCACCACCCAAGGGGCAGATCATCTGAGGGTTTGGTTGATTCTACTGTTCTAAGCAGTATGAACACCATGGCAATGCCAGTGTAGTTCTAAGTAGGCAACACAACGAGGTCAACATGATCTGGAAAATGCACTTCTTATGAAGGAAACCTCTGCTTCCTCTGCCCCTTATCCTTCTGTACATAATAATTTAGAAGAAATATATCCATAAATGCAGAGAGTTAATATTAGAGGGAAAACATTACACCAGTCAGTACTGCCTGGTAATTTTATGAAAGAACTAAAACATATAAACAACACAACACAAAACAAAACAAAATATTCTTCCCAATATCTGAATCCTGGAGATTTAACTTGCCTGAGATCAGAGGGATGGAAATAAGTGATGGTAGAAGTGCATACCGATGGTCTAGAGATACAATCTTAGTAGGCCTTAGATATTACACCCAGTTTGAAGCAGAGAAGCAAAATACCATTATTCCTTTCATCCTGCAGTAAAATTCAAAAGCTCTTCTCTTTCACCACCTAGAAAGCAACCACTTGAGACAGGAAATTCTGTCCTTTCTGTTGTGTTTGCAGTATTTTGCTTTATGTATAATAGATGTTGGTTTTTAGAATAAATAAACAAATCCATGGATATTTTTCAAGCAATTTCTGTAGGCAGAGACTAGGAATACTGCTCAAGAGCTGGAAGTTTTGTCTTGATACTTAAGGATGAACTAAAAACATAACTGTCTATAGATAAAGGATTGGCAATAAATTATAGTACCCTAGAACTCTCTTAAAATATGAAAAATTGATGGAAAAGTTCATTGCCAAATTGAAAATATTTAAATTATAATATTATTTAAAATATTCATATAAAAAAGCTGGCATTAGAAATTCATGGTTTCAACTCTTATGCCATTATAAAACCAAAGTATTTTAAAAAATAAATATATTAAGGGGGGGTGGAGCAAGATGGCGGAGGAGTGGGAGACCTGGATTTCCTCTGGTCTCAGGAATTCAGGTGAATAGGGATCAAACCATTCTGAACACCTACGAACTCAACAGGAGATCACAAAAGAGAGTAGCAACAACTCTCTGAACAGAGAAGCGACCACTTACCGGAACGTAGGACGTGCGGAGAAGTGAATCCGAGGCGATATTCGGGAGGATAGACGGCGGGGGAGGGGGCCTCCGTCGGCCGCTTCTGGCAACTGCTAGAGCCGCGGAGCACAAAATCGGAACTTTTAGAAGTCGGCTCCGCGGAGGGACGTCGCTGCAGTGGCTAAGCGGGGGGTGGAACCCTCGCGGGACAGTGTGGTCTCAGGACCCTCGGGGTCACAGAAAGACCGGGGATGCCTGAGTGCGGCAGAGCTCCCAGGGATCGGAGCGGGGAAGCCGGCTGCAGAGACGGAGCCGAGGCGCGGGCTCTCAGCTGGGGGCTGTCATAAACCGTGATCCACAGCACAGTCGGGCCACTGCTCCTCCAGCAGGGACCCAACAAGCGGCAGAGCCGGGGAGACTCCCCTTCCTCCCCCGGGAGGAGCGGCGCGGGAGCGCACCGCAGGGATCTGCTGGGTTTGGAGACTCCACACGGGGTCGGGTGCCAGAGATAGAAACGCTCGGTCACAGGCCGGGTGAGCACGGAGTGCGGCCGGAGACCGGGGACACGGGAGTGACTGCTTTTCTCTGGGGGCGCACTGGGGAGCGGAGCCCCGAGTTCTCACCTCCTCCGGGCAGAGAGTGGGAAGCCACCATTTTCACCCTGGTCCTCCAAAGCTGTACCAAGAGCTTCAGGGAAAAAAAGCTCCTGAGAGCAAACCCGAGCAGCTTGCTTAGCCCGGACCGACAAGAGCGGGGCAATTCCGCCTCCGGCAAAGACATTTGGGAACCACGGCAACAGGTCCCTCCCCCAGAAGATCAGCACGAACAGCCAACAAGCCAAGACCAAGTTTACCGATCAAGGAGAACGGGATAACTCCAGCGCTAGGGGAATACTGCACATAGAATTCATGGCTTTTTTACCATGATTCATTAGTTTTTCAAAGTTAATTTTTTAACTGTTTGTTGTTGTTGTTGTTGTTTTATTTTTTCTTTTTCCCTTTTTTAACAAACATCTTATCAATTACTTTTTTAAAAAAAATTTGTTATTTTTCATTTTTAGAGTCATATTTTATCCCTTCATAGTAGTTACCCTTATTTTTGACATATATATATAAGTTGTTCTCTCTTTAAAATTTGGAGATACAGTTTCTTCTAACAGATCAAAATATACCCTAAATCACTAGTGTATGGCTTTGTTCTAGTCTCCTGCCTGATCACAGTCTCTCCCATTTTTTTTCTTTTCTTTTTTATTTTTTTAAATCTTCTTCTTTCTTCTTTCAAACAACTTCTTATCAATTCCGTTAATAAAACCTTTTATAAGTTTCATCTTTCCAGTCATCTTCCATCCCTTCATTGTATCAACCTTTATTTTGTACATATATGTCTTTAAAATTTTCTTCCTTTAAAATTTTAGGAGGCACTTTCTTCTAACAGACCAAAATACACACAAAATCCAGTGTGTGGCACTGATCTATGCACTAGCCTGATCATATTTGATCATATTCTGTTTTTTTTTGTTTTGTTCTGTTTTTGTTTGTTTTTATCTTATTCTTTTTCTTTCTTTTCTCTTTCTTTTTTCCTCCTTTCCCTTTCTTTTACCCTGGTTTCAGGTCTTTTCTGATTTGTATAGAGTATATTTGCTGGGGTTGTTCTTAAACTGTTAGCATTTTGTTCTCTCATTTATCTGTTCTCCTCTGGACAAAATGACAATATGAAAAATATCACCTCAGAAAAAGAACAAGAGGTAGTACCACCTGCCAGGGACCTACTCAATAATGACATTAGTACAATGTCAGACCTAGAGTTCAGAATCATGACTTTAAAGATACAAACAGGGCTTGAAAAAAGTGTGGAAGTTATTAGAGAAACACTTTCTGGAGAAATAAAAGAACTAAAATCTAACCAAGTCAAAATCAAAAAGGCTATTAATGAGGTGCAATCAAAAAAATGGGGGCACTAACTGCTAGGATAAATGAGGCAGAAGAGAGAATCAGCGATATAGAAGACCAAATGATGGAAAATAAAGAGGCTGAGAAAAAGAGAGAGAAACAACTACAAGATCAGGAGGGCAAAATTCAAGAGATAAGTGATAAGATAAGATGAAACAACATTAGAATAATTGGGGTCCCAGAAGAAGAAGAAAGAAAGAGAGGGGCAGAAGGTATACTGGAGCAAATTATAGCAGAGAACTTCCCTAATGTGGGGAAGGAAACAGGCATTAAAATCCAGGAGGCACAGAGACCCCTCTCAAAATCAATAAAAATGGGTCAACACCCCGACAACTAATAATAAAACTTACAAGTCTCAGAGAGAAAGAGAAAATCCTGAAAGCAGCTCAGGAGAAGAGATATTTAACCTAAAATGCTAGAAATATTAGATTGGTAACAGACCTATCCACAGAGACCTGGCAGGCCAGAAAGGACTGGCATGATATCCTTAGAGTTCTAAACAAGAAAAATATGCAGCCAAGAATACTATATCCAGCTAGGCTATCACTGAAAATTGAAGGAGAGGTAAAAAGCTTCTGGGACAAACAAAAACTAAAGGAATTTGCAAACACGAAACCAGCCCTCCAAGAAATATTGAAAGGGGTCCTCTAAGCAAAGAGAGAGCCTAAAAGCAGCATATAGCAGAAAGGAACACAGACAATATAGTGTCACAGTCACCTTACAGGCAATACAATGGCACTAAATTCCTATCTTTCAATAGTTACCCTGAATATAAATGAGCTAAATGCCCCAATCAAAAGACACAGGCTATCAGATTGGATTAAAAAACAAGACCCATCGATATGCTGTCTGCAAGAGACTCATTTTAGACCCAAAGAAACCCCCAGATTGAAGGTGAGGGGGTGGACAACCATTTACCATGCTAATGGACACCAAAGGAAAGCTGGGGTGGCAATTCTTATATCAGACAAATTAGATTTTAAAACAAAGACTGTAATAAGAGATGAAGAAGGACACTATATCTTACTTAAAGGGTCTTTCCAACAAGAAGATCTAACAATTGTAAATATCTATGCCCTTAACATGGGAGCAGCCACTTTTATAAGCCAATTAATAACAAAAGCAAAGACACACATTGACAACAATACAATAATAGTGGGGGACTTTAACACCCCCCTGACTGATATGGACAGATCATCTAAGCAAAAGATCAACAAGGAAATAAAGACTTTAAATGAAACACAGACCAAATGGAATTCACAGACATATTCAGAACATTCCATCCCAAAGCAACAGAATACACATTCTTCTCTAGTGCCCATGGAACATTCTCCAGATTTGATCACATCCTAGGTCACAAATCAGGTCTCAACAGGTAGCAAAAGATTGGGATCATTCCCTACATATTTTCAGACCACAGTGCTTTGAAACTAGAACTCAATCACAAGAGGAAAGTCGGAAAGAACTCAAATACATGGAGGCTAAAGAGCATCCTACTAAAGAATGAATGGGTCAACCAAGAAATTAAAGAAGAATTAAAAAAATTCATGGAAACCAATGAAAATGAAACACAACTGTTCAAAATCTTTGGGATACAGCAAAGGCAGTCCTGAGAGGAAAGTGTATAGCAATACAAGCCTTTCTCAAGAAACGAGAAAGGTCTCAAATAAACAACCTAACCCTGCACCTCAAGGAGCTAGAGAAAGAAGAGCAAATAAAGCCTAAACCCAGCAGGAGAAGAGAAATAATAAAGATCAGAGCAGAAATCAATGAAATAGAAACCAAAAAAACAGTTGAACAGATAAACGAAACTAGGAGCTGGTTCTTTGAAAGAATTAACAAGATTGATAAACCCCTGGGCAGATTTATCAAAAAGAAAAGAGAAATGACCCAAATCAACAAAATCATGAATGAAAGAGGAGAGATCAAAACCAACACCAAAGAAATACAAACAATTATAAGAACATATTATGAGCAACTCTATGCCAGCAAATTAGATGACCTGGAAGAAATGGGTGCATTCCTAAAGATGTATCAACTACCAAAACTGAACCAAGAGAAGTAGAAAACCTGAACAGACCATAAGATACCTAGGAATAAATTTAACCAAAGAGGCAAAGGATCTGTACTCCAAAAACTATAAAATACTCATGAAAGAAATTGAAGAAGACACAAAGAAATGGAAAAACGTTCCATGCTCATGGATTGGAAGAACAAACATTGTGAAGATGTCAGTGCTACCGAGAGCAATCTACACATTCAATGCAATCCCCATCAAATACCATCCACTTTTTTCAAAGAAATGGAACAAATAATCCTAAAATTTGTATGGAACCAGAAGAGACCCTGAATAGCCAGAGGGATATTGAAAAAGAAAAGCAAAGCTGGCAGCATTACAATTCCAGACTTCCACCTCTATTACAAAACTGTCATCATCAAGACAGTATGATACTGGCACAAAAACAGACACATAGATCAGTGGAACAGAATTGAGAGCCCAGAAATGGACCCTCAACTCTACGGTCAACTAATCTTTGACAAAGCAGGAAAGAATGTCCAATGGAAAAAAGACAGTCTCTTCAACAAATGGTGTTGGGAAAATTGGACAGCCACATGCAGAAGAATGAAACTGACCGTTTCCTTACACCACACACAAAAATAGACTCCAAATGGTTGAAAGACCTAAACGTGAGACAGGAGTCCATCAAAATCCTAAAGGAGAACACAGGTAGCAACCTCTTTAATCTTAGCCGCAGCAACTTCTTCCTAGAAACATCGCCAAAGGCAAGGGAAGCCAGGGCAAAAATGAACTATTGGGATTTCATCAAGATAAAAACCTTTTGCACAGCAAAAGAAACAGTCCACAAAACCAAAAGACAACCGACAGAATGGGAGAAAATATTTGCTAATGACCTATCAGATAAAGGGCTAGTATCCAAAATCTATAAAGAACTTATCAAACTCAACACCCAAAGAACAAATAATCCAATCAAGAAATGGGCAGAAGACATGAACAGACATTTTTCCAAGGAAGACATCCAAATGGCCAACAGACACATGAAAAAATGCTCAACATCGCTGGGCATCAGGGAAATCCAAATCAAAACCTCAATGAGATACCACCTCACACCAGTCAGAATGGCTAGAATTAACAAGTCAGGAAACGACAAATGTTGGCTGGGATGTGGAGAAAGGGGAACCCTCCTACACTGTTGGTGGGAATGCAAGCTGGTGCAAATACTCTGAAAAACAGTATGGAGGTTCCTCAAACAGTTGAAAATAGAGCTACCATACGATCCAGTAATTGCACTATTGGGTATTTACCCCAAAGATACAAATATAGGGATCTGAAGGGGTACATGCACCTCAATGTTTACAGCAGCAATGTCCACAATAGCCAAACTGTGGAAAGAGCCAAGCTGTCCATCAACAGATGAATGACTGAAGAAGATGTGGTATATATACACAATGAATATTATGCAGCCATCAAAAGGAATGAGATCTTGCCATTTGCAATGACATGGATGGAACTGGAGGGTGTTATGCTGAGTGAAATAAGTCAATCACAGAAAGACATGTATCATATGACCTCACTGATATGAGGAATTTTTAACCTCAGGAAACAGAGGGTTGCTGGAGTGGTGGGGGGTGGGAGGGATGGGGTGGCTTTGTGACAGACATTGGGGAGGGTATGTGCTATGGTGACCGCTGTGAATTTTGCAAGACTGTTGAATCACAGATCAGTACTTCTGAAGCAAATAATGCAATATATGTTAAGAAAAAAAAGAAGAAGATAGCAGGAGGGGAAGAATGAAGGGGAGTAAGTCAGAGGGGGAGACGAACCATGAGAGACGATGAACTCTGAAAAACAAACTGAAGTTTCTAGAGGGGAGGGGTTTGGGGGATGGGTTAGCCTGGTGATGGGTATTAAAGAGGGCACATCCTGCGTGGAGCACTGGGTGTTTTCACAAACAATGAATCATGGAACACTACATCAAAAACTAATGATGTATGGTGATTAACATAAGAATAAAAAAATTTTAAAAAAATAAATAAATATGTTAAAACTACAAAATCAATTAAATGTATTAATTTAATTCATATAATACTAAAATCATGATTTCAATGAAGTTACTATTTAAATTTTTTAATAAAATTAATTGGCTTAATAAACCAATTGGTTTTAATAAAATAAACTTGCTTAATAAAACCATTCAAGACATTAATTCAATTAAACTAATTTAATGTAGTCACTATTTTACTATATATAATCACAAATAGCTAGTTGCATATTACATATATGAACTTAAATTTTTAAATTTTACTCGCTTTTGACTTTTCAGCATGAAATTTATATAAACACTGTAATATAGCCATTGTATTATTTTACAATGTCATGTTTAACCACTAAGCCATTTATTAATTTAATAGTGCTTCCAAAATATAATACCAGAAAATATAAGTTCTGATTAAAACCCTCATTTCATATTTATTAATAATTTTAGAGAAGTAAAATGGCATATATAAATGAATCATAAAAGTCCTTAACATAGATGTCACATTTTGTATTCATACGTATCTTGAGAAGGTAGGCATTACCCTGCCCATTTTACAGATGAAAAACTAGAGTCTCAAGAAAGTAACTTAACTACAATAAAAAGTGCCAGAGCTGAGATTCAAAACCAAATTCTTTGACTCAAGATCGGATCTCTAATCTGTGTAAATATCTGAACATTAATTGAGCTTCCCAATATCACACTGCCAATTAAAAGTAAAGTTAGAACAAGAAACTTTGTCTCTAGACTTCTACATCAAAACACTTTTTCATATATTGTCTTCTGATCTAATTTATTTTATTGTGCTTTTATGATAGTTGAGTTATGAATATGCCCTTTTTATTTGGTCTACTTGTTCACATAGAACAATAATTGTTTGCTAACTTTATCTAAAATGACATTTGCAAACAGAATACTTGAGATAGTGCTGAGAGAATAAAAAATTTGCTTTTGGTGGTAATGAAAAATATACTTAAATCACAGAATATGTTTCATTATGAAATGTTAAAGTAAAATATCACAGCACACCAAAAAGTCTTTGTATTGATTTAATACTACTGTCATTGGTGGTAAGCATGACTTATTAAAGTGGTAAAATAAATGTGTACAACATGATATGAGACATTCTGTAGCATTTATTATGCTAAGCCTGTTTCCAAAATGGAAACCATTATAGATACACTATCAAATAATAGTAGAGATTATAAACACTGGATAATTATTACTGTTTTATTAAAAAGAATTAAGATTTGCAAAAGGAAAACAGTTTTGAGGGGAAAATTCATTTCTGAATGAGGTCAAAAACATTACAGTTAAGTTTATGTAAACGGATGAATCAGCTAAACTTGCAGTGGAAGTTTAAGGATAAATAAATTCATAAGTACCAATTCTACACAATATTCCGAAGAAGAAAAAACATCAGAGTTATTTCTAGATCCTACTACAAAAGAATTCTCAAGAAGAAGATGAAAAAGTGAGACAAGAAGGAGAAAGTGGTAAGAAAAAGAACAATCAGGTATCCAAAACATTACATAAGATGCTTTGTTTACATTATCTTACTTAAGGGATGCAGAGATTTAGATTTTTTTAATTTTTTATTGTTATGTTAATCACCATACATTACATCATTAGTTTTTCATGTAGTGTTCCATGATTCATTGTTTGTGTATAACACTCAGTGCTCCACGCAGAATGTGCCCTCTTTAATACCCATCACCAGGCTAACCCATCCCCCTACCCTCCTCCGCTCTAGAACCCTCAGTTTGATTTTCAGAGTCCATCGTCTCTCATGGTTTGTCTCCCCCACCGACTTACTCCCCTTCATTCTTCCCCTACTGCTATCTTCTTTTTTTTTTCTTAACATATATTGCATTATTTGTTTCAGAGGTACAGATCTGTGATTCAACAGTCTTGCACAATTCACAGCGCTCGCCATAGCACATACCCTCCCCAATGTCTCTCACCCAGCCACCCCATCCCTCCCATCCCCCGCCACTCCAGCAACCCTCAGTTTGTTTCCTGAGATTAAGAATTCCTCATATCAGTGACGTCATATGGTACATGTCTTTCTCTGATTGACTTATTTCACTCAGCATAACACCCTCCAGTTCCATCCACGTCCTTGCAAATGGCAAGATCTCATTCCTTCTGATGGCTGTATAATATTCTGTTGTGTATATATATATATACCAATCTTCTTTATCCATTCATCTGTTGACGGACATCTCGGCTCTTTCCACAGTTTGGCTATTGTGGACATTGCTGCTATAAACAGTGGGGTGCACATACCCCTTCGGATCCCTACATTTGTATCTTTGTGGTAAATACCCAGGAGTGCAATTGCTGGATTGTATGGCAGCTCTATTTTCAACTGTTTGAGGAACCTCCACACTGTTTTACAGAGTGGTTGCAGGAGCTTGCATTCCGACCAACAGTGTAGGAAGGTTCCCCTTTCTCCGCATTCCCGCCAACATCTGTCGTTTCCTGACTTGTTCATTTTAGCAATTCTGACTGGTGTGAGGTGGTATCTCATTGAGGTTTTGATTTGGCTATCCCTGTTGCCAAGCGATGTTGAGCACTTTTTCATGTGTCTCTTGGCCATTTGGATGTCTTCCTTGGAAAAATGTCTGTTCATGTCGTCTGCCCATTTCTTGATTGGATTATTTCTTCTTTGGGTGTTGAGTTTGATAAGTTCTTTATAGATTTTGGATACTAGCCCTTTATCTGATAGGTCATTAGCAAATATTTTCTCCCATTCTGTCGGTTGTCTTTTGGTTTTGTGGACTGTTTCTTTTGCTGTGCAAAAGGTTTTTATCTTGATGAAATCCCAATAGTTCATTTTTGCTATTGCTTCCCTTGCCTTTGGAGATGTTTCTAGGAAGAAGTTGCTGCGACTGAGGTCGATCCAGATCCTTTGCCTCTTTGGTTAAATTTATTCCTAGGTATCTTATGGTTTTTGGTGCAGTTGTAAATGGGATCAACTCCTTGATTTGTCTCTCTTCTGTCTTGTTGTTGGTGTATAGGAATGCCACTGATTTCTGTGCATTGATTTTATATCCTGCTACTTTACTGAATTCCTGTATGAGTTCTAGCAGTTTTGGGCTGCAGTCTTTTGGGTTTTCCACATACAGTATCATATCATCTGCAAAGAGTGAGAGTTTGATTTCTTCTTTGCCGATTTGGATGCCTTTGATTTCTTTTTGTTGTCTGATTGCTGTGGCTAGGACATCTAATACTATGTTGAATAGCAGTGGTGAGAGTGGACATCCCTGCCGCGTTCCTGACCTTAGGGGAATAGCTCTCAGCTTTTCCCCATTGAGAATGATATTCGCTCTAGGTTTTTCATAGATGGCTTTTATGATATTAAGGTAAGAACCCTCTATCCCTATACTCTGAGGAGTTTTGATCAAGAAAGGATGCTGTACTTTGTCAAATGCTTTTTCTGCATCTATGGAGAGGATCATATGACACTTGTTCTTTCTTTTGTTAATGTATTGTATCACGTTGATTGATTTGCAGATGTTGAACCAACCTTGCAGCCCAGGGATAAATCCCATTTGTCATGGTGAATAATCCTTTAAATGTACTTTTGGATCCTATTGGCTAGTATTTTGGTGAGAATTTTTGCATCCATGTTTGTCATGGATATTGGGCTGTAATTCTCCTTTTGATGGGGTGTTTGTCTGGTTTTGGGATCAAAGTAATGGTGGCCTCATAAAATGAATTTGAAAGTTTTCCTTCCATTTCTATTTTTTGGAACAGTTTCAGGAGAATAGGTATTAATTCTTCTTGAAATGTTTGGTAGAATTCCCCTGGGAAGCCATCTGGCCCTGCGCTTATGTTTGTTGGGAGATTTATGATGACTGCTTCAATTTCCTTAGTGGTTCTAGGTCTGTTCAGGTTTTCTATTTCTTCCTGGTTCAGTTTTGGTAGTTGATACATCTCTAGGAATGCACCCATTTCTTCCAGGTTATCTAATTTGCTGGCATAGGGTTGCTCATAATATGTTCTTATAATTCTTTGTATTTCTTTGGTGTTGGTTGAGATCTCTCCTCTTTCATTCATGTTTTTGTTGATTTGGGTCATTTCTCTTTTCTTTTTGATAAATCTGCCCAGGGGCTTATCAATCTTGTTAATTCTTTCAAAGAACCAGCTCCTAGTTTCGTTGATCTGTTCTACTGTTCTTTTGGTTTCTATTTCATTGATTTCTGCTCTGATCTTTATTATTTCTCTTCCCCTGCTGGGTTTAGGCTTTATTTGCTGTTCTTCCTCTAGCTCCTTTAGGTGTAGGGTTAGGTTGTGTATTTGAGACCTTTCTCGTTTCTTGAGAAAGGCTTGTATTGCTATACACTTTCCTCTCAGGACTGCCTTTGCTGTATCCCAAAGATTTTGAACAGTTATGTTTTAATTTTCATTGTTTTCCATGAATTTTTTTAATTCTTCTTTAATTTCCTGGTTGACCCATTCATTCTTTAGTAGGATGCTCTTTAGCCTCCATGTATTTGAGTTCTTTCCGACTTTCCTCTTGTGATTGAGTTCTAGTTTCAAAGCATTGTGGTCTGAAAATAGGCAGGGAATAATCCCAATCTTTTGCTACCTGTTGAGACCTGATTTGTGACCTAGGATGTGATCAAATCTGGAGAATGTTCCATGGGCACTAGAGAAGAATGTGTATTCTGTTGCTTTGGGATGGAATATTCTGAATATGTCTGTGAATTCCATTTGGTCCAGTGTGTCGTTTAAAGTCTTTATTTCCTTGTTGATCTTTTGCTTAGATGATCTGTCCATATCAGTCAGGGGGGTGTTAAAGTCCCCCACTATTATTGTATTGTTGTCAATGTGTTTCTTTGCTTATGTTATTAATTGCCTTATATAATTGGCTGCTCCCATGTTAGGGGCATAGATATTTACAATTGTTAGATCTTCTTGTTGGATAGACGCTTTAAGTAGGATATAGTGTCCTTCTTCATCTCTTATTACACTCTTTGTTTTAAAATCTAATTTGTCTGATATGAGGATTGCCACCCCAGCTTCCTTTTGGTGTCCATTAGCATGGTAAATGGTTTTTCACCCCCTCACTTTCAATCTAGGGGTGTCTTTGGGTCTAAAAGGAGTCTCTTGCAGACAGCATATCGATGGGTCTTGTTTTTTAATCCAATATGATAGCCTGTGTCTTTTGATTGAGGCATTTAGCCCATTTACATTCAGGGTACCTATTGAAAGATAGGAATTTAGTGCCATTGTATTGCCTGTAAGGTGACTGTTACTGTATATTGTCTGTGTTCCTTTCTGATCTATGCTGCTTTTAGGCTCTCTCTTTGCTTAGAGGACCCCTTTCAATATTTCTTGGAGGGCTGGTTTCGTGTTTGCAAATTCCTTTAGTTTTGTTTGTCCTGGAAGCTCTTTATCTCTCCTTCTATTTTCAATGACAGCCTAGCTGGATATAGTATTCTTGGCTGCATATTTTTCTCGTTTAGTGCTCTGAAGATATCATGCCAGTCCTTTCTGGCCTGCCAGGTCTCTGTGGATAGGTCTGTTGCCAATCTAATGTTTCTACCATTGTAGGTTACATATCTCTTCTCCCGAGCTGCTTTCAGGATTTTCCATTTGTCTCTGAGACTCATAAGTTTTACTATTAGATATCGGGGTGTTGACCTATTTTTATTGATTTTGAGACGGGTTCTCTGTGCATCCTGGATTTTGATGCTTGTTTCCTTTCCCACATTACGGAAGTTCTCTGCTATAATTTGCTCCAATTACCTTCTGCCCCTCTCTCTCTTTCTTCTTCTCCCAGGATCCCAATTTTTCTAATACTGTTTCATCTTATGGTATCGCTTATCTCTCGAATTCTGCCCCCGTGATCCTGTAGTTGTTTATCTCTCTTTTTCTCGGCCTCTTTATTTTCCATCATTTGGGCTTCTATATCGCTGATTCTCTCTTCTGCCTCATTTATCCTAGCAGTTAGTGCCCCCATTTTTGATTGCACCTCATTAATAGCCTTTTTGATTTCGACTTGGTTAGATTTTAGTTCTTTTATTTCTCCAGAAAAGTTTCTCTAATAACTTCCATGTTTTTTCAAGCCCAGCTAGTATCTTTAAAGTCATGATTCTGAACTCTACGTCCGAGATTGTACTAATGTCTGTATTGAGTAGGTCCCTGGCAGGCGGTACTACCTCTTGTTCTTTTTGCTGAGGTGATTTTTTTCATCTTTTCATTTTCTCCTGAGGAGAATAGATGAATGAGAGAACAAATGCTAACAGGTTAACAACGTCTCCAGCAAATATACTCTATAAATATCAGAAAAGATCTGAAACCAGGGGAAACGAAAGGGAAAGAAAGAAAAAAGAAAGAGAAAAAAAAAGAAAAAGATAAAAACAAACAAAAACAGAACAAAACAAAAAAAAACAGAATATGATCAAATATGATCAGGCTAGTGCATAGATCATTGCCACACACTAGAATTTGTGTGTGTTTTGGTCTGTTAGAAGAAAGTGCCTCCTAAAATTATAAAGGAAGAAAGACTTATATATGTACAAAATAAGCGTTGATACAATGAAGGGATGCGAGATGACTGTAAAGATGAAAATTATAAAAGATTTTATAAAATGAATTGATAAGATAAGAAGTTATTTGAAAAAAGAAAGAGGAAGTTTAAAAAAAAACCAAAAAGGGAGAGAATGTGATCAGGCAGGAGACTAGAACAAAGCCATACAGTAGTGATTTAGGGTATATTTTGATCTGTTAGAAGAAACTGTATCTCAAAATTTTAAAGAGAGAACATCTTATATATATATGCCAAAAATACGTGTAACTATTATGAAGGATAAAGTATGACTCTAAAAATGAAAAATAAAAAATGTTTTTTAAAAAGGGGATTGAAAAGATTTTGGTTGAAAAAGGGAAAAAGAAAAATTCAAAAAAAAAAACAGTTAAAAAAATTAAGTTTGAAAAACTAATGAATCATGGTAAAAAAGCCATGAATTCCATGTGCAGTATTCCCCTAGCGCTGGAGTTCTCCCGTTCTCCTTGATCGGTAAACTTGGTCTTGGCTTGCCGGCTGTTCGTGCTGATCTTCTGGGGGAGGGGCCTGTTGCCGTGGTTCCCGAATGTCTTTGCCGGAGGCGGATTTGCCCTGCGCTTGTCGGTCCGGGCTAAGCAAGCTGCTCCGGTTTGTTCTCAGGAGCTTTTGTTCCCTGCAAGCTCTCGGTACAGCTTTGGAGGACCAGGGTGAAAATGGTGGCCTCCCAATCTCTGCCCGGAGGAGCTGAGAACTCGGGGCCCCGCTCCTCAGTGCGCCCCCAGAGAAAAGCAGTCACTCCTGTGTCCCCGGTCTCCGGCCGCACTCCGTGCTCACCCGGCCTGTGACCGAGCGTTTCTATGTCTGGCACCCGACCCCGTGTGGAGTCTCCAAACCCAGCAGATCCCTGCGGTGCGCTCCCGCGCCGCTCCTCCCGGGGGAGGAAGGGGAGTCTCCCCGGCTCTGCCGCTTGTTGGGTCCCTGCTGGAGGAGCAGTGGCCCGACTGGGCCGCGGATCACAGTTTATGGCAACCCCGAGCTGCGAGCCCGCGCCTCGGCTCCGTCTCTGCAGCCGGCTTCCCCGCTCCGATACCTGGGAGCTCTGCCGCACTCAGGCACCCCCGGTCTTTCTGTGACCCCGAGGGTCCTGAGACCACACTGTCCCGCGAAGTTTCCACCCCCCGCTTAGCCACTGCAGCGACGTCCCTCCGCGGAGCCGACTTCTAAAAGTTCCGATTTTGTGCTCCGCGGCTCTAGCACTTGCCAGAAGCGGCCAACGAAGCCCCCCCCCCCCCCCCCCGCCGTCTATCCTCCCGAATATCGCCTCGGATTCACTTTTCCGCACGTCCTACCTTCCGGTAAGTGGTCGCTTCTCTGTTCAGAGAGTTGATGCTATTCTTTTCTTCGATCTCCTGTTGAGTTCGAAGGTGTTCAGAATGGTTTGATCCCTATTCAGCTGAATTCCTGAGACCAGAGGAAATCCAGGTCTCCTACTCCTCTGCCGTCTTGCTCCACCCCCGAGATTTAGATTTTTGCTATGCAGATTTATCTCACGAAAGACATTTACTTGTGGCTTCTGAGGGCTTTTTTAGTTTATAAAGTATTTTCATGTGCCTGCTGGCAGGATAGTAAGACTGAGGATGGGAATTAAATCAGATACAACCAAACTAAGAAAGGGAAAACCCGGAAAGTATAGCAGGACAGTAGGTGATCATGGATCTAACAGTAAGTTAACTTCACTTACTAATTTATTATTTTTATAATAATATTGATTTTGTTTCATTATTTACATCATTTTTCCTTAATAAATCATGCAACAAATATCCATTTAATATTCATTGTGTGCCAGCCCCTTCCTAGGCTCTGGGCATACAGCCTAAAATAAAAAAGACACAACCACTCCTGCGATGGAGTCTACATTATTGTGAAGATAAATAACCATAACAAAAAGAAAATATAATGAAGAAAAATTTAGTAGAATAAGGGGATATAGAGTAATAGACATGTGCTATTTTAGATAGGGTGGTGAAGGCAGCCCTTCTGAAGTTATAATTCTATCTATCTATATCTATCTATGATCTATCTATCTATCTATCTATCAATCATCTCTCTATACACACACACACACATATACACTGGGTGAGGCAGCCAGAGTTCAGGTCTCCTAAGGTCCTATAGATCATAGTAACGATTTGAATTTTATTTTAGATTAAAAGAAAATTTGGAGGGGTGCCTGGGTGATGCAGTCAGTTAAGTGTCTGACTCTTGGTTTCAGCTTAGGTCCTGGTCTTAGGGTCCTGAGATTAAGCCCCATGTCTGGCTGTGCTCAGCATGGAGTCTGTTTAAAACTCTTCTCTTCCTCTGCCCCTTCCCCCCTGAAATAAATAAGTCTTTAAAAAAAAAGAAAGAAAATTTGGAGAACTTTGATAATAGCAGTTATAAAAAAAGTTATTTATATTTTTACAGAATCACACTGGCCACCCATGGGGGAGAGCCTACTGCAAAATACGTGTATAAATAGGGAAATCAGTTAGGAGATTGACTAGTAAAAAGTGTTTGTCTATTAAGCATATATTTATGGATTCAACTAGCATAGTAGCAGTGGAATAAGTGAGAGGTAGTCTTATGTAGAAGATATTTTCAAGGTTGAGCCAATAGAATGTGTAATGTGTTGGATATTGGTTACTAGAGAAGAAAAGAGTCGAGGATGTCATTTAGTCTTATAATCTGAGCAAACGAGTGGATGATGATGCCATCACTGAGATCAGAACCCTAGATGAGGTAGAGGTTAAGAGAGGAAATTCACAGATTTGGTTTGGGACATGTTACTTTTGTGATTTTGATCTGAATGAAAACATAAATGGTTAGACAGGGGAGTCAAGATTGTTTACTAAAGAACTCAGCTATTTAGAGCTTAGAAGAAGAAAAGTGGCCAGTAAAGAAAACTTTAAGAGTGGGCAGTGTGATGGGTGGAAAAGATGAAGAAGTATGAAAGAGAGCATAGTGTAAACCAAGGGGGAAAATGTCATTTCAGGAGAGTGATAAACTGCAAAATGCTCCTAGAAGTTGGGTAAAATGCTGAGGCTTGATCTGTGACTTTGGAAATAGGAAATATAAGACAGAGAAAATTGGTAACCGTGGAGGGGATGGAAGTCAGAGCACAGTAAGACAGACGCTAAGGGAACAAAAAGTCTGAGTATGAGGGAGTATTCAGAGGATACTTACAGAAAGAGAAAAGGGACAGAAAGCAGAGGAAATGCTAATTGTTGTAAGACTGTAAAGGCTGGGGGGGTGAAAATGGTTTATTTGTTGTTGTTGTTATTTTTTGTTTCATTAAAGGTAAACTGTAGGGCTTTTAATGTTTTCCATGATTAGGATAAAGATTCATAATGAATCTGAATAGTTTGAATTTATTAATTTTGGACTAGACAGAGAAGCAGAGAAAGGTAGGGGCATGCAGTCAGGTCTGGGTAAAATATGTGGTGTGTGGAAATAATTGCTGGAAAAGAGATGGTTCATAAATTTTAGGGATAAAAAGAGATTTGAACAAACTAGAGAGGTTAAAAAGAAAGACAATGCCTGTTGTGAAAATTAAATTATAAATTACAAAGTGTTTAGTAGAGTACTTGGAACATAATAAGTGCTGAAAATTATAGGTATTAATTATGGTGATGGTTTGAAGACCTATCCACAGCCTTTTAATGTGCCTTCTTCTAGAAGGTGGAGTTTAATTTCCCTTATGCCCTTCCTGGAATGAAGGCTGAACTCACTTCTCACAGAGTGTGGAAAGTGAAAAACAGTCATTGGACAGTGGGACCCTACTTAACCCAGGGGTCAGAGTTAACCTGCCTGGTGAGAAACCTACTTGGCACCATGACCTGCTGGTGTGACACCATGAGAAGAGCATTTCAACCTATGTGGCACTTTCCCGCAAAATTAGCTATCCTACTTTAATCATGACCATGATTATCTGATCATCAGAAAACCCAAATTAAAGGAAATTCTACAAAATATTTAACCATACTCTTCAAAGTGTCAAGGCTATGAAAAAAGCAAAAGTGAGAAACTGCCATCAATTGGAAGAGACTAAAGGGGCATAACAATTTAATGGCTAGATTGGATCTTGAAACAGAAAAATACATATTAGTGGAATAACTGGTAAAACCTGAATAAAGTCTGTATACTGTAGTTTAGCTAATGGTTTTGCACCAAACTTAATTCTTAATTTTGATAACTGTGCTATGATTATATAAGGTATTAACATTATAGAAATCTCTGTCAGGGAACTATCGTAACTATCTGTACTAACTTTGCAACTTCCATGAAATCTAAAATTATTTTAAAAATTAGACAGATAGATAGACAGATAGATAGATAGATAGATAGATAGATAGATAGATAGATAGATAGATAAACTCCCCCATGAATCTAAAGGGTGGCCCAGGGTTGAAATTCACTGCATTAAGATGAGGTGTAAGCAATTAGGGTTAAGCAATACAAGCACACTTCATATATTTTTCTTATTAAAAACAGTTATTTTATTATAATTATCATCACCATCATCATCCTCATCACCATTATTATCCTGATTATAATATTGTCTGAACTATCTAATATAGACCATTCTTAATGAATTATCACATATACTCTGTTTAATATTTGTAAGCTGCTTGGAAGACTGCCCAACACATATTAAGTACTGATCTACATATATTACTATTGAAAATGCCTGCAAGAAGTTTCCTTAAATGTCTTAGCAATAGCTGTGGGATTTATTTACATATGTGCACTATGCTTGCTACTACATCAAAGTAAATCCTGCCATGAATAACAATTTTTATAAATACCCTGGTACTCCTAGAGTGAAAACTGAAAGCAAATATTCATGAGGACTCCTATTCCCCATTCCTCTTATCATAGTCTACCTTGTTGAGTTCCATAAGTCAGTCACAAAGGAGACAGAGGTCCCAAGCTATAGAGGAGATTTCCTACATAAACCAAGTCAAAGAAGAATTTATCTTCTTGGTCTGTAGAACCACTAATTCTATTCAGCTTTCCATCTCCTTGGAAAGGTTTTAAACTATTCCTGTTTTGTGTTTTATACATGCAGTCCATTAATATGGCAAACTCTATTCTGTTTTCTAAATATTTTATATGAATTATCTCTATTCAGAAATTAGAAAGTAAAGGGAGATCTTATGTAATCCTAGCTTACTTAAGTCCACTCAATAACTTGGCTTTGAGTGATATGATAAAAGCAGGATTAAGTAGGTTTAACTGAACATGCCACTTGGTATGCTGGATTAGGCATCATGGTCCAATATGAGAGTTGTCAAATATGACTAATGTTTTCCTTCTCAGGGAAGCAAAATGGAGTTGCAGTAAGGGTGCTAACACTGAAGCCAAGAAAACTCAGACTCAAACTCTGATTTAACAACTTGCTTACCAACATTGTGAATATTTTAAATGAAGAATGGCATTTATAAACATAACAGAATTAATCAGAGTGCTGAGAAAAGTATATTTTAGTAGAACTGAAATATAGGAGTCACAACAAAAACAGTGGAAGAAAGTGAATTTGATATTTTACTGAGAAAGACGTGTTTAGTGATACATGATAAATGTGAAGGAATTGCTTCCCCCTCTGACTTCACTACTTAGTCTCAGTATTCCCATGACTAAGCTCAACCAAGAAATCAGAGATCAGAAAGTAGAGCTGCCTCTCTAGGAAAGATCCCAAATATGTACTTATATAAAAGGCTGGATTCTTTCTAGTTCCATCATCCAAATATTGTTTTCCGCTTATTCAAATTCATAATCATAGGTTAATATAGTTTTATATGATAATATCTGCCACATGTCTTTTGTTTTCTATTTGATGTTTGGAATCTCCCCAGTAGACATCATTAATACGTAATTTTCAAGATAATGTCATATCCAGTTGACGCTGTTATGGAATGGAAGATCTCACTTAATGTAAAAGGATATACTTTATGAAACAACATGGAAAAAGCTGAACTTTGTGTCCTGTATAAATGTTATCAATAACTCTGTTAATTTAGCTAGTTATGAGTAAGACTTTATCTGGTCATTGAAGTGATATTTTGGGGAAACCAACGAATTACTACACTCTTCTATAAAAGATGTAAATTCAATTAAGACCCAATGTGTTTAAAAGGGGCTACCCTTGCTGAGGGCACCTGGCTAGCTCAGTTGGTTGAGCATCAGACTCTTGATTTCAGCTCAGGTTATGCTCTCAGGGGCTTGAGACTGAGTCCCACAAGGGGCTCCATGCACAGGGAGTTTGCTTTAGAGTCTCTCTCTCCCTCTCTCTCTCTCTCTCGGCCCCTCCCTCCCATTCTCTCTCTCAATCCCTCTCTCTAAAATAAATAAATAAATATTTTTTAAAATAAATAAAAATAAAAGGGACTACAGTAATTAGAATGGCTAAAATTAACAAGTCAGGAAATGACAGATGTTGGCGGAGATGCGGAGAAAGGGGAACACTCCTACACTGTTGGTGGGAATGCAAGCTGGTGCAACCACCCTGAAAAACAGTATGGGAGATTCCTCAAAAAGTTGAAAATAGAGCTACCATACGATCCAGCAATTGCACTACTGGGTATTTACCCCAAAGATACAAATGTAGGGAACCGAAGTGGTACGTACACCCCAATGTTTACAGCAGCAATGTCCACAATAGCCAAACTGTGGAAAGAGCCAAGCTGTCCATCACCAGACGAATGGATAAAGAAGATGTGGTGTGTGTATGTGTATATATATATATATAAATATATATATATATACACATATATAAATATATATGTGTGTGTATATATATATATATATACACATACACACAATGGAATATTATGCAGCCATCAAAAGGAATGAGATCTTGCCATTTGCAATGACGTGGATGGAACTGGTGGGTGTTATGCTGAGCGAAATAAGTCAATCAGAGAAAGACATGTATCATATGACCTCACTGATATGAGGAATTCTTAATCTCAGGAAACAAACTGAGAGTTGCTGGAGTGCGGGGGAAAGGATAGGGTGGCTGGGTGATAGACACTGGGGAGGGTATGTGCTATGGTGAGCGCTGTGAATTGTGCAAGACTGTTGAATCACAGATCTGTACCTCTGAAACAAATAATGCAATATATGTTAAGAAAAAAAAAGAAGAAGAAGATAGCCGGAAGGGAAGAATGAACGGGGGGAAATCGGAGGGGGAGACGAACTATGAGAGATGATGGGCTCTGAAAAACAAACTGAGGGTTCTAGAGGGGAGGGGGTGGGAGGATGGGTTAGCCCGGTGATGGGTATTAAGGAGGGCACGTACTGAATGGAGCACTGGGTGTTATGCACAAACAATGAATCATGGAACACTACATCAAAAACTAATGATGTAATGTATGGTGATTAACATAACAATAAAAAATTTAAAAAGAATAAAAAATAAAAGGAACTCTAGAAATTATTGAAAATAAAATCAAAATGGAATCTCTATGACTTCTATCTCTACTGTCTTAAAATCATGAATGCCTTGATCATCTCCACGTTCCAGTAATTCAGTTCGTCAATGATGACAGATTTGCAGATGTTACAGATTTGTAGTTATAGACTTTGGAGACTACAGCAGGTGATTACAGCCGATTATGGCCCGGAAGTAAAACATTAGGGCAATATTAATTATCTTATACTTGTTTCTTGCGAAAACCTCATAGTATAAGAATATTTACATCATAAGCTTTTCTATGAAATAAGCAGATGACAGTACTTTTCAATTCAGATTTTTGGCAAACTGCTGCCAGAAGAAAACCAGGAAGCAGAGTTTTTCATTCATTTCATGTCAAATCAACCTTGTTCTTTTGTGGAGAAGTTAATTTTACCCCATTGTTATGTAAATCTGTCTTTAAACGACTCTCTTGGACTGATATATTGCTTATTTTCTGCCTGAAAATAGAAATCTATCTAAGCTTATTATTGATAATTTAGGGAAAGAAATAATGTATTTTGTAATTAGTGAGCTCTGTGCCACAACAATAAATCAAAAGCATTGCTGCTGTTATTGTTTTTGTTATTGTTTTATTATTCAACCCATCTAAAGATATACTCCAAAGCACAAAGAAAGGAAGTATATCTTATCAGATAAAACAAATTTGATGCTAGTGTCTGCAAGGCTTTTCTTGTATGGGGCTAGGTAGATAGTTGGGTAGATAGGCAAGTAGGTAGATAAGATCAGTATTATTTAATATTAATAATAATTGCTATTATTATCATCAGTATTTAGCTGCAATAGGCAAGAGAATACCATCATCTGCATCTCTTTGCACTGACATACTTTGTGCTCAAGTATCACAATACATACTAATTGTAATTCCCCTTTATCTTTCCCAACTAATGCGACTCTTTTTCTTTGACTTGTACCTTGCATATACATACTTCATGAAGGAAGAGTCCAATTGATTCATAAAAGTTACTTTTAAATAATACAAGATATCCCTTGGTATCAGAGACTTAGACAAAAAAATTTTAAATATAGATAGTAAAACAATGAAAAAAAGAAACGAGAAACCTTTAACTAAAATGACGTTTTCACTACAGTATGCATCTCAACAAATCAGAATTTAACTGATTAAAGATGAAAAAAGTGAAGAGATACGAATTCTACATAGAAATTATTTCCAATTTTGCTTCTTTTATCGTCTTTTAACTAAGATCTACTTGTTAAAAATACTGTGACAAACATGACTTTGAATTGTGAAACATAATTGATTGCAAAGCGCATAGAGGTTTGCTAATTAGTGAAATTCAAAAGGAAGTCTTTTGTGGTTGGTTCTCCAATTATTTCATTTTCTTCCTATTCTAATCTTCAATCCATTTCAGCATTCATCAAATCAGCAAACAGCATAATTAATAAGCAAAATAAACCATGGCAGATTATTGCTATAGAATACAAAGCAAAAATAATAAGAAACATGTTAATATGAGGCTACATTGAGGCTTAATAGTGACATGTAACATAATGTTGTTATTTAATCATTTTTAGCTGCATTAAATATTCCAATTATACGTAAGCCATAATGACCTATCTAGGTGTTGGACTGTGGCCAAATGCATCAAATCTGCAAAGCCCAGGAAGACTACGCTATCAGGGTTGAGTTGAAGATCAGAACGTTTGTACAGGAGGTCATTCTTCTTGGCAGTGCAGAAGGGCATTAACCCATTAAACTAGAATGTGTATAAATGATCTCCTACATAGGAGGAGATCAAATTTAGAAACTCCTGGAGAATAACCACTGGTTTATGTCATTCTTGCATTTAGAAAACAAGGCTATACGCTTCCCAAGCATTGTGATTGTGCTCTGCATAACTGATTTTCAACCTATAGCACAGGGCGTATCATAAAGTATTGTTTAGTAAATGTTTGTGAAATCAATCTACACACTGATAAGGGAAAGAAATCGATTCAAAACTAGGAAATTAGTGCGTGTGGGTGGGAGGAATAGGAGATAAATGATAGGGAGCAATGACCTGATTCTTTAACAGAGAGATATCAGGCACCAAGGAGCTCTAGATTCCAAAGGGAGGAACACAGTAAAGTCAAATAGACTAGAAGCCATGCATACACGAATGTAGCCCCTAACGGGCTGGTTTGTAAATGCCCAACTGCAAGGAACTAAATTACTGTTAAAACTTACCCATCCAACAGAATTTACATCTATGTGACCAGATAAGGTACTTCAAGACAGAATGCAGAAATAAAGCTGCTGTTAATTTTTTATCAATACGTGTCATAACAATGATAATGCAAAGGGTTTGGCATTCAGCCACCATCAGAGCTGTGCATGCTTTAGGTGTCTTCTCCCCGAATGATACAGAAATGTTATTGTTCTTTGTTCTTTGAACTCTTACTAGATGACCTATATTTACAAGATGGCTTGTCAGGGTTGTTGGACTGGTCTAGAGCCATTCAGTAGAGCAGGGCTAACTCTCCAGGTGGGCCCCGTTAGCTGACTTCACAGCTGAGAACAAAACAGATGAGATCATCCTGTGAACAGGGTCTTCTGTAAGCATGAAACCCCAAAAGGCCCTGTTTTACTCAGCAACAATACCTCTCTGGATAACGCTAAGAAAGTTCCATGGGACATTTTGTTTAAAACGCTGAAAAACATAAGGAGATCTAGAATTCAAGATTTCAGAAATCCATGACTGCAAGACTTGTGAACAGAGCATCATGTTTCACCAATAAAAGAATTCAAAATGTCCGTCCTATGCAAAAGAGTATTTGTCTCCATAACAGCAGGAGAGCTGAAAGTATCCATAAACCAATTAGTTCCCGTCATTGTAGATTTGCTCTGCGTTGCTATTTCAACAGCTCATTACTACATTAATGACTATGGCTTCAGAAGCAGGCATTTGTACAATTGGTGATGGTTCGACCTCTCCAAAAGTGGGCACCTAATTACTTCTCTATGTGGAGGACTAATTTAAAGGGTATTGCTCTTTCTCTAAGTTGGATATAAAACTTCTTATTGATTCACCTGGATTTAGAATAACAATGGGGATTGTCAGTGCTTAATGACTGGATTCTTTTTGTTGTCAAAATATGTCTGTAATATTAAATTCTGACTGATCTCTCAATAGCAATATTTTATAAGCACAAAATCTAATATTTGGTCATTTGGTCTCAGAAGTTAAAATGTGATTTTTAATGTCTGATGCATACCACTCATGAAATAAATATTTTTTTAAAGATTTTATTTATTTATTTGAGAGAGAATGAGAGGTAGAGAGCACGAGAGGGAAGAGGGTCAGAGGGAGAAGCAGACTCCCTGCTGAGCAGGGAGCCCGATGCGGGACTCGATCCCAGGACTCCAGGATCATGACCTGAGCCGAAGGCAGTCGCTTAACCAACTGAGCCACCCAGGCGCCCAATAAATTTTTTTTTTGAATGGAACTGTGCACGCTAAGCTAAAGACAGAAAAAAAATCAAGCAATAGAAATAGAGTTATTGTGTGTATTAGAAAATGTGGTTTAAAATGTTAGAGGTCTTCATAAACTAAAAAATGAAAAATTAAATGGATAATTTAAGTAATCGTTTTGATATTTCCATTGCTTAGATATTTCAAACTCAAAATGTTGCTTTCACAAATATTTTTTGTTGTTGCTTTTTCTTTTGTTAATTTCATTTTGAATTTTGTTTGTTCTTTAGTCTTGGCTTAATTTATCTCAAAATCCAAGCCTGTGACCATGTAAACAGGTTCTTTTTTCTGCCATTGTTCATAGAAACAATAAAGAATTCAGTGAGGTAAACTATTTACCAAGATTGAATACAATGTCCTTCTTAGAAATGCTTTGTAATAAACTCTTCAACAATAATGAAATCATCTCTAAGAGCTATCTGCACTCCCGTGTTCAATGTAGCATTTTTCACAGTAGCCAAGGTATGGAAACAACCCAGCTGTCCTTCCATAGATGAACGGATAAAGAAGAGATATGGCATACAATATTACATTATTCACAATAGAATATTATTCAGCCGTGAGAAAGAAGTCGTGCCATTTGTGATAACACGGATGAACCCAGAGGACATTATGCTGTGTGAAATAAGCCAGACAGAAAAAGATAAATACTGTACATTCTCACTTATATGAGGAATCTAAAAGAAAAAAAAAAGTCAAACTCATAGAAGCAGAAGAATGGTTAACGGGCTGAGGGAGTAGGGAATAGGAAGATACTGGCCAAAGAGTACAAAGTTACAGTTGCGTAGGATGAATAAGCCTAGAGATCTCATGTACAGGCATGATGCCTATTGCTAATAATACTGTACTGAATACAGGAAATACGCTTAAAGAATAGGTTTAAGATGCACTCATCACTAAAAGAAATGATAACTATGAAAGGAAATGATATGTTAATTAGCTTAACTGTGGTCATCATTTCATTATATATATGTACATCATATCATATTTTATGCCTTAAATTTTTTTTTTATTAAAATATATATACAAAACCCTACCAGAGTATCTGAAAGTTGGGGCAATGTTCTTCCAGGAATTTGTTGATTTTATGTAAATTGCCAAATTTATCATTATAAAGGTATTTAAAAAAATGAATAAAATTCAAATGCTTTCACTAAATGAAATTTCATTTTTTTCATTATTGGAATTATTGGAATCATTAATAACTTAAAAGTGCTTTCTAAATCAATATTCCATCTTCTTAACTTGATTTTTCGGTGTTTCAAATGATCCGTGCAAAAGAGGACATTCGCTGACCCTTAGTTTACCCCAAAGCCAGAGGCTTTAAAGGAATCAAGTCAGATTGCAGATTCCGAGTCCGTGGCCTTGAAACAGCTATAGTTACGCTTATCGCCTGACACATCCATCAGGCACTACGTGTGATTGATTGCACTGTTTCTGAGGCTTTGGAACTGATCACCAGAATGAAGGATTTTTCCGTCTGCATTAAAGCACAAAGTCATTTTAAAGACCAATTTTAGGAAGGTGAGCAATAACTGTCATCAACAACGAAAATTTCACAACCACGTGAAGAGTGGCACAGGAGCCTAAAGTATGAAAAGAATAACAGGCTTCAGGTGACTGCCTGACACCTTTCCTTTATTGGGAGTTCATGGTGCATTTATTAATATACTTTAAATTAAAGTGTCTTTTGATAATGACAGCTTTTCTTTTTTGTGTGATTTTTGCCGGATTTTTTTTGTTTCCCTGCGGAAGTACTGTATAGTTTCTCGAGTACGAAAACTTTTATAAAGCCTTGAGCTTTGCACTGGTGTGCAGGATTTAATAGGATCTTTCTTCTTTCGTTGTCCTCAAAAGTCAGACCTCTCCATCTATCTGTCCCTTTCAAACAAGGCAAGGAGGCTTGCCCAGTGGATGTAACCTGGCCCAAAGCATTCAGACGTGCAGATCCTTCTCAGAAAAGAAACCGGATGGATGAAGCAGAGTAGTATCCGGCCCCAAGCTTCTGAACCCTTCTGCAAGAACTGCCTATAAATAAACATTGGGGCCTTTATTTTTCCCTTTGCCTTGACACATTTTTGCTATTCTTATTGTCTTGTTCTTCTTGTTTTTCTCCATTTCCTTTCATAACCATTCTTTCTGAAACTCATTTATTTCTCTAATCTTTTTGTCCGGTGAAGCAAAGAGAGTATACCTAACCTTGGGAATGTTTCAGGTTTCAAGAAGTTTTACAGTGCTTACAGAAATAACGAGACAACCATTTCACCATAAAAGTATAAAAAATAAGGAATAGAAGGAGATAGACTCCCTATGCTGAATCGAGTGTCAGCATATAAAATAACTTAAATATATTGAAGTGATCCATTAGTCAAACAGACATGTGCTTAGATTGTAGGTCACATCACTCATTTTGACGTCTCAAAGCAAGTTAGTTTACTTATCTAATTCTCAGGCCTGCCTCCTTAAAATGTGGAAGTAAAGCTGACTTAATATAGCCGTGAAGATTAAATGGCATAATATATGTGAAATATCTGGTAAGTGGATTGGACCACAGTAGGTGTTCAATGATTGCTTCAATTTTAATTCCTGTAAGTGCTTGAGCAAAAGAAATTTTGTTCCAATTGGTTCTCTAACACCAAGTCAATCTGTTTCACAGGCCCTATTTATAGTATGTTATCATAAAAATATTTTTAAATAGGTAAAAATAGCCATAAATTACTATAAATATTATTGTATCATACTCATTCCTATATTTGGGATAGTCTATTTCATGCAGGCTAAGGTAGGAGCCTATAAAAATCTCTCTCTCTCACACACACGCGCACACACACACACACACACACACACACACACACACTTTAAAAGTAAATGAGATACAGATATCAGAAAAAAAATGTATGCATATTTATCCAGGGGCTGTCATAAAGTGACATTTAAATTTGTGGCCCAGTTGGATGTAAACTCTAGAAAGAAACAGTCAATGGGGAAAATATATGTTTATACAATGAAAATTGAAACAGAAAGATAATTATGTGAACTCTAAAACTGGATTTCACAATTCCTCACTTTTAGTAGTTTAAATACAGCTTTGGGCAACATACTAGCTATCAGCATCAGCATATACATTGAAATAGTCAGAAGCTCCCGATGCACTCAGAACTGGAAAAACAATGCAATAATCACGTCTCTGACTGTAAAAAAACGGGCAGCATGACTTTAAAGTCTCTACTGAAATAATTCACCTAAATTATTTGATATTCTGTACCTACCACAGACAATATTTCAGGTGAAAATTCGTCTTTATTCCTATATTTACACAGAGAAGAAACATAAAAATAAAACTACTGCAGAAAAATTCCATCTTCCATTATCAAATCATTATGCAATCAAGGTCATAAATATAGACTTGTCCATTCTAAAAGACTGACTTTAAACTGACTCTTCCCTCTTATAGGTGCTTCATTGGAAACTTGCACAAATATATAGCTTCAAAATTGCCATATATCTTGCAAAGTCAGTATTTTAAGTATAACGTGAGGAGGGTTTTCATAGTTGTACCAGAATCAGACACTTCTACTATTAACAATTGGGTCGCATCTCCTGTGGTTTTTTTCCATTTGCATTGAAAGTTGCAGACAGGGATAATCTAATTCAAAGAGCTTGAAGGAGACTGAAGTATTCAGTCGAGGTTTTTCATTTATTTCTAACAGGATTCAAATGCAGTTTCAGAATTTTGGAAAAAAATATTATAATCATAGATGAAAACTTGTCAAGAAAAAAAATAACCACACTTTGCATGTTATCATGCATTCTGAAAAAAATGTGTTTCAGTTATAGCAGTATCAAAATCATCACAAATAAACAAGTCCACAGAAATAGAACATAATGTTTCTCCCTTATATATAATTTATAACGGCTTCCAGAAATTGTAGAAAATAATAATTTAATGTCATACACTAAAGAAAAATAATTACACACGTTAAAAACCTGAAGTTCAATTCAGTAAAACAGGGTGGGCTGGAACTCAGGGCACTGAATTACAAATCTAAATTTGCCACAAATTCTCTCAAACTGAATAGAGCAGAGGAAATTAATCCATGTTTTAGGGTTTCATTTTTTGCATCTATAAAAGATGGTTGAACAAAATGCTTAGAGTCCACTTCAATCTTGTAATGATGATGTTACTAAGTTATAAAGTTACATAATTCAATAATGAGATGGTGATTTTTTTCTATACGTTGGCCTATCAAAGCATGCAAAATTCACAATTTAACTGTAAGTTCTTGAATATAAGTTTAATACTTTCTTATAAAGTTTAAAAGTTATTGGTTGTTTGATACCTTTCTTAAATAGAGGTATTTTGCTCCATCATTCTACTAGAAAAGTAAGATTTTCATCATCAGCTAGATGAAATTTACATCACTCTTCCTTTGTCTTGGTCCAGGGAGTCCAACTCTTCCCTGTGAAATCCCCACTCTTTTAAAAACCTACCAAAGGGGCGCCTGGGTGGCTCAGTCGTTAAGCTCCTGCCTTCGACTCAGGTCATGATCTCAGGATCCTGGAATCGAGCCCCACATCGCGCTCCCTGATTGGCCGGAAGCCTGCTTCTCCCTCTCCCACTCCCCCTGCTTGTGTTCCCTCTCTCGCTGTATCTCTCTCTGTCAAATAAATAAATAAATCTTAAAAAAAAAAATGGTAAGCTTTAAAAAAAAAAAAACTACCAAAGCAGTATTCAGATAAATCTGCTTTTGAAGCCCATGTTATTTCCATTTACTGTAATGCTTCCAATTTCTAAATTCAGTTGGACTTCATGGCTACCTAGAAATTCTTAGAACGTCAACTTGATTTCATCCCATCTTGCTTTTGTAAGGAACTGGTTTCATCAAACATTTTCATGCATGGTCTTTCTTTTAACATTTCTATTTAGCAAATAGCCCAGTCCTAAGTGCATACTAAAATCTCAAGAATTCATTGTTGAATTTATTAGAAAAAAATTATTTCCCATTGCCTATACTGTATTTTAATGGGCAAAAATGATTTAAAAATATATGTATTATATATATTTTGGTATATATATATATGTATTATATATATTTTGGTATATATATATATATATATATATCTCAAAAAAAAAAAACTTCCCCAAGGAGGGGTCTTTATTTGATACAGGTCCTTTCTTCCAAAATGTTTTTTTTTTTTTTTTGGTTTGTCTTCCTTTTTTTTCATTAACATATAATGTATTATTTGTTTCAGAGGTACAGATCTGTGATTCATCAGTCTTACACAACACACAGCGTTCACCATAACACATACCCTCCCCAATGTCCATCACCCAGCCACTCATCACCCCCCTCCCAGCCAGCAACCCTCAGTTTGTTTCCCATGATTCAGAGTCTCTTATGGTTTGTCTCCCTCTCTGGTTTCATCTTGTTTCATTATTTCTTCTCTTCCTGAATAATCTTCTGCCTTGTTTCTTAAATTCCACATGTCAGTGAGATCATATGACAATTGTCTTTCTCTGATTGGCTTATTTTGCTTAGCATAATACCCTCTAGTTCCATCCACATCATTGCAAGATTTCATTTTTTTGATGGCTGCGTAATATTCCAGTGTGTGTGTGTGTGTGTGTGTGTGTGTGTGTGTGTGTGTGTGTGTGTGTGTGTGTACACCACATCTTCTTTATCCATTCATCTGTCGATGGACATCTGGGCTCTTTCCATAGTTTGGTCTTCCAAAATTCCAATTGCTTAATCTCTGACCATCGAGGACTCTTTTGCTATCATTCTAATAAGTCTTTTAATAGACCATTGGCTTTCAAGTGCTGAAATGACAGATATTTTGCTCAGGTCTCATTTTCCTGACTATTCCACAAAAATTGCCTTAGTGAATATGCCTTCCTTGTTAAAGTGTTCTCTCTTGCTTTCATAACATAGCACTCTTATAACATAGGAATCTCTTCCACAATTTATGGAACAGATATAGACATAATTCTCTCATTTCTCCAAGTAATTACTTAATTCTCATTTGTGTGTAGTTGAGTGTATCTCTCCAGGTTCTGCTGTTATCCCCGAAGATTTCTCATGTAGCCTAGCAGGCTTTGGGTATGGTCTTGCTTTCAAACATCAACCAGAAGTAGAGTGTCTGCTCATCATGTTACAGTCTTAATGCTCATCCTATCATAATCCTTTTATTGCCAGTTTGAACATCTTTAGATCACCCACACTGCTTCTCCATTGTTCCCAAAGCTCAAGCACTCTGATGGGACAGCAGATCTGGGGGAACTCCATGAACCTCTAGGTCCTTAGATTAAATTTGGATCTAGATCCCTTTAGGATGTGTTTCCTTTGAAAAGACAAGATCATCATTTCCCCCAGCTGTTCTCCATTAGAAACATACCAAATTTCCAGAGAATTTTCAATATTATTGCATCACAAAAGAAAAGGGGCAATATCGATCCTATATCTTTCAAAAGGCTCCCTGACTTCTATGTAGATTTCTACCCCTCGTTCCTTCAACCAATTTCCCCCAAAGTATGTTGGTATGAGGAAAAGAAACCTCTGTTAGACCAGCAAAAATCCAGTGAAATGACTGATTACTAAACCTGGATTTGCAAACATAAAAAGAACCATATACCCTGAGAGGTCATTTAGGTTTTCTGGATTTAGTCCTATTTCCAATCACCAAACAGAAAAAAGTGTCTCCTCATCCCACTAATGATGTCCTTCTTAGTCTAATCTGAGGCTCTAAGGTGACATTCTGTAATAGTCCAGACACAAAAGGAGCAGGAGAGAAAGAAGGGGGAAGAGAAATAAAGATATATAAATTATGTATGTAATATATGGAGATTTACATATACATGTATGAACATACATATAGAGAGAGATACACAGATACAGGTACATAGATTTATAGATATGTGTCCTTAACAAGCACAGTGCCACATGATTATTTCTCTCCATTTTCCTTCTTCCACACTTGAATACTCCATGGTCTTCCTTCCTATCCCATTTACGAATGTAAATATTTCTTAATATTCTTTTTTTTAAAGATTGTATTTATTTTATTTAAGAGAGAGAGAATGAGAGACAGAGAGTACAAGAGGGGGGAGGGTCAGAGGGAGAAGCAGACTCCCCGCTGAGCAGGGAGCCCAATGTGGGACTCGATCCTGGGACTCCAGGATCATGACCTGAACGGAAGGCAGTCGCTTAACCAACTGAGTCACCCAGGTGCCCTATTTCCTAATATTCTATTCTTTGTACCTTTTTATCATACTCTTTCTACAGACAATCCCATCCACTTTTCTCCAAATCATATTGATACAGAAGACTCCAAAATATTTATTTCTAACCTCCATCTGGCTCTTGAGACTTATGTCTCCATTTTCTTCCTGGAAAATCCTAACTAGACTTTCCAGTACCACTAACTCAATGCATTCTAAAACAAACTTACTATACCTTCACTTATCAGAGCAAAGTATACAAAATCAGCTTAAAGGGACAAAAGGAATTAAGTTCACAAGTCTGCAGGACCAGACTAGAACATTATCTAATCAAATGGATTAAGACAGCTGCACAAAGAATGCGCCACTGAAAGGGAGGAGAGTAGTCACCCATAAAAGAGAAAGGTTAATGGCCGATAAAAATTTGGCAATGTAATTAAAACAGTGTCCAAAAGGAAGTATGCCATGAGCCAAGTGTGTAACTTGTATGATATTAATGACGGGCATATCTTTTTAGTGGAGATGGCAACCTTAGGTTATTTCAGTGCAATGGCATTACACATTTGAAACCTAGATTTTTATTTACATTACTTTGTTTTGTTTTCATGTTCACCAACTAGTCTCATAATACAATTTATTTTCCCATGCCATGTGCCTATGCGGACAGAGAATACTACTCAGAGGATTGTATTTGGTCTCCCTTGTGGTTATATTTCTCATTCTTAATTAAATTGTTGGCATTCTGATTTCATAGATCGGTCTTATGAGATTGGTTAATTCAAATCTATTATTAAGAGATAATTCCAGTTTCTGCTTAATGACAAAATTCAATACCTATGCATCAAGATTGAGTTCCAACATGAACCATGGAAAATTCACTAAAATGAACTCTATGGAAGTCCAGGTGCAAAAAAAAAAAAAAAAAATGTGGTTTAAAATATACCAAGTCTACTTCTCAAATATCCCAATGTACAGTAGGCTATTTTTTTAATGTCTTGCTAAAGACTCTAACATTATTTAAGCCATTGTTTCTCAAACTTATTGTTACCGAAGATTTTTTTTTCTCTTTCTTTTAGTCCCTGGTTTTTAAGGTAATTACACCTTGTGAGGCCAACAGAGATACCCAGCTGTCAGACCTAAAAGGCACATGCCTTGTCTCTCTAATACGTATAGAAGAAAAATAACAGCATGATCTCCTACCATCCTGTCCTTAAGTGCTTGGCAACATTTAACATCTCCAACTGTTTATTAACTATTTCATGCTTGTCTCATTTCCTCAATTAGAGAATAGAGTCATTAGGAACAAGGATCAGATCCAATATATTTCTTAAAGACCCTAGAGCTTCTGGAAACAAAGTAGGCATACTGTTCTCCGTAAATAATTCTACTTTTTTTTTTTAATTCCTCAATCTGAAATTCTTATTATGTCCTCATGATTAGAGAATTCTACTCTTTAATGTTAAATTGTAGTCATTATACTTAGAATAAGCATTATACATGCAATGCTAAAGGTGTGTGGTCAGGAAGAAATATGTAGAACTATTAATGCCAAAGTAAGAATTCAACAATGTTGGCAGATATTAATAATACCAGATGTTAACTCATAATTCTAACCCCCTAAATTTTCTTTCTCTCAAATGGCAAAGAAATAGCTTTAGAAAACATTGCTTTACTCTCTAGTTACTAAAAGAAATAGTGGAGTAATTATACTTATCATATATTTTAAACTATAGTTGTTAGTTTCACCCTAACCCAGTTTTCAAAGCACAGTTCCTCAATATCTAGAACCAAGGTCAAGTGCTCAAATTACACCATAATATGGATTCAAATAAAACACAAAGAGCCATAGTAGACCAATAAATCCATCGCGTTCTTCAAAAGTTTAGAATTTTAGGAAAAAAATAATTGATTTTGTAATTAGTTGCTCAGTGATTCTCAGTTCTTTAGCATGAATTGCATTTTTCATAAGTTACTTATGGTTTTCTCTAAATTAATGTAAAGGAGTTATGGAACTTTTCATTTCTAGGTCATGGCACAAGAGTGGTAACAAGAAATTGAGAAGAAATGTGTTCCTGACTTGAACATAACTACTTAAAAAATAAAGACAAAAACAAAGAACAAAAAAACCCTACAAACACAATGTCTACCTTTTCTTTAATTCTTTAAAAAACTTAAATGTAAAGCAGGAAAATGATGAGAAAGTCACAACAAAATAAGAAAATACTACATGAACTATTATCCAGTTCTGTTTATAGACTATGCCCGATAAATCTTTTGAAATCTAATTATGTAAATTCTTAATTTGAAGAAGACTGCAAAGATTGGAAATCCCTTTATATTTGAGATGTTATTAATCTTTAAGAAATAATTATCAAGTGGATTTAAATTCTGCCTAACCCCCAGTGATTCCATCTTAGTAACTTTTCCTAAATGCCTGCTGTGGGCAAGGGCTACATAGAACTTGGCTAAAATAAAATACAAGCTATGCATTATTCTATTATGTAGTTTGTAGATTATGCAGGTCATTTGCCTCCCATTGAGCTGCTACCAAAATGAATAGAAGCAGAAGGGGAAAAAAAGAGGTACTCAAGTCATATATTTGGCAAGGTCTTAAAACTTCAAAAGAGAATTTTGAAAAGTAGTTTTAGCTATCAATTTAAATTGGCTTCTATATTTTCTGCCCCCTGACACTTTTTAAATCTTGGATATAGAATGTATTGAGTACCTGATATACAGATAGTGATCTCAGGTTATGATAAACGGTATCAGAGAAAAGTTTTCATAATAAAACAAAAATCCTAGCTTCAGGAATTTACAATCTGTCTAGGAAAACTGACACAGTAATAAGAAGATATAGAACAATAATGGAGACAACATACCCACAGGGATAGATCCACATCCTCAAGTACCACATTATTGTGTTTGTTATACAAGTGAACAAAAATGAAGCAAAAAGAGAACATTGTGCTTAAGCCCACAACAAGAGCAAAAACTGGAAGCCAAGCGTGTTACATAATGAAGAGGTTGTAGCTATTCGACTAGGTGTTTTCTGTTTTCAAAACGATGGAGATAGGGTGCCTGGGTGGCTCAGTTGGTTAAGCGACTGCCTTCGGCTCAGGTCATGATCCTGGAGTCCCGGGATCGAGTCCCACATCGGGCTCCCTGCTCAGCAGGGAGTCTGCTTCTCCCTCTGACCCTCCCCCCTCTCATGTGCTGTCTCTCTCATTCTCTCTCTCTCAAATAAATAAATAAATAACAATCTAAAAAAAAAATCCGATGTAAACAAACTCTTTAGGGTAAATTTGGCTAAATTGATTTATAGAGTATAATTGATATTGCTAAATTTAATTCTACTATTAAAGCAGGAACTCAAAGAGAGAATGAAAAACAATTTAAGAGATAGTTTCTAAATGTGTGTGTATGTGATTGTGGGTGTGAATTTTTGCCGTTAAATGAATCTGTTCTGAAATCTAGACTTCACTTAGTGTTCTGCAAATATTCATGTGTCTATTCTGTTTAAATAATTGTTAATGTTACCTATATATATTTTTTCAATGGCTGTGGTATAATAGAAGTATTATTACAAGTTTGTCATTTAAACACTTTTGCCCCAATATATCAGTGAAACAGGAATTAGATGGCTCATTTGCAGTATATCTTATTTCAAATAATTGTTTATACTCCCCAGAACCAGAAAGTTTCTTTTTCTTTTAGTCACCATGGAATATGTAATGAACCAGAATTATATTTCCTCATTCTAGCTACTGCTCAATTTTTTTAAAAACAATTTAAATATACAATGTCAATTATTTTAAATAAATCAGTATGTGTCTATGAGTTGTGTATTTATATCTGTATTTATTGGGCTTTCAACAGAAATTTATGGAATCAATAAGGCTAACTGATTCAATTATTTTATTTTAAATATAATAAATTATTTTAAATTTAATAAATTGGTTATTTCTTTTTTGAACTTAGTTTTCTCTCCACATTTAGAAAAGTGAAACTTTCCTCAGTGGAATTATTTTGCAGAGAATGCTATCCTATTGAGAATTAATATGAGTCAGACATATCTAGTTAACATCAACATTACTAAACTAGTAATTAAGGTTCTGTATATAATGTCACATTTGTGTTAAAGAGTTGGAAAATCTGGGCGCCTGGGTGGCTCAGCTGGTTAAGCGACTGACTTCGGCTCAGGTCATGATCCTGGAGTCCCGGGATCGAGTCCCACACTGGGGGGTCCCTGCTCAGCGGGGAGTCTGCTTCTCCCTCTGACCCTCCCCCCCATGCTCTCTCTCTCTCTCTCAAATAAATAAATAAATAAAATCTTTAAAAAAAAAGAAAATCGTTTAAAAAAAAGAGTTGGAAAATCTGAGATGGAACTAAAATTCCAAGTTGATTGTTCTTTGTACATTTTAATTATTAGCACTGAGTAGCTTAAGTAGTTTGGAGTGTTTTATTTTCCTTTCTTTCTTTTTTTTTTTTTTTTTTTTGAGTTTTATGGATAGTTCACATCCTAGGAGGAACATTAAAACTCCAATATCTATACCACAGAAACTTATTAGCATGGCATTAAGCAAAAATACGCTAGAAATGGAGTTACATACCAAAGACAATGTTCTTAATATTAAGAGTAGTGTTTTCCATCTGTCTCGCATTGGGATACACATATTTACTATCAGTAGCCTGCCCATAAAGTTAGGGCAATTCCTAAGCTTATTGATTGAGTATTGCTAAATATTGCGGGTGCCTGGTTATCTCAGTCAGTTAAGCCTCTACCTTCCACTCAGGTCATGATCCCAGGGTCCTGGAATCTAGCCCTGTGTGGGGCTCCCTGCTCAGCAGGGAATCTGCTTTTCCCTCTCCCTTCTACACCCCCGCTTATGTTCTCTCTCTCTCAAATAAATAGAATCTTAAAAAAAAAAAAAAGGAGTATTACTAAATATTGATTGGTGCTAACTTTTATTGTCTAGACTTGAATTTTGAGATCCTCTAAACTTCACTTCAAAATATACACCCACACATTTTGTGAATTCTAAATACAACATACATTTTTGCAATTAATATGTACTTGAATAGTCTTAAGATTATACACTTTAAATGGAAAATTCCCTGCCATTTGGCTTCCTTTAAATCTGCATTAATTGATTAATATTGGCCTTACCAAATCAGCAGCTTGACTATTTTTTCATTACACTTGAATTAACCCCATGAACTATATTACTTTCTCTAATACTTTTTACTAAATTGAGGCTAGGCGGGGGGAGGAATCTCATGGGCAAATGTACAGTGCATTTTGGAGTAATTTGCCATTTGTGTATTCATGCTATTTTTGTTTCCTTTTGGTTTTCTATTTTTTTTTAAAGATTTTATTTATTTATTCATGAGAGACAGAGAGAGAGAGAGAGAGGCAGAGGGAGAAGCAGGCTCCCAAGGAGCAGGGAGCCCGATGTGGGACTCGATCCCAGGACCCTGGGATCATGACCCGAGCCGAAGGCAGATGCTCAACCATCTGAGCCACCCAGGCACCCTCCTTTTGGTTTTCTAGATTTTCATGGTATAGCTATTCAGTGGGACACTGATTAAACACTTACTGGAGCATAACAAAACATAAGTTTCATATCCCCCACATAATCAATAATTACGTAGCATCTTCCCAGAATGTAGTTTTTAAATGATAAGGTCAAGTTCCAATTCAATGAGAAAGATTCTTGTGTCCTTTGTGAGTATAAGATCATGGCACAAATGTTTTTGATGCAAGATATAACTCATTATTTTAAATACTTCTTAGTGCTTGACATACCCGAAGCACAGGGAAAAACCCTAGAAAATGGAAGTATATATTGTAACAACTCTTGATCACAGAGCTAAAGAGTGAGCTTCTAGGCTGCAATAGTACATTTTAAATAAATAAATAAAATGTAATAGAGTTACCCAAATGTGATAAATTTAAAATAGTCAAGGGACACCTGGGTGGCTCAGTCGGTTAAGCAGCTGCCTTCGGCTCGGGTCATGACCCCAGGGTCCTGGGATCGAGTCCCTCATTGGGCTCCTTGCTCAGCGGGGAGCCTGCTTCTCCCTCTGCCTGCAGCTCCCCCTGCTTGTGCTCGCTCTCTCTCTCGCCTATGCTCTCTCTATCCAGCAAATAAATAAAACCTTTAAAAAAAATAAATAAAACCATCAAGAAAATTTTTAGTAATGTTTTCACTTAAAAAAAAATTAAAAAGTTACATAGTGTATTTTTTTTAATTACAGCATCAAAAATGCCGGCACCGTTTCTATTTATGATTCTGGAAATTAGGGAAAAAATAGCCATTTGACAATTGTTATATAAAGTACATTGGTGATAGAGTAGTACCCGTCAATTTCCCAGAAAAACTTGCACTCTGTAAATTGTTTACGCACTGGATGAATTTACTTCATTGTATGTATTTCCTCCTCCTGAGAGAAAAACAGATTTTGCCAACGCCTAATCCTAAAAATTGTGCAGAGCTCTCTGCTTCAGTCCATATCATACTTCACTGAAAGCTATTGGCCTTTTCTTTATAAGCACACTAGAAGGGAGACAGATTAAGGGTAGCTTTTACGGGATTTATGAATTTGGTTCATTCATTTTTGTATGTGTGGACTGGTAAGAGACAGAACGGGAGTGGAAGGAGGGTAAGAACGCTATGCACTGGCCCCTCGTCCGTCTTAATTCTCCAAACCCCACCTTCAGTAGCATAGCTCGGGGCCCTGCTCATTTAATAGATAAGTAAATAAACAAACTAGCACAGTTTGAAGGATGTAGTTTCAAAAACAGTTTTCCCACATAGCCCGTGGCAGCTCTCTTCATGAAGGGCCATCTTGGTATCCCCCCATTTCCTCGTGCTGTTAGATTAGAAGCCTGGCCTTTTTAATTCTGAGATTAGGTTCGAGCCCACCTTCCACCACATCAACTGTGTCTCGCTTTCCTCTGAACCTCATTTTATCAGATTAGATACTAATATCGAGTAATAACAATAGTGCTCGGTCCACAGGTCATCGTGACTGACTAAGACAGTCCATGTAGAATCTACAGCACAATTTGTAACTCCTAAGAGTTCAGCTACTGTCTGATCATTAAAAAGCATATCTAACCCCTCTTTTCCAACACTCATATTCAATCTTTCATCTTGGCTATGAATGTCCATCTGTCAGGCCTGCATATGGAGACAGGGGCTTCAGCCCCACTGGTAGCGGGTGGCTGTGTGACAGGCAGTCAATGAGAGTGTACTTACTTTTGAAAGTCCAAGGGTCACACTGCTTGACTCCCGGCTCAGGTAAGTGGTACTGCATATGTGGAGCTCTTCAGGAAAGCCGCACACCTTCATGGGCAACTTTCATCAAACCAAAGTCAAAACGAGAGTCTAGCATCCTGATAGCTAGCCCTCCTGCTGTGATAATGTGGCTGCTACAGCTCCATTTTCTCTCTTTCAGTAAATCCCAGAATATACTGAGTTTAGCCAGTAGGCTTTGTCAAACTACAAATGATTTTTTTTTTACTATAGATAACATTTTTGTGGGCTTTAATTTCCTATATTTTAACTTATCAACATATAATAACACCTGCTCTTAAAGTCATTTCTATAAGACAAAATATAATTGTTCAAACACTACAAGGTTATATGAGTAGTCAAGACAATCTCAGCCTTATCAGTAAAGGTATCTATTGACAGAAAATACCATGCCTCCCAACGTTGGAGAAGCATAACTGAGAAAATGTTCATTTCTCTATGGTGATGTATTACTTTTTATTATTTAACTCCAGTGTAATCTTATCAGTTTATAGCTCACTCACATAAAACAGCATATGACGATACGTAAGGATGCTTACATTCACAGAAGTTATTATGATATGGCACTCAGGCAACAAATAATCAAAAATATATTATTAAGAATTATGAAAGGCTCACTCTACCAGGATGATGGTTTAAGCAATTAAGTGCTCTCGGTCAGTATTTATTGCTTCCATATTTCAGTTAAGATACAATGAGGCACATGCATATAGTTCTTTAAAATGTGCAGAAAGGTATATGGTCTCATTATACTCTGTGCATATCAACTCACATTGGCTAAGGGATATGAAAAATCAAATGGTAAGCTTGTCTCATATTTCATGTGTACAAATACCTTAGGGAGATAGGAAAAATGTGTGAAATTTCTAAAGCTTTAAACATGATCATTAGCATTCCTCTTTCTGGAAATACTTTTTTTTAAACAACTGACCCAGAAATTAGATCATTTAGCGTTTTTGCATATGGGAAATAAAGACAAGAACGTAAGGTTAGGATAACTGTCTTCATTTCTTTATCATGAAAACATCTCGTCATTCGTCAGCAATTATTGGATTACAATTTACTATGTACTAAAATTCTGTGGGGGATGCTGTGAGATGTGTGAATGTAGCTACACACATTCAAATTAGAAGCTCCAAAATATTAAATCAAAGCATGTGTTCATTCACCAAATCTACCACACATGTACTGAGTGTCAGAATCTGTCCTAGGTGAGACAAATAATAGAATGAAAATAAACCCATCAACACCTGCTCCCACCCGAGCCGCCTACAAGAGGAGAGAGAGATATAAATGAAATTGTGACTCAAATTTGTAATTATAAGTGTGATACATGTCAATGCATAAAAGTGGAAGGCCATTATGAACACATTAAAGAGTAGAACCCGATTTTGTCTAAACAGCCAGGGGGTACCTAACTAAGAAAACAATGTTTGAGCTGAGATAAGGAGTGAGATAGAAGGTAACTGAGAGAAAGGGGTGCTGGGGGCAGCTCGCAGAATGGAATGATAATGGGGACAGTTCCGCCAGAAGAAAAGAATGTGCAGAAACCTGAGGTGAGAGAAAGGGTAGCTTGTTAAAGGGATTGAAATGTGGTCATGTTTCCAAGCCACAGGTCCACAGGGAAAGCAATGCAAACCCGGTCCAGAGATTTCAAAACAGACTTACCACTCAAGGATTATAGGTTACATACCATAAATTTGGTTTTCATTCTAAGAGCCAAGGGGAACACAACAGGTTATAAAACAGAGGACTGCATGATCAAATTTATGCTTTAAAGGATTTCCCATACCTAACTCACGTCGATAAACCTCAGGGAAAGCAGCTTCTTTGGATCTCCTGTGTCTTTAAGAATCTGTTAAAATATTTTAGCAGACACCCAGAAACATGTACATTTGCACAGACATCCAGAAAAGAATACAATTTCAGAGTTCACAGGGCTGCTAAAACCATGGACCTTTCATGTTAAAAATTCCTACACTAGAGTGAAGTGGCATTTGTAGTTTTGGAGCTACTGGTTAGACCCCTGAACATAGAAAGTAAGACCTTACAGAAATGACTTTAAAAAGGAGGCTCTCAAAACCAAATAATTTCTCTTGAGGTAAGAGTCTAAGGATATTAACTCCACTTTCGGATCTAAGGACAGAGCTTTAAGGGCTGGATGGCTTAAATTGGACCTATTAATGTTCATGGATAATGTCTCAAAGAGATGAATCTACAAAAGAGCGCACCCTCTAATAAAATGACTACTGGCATCTATAAGAGGTACTGAGGCTCAGCAAAGGGTAGCAGAGGTGGAAATGTGGAGGGCAGCAAAAATACAGGGAAAGCTGAAAGATCCTGAATACAGAACAACTGTTTAAGGTAAGCTAAAGAGAAGAATTGAAACTGTGAAAGGAAGTATTTTTACATCATTGACATTGACAAATACATGCAAGAGGATCAGTTCATAGAATGAAGAAAATGTATTTAATTTTGGATAACTTGAGTTTGACATTTTCTGTAAGGTCCTGGTAGAAACATATAGCAGCTGTGTTCAGTAAGGTAGGATTGCTACACAGGAACAATGTCAAGGACAGGGATAGATTACAGAGTTATTATGTATGATTAGTAAAGTGGTTAGTAAAGTCAAAGCACGTAGTTTGTATAGGCAAGGGAAGGAGCACAGGTAAGGAGTAGTAAGAAGCTCAAAGTCAGAAGCCATGAGATGTAGGAAGAAAGAGCAGAATCAGAGGAAATAAATAGTGCAGTTGAGGTCAGGATAGTTCCAGGAGGTCTGAACGTTACAGAAGTCAGCAGTGAAGCGTTTCCAGGAAGCTGAGGTTCCATAGTGTCCAACTGTCCAGACACATCAATGAGCATGAGGACTAAGGAATTTGGTTATAGTAAGAAATTGGGACTTTTAAAGAAGACCTTCAGTACAATAATGGTGATAGAAATGCTGGAGAATTAAAGAATCAGTAGTTGCAAAATCAATAGTATACAAGATAATGAGTACACACTGCTTTTGAGATTTTTTTTTTTAATTTGATGTGGGAAACACAGGGAAGCATTGTGTGTTTTCCAGAATCAGTGAGATCTCAGTACTTTTTAATGGCTAAATGAAAATATTGAAAGGAGAGAAGGTGTTTTTAAAGATGAGAGCAAGAGAAACTAATTGAAGGATTAAGATAGCAAAGAGCATGGAAGTAAGTGAATGGATCAAGAACACAGAGGAAAGTTTCCACTGAAACACCAGCAAGAGAAGGAGAACATGTGTACAATAAATATGCAAATCAAGCACCCCAAAGAGCACTCACCTGGATGATGAGGAAGCAGGGAAAACCCTGGGAAAGCCCAGGAAGCCTTTCCAAAGGAATTTAAGATCAGGTACTACACCCAATAGGCTCTTTTATTTTCTCTAGTCAGTGACCCAATTTACACTAGTTTGATCTGTATCGATATATACTAACTTAAATAATGACTGCCTCATTTTTGTATCATTTCTTATCAAAGACCAGATAGTAAAATAAAACCCATGTAGGGATAGATAACTAGCAGATTTCAAAGGATCCATTATAACAGCTGAAGGGGAGAGGGGTGAGTACACTATGTACCTTTTTAAATCATCCTAGGTATCTTTTATGAAGAGAGCCAAAAAGCACACAATGTGGCAGGTCAGGGGCAATTCAAACTTAAGTGAGTCAAAAGAAAATTTTAGGAGCGCCTTTCAAGGCAATACAAATCCCAATAATAAAAGGTTCTTTAAATACATCAAAGGGACTGATTCATTCAGCAAGCATTTATCCACTGCCTATTTCATGAGCATCAATAGGTCCAGGGGGTAATCACTGATTTAAAGGGCCCTAAAGGGGGGAAGAATGGAGTGAAGGACAACTGTGAAAATTTGTTCCTATTTTTTTGAAGAAAATTATCAGAAGATCCCCAAGTAAATTTTCTTTAGTGTCACATGATGCATTTTTAAGCCTTGCTATATTGAAATAATTTAGATTTTTAGAAATGTTTCAAAGATAGTATGGCAAGTTTCCATATACCTTCACCAACTCGCCTAATGTTAACATCTTAACATAACCATGTACATTTGTCAAAATTAAGAAATTAACTTTTATAATACTATTAACTGAGCTAGAAATTTTATATGGATTTCATCGATTTTTACACTACTATTGTCTTCCTGCTTCTGTTTAACAAGTGGGAGAGGTACACTCCACAGAACAGACACTAAGAGAAATCCACACATCCTTGAGGATGACAGCAGGTGGCATAACAATGAATGTAAACCCTAAGCAATTACCATTTGTATCACATTCTGGAGCAAGAGACTTGTGTGTCTCACTTGCATGTATTGTGAAGTTATCAAATCTATAATAAAGCATTGTTATCTTTAAACAAAGAAGGAAGAGGCAACAAAAACTTCATCAAAAATTACATCTTATTAATTTCACTAAAAGACTCTACTTCTGTCTTCCAGTGAATATTATTCAGAATTTCACAAAAGAGGGAAAAAAAAGATAATATTTAAGCCTGTTCTCCTGACTTTGAGCCTCCACATGTGGGCACATGGGATCTGTGTCCAGACAGTGAGTGCTGCCTGAAGTGACCAAGATGATAAAAGCCCCAGGGTCTATTACAAAAGAAAATGCTCTGTATTCCTCACTATTGCTTACAAACCATCAGACCCCATCTACCCTCCTCCTAATAGGCTGACATGAAGATAAAGAGTTTGTGGAACATTTTTTATACTAATACGGCCATCAGTCCTTGGACTTTGGCTACCCTTCTTTTCATGCCTGCACACCCCAGGTTCTTCTTGCTGTCTTAAGTTTACTTTGAATGCATTTATATTGTTTGGTACTATCTTGTGTGGTTTTTGGTTTTTCATTATTATTTGTTTTGGCTAGTGATTAAAATATTATTGACTGTCTTGTTAATCTTGATGATGTCTGGGCGACTGTGGTTCCTTTTGCGTTATAATCATGAGTAACAACACGTAACATAAAGCAAGAGGTGTAGTATACATGATTTACTGTGTTTGACACTATCTTTTGCTCTGCTATTAAGCTATTATGTTAGCATTACACAAGCCAATTGTGGTCAATCCCTCCTTATGTTTTCTTATATGTGGCTGTTTCCTAGCATGTTATTGTTATGATGAAAAATTTTTCAGAGCTCCTTGAGAAAAGAAGCCATTTGAAAATTAATCACAATTTTGTGCCTATGTTGGAAAATAATCTATTCTTTACACCAGGTGTCTTCAAATTTTATACTTGAGGATCACCTAAGATTTTATAAATTCAAATTCCGAGACTCCACATATATTTGCATTTTTAACCAGCTCTCACAATTAGACTGCATGTTGAGAACTACTGAACTACTGCTGTTGATATTAGACTGTGAAAGGGTAGCTGTAAAAGATAAAATGACATTTTTTTCCAATCTCTGATAACAAAAACTTAAATGAAAACTGATTTTTAAATCAGAGATAAGCATCTATTTTGAATAAGAGTCTCTCCTTTCAAGGATATGACTAAAATCTTCAATTATATTTTTCATTATAATCATTACACGTTCAAAATGAATTCACCCAACAGTTTATTTGCAAAAGCCCTAAATGTTTGTGTAACTCCCTCATGACTTTTTATAAGACATGCTTAAGCCATTATGTGAAAATGAGATTGTGATCGGATAAGGGGAAAATCATTATCTTGTCTTTTCTGCACACATCATTCCAAAATTTAGAAAAGCCATGATTAAAATAAAATTCTTTGCCCAGTTCTCACACGTCTAAAACAATCCATCAATCAATCAAATGTGAAAACTTTGCTCAACAGGATAATAAACTGCCAACCATTCAGTGAGGGTTGTAGAGGCCTACACATATATCATGTTTCTCCTTCATTCAAATGTGTACATTAAATTCCTACTCCTGGTAATGATTGAATAGTTAGTATCAGGCTATTGTCTTGCCAATAACAGGTACAAATTCTGTCTGAAAAAAAAAATCAACTATTTGACAGTACTAGACAGCACAGGGGTTGAAACTGAAGGCCCTTAAAGGGTGGAATTCAGTGTTTAAGATTCAATTTTTAACTAATTGTCCCCTGGTCTGTGTGAACTCAAGTGATACAGTTCATGCAGAAAGAGAGAATATTATTATATTGAAAAACAGAGATAAAGATTCAGGCCAAGCAGAGTGGCTGCAAATTTAGGCAAGAAATCCCCAAATAAAAAGATGCCACAGGAAGGAAGTCCAAAGTTCCAACATACAAAATTCACTCAAAATCTTGGCTGACTCCTGAACTGCACCGATGAAGGACAGGAATCCAAAAAGTCCCGAGTAAAGTAATAGATACATGTCTAAAAGAACAGTACAGAGATTTCAACAGCTTCTCAGTTCCAGTAACGACACATTTTGAAGTTCAAGCCCAAATGATTTAGGGACTGGATAAAGACTTTGGGATTTCTATTGAAACCACCAAAGAGCCATGCCTTAGAATTAACAATTATATCAGAGTACTAACAAATTGAAAACAAATAAAAAACACAAAAAACAACACCACACCCCCCCAATGAAATATGCCAAGTGAACAAGGCCTAAAACTAAGCTTCCACATAATCAAGGTCATCTGTCAGTAAGTTAATTCTTCTAGGACAAAAATCAATATTCTTTTAAGAGTAAGTCAAAAGTATCAAGTTCTTTGCAAAGTAATATCTACAATATCCTTTATACAATTAAAAATAATCAAACATGAAACAAGTAATAGAAATGCAGAACCACAGATAATTCCTATGTTAGAAGATAAAGATTTTTAAATAACCATAAAATTATGCCATAGAAATTATAGGAAATGATGGATCTAATGAAAGAAGAGGTGGGATTTTCAGGCCAACGATGGAAAATAGAAGCAAATAAAATAAGATACCTGTAATCAAAACTACATTGTATAAAACAAACAGGTAACTGATTAATCAATACAGAATAAAGGTTCAGTGTAGTAGAGAGCAATTATTCAACCTAAAGACCTAAGAGGAAAAAGGGGAAAAAAATAGAGAGAGAACAAGACCAAATAAACACAACCTCAATAATCTGTAACAGAGTATAAAAAGGTCGTCTAACTTATATATGTTAGAAAAGGTTAGTCAAAAAGCAGAAAAGGACAAATATTTGAAGAAATAGTGACTGAAATTATTTCAAATTTGTTTAACAACAACATGTAGTTCCCAGAAGTTAACAAAACCATGGTAGGAGAAATAAATAGAAAACCACACTTAGGGTCATCCTATTAAAAAATGCTAAAAAATGAAAGTAAAGATAAATACCTGGAAAGTATCTGGGGGGCAGGGGCTATTATATAAAAAGGATAAAAATAAGAGTGTCAGCTCATGATTATCACAAATAACTGAAAGCAGAAAAAAGAAAAAAGAACATCTTTAAAACACTGAAACAAAGATGAAATAAATACACATTCAGGAAAGCAATTTCTGAACAGCTTCATTGCCAATGGATTCTCTCTGAAAGAGTTCTTAAGAAGAAATAAAGATTTGTAAAAATTTGTAAAGTCAAATAAATACGTTGGTAAATTTAGAAGATTGTTTTCATTTTTAAGAGACAATAGTAAAAAATAATTTTTGGGGGATTCCTATATGTAGAAATAAAATATGTGAAAATAATAACGCAAAAGAGAGGAGGCAGATAAAGAGAATTACATTATGGTAAGGTTATCTTTATTACGTGAAGTACCTCAAAATTAGTCAAGACAGATGGAAATGAGTTAACAAGAATAACTTAATCTTTAGCATAGCCACTAAAAAAAATACATAGATGTAGTGTATAATCCAATTGAACATATAGAATACAGTACTAAGTGAAATATATAGATGCAAATATATATGTAATATACATTTAAATATATAAAAACATATATATTTGATTAACCCCCAAAAAGGAAAGAATGAAAAAAACAATGAGGCAGTGGAGTAAAAAGAAAACAAATAGCCAAATAGCAGATATAAACCTACAAGATTAACTAATACATTAAATGTAAATAGACTAAAGATATAGCTTTTTAGACTACATAAAGAAGCAAGAAACAACTAAATTTTGCTTATAAGAGACTCATTTAAATATAATGGCACAGGTTGAAAGTAAAAGAATGGAAAATGCCTAACATCTAAACACACCATAAGAAAACTGATGTGGTATGTTAATATATGTTAATTATATATTATATAATATATATGTAATTATATATTATATAATATATGTTATATGTTAATATAAGACAAAATAGACTTCAAGGCAAGGAGCATTAAAAAAGAAAAAAATATTTTTAATGATAAACATGTAAATTAACCAAGCAGATATAAAAATCTTAAATGTGTATGTACATTATTACAGAACTTCAAAATATATGAAATGAAAATTGATAAAACTGTAGGAAGAAATAGATGAGCCATGATCCATAATCATACTTGCCAATTTAACAGCAAGTCAGTTATTAGTAATTGAGAAAACACATGGATAAAAATATCAGTAAGGAAGTAGAAGTATAATATTTTCATCTGACTTGACCAAACTGCCCTTTTTTTTTTTTTTCAAACTGACATTCTTAAAACACTACACCTAAAAACTGGAGAATGCACAATGGATCAAGAGCCCACAGAGCATTCACTAAGAGAGGCCACATGTTGAGCTATAAAGTCTCGATACATTTTTAAAAGATTGAATTCATTTAGAGTATGTTGTCTTGCACACAAAATTAAAAAACAAATCAACCTATGTTTGGGATGCGACTAAAACAGTCCTTAAGAAAGAAATGTGTTCTTTTAAATACTTCTATTAAGTAAATGAAGAAGTATTTACAACCAGTGATCTAAGCATCTGTCTTAGGAAGCTAGAAAAAGAAACAGTAATTAAGCATAGAGACATTAGGTGAAAGGAAATAATGGACATAAGAATGAAAGAGAATTGGGGCGCCTGGGTGGCTCTGTCAGTTAAGCATCTGCCTTTGCCTTAAGTCATGATCCCAGGGTCCTGGGATGAGCCCTGACTGGCTCCCTGCTCAGCTGGAAGTCTGCTTCTCCCTTTCCCTCTGCCCCTCTCATGATCTCTCTCTCTCAAATAAATAAATAAAAATCTTAAAAAAAAAAAAGAATGAAAGAGAATAAACACAAACAATGAAAAAATTGACAAATCACATGTCTGGACTTTCAAAAAGACTAATAAATTGATAATCTAGCAATATAATTCAAGGGATAAAGAGAAATCCAAATATCCCCAATGAAAGGAATCATTACCATGAAATTTATAAATCTTGAAAAGAAAATAATAGTGTAAGATAACCAATTTTATGCCTCATGGTGTCGGAAGTGTCTCTGGCTTTGGGGGAGAAAGAAGTCCTTACTCCCTTTTATGCTTCTACTTCTTACTTGTATATAATGGTTATTAGTTTTGCCACCAGAAGAAACATGTTGACTTCTGTTGGCCATTTTCACTGAAAACGTTATCAAGGGACTCGAAATCTTTTTTTTTTTCTTTTGCTTCACTTCAAAAAAGTGAAAGTGCTTGGAGATATAATAATACAGTAAGTCCTTTATTATTAAAATAGTTTGAATGACAGGCATTTATTGATTTTACTCAAAGTTCATCTAAACATTTATTTTATAGCTGAAAATATATTATAAATATGTTCTCCAGGGATAGCAGAGTAAATATAATTTTTCATTGAGAATTTTATAGTTTTAAATTTATTATTCTGAATATTAAATCTAATGAAGTAATAGATGCAGCTAGAATACAAATTTCTGTTGGGTTTATACCGCTCTGAAATTTTATTTTTTTCAAAAAGTCATGATATCGAAGTTTTGTACTGAAAGTCCCATGAGTGCTCTAGTCTTACTAGAGAAAAAAGTTTTGCTAATTTGTTTTTTTAATGCCCAGAAAGGTTTAATATTGTGCCAAGGATCCCACAACTATCTAACAAAAAAGGAGAGGTTAATACCAGGATCACAAGAGTTAATCAGTCTTTTTCACCATGGAAATGTCATTCCTCCTTAGGTTTCCATTAGTCAGACTATTGTTCGCAATGAGTGCAGGTCACAAATGAGAACTGGCTTACAGTTTTGGTTATTCAGTACTTGCTTTTGCAAAGATTTGTTAATTGCAAAAATTATTTCTGTCTAAAATCAGATGTTATTTTCTTTCTTAGAGACAAATAACCGTTCCAAAAAGTGTTTTGTTCATGGTGAAAAAGTTTTACAGTGTTGTATTAATTAAAAAGTGATTTAAAAGATACAATTAGAGTTTGTAAGAATTCATAAAATCCAAAAAAAAAATGAGATTTACTAAGACAAAGTTATGTAATTTATCACATACAGAAAATAGGGGATGGTGGCTATTTGGTTAACCGACTGGTTTTCCCTAATCATGCCTTTTAATTTCCCTCAGACATCAGTCTGAAGATAAGTCCAAGTTTTCTCATGTTAATTTTTTAATAAAAAAAAACCCCTCTCATTTAAAAATGAATAAGTAAGGGTGCCTGGGTAGCACAGTCGGTTGAGCACCCAGCTTCTCCTTTGGGGCTCAGGTCATGATCTCAAGGTGGTGAAACTGAGCCCCAATGTCAGGCTCTGTGCTCAGTGCAGAGTCTGCTGAAGACTCTCTCCTCTCCTGTCCCCCACCCCCACTCACACGCACACACACTCTATCTCTCTCTTTCAAATAAATAAATAACTCTTAAAAAAAAGAAAATTTAAAAGTAAATTTAGTACTTTTTAATGTCATGAAGCACTAAAAAATGGTGAGGAGACTTCAAAGTTATTTTCTGCTCTAAAATATTTACAAAGAAAGGCTGAATGAAAAGTAAAACTTCATCTAAAAATGAACAGATTTCATTATTATTCGACATTGATATAGATTTTATGTGTCTGTTATTTTATGTATTTATCAAGCAACCTAATAGAATGATACCTTCAAAAGAAGTATATGACATGGTTCCTATTTGAATTTCGCTTCATTCACTCATTTATTCAAAAAGTTAATTGAATTTTGATAACATGTCAACAGGAACAGTGCTAGATAATATGACCAAAGATGAATTGGATATAAATCTCTACCATCCATTCACTTGGCCTAAAATCTACTTAAATGAGTGCTTTCAAGGTTATTTTTTCCAAAATGAAGTATTCCATACGTATCATATCCTATGGTTACTCTTACAACACCTACAACGATCACACCATGAAAACTTGATGTTTTTCAAATTGAAAGAGTATGAATCCCTCTCTATCCTTAGATGTTCTCCTGGAGTTGTTTATCCGAATAGAGAAAAGTAGTGATTACCAGCACAAATGAATCGGAATTAGGCTTTGCTTTCCCAAAGCTGAATTAATGTCATATCCCGGAACTGTTTAACATGTTGAGTGTGAGACTGCCTTGATATCTATTATTGTTATGTTTGGCATTGCTTCTGACTAGAGAGATAAATATTTTATAGGATGAAATCCAAATCCTCTTTTCTTGAATTGTCTTATTGCCAATAACAAAAAAAAAAAAACAAATAAAAATTCAATGATTATGCCCTGAGTTTAATGATATGAAAGCTTATCAACAAAGACTTGATTTATCCACTCATCAGTCTTCAAGTGCTGTTGTTAACTATGGCTTTTGAACTAGCCCTTTCCTGTATACTTTCCTGCATGTTCTTGTAGCTCATTCCTTCCCTTCAGGTCTTTTTCCTAAATTTAGGACTAAAGGAGTCCAAGCACCTAATTCCAGCCTAGGAAGGAGGGGTGCTTCCCCTGTAAGTTCAATAATTCTCTGGACACCTGCCAGGTGTCCTACAATTCAACTCATTTCTAACACTATTTACTGGAGATAGCATCAAATTCCACAGGTTAAAAGTTGCCTCACAAGACATCCCCTACCCCACTTCAGAGGCCAGTCATAAGTTCTGGTTGTCAACTGTGCTTCTGACCAAATGGCTATAGATTGGAGGTTCCCACAACCGCATCCTTAAATTCAATTAATTTGCTAGAATGGTCTTCAGAACTTACAGAAGTGCTTTACTTAGTAGATCATTGGCTTATTATTAAAGGCTATAACTCAGGAACAGCCAGATGGAAGACACCCATAGGGCAACACATGGGGAAAGGGTGAGGAGCTTCCATGCTCTTTTGTCCTTGAAACTCTCCATGAATCTCCACATGTCCACAACCCAGAAGTTCTCCAAATCTTCTCCATGTGAAATGTGGAATTTTATGGAGGCTTCCTTCATTACACGCACATGACCAATTAAACCACTGGCCATTGGTGATTGAACTCAATCTCCACTCCTTCTCTCTTCCCCAGCTGTCATGGGGATAGGGCTGAAAATTCCCACCCGTAATCACATAGTTGTCTCCACTTCTAACCAGCCCTTATCCTAAGGTGAGTTCCAGAATTCACCTCATTAACATGATAAATGATGCTTTTATAGCTCTTACCACTTAAGAAATTTCAAGGGGTTTTAGAAGCTCTGTGCCAGAAACAGTGACAAAGACCACCTATATATTTCTTATTATAAATCACAATATGACACCTCCTTAGTGAGACCTTCCCTAACAACCCTATTTAAAATTATAACTATCTATCCTAAACTCTCTAGCTTCCCCCCCACCTTTTTACACTTAGGACCATCTGACATACTGTATAATTACTAGTTTATTAATCTATAATATGTCTGCGCACTCAGAATGTAGACTCGAAGGAGCTTTGGTCTCTTCTGTTCACTGTTACATCTTAGCCTAAAGTGATGCTGGGCACATAGTTCACATTACATAGATATCTTTTAAGTGAATGAACATATCATGTAACTTCAATAAGTATTCAAAGATAACGTGAGGTCAAGATTTTGATTTAATTAACATGAATACACAAATTTATTTAAATCCCCTCTTCATCCATGCACAATTATATTTTTTGAAGTAACAAAGCATATGAAAATTGGAGGAAATAAAATCTTCACATATTGTAAAAACTGATTTCATTGGAGGATAAAAAGTAATTTTCATATAACTATATTTTTAAATGTTATACGCAGATGACTTCTAGACTAGTTTCAACAGAATATAGGCCATATTACATTAATATGAGAAAATATAGCTAACCTATAGATTGAATAGGAAAATGAGCTAATTATTATTTAGGTAATTAGCAGAAAGCAAAAGAAATATAATTAACTAATTTATGTAATATAAGAAAATAAAGGATAGAGAAGAATTTTTTTTCATCTAAATACAAATAAACAAGGCATTATTTACATAGGGCCTATCAATATACATCATATTTTAGGGTTCTTGATCAGGACTATAAAACACATTTTTCTTGTTTTATGCCCTAAAGGCATATTGTTTTTTGAGAAATGAGCTAGACAAAATTTTAGTAAAATAGAACTGTTGAGAATTATGTTGTCTATTCAAAATTATTTTTTGTTGTTTATAGCAAATGCTTCAAATTATGAATTCAAGCATTTTACAACATAAGTATTAAAAAGACAAAAAAATCTATTTGTAGAAAAGTTATGAGAAACTTGGAAAGAGACGAAAAGCATTACTGGAGGTCCTTTAGATGCTGTTTTGGGCTGCACTTCTTGCTACTGACTTGGCTATTTTATAATTCTGCAAAAAGAGATGTAAACTTACAGATTCTGTTTAATGAAAATGCGAATATTTTTTACCCCAAAATAATCCCAAAGTTTGCTATTACAACTCTGTAGGACATTAGCCAGTGTTGCATCTAACTCATCAAAGTTAACATTTCTTTACTAATTGCCTATAAATATTCAGCTCCTCAAATACATTTTGAGCTGATTTTAACATCTGTCTTAGTGGTTCCCTTATTAATCAAAGAGTTGAATAACATTTTGACATATGTTCATTTTACGTTTTCCTGAGAATCTTGCTTTTACTCTTTTCTCTCTGTGAAATGTGTATTTGTTGATAACGATCATATACCAACAATGACAAATACATCTATGCCTATACACATAGTTGTATAATTGATATACCATTAATGATACTTACTTAACATGTATACTTTGATCTAGTCTGACACCTATACAGTCCTAATACCATTGTCCTACTTCATGAACTTATTCATCGCCCCAATGGTTGCGGTTAAAGTCCTAGGTGTTTGGCTTACCAGCGGGGTAGCCGTGGGTTAGCCCTATAAATCTCCAAATTCAGGTTGTTCCCTATAAAGGAGAATAAATCTTGTACCTATCAGAAAGTGGTATTGTGAGGAACAAAAGAAAGTGAATGTAAAAGCATGAGGTGCCAAAAATATAAATAGAGCATAAAGAATTAGTTGCTATTTGAATATAATATGTTCTGTAAAAATTTTAAAATTATAATAATAATACTAAAGTAATGATAACAACTAATATATATTGACACAAGTACCTAGTATTATTGTAAGCACTTTACATATTCAGGTTTTTAACCAATTTAGTTTTTAAAAATTAAATTAACCAGTTTAATTTAATTTACAGATGAGACAACAAACGAGAATGATGTAGTGTATTTGGCTCTGTGGAATATAGATTTTTAGCTTAATTCTATGAGATATCAGTATTGTATACATAGCAGGGTCTCAAAAACGTTTCTTAAAACCTATGATGTGGATGATATAATATTTAATTAAGTACAGCAAGTGTTTAAAAATATCACTGCTTATTCTCTTTTCTTGGCACAAAATTTATGTTTCATCATTTGATTCCTAATTCTGAAGGCAGTTGCCACAATCTTGACAACTCCTTTTCAGTTTTTACTTTTGTAGGACCATAACCTCATGGATGATTAAAATTATTAAATATTCACATAAACTTGATCTTTACTTCAATAGATGTCATAGCTTAGGCTTTCAGTTATGCAATATGATTAAGTTCTAGAAATGTGCTGTACAACATTATGCCTATAGGTAAACAATACTGTATTGTGTGCACTTAAACATTTGTTAAGAGGTTAGAACTCATGTTAAGTGTTGTTAAAGTGGTGTTTAAGAAAAATCCATGTGCTACTGTCACCTTTTATGGCTAGCTTCTTTCACTTAGCATGTTTTCATTGTCCCATGTATCAGTATCCCATTGTGTGGTGATCTCACAGTTGACTTACTGCTCATTCATCGGCAAACATTTGGGTTGTCCCCATCTCTTAGTTATTATGAATAGTGCTGCTATTAACATGTTTAAGTACTGGCTTGAGTATCTGATTTCAGTGTATACCTAGGAATGGAATCAGTGGGTTACATAAGTAATTCTGTGTTTAACTTTTTGACGAACCGCTGAACTATCCGTGAAATAGAGCTGGTCAATCCACACAGACGGAAGGCAGGCTGGTGGTTGCCAGGGCCTGGGGGGAGGAGGAATGGGGAACAACACTTAATGGGTGGAGGGTTTTTCTTCAGGAATGATGAAATGTTTTGAAATCAGATAGAAGTGGTAGTTGTACAATATTGTGAGTGCAATAAATGTCACTGAATTGTTCACATTAGAATGTTAAATTTTATTTGTATTTCACCTCATTAAAAAAATGCTAAAGGCTATTCGACAGTAGTTGCTGACAGGGTTATAGAAACAAAATTTAACGTTTGAATTTATGAAAATATTCTTATTTTATCTTTCCTAACAATAGAAAAGTTGTCTATGGATATATATGATTGAAAATGTCTATTTGCTTATTTCTCTTTTTGTATATAATCTAAATCCTAAGTATAATTTATTTCATTAAAATCATAGTACTGCTATTCAAGAAATATTAAACTGATCAGATAATTTATTAATAAGTAAAAGTGCTATACATTTAAAAGTTTCCAAATTGAAATAAGCACATTGAATTATCTTAAGTTTCTGAAAAATTAATTAGTGTATCCATATGTTATTAGAGGACAGTCACATATTTAAAAATCAATCAAAAGGGTTAAATAAATATCTTTTAAGGAGTCTTTATATGTGCAAATAAAATTAAAATATTTTTACATGGTATGCCAGGGACAGACAATGTTCTATATACGTGGATTCTGTATACCCAATTTGCAAACTGAATACATTACAAATAAGAGTATAATGATTTCAGTACTATTGGCTTTATTACCTTATTTTTTGTGTATATACTATATAATACTTCTCCACTGAAGTAATTATTTAAGGAAGGCAAAGCTAAAGAGCACTTAAAACGAAACTTCCCTATGTTAAATTATGTAGAAAACTGATGAAAATTTTTCACATTGAACAGGGACACTAAATATACTATTTCTAAGTATTATATGTTTTTATATCTTGTTTTTTCTCTCACTATGTCCATGCAGACATGTTTGTTATCACCTTTTAAATCAACATGTTAACATAGAGTTCTCTTTTTAAAATGTATATTGAGTTTCCAGACTTATTTTTCTACTCTTATATTCACATCACAATAATACTACCTGGATATAATTACACACCCCATTTCAATGTATTCTTAATAACATCTTCTCTCTTTCCAATCATGAGTTTCATGACTATTTATTTTTCAACCTAAATTGCAACAACATGCTGATAAGTTATCATGAAGAAAATATATCAGAGCTATTAAAATATTACAATTGCTGCTAATTTAGGTAATTACCTGTTATGTCTTCCACAGAGAAAAAGAACTATTTTATACTTTTTGGTTCCCAGTTCAAAATTTGGTCTAATGAAAAGTGCCAACACTTTGCACGTTTCCGCATTGCAGTCAGTCTATTGCTAGTTCTCATATGATTTTCCCTTTGATCAAACTATAATTATCCTAACCTACATACAGAGGAAAGAAGGAAAAAACACAGAACCTCAACATGCTTACAGGGATGACTGCAGAATAAGCTACAATCGAGTAAGTATGTATATAATAAACACAAAGGAGTAAATGAGGTTAACTCATAGCACTTTGGAAAGAGTCAGACATTACTTTGGGAAGGAAATACGCAAACACATTTAAGTCTGACTATGTAGTATTTAAAAGAAACCAGAACATGTAACTTGGCTCCTTAATGAAATCTCAGGACATTAAAATTCATTCCAAATAATATTAATAGTTTCCTATGAATAGTGGTCATCTTTAATTTTTAATAAGAATTTGGTTTTAAAATCAGAAGAGGTTACTTAAAATAGCACTGAATTCTGCAAAAGGCCAATGGCTCAATTAATTCAATTTTCCAAAAACTAGAAAATAAGTTACTGCATACTAAGTCTAAATTAGTCAAAGGACTATGGGGACAATGGAAAATTTGCCATCTGCTCTTCACTACCAACAAAGACACTAATTTCATATATGAAGTCAAACACAAGAATTATGACATAGTTACATGAGGATGCTGAGAGATTACATGAATAATGGAACACTAAAATTAACCTCCGAGTCACCAGCAAGCAGATGCTCCTCCATCCTGTCAGTCAATCTTAAATCAATTAAGATATTCTGAATAAATTGCTTCCATGGAGAGAATTCATTCATTTTAACATGTCAATCTCACTGGACGTTTTTCACTGCACCCTAAAAATGCCTTTACACTGACACATGTTTAATTAGGACCAGAGATTGTTTCTCTTCCCTATATTTAAAAATCAAAACCATAGAAAACTTATGAAATAAAATTGAAGTTTATTCCTTAAGTATTTGAAGTTTGCAGCAAAGCAGAAAGTGACAGTATTGAAAAGAGAGAAGATAATTTATGATTAAAAATGGGGATGGTTTGGATTTGATTGGTATCGAATCCTTAATGTGAAAACTGCATACTTATGATCCTTAAATCAGGTACCACCCAAATCAGCTAAAAGCAAGACAGATATTCAGTCAAGGTTTTCAGAAATAGAGAAAGGATTATAATTTTAATGCTGTCTTCAATTATTGCCTATAATCCAAATATTAATCTTGTACTGCAATTTATCAGAAGAAGTCATCAAAATTTTGGTCATATTATGTAATTGGCCTACTTAATCTCTCCAGGAACAATCTAAGGCTACTTGTACATAGGCAAGGACAAATTGGTGGTGTAGCTAGGCCAGGTCAGTCTGATCTTGCACTTGTCATGCAAATATAACCAAGATGTCTTTTGCTGTTTCTTTGTCTTTAAGATCCCAGTAAGCTCAGCCCCCATCTATTGGCCTCATCATCTTGAACCACTGGAATTCTACACCAAGTAAAAGTTTCAGCACCTACTCTTAAGATTTCTGCAGATGGACTTAACATTCTCATCATGACTTCTGAAGCTCTCTTTCTACTGCTACAGAATCAGTTTAGCTTATGGATTCTCTATTTTCTTGCATGTAAAGTCCCTCATCTTAGACCCAGATATGAAACTAGTCATATCCCTCTATTTTCAGACCTTTCCATTTTCTCTGAAGATAATTCTCTGCCCCGGTATTTATTGAGGATCATCAAGGCAGCTGAGATGGAGTGTGATGTAAGTGGGAAATGGAAGTATGGGGCCTGGGAAGGAAGACTGAGCACTTATGGGGCAGGGGACTCTCTGCAGAAGCATAATCAAGTCTTTATTAGACACTTCTGTTCTTAAATGTCTTTAAGGCACCCACCAGGTAAACTGGTAATTTCTCTTTTCTCCTTCCTCTCTCCCTCCTACCTAATATTTCTCTTAATTTCAAATGCAGAGATATGTAGCTTTTATTTTTCTGAAACTATTCACATTTTAGTGTTTTATTTTTTATCTCATTCATTAAACTAAATTTTAGTGCAATGTCAAGAGGTTATCTAAAGAGTGACATCTTCAAAGAATTTTGGTTTGGTTGCAACTATAAAGTGATACATGAGTCATTGTTTCCCCACAAATTTGAAGATAATACTAAATTTAGAGGGAAAATAGATAAATATCAGCGTTAAACAGGGGAAAAGAATCTGAGAAAGTTTAATCTCTACAAAAATGCAAGTAGAAAGGAAACACAATCAGGAAACTCTCAGTGGCGCTGCAGGTCTAGGGTAAAGCTGCATCTGGTTTATCTGTTAAAGTGGCCCATTTAAACATAGTTGCCCCTGAACAAATGTATTGTATTGTAACTATGTCAAATAAACATGTGCTTGTAAATTTCATTTTATGTTCTTTATTTCTCTATGAAGAGCATTGAATTGTGATTGTGAGCGTTACCAGTAGTGTTTTGTATTATCAGGTATTTGGATAACACATTGAACTGGAATTTGGGAAGTAATTACTTTTTCTATGTATTGGGCAACTATAAAATAGACATATTTCACAGAGGGACATCTGATTTCTAAATGTTCCCATTAAAAAGAAAAATTGCTCATCTCTATTTCATGTTGTAAAGCAAAAGCACAATCTAGGATAGACAAAATATATCCATACTCATATTTCACGTGCATGTACACACATACATGTCAGTATATATAAGTGTGTATGTGCGTGTTACTGTATGTGTGTGACTAGATCACAAAAGAACAGTTTGTTTTCCGTGTGAAGGTATTATACCTATAATTTCAGAATTGCATCATCAAGAAGAGATTTTATCATTTACCCCTTCATCTCTTCTTTCAATCTTTTAGCATAAACTCCTTCACATTTGACTTTCATAAGCCATAAATTATGTCATTATTTTATGAATCATTAATAAAGAAAAAAAACTTGTGAATTCAAATCTGGTGTAAGTTAAGAGTAATCCTGTGTAATACATGAATCAGTTATACACTCCTTTCATTACATTGAGTTTTCTTTCATCTATTCCAAAGAATTTTGCAACTTTTAACTGCATTCAGTTTGCATTCTGTGGCATGGGACTGGCAATCACTCTACATGTACATTGATAGTTAGACATTATCTGCTGTGTGTATTTTCCTTTCTTGATTGCCATACAGCATTTGGATGTGGTTTTGCAAGACAATATGGAATAGCTGTCATTTTCCCCGTGAAGACTACTTGTGTCATGATTATCGATGTGATGCCCCACTGCTCTCTTTCTTTCCCTTTCTATGAGCACAATAAATTTTTGTTTCATGGTGAAACATTTTGTAATCTTTGGAAGATTTAAATGGCAATAAAATCAACATATAAAGTGACAACAATGCACACAACTTTATTAAAGTGATGAAAATACCACCAGGTTTGACCAAGTTCTCGCATGCACAAGCAAGGACAACTGGCTAGGACCTATCTCTTGGCTCCTGTGATTGTAAGATGCCATTGATTGCAAGATGCCATTGACTGCAAAGTAATGATTCACATTTCAGAGATGTCATAATGTGAAAAAAAAAGTCTTAAGAAACAAGGTACTGTGATATTTATTGAACTTCACTACGTGCTAGAAACTATGCTAAGGAATGTGCACGTGGTCAAGACTTGTAACCAAATCTTCTATGAGAACATATAAAGTATAATGTGGTCAGGAAAATGTGCTTAAGGAATTCAAAGAGGATAGCCCTTGAAGTTGGGAAGACTGATGCACACTTCAACAAGATGTCAGTTCATCTAAAGTTGAAAGAGACAGAATTTGGGTAAGTGGAGAAGGTGAGGGGAAAGATACTTGAAGCCAAAATCAAATTGGAGCAGAGATTTGGAGGCACAAAAACAGAAAGGATACTCAAGACATGGTGAGAGGGCTTATCTGGTTGAAGCTTACTTAGCATGTGAGAAGGAATCATTATAGATGATATTGGAACACACGCTAAATAGAGGAGATTCTCTTGAATGCAGGCTTAGAAAACAAGTCTTGAAATTTTCTGAGGTCACTAACATGTGCTCAGACTTGTTTTTCAGGAAGCCAAACCCATGTTGCTGCTTATGTGAACGAATGTGATAATTTCACAAAAGCCAGGTTTTTGATGCATATTAAGAGACTCAATTATTTGTAAGCAGGTAGGGAACGGGGTGACAAGTTGAAGGTGCTGTTTTTCTCCATCCCTGTCAATGACAGATGGTGCTTAGTAATAAAAGTAAGTTAGAAAGAATCCCTTTCTCCTAATGAATACTCCTGAAAAAAACAAAACAAAACAAAACCCAAAACAAAACAAAAAAATCCTGAATTAAAGAAATGCTCCCAAATGGAGAAGCCATTCTTCTGGCAAAACTGGCAAAACTCATAGTCAAATTGAGGAGCAGGAGCTTATGTGAAAGGAAATTAGGCAAAATCAAAGTACTCTAGACTTAATGGGCTACTCCCAGTGGGGTTGACTTTAATGATTTTTATACCTTTTGTAAGCATGCCACACAAATTCCAGCTTCCCCAAAACTACTTCTAATAAAGTAACCAACCACAAGTTGTGCTTGTTAAAGTAGGATTAATATGTTTGTGCACCATACCTATGACACATCTCTCTGACTCAATGGTTCAAATTAAATTGACAGAAACATCATATAGCCATTTAAAAGCAATGCAGCAAACACATTAGTAGCTGAGAAAACTAGAAACAGGGTTTGAGGTAGTAAAGTGTTTTAGTAAATCAGTATGAAAATTAATGAACTGAAATAGGATGATATCGTGGAAATAAAAACAATGAACAAGATATTTTTTAAAAATACCTCTAAAAGCCTTTGTAGCACCCACAATTGGGCTCCATTGACCATGAAAGTAGATAAATTTGAAAATTAAGAAATAGAAGAAAAAGAAGCAATGATGGTTTCTCTTGTAATGAAAAACTGGTGGGTTGTTGTTTGTCCTCAACAAACACAAACTAGAAGCAGAAAACCCTGAATGAAACAAATATATCACTATGAAATTAATGGACTCCTCAAACCATTTCTCCATTTTTTTTAAAGATTTTATTTATTTATTTGAGAGAGAGAGAAAGCACAAGAGGGGGGAGCGGGAGAGGGAGAAGCAGACTCCCTGCTGAGCAGGGAGCCCGATGCGGGACTCGATCCCGGGACTCCAGGATCATGACCTGAGCCGAAGGCAGTCGCTTAACCAACTGAGCCACCCAGGTGCCCCCGTTTCTCCATTCTGAAGCTTTCAAATAACATGATTTTATTTAAATAAATTCTAGTAAATAAAATAAAGGTCTGTGTTTGTTTCATTTTCTGCACAGATTCAAACCCCATGGAATTTAGAACAGAAAGTAATGGTTATGTATCCCATGAAAATAAGTAGTCCTGCTGTCTTTTACCTGCTAAGAGGTAGTCCTTAATTGCCATTCAAGTGCAAAAAAAAAAAAAAAAAAAAATTCCACTTAAAAGACACATTGTACTTTTATCATCAATGAATAGAGATTTGATAGTCTTTTATAATTTTGATTCTGCATTCAATAGATCTTAAGGTCATGCTGTTACTCTATTTATTGAAGAGTACTAGACATAATAATGAGACAAGTAATACTTCACATTGAAATACTCAGTTATTCTTTATTGAAATAAACTTTTGAACTTTTGAAGTGTTGTTTTCTTTGATTTTTGTTTTTGTTTTTGTTTTGAGAGAGAGAGAGAGCTCAGGTTGGGGGGGTAGTGGGAGAGGGAGAGAGAGAATCCTATACAGGCTCCTTGCCCAGCACGGAGCCCCACGTGGGGCTCAACCTCACAACCTGAGTCAAAATGAAGAGTCGAACACTTAATTGACTCAGCCACCCAGGCACCCCTGCAGTGTTGTTTTCAATCTGCAATGCTTTTATTTGTTTTTAAGACTACCATTATTATTACCATATTTTTTCCATCAGTTTTCAGATATCATGCGAGACTTCACGTGACCATCCATCACAGAACGCCCATTTGCCCTGTCACAGGGTCTGCCGGGGCCCACCAGAGGTAACCTGTAGGACCCATGGACCCTGCTTATAATTGATGTATTTATGTTACTAAAAAGTGCTAAAATGCAACAAAGAATTGCTTTAATAGAAAATATTTCAATTTAAAAGATAAAACGTCTGCAGACTAAACCTTGCCAAAATCTTTGGACATGGATGCAATAAACATGAACAGGTTAGGATTTTAATAGCTTTTGAAGTGAATTAGAATAATTCAAAAATCTTAGGAAATAAGTTTTCCAAAAACAAGTAGCCAGAACAAGCCTTCTAAGTTGATTTGGTGTACTGATTTATTCAAATATCAGGGAACACTGACATGAAAATGTGCTCAACCTCATTTGTCATATGGGAAATGCAAATTAAAGTCACAATGCCATCCTACTACAAACACCAGAATGGCTAAAATGAAAATGACAGAAAATACCAAGTTTTAGCATATAACTGGAGTTAACAAGGATTTCCATACACTGCTCACACTCTTTCTGTCTACTGTGAAGTCATTTCTGAAAAACAATTAAACATCTAAACAGTATATAACATAAGTCTACTCATAGGTATGTACCCAAGAGGAATGTATACACTAATTTTAAAAAAATGTACAATTCACAATGGTCACCCAGATATTCATCAGCAACATAGTAGATATATAAATGATGGTTTATTCACATAATGACATACTATTTAACAAAGAGAAGGAAGGATTACAACTACTTGCAGACATTTAGATGGGCCTCATATCGTATGGAGTAAAAGAAGCCACTGATAAAAATATCTGGGATATGATTTATATAAAGAAGAAAAAGCTAACAAAAAAATATCTATACTGTTAGAGGTCAGAATTATGGCTATCCTTGAGTCACTAGTGAATAGAACGGGCGTCTGGGATGTTGATAATGTTTTAATCCTCGATTTACATCTGGTTAAACTATTGGGTTCAGTTTGCAAAAATTTAATTTGCACAATTATAGCATGTGTGCTTCTTTGTGTATATACTATTTTTCACTTAAAATGTTAAAATTGTAAAAAAAAAAGTAGATCTGTTACTATAGTAAAATACTCTAAATAACTTCACCTAACATTAGGGCTAAAATTACACTTTCAAACCTTTAGATTTTCTGTCTCTGGAGCTCCTAGAGAGAGTTAAAACACATATATCTTCATAGCCTTTCCAAACATCCAGCTCTTTGTTAAAAATGAATAAACATGACATGAAAGAACCAAATACATGGCAAAATATGTTTAAAGAGAAGGAGAAATGATGAATGGTAGCCTGGGATCAGGCATACTGAAGACTAGGGTACACATTACCTCATCTTAGGCAGGCCTGTGGGATAGGCATAAAAGTCAGGCTGACTCTCCAGGTAAATTTAAAATGTAAAATATATTCAAACGAGTATCAGAAAGAGAGGTAAGTTCAACTATTTTAAGCAAAGGTGTGGACGGCAAAAGACAAGTGATGGAGGACAACATATACACACACACACATACACACACGTAATGATTTCTTTCCATACACTGCTCACACTCTTTCTGTATACTTTGAAGTCATTTCTGAAAAAAAATTACACACCTAAATACACACACATGATATGATCTGTTAGGAATCAGCTGGTACTACCAATCTGTGCTGCTCTCACTCCATGATTTAGGAGTCAGAAAGTTTTACTCATTATTTCTTATTGTATTATATTATATTATATTCTAGGTTAAGATATATTTATTTTACTTCAGTTTATTTGTCAAACTAGTCTTTACTCAAATTGAAGTATACAAAATTCTCAATTCTGCATCATATGGAGTAGGAAAAAATTATTTGCCACACTAGCGAAATACAGCAAGAGAGAAAGAGAAAACCAGTTATTGTATTCCCACTAACCTGGCTTTGTTGCTATAGATGCCCCTTTCCATAACGTTGAAGTGCAGGTGTAGACCACTACCTGAGCACAAGTACTTCTGAGAGTTAAGCTTTCATCAGTGTTTATCAAATGTTGATATCTTTAACATTTCTTTGTCCAAGGAAGGACTTAAGACTAATTAGTCCTTCAGAAATGATTACTTCTCTCTCCCCCAGGAAATGAAGAGTTCCAATAAAGGTTGAAAAAAGGAGGTAATACATACTCAGGCTTAAATTTTACTTATTTTAGCCTATGAATATAAACACAACTAAAGCAACAAGGAAGCAGTTCCAACATTCCCAAATGATGAAAAAAGAAAGAACATTTTGACTGTAATGAGAAAAGAGGGACTATTATTGGGCTCAATTCCACAAAGTCATTTACTAGGAAATTGTTATAAAACACAGAGAATTAAAGCATCCCTTTATACTTAGTCAGTAGCAAAGGAGGATAAGTATTTAATAGTTGATTTATAACCTCATTTCACATTTTCCTTTATACTTGCATCAGTTGCTTGAACTCTAAGTTCATTTTGTCATAAAGAAATGGGAATATAATCACATTCTAATTACATAGCTTTGGGTTATTTGTACAATTAAGTTATCTGTTACAAAGTTAATGAATGTTAATAATGCAATTCTCTTTGGTGACCTAATTGATATACTAACATTTATTGTGTACTGCAGTCCATTAATTGAGACACACTTATTGAATGAATACTTAATATTCAAATATATATTCAGTTATTTGTGACAATTTTGTTTCTAAACAGTCTCTCAGTTTTTAAAGTTCTAAATGAGAAAGAACAGCAATGCTTATCCATTTGTCTTATTTTATGTAAGAACACTGGACATCAACATAAACTAGTCTTCCAAGATTTGGGAGAAAAATGTATTCTTTATCCCAAATAGAGCCAAATATGGAAAAAGAGAATTAGCAAAAATATGCCTCAAATATTAATGCCCTTGAAATATCATGCAGAGAAAATTGGAAGTAATGGAGGAAAACCTACTTTATGATACAGGTAAAAAAAAAAAAATGCACACAGTATAAACACTAAGCATTCCAACCACTGGGGAAACCTTGTTGCCTTTATTTCTTCTGTTTAGACACTGTCAGCAGTCACAAATCAAGTTAAGGTTTATATCACTGTGTGTTAAATTATATCTATGCCCTTGTAAAGCTGTGCAACATTGTTGCCTTGTGTAAGAAATCTTTAAACCACATGTTCTGCCAAGTAACTGCTGATGTTTACTTCCAAAATTCGATCTGGTTGTATTAGATGCATTAAACGATGACCTTTAAGAGTCCATTTTTAAAAGACCGTCTTTAATATGTTTATTTGTATATGTCACCCCTGGCTTATACTTTCTTGTCATAACTTTGAAACTATTACCCTATTTCTTTCAATACATTTGACAACCAAGATTTCCAGACTTAATTTTACATCATACATCCCCATAAAATGAAACATACTGTGCTAAGAAAAAAAACAAACAAAAAGTCCCTAGCACTGGAACTGGCATATTGAAGTTGTATCAAGATATAAAGTTGAAGGGTTTAGTAATTATAACATAAAAGTTATTTTCATCTGAAATATCCACATAATTGAAGCAAACATGAATTCTGCTTGTAGGATTTATCTCCATTTTCCACTTCAGTTAGCTAGTGTAAGGATAAATAATGGCATTTTATATCCCCAAGCAATTAATATTTAAGCCTAAATAATATATTAGTGTTGATTTTCCATGGCCTTCTCTTTAGCACTGGAAATGCATGCTACTTAAATGGTTAAATAATATATTGGAGGTATAGCCATCTTTTTTTTATTTCTCAAAGTTAAAATGCATCTTAAATTAATTATGAATATTGAGCACATAACAGCTCACATTGCTATTTGTTCTCTTATACACTTAGCATAAGGAAAATAGGTAAAGACATATGCACTTCCTCAGATGTTACCTTTTGGAAATTGAGTAAGAAATGCTTTTAAAGCAGCTCATGTGTCCTCAAACAGAGTAGTGGCATTGAGACATTGTTTGTGTAAGCTTACACTCAAAAATATTCCAAAAGTTCCAGCCTCTTATTGTTTCAAATTTATATACTTATTTTATATGGAATTATAACTCAGAAAAAAAATAAGATTCTATCTCTTGCTAACTTTACCCACAAAATTCTAGATCTAAAGGGAAGTGTTTGCAAATGTCAAAACATATTGCTTCCTTTTTTGTCAAGGTAAATCTAAAAATTAAATGATTTATACTTGCCTATATTTATATCATTAGCTTATTATTACATAAATAAATGGATAAGAATTTATGGAAATGAGATGAAATGCTTTTTACTAGATCAATGGCATCATTGCCATTTTCTAGTAGAATGCCTATAAACTATTGTTTAAAATATTCTCTGTAGATATAGAAACATGTTTGACCATAGACAGACATGCTTAGTTTTCAGTGGAAATTTCTTAGAATGGGGGGGGGGAAGGTCTGTGTTTGTTCTGATTTTAATTACTTTCACAGGCTGGTTTATGACATTTATTTTGATTTGTAAAGAAAATATTACTTAATTACTTAATTCCTTTTTGGCTTATGCAAAGTGTGTGTGTCTGTGTGTTCATATACATATAAACTGGTAACTTTAACTTTCTGACATGAATAGAAAATTATTTGAGTAGAAGAAAATTACCTAAAATGTGTGGACAGAGGTCTTGGATTGAGCTTTATCACAACTTTATTGTATGAGAAAAATAAATCATTTTTAACCTGTATGTACACTTCAGGAAAGAAACAGCTATGATTGCTTTCATTGAGTTCATATATCAGATAGTCTCTTATAGCCAATAGCAATAATAAGAATATCATAATTATGAATACTTGGGAAGTTATTCTGTGTGAGAAATATCAGAATTTAATACATAATTATGGAGCCTATTTCTCATCTTGCCTGAATTATGTTCCACAACTTTCCAGTGATACTGAGGTAAACTCTCCTCATGAAGATAATGCCCCCTGAGATACAAGTGGTAAGGCAATAACACAAGATGGAAAAATGGAGACATATCAAGGCAAATTTAATCCACAAAGGTAAAATAATATATTAAATCCTAGAGGAGATTTTTTCAATGTGATGAACTGCAAAAGATTAAGAAGACCACTTTTAAGAACTGCTTTTGGTCATTGCTCCTTTCTAATAATATAAAAAAGATAAGGTAGAAACTTACTTTTTTGTCATTATGGTATACTATTGATCCCTCCTCAGACCATATTCATTAGATAATGTTTCACTCCCCAACAGTGAAACAAATATAAACATCAAAATAATACTTAAAAATCATAAGGGTCAGCTCAGTGATTTTATATATCTAACCATCTATCTCTATTTTAATATGACGCTTTCAATTTCTTCATTCACAAATGAAGTTTAGTATCTAACGAATTGAAAACGAATTCTCTGATACAGATCTACCTCAAGAAGCGAGAAAAAAATCTCAAATAAATAACCTAACTTTACACTTAAAGGAAATAGGAAGAGAACAAAGTTAAGCAAAAAGGAATGAAATAAAGACCAAAGCAGAAATAAATGAAATAGAGGCTAAAATAAAAATAGAAAAGATCAATGAAACAAAGAACTGGTTCTTTGAAAGAATAAACAAATTTGACAAAACTTTAGTTAGGCTTGCCAATGAATGAATGAATGAATGAATGAATGAATAAATAAATAAATGAGAGAGAGAGAGAGAGAGAGAGAGAGATTGAGATACCACAGAAATACAGAAGATTATAAGAAACAGGAACAATTATGTACTAGCAAAATGGACAACAGAAGAAATGGGTAATTTCCTAGAAACATAAAATCTTCCGAGACTAAATTATGGAGAAATAAAAAATCTGATTATTAGTACAGAGATTGAATCAGTAATCAAAATCCTCTCAACAGGGTGTGTCTGGGTGGCTCAGTTGGTTAAGTGGCTGCCTTTGGCTCAGGTCATGATCTTGGTGTTCTGGGATTGAGCCCCACATCGGGCTCTCTGCTCAGCAGGGAGTCTGCTTCTCCCTCTGCCCCTCACTCGACTCTCATGCTCTCTCTCTCGCTCTCTCTCTCTCTCAAATAAATAAATAAAATCTTAAAAAAAATCCTCTCAACAAACAAAAATTCAGGACAAAATAACTTACTGGTGAGATCTACCAAACATTCAAAGAATTAATACTAATCCTTCTCAAAGTCTTCTGAGAAACAGAAGAGGAGGGGAACCTTCGAAATTCATTTTATGAGGCCAACATTACCTTGATATCCAAACCAGATAAAAATACCACAAGAAAAGAAAATTATAGGCCCTGATAAACATTAAGTTCAAAAATCCTCAACAAAATAGTAGCAAACCAAATTCAGCAATCCATTAAAAGTGTCATGCCTCATGTCTGGTGGGATTTATTTCAGGGATGCAGGATAGCTCAACTTCTACAAATCAATCAGTGTGATACACCACATTAACAAAATGAAGGATAAAAATTATATGATCATCTCAATAGATGCAGAGAATGCATTTGACAAAGTTCAACATCCCTTATGATAAAAAAATACTCAACAAAGTGGGTATAGAGAAAATATACCTCTACATAATACAGGCCATATATGACAAACCCACAGCAAACATCACACTCAATGGTGAAAAACTGAAAAATTTTTCTCTGAGATCAAAAACAAGACAAGGATGCCTATTCTCTTCTACATAGTGTTAGAAGTCCTAGCCAGAGTAATTAGGCAAGAAAAAGAAATAAGAGGCATGCAAATTGGAGGAAAATAAGTAAACCTGTCACTTTTGCAGATGACATAATTCTATATATCAAAAACTCTAAAGATTCCACTGAATAAATAAATAAATAAACAAATAAGTTCTTTGGACTAACAAATGGATTCAGTAAAGTTGTAGGATACAAAAATCAATAAACACAAATGGTTTTACACACTAATAACAAAACATCAGAAAGAGAAATTAAGAAAATCCCATTTACAATATCTTTAAAAAGAATAAAATACTTAGAAATATATTTAACCAAGGAGGTAAGAGATCTGTGTGCTGAAAACTTTAAGATGTTGGTGAAAGAAATTGAAGAAAATACAAATAAATGGAAAGATATCCCATGCTCATGGATTGAAGCATTAATATTGTTAAATGTCCAATCTACAAATTCAATGCAATATTTGATATCAAAGTTCTGATAGTATTTTCTATGTAACTAGACCAAATAATCCTAAAAGTTGTACTGAACCACAAAAGACCCTGAATAGCCAATAAAACTTTTGAGAAACAAGGACAAAATTGGAGATATCATGCTCCTTGATCAAACTATACTACAAAGCTATAATAATCAAAATAGTATGACACTGATGTAAAACAAACATATAGGTCAATAAAACAGAAGAGAAAGCCCAGAAATAAACATACACATATATGATCAATTAATTTATGACAAAGGAGGCAAGAATATACAATGGAGAAAGAACAGTCTCTTCAATAAATGGTGCTGGAGAAACTGGACAGCTACATGCAAATAAAAGAAACTCAACCACTATCTACAAACACATACAAAGGTTAATTCAAATGGATTTAAGACTTGAATGTAAGACTACAAACTATAAAACTCCTAGAAGAAAACATGGATGATAAGCTCCTTGACATCACACTTGGCAATCCAGTATTTTCGATCTGATTCGCAGAAATAAACAAATGGGAATACATCAAACTAAAAAGCTTCTGCACAGCAACAGGTGATGTACAGAAGTATTGAATCACCCTACTGACCACCTGAAACTATCACACCGTATGTTAACTAACTGGAATTTAAGCAGAAACTTAAAAAATATAGATATATAGATAGATGATAGATAGATTTTTTAAAAAGCTTCTGCACAGCAAAGGAAACCATCAACAAAATAAAAAGGCAACCTACCGAATGGGAGAAGATACTTGCAAATCATATACCCAGGGAAGGGCTAATATCCTAAATATATGAAGAATTCATACAATTCAATAACAAAAAAATAAACAATCTGATTAAAAAATAGGCAGAGGACCTGAATAGAAATTTTTCCAAAGAAGACATAGAGGTAGCTAACAGACACATGAAAAGATGTTCATCGTCACTAATCATCAGACTCTCTTGCAAATCAAAACCACAGTGAGATATCACCTCACACCTCCTAGGATGGCTATTATCCAAAGACAAGAAACAGCAAGTGCTGGAGAGATTGTGGAGAAAAGGGAACCCCTGTGTACTGTTGGTGGGAATATAAATTGCTGCAACCACTATGGAAAACAGTATGGAGGTTCCACAAAAAATTGAAAATAGAATGACCATATATCTAGCTACTACTTCTGGGAACTTATCTGTAGAAAATGAAAACACTAATTTGAAAAGATATATGCACTGTTTGTTAATTGCAGCATTTTCTACAATAGCAAAGAAATGGAAAAAGCCTGAGTGTCCACTGATGGATGAATGGATAAAGATGTGGCATACATGCGCAATGCAACAGCACTCAGCCATGAAAAAGAATGGGATCTTGTGATTTGAGAAAATGTGGATGGACCTAGAGGATATTATGCTAAATAAAGTAAGTTAGACAGAGAAAGATAAATACTATGCTTTCATCTATATGTGGAATCTAGAAAACAAGAGAAAACAAAAGTCAAAGATACAGAGAACAGATTGATGGTTATCAGAGGCAAAAGGTGTTGGGTGTGGCAAAAAATGGTGAAGGGGGTCAATTATATGGTGACAGGTGCACCTATACTTGTGGTGATCATTATGTAGTACAGGTTTTATAATATGCTGATTGGACATCATACTTGATGTTTCAATCAATGGCAAGAGTTACTGACTTTGTTCAATTAGGCTGGCTATAGTGCATATAGATGTATTAAAGCCAATATTTTTATTCCATCACAGGGCATTGATATGCTGAAGATGTTCTAAATTCATGATTATAATCTTAAGTCAATTTTACATATAGAAACCATAAAACTAGTTAGTTTTGCAACTTATCAGGCATATGGATCTACATTTCTCTGTTATTCACTGGAATAAGAAAGTACAAGTTGCCAAAGAAGTCATTCACCTATCTCACTAAGAAAAGACAGTTTCAATGATAATTTACTTAGACATGTGAAGAGATGTGAGAGATGCTTATAAATTTAGCACTGCATCTATCTATTGATTTGTGTTACTAATACTTAATTAAAAACAGGGGCGCCTGGGTGGCTCAGTCGTTAAGCGTCTGCCTTCGGCTCAGGTCATGATCCCAGGGTCCTGGGATCGAGTCCCGCATCGGGCTCCCTGCTCAGCGGGGAGTCTGCTTCTCCCTCTCCCACTCCCCCTGCTTGTGTTCCTTCTCTCGCTGTGTCTCTCTCTGTCAAATAAATAAATAAAATCCTTAAAAAAATTTTAAAAAAAATACTTAATTAAAAACAAATATATACTAGAAAAAAGATAGACCAAACTATAGTATTTGCCAAAAATATGCCCCTGTATTTCTTCAGAAATTCATTTGGTTATGTAGCCATCAGGTGACTCCCCTTTCTTGCTTTGAAAAGTAACACTTTGAGATGTGAATTTATTTGATTTTTTTTTTAATTGGAGGAGTTCCTGAAAATGAGTTGGTTTTGCTTTGAAACTGTTGCTGACCAAAAGTAATAAAAGAAACAAAATTTAACTTGTGATATTTTTTCTTATGGACAATGCAAAATCATTTTACAATCATTTTCACTTTCATAAAACAAAGTTACTATGGCTTTTAAAATTAATTTTCATAATTAGGGAACTTGAGTAATAAACCAAGGCTACATTCCTCTTTGGATCTAATTAAAACAGTATATAGAGTTGTGCCTGGATTTCTTTTCTCAACCAGCTAAACAGGAAAAATTAAATTGCCCCCAATGTGCTTTGTAAAGGGCTTCAGCAATTGAATGAATCTATCTTGAGTCTCCTTAAATTCAGTATCAGGCAACATAGATCAGCAGGAGAGAGAGGACAAAACCATGACGTAGTCTCTGAAAGGCCAGGGTCCATTTTGATGAAGGAAGCTGATCAATGAAATATAACCTCTCCCTCAGTTTGGAGATGTAAATCAATTCTTGCAAACTGTTAATCACTTTGATTTCATGGTTCAAAAATTACAGAAGCCCCTAGAAATTAGGGCTATTTAAATGATTTGTAAAGGTGAATATGTCCTCAAATTATGCACAATTTTATACTTAATTGTATCAATAGGGCATGTTACCTTTCTTGCATAAGCAAGGGAATGACTCCCCCCCTTCCTAAAACTAGCAAATTCCTACCTTTCCTTGGATACCACAGGTAGTTTTTTAGATTTTTCCTCTTCCCTGCACCCTCCAAATACTTATTTCTGTTATGTACAGTGTGGCATTGAAATTGTTTATGCATGTCTTAATTTTATAAGGCATTGATGGAAAAATATTTTTCCACTTGTGCATCTTATTTTAATTATTTTATGTACTTTTCTTGTGTGAAAATGAGGTGATAACTCATTGCAGTTATCTCAGCTGAAGTGATCTTATTTTAAGATATCATTTGGGTCCCTAAACACTAATACGGTTCTATGTCTGGTACTGCTTTTTTTGAATTTCTCTGTCGATAATAAGACTGAGATTATCTGTTTCTCTCTCTAGGAAGAGCATATCATAATGTTGAAGAATGGGAGTGGAGCCATGCAGATCTGGTTTTTTAACTTAGTTCCAGCACTAACTAGCTGTGCAACGACAAGCAAGTTACTTAGGTACCCTGAGCCCCAGGTTTCTCATCCGTAAAATGATGATTAGTAATGCCTACCACCACCAGGTGGTTTGGAGGGTTAGATGTATGTGGAGCTGTGTATGTATAGTATATGTTTTTTCAAACAGTTATAAGCAGTGACCCCTCATCTTGTCCACAGTGATTCCCAATTGTGGGAAACATCAGGCATTTTTGAGATTTTTCATCAGAATCACAGAAAGAGCTTGTTAGGAAAGCATTTCACTGTCCTCACGCATAAGCCACTGATTAATAATCCACTGAATAAGGTAAGATATGGCCACGTAGCTGAAAATACCCTTCTGCTGAGTGTGAGGACCATTGAAGTTTGAAAGCCACTACTCTTTCCAGAGGCACTGATGACAAAACACATTGAATAAGATTCCAGATACATTCTTTTTTAGTTGACTCCAAGATCTAGACGTGTTCCAGAGCATGGGCATATGTGTATATGATTTTACATGAATGTTTTGAGGAAAGGGCAAGTGAGGAGAATACAACATGGAGTCACAGTATGAACAGAATTTTCAATAAGGTAAGAAGGTGTCAGGTGATTATTTTCATACACAGGAAAAAATTAGTCCTCTTAAATACTAATTCTGCTTTATTAGTAGCATGGTCTGAATTCAGGTTTACAATCACATTGATAAGGTACCATAGGCTACACTGAACAAAAAATATATTTCCCTATAAGACAGAATGAAGGATAGGAAACACCCTAGCACATCTTGAAAAATCACAACAGGAATTATCTGAATCCTAGGTTCATCTTCTAATGCTCAGGTCATTTGGAATTTGAGGCTGAGCCTGTGTCAACAATTCCAGCTCAGGGCTTGGGATTCCCTTTAATGTTTAAATCTAATTAGTCATATATTCTCACAGGTGTGCATGGTAGGCCCTTAACACAGAAGACTTGCCTCATCCGTGCTTGTTCTTAATACTTAATAAACAATCCTGACCAACAGGTGCAATGCTTGGTCAGGTGTGTATTTCTGAACCAGAGTTTCATTTATCTTGAATCTGATATAAGTATGCTCCTAATATTTTATTGAATATAAGATGAGTGGACCAAGGCTGAAAGCCTCAGGACTCCCTGAGGCTACAGAAAGCCTCTAGAACCAACTGTTACCCCTACCACTCTACCCCAAAGCTAAATGTGTGTCTACATCTTCCCTATTGGTAACATAAATACAGTATAAGGTAATAAATCTTCAAAAAGGAAGGTTGGAAATAACTGCATTTTCTAAAATGGAGAAAGAAATATGTCCTGTTTATGCATATGTTCTGTAACAAAGAACCTAGAACCTTAGGTAATAGTATTTATCATAAATGTTCTCATTCAGACATGAATGAATGAAACTTGTTGATAGTGAATTAAACCTACACTTTCTGAAATTTCACAGCATCCTGAATAGCCAAGTTTTAATTAATATTGACTTTAGATGTGTTTAAAGTGGTGATTTAGCTATCAAAATAATTATGTAACATGTTTGTGCCACATGTAACTTTACTCAACTTGTAACAAGCAAACAAATAAGTCAAAATATATTTACAAAAGCAGTTTGTTCAGGGATGGGTACAGTATTCCCTAAATCACAACAAATGCACTTGTTTTTTATGTTTTTGCAAATAATCATTTTCCAGTTATTCAATGTGAAGTGTACCACTTAAGATGTATAGTGTCTTTAAAACTAACCTTTTCAGATAATGGCTTGAATAGTTTGTACATTATCAATGAAGAAAAAGAACATTGTTTCCACTTGAGCAGTAAATATATATCTAAATATTCAGGATTTTTAGGGAAGTTTTAGGATTTGGGACTTAACAACAACTATTTTTTAGCTTTCTAGCTTAGTGAAATTCAATCATTTAAATAGAACCTTGTTTGTTTTCAACTTCATAATTATTATATATTACTACATTTCTTTCAGGCCCAGAAATGTAATATCAACTTCCTCTTCTTTTTATTGGAAGGCAAGAGATTTGTCCCTGCCATCCAGTAGCTCAAATTAATTTCTCATGAGTGAGAGAGGGAAATACCTAATAAGAATTGTATTAATTCTAGGGACAGCCACAACCAAACTACTTGGGGAAAAAGGGGGACAGAGTAGAAGCAGATCAGATCTTCAGTCCCAAGGTCTAAATTTGAACTCTAACTTGACTACTAATGACTGGTTTTATGCAAGTCATTTAACTTCAGAGACCCTGTTTTCGAAAACCACTATTACTAAATGATCTAATAATTCCATATTGAAAAATGCCATATTCTACTCAGTCACATACTTCATGCAGGTTCTGAATAAGGCAATCCATGTATTCTATATGATGCACTGAAATAGGAAGTTAATACTGTTTTATCAATATGTGAGCTTTGAGTGTTGCGGCAAACATTTAACACCAATCTTACTTGGATATAATGTGATATCATTTGAAGAGGGGGGATTCTCTTTGAAAAATAACAATTTCTCAAGTAGAATGTTTACTAAAAGTAATGATTACTCAAAGTGTAAAAAGCAGTGTTTCATCAGGAAATTTTAGTAAGAATTTATGTTATTAACTCATTGTTATCTATAATCTCTTTTTAAATTTTTATTAATTTGAATACAGTTGACACACTAATGTACATTAGTTCAGGTGTACAACATAGTGATTCAACATCTCTATGCGTTATGCTCTTGCTCACCACAAGTATAACTACCATTTGTCAACATATAATACTATTACGATATCATTAACTATATTCCCTATGCTGTACCTTTCATCCCTGTATTTACTCCATAACCGGCAGCCTGTACCTCTCACTCTCCTTCACCCATTTTGCCCATCCCCAGCCCCAGTGCCCTCTGGCAACCATCAGTTTGTTCTCTGTATTTATAGGAATGATTCTGCTTTTCATCTGTTTATTCGTTTGTTTTGTTTTTTAGACTCCACATATGAGTGAAATCATACTGTATTTGTCTTTCTCAGTCCATGCTTTCTTATAGGAAAAGCAACTAGCCACTTTAAAATCATTAGCCTTTAAGTCTATTAGTATCAATCTATACATTTTTTTAATTTTTTATTGTTATGTTAATCACCATACATTACATCATTAGTTTTGGATGTAGTGTTCCATGATTCATTGTTTGTGCATAACACCCAGTGCTCCACGCAGAACGTGCCCTCTTTAATACCCATCACCAGGCTAACCCATCCCCCCACCCCCTCCCCTCTAGAACCCTCAGTTTGTTTTTCAGACTCTGAAACAAACAATGCAATATATGTTAAGAAAAAAAATAAAGAAGAAGATAGCAGGAGGGGAAGAATGAAGGGGGGAAATCGGAGGGGAAGACAACCATGAGAGTCAATCTATACATTTTTCAGTTTGATGACCAAAAGGCAGAGTTTTCTAAATAATACAATGATGAGTCAGAAGCTATGAAATCAAATCTTTCTATGTTCAAATTGGTAGAGGTTTTCTCTTTCGTTAAATTCATGTTGCTGTGAAATCATTAAATATTTCTCAGAAGATGGAAAATATGCTTTGAGGCATTGTTTCCCAGTTTCTCATCAACCACTTTCACAGTCAATTGTGCCCTTACAAACACACATACACACATATACACACACACGCATACACACACACGCATTTGGTATTTTCATATTTTCCAAATTTTCAGCTTTCTTTGTAGTTGCAAAGAACTAGCTCTATGTCTTCGATGGGGATGTCTTCTCAAGCTCCCCTCACATTAATCCATATATAATTTTTGCCATATATAATAATTTTGGTATTGTTCAAGTTGGCACATTACTGTACATGCTCTTGTACTAGACAGGTTATTATTGCTCATCCTGCCATATACTGTGTACTGTATACACCAACTGTAAACTCCTTAAAGTCTTTTGTGTTGATACTGCACCTTTGATATTACTACATCTAAAAAGGCTATAAATAAGTCCTATTCAACTTCATTAAAAGGAAGAAAACCTTTATTTTCTGTACCCTTCCATCTTCTACCTCCTAGCTCCGGGGGAGTTGCTTTGACAACCTCTAATCAAAAGATTCTCAGATGGAGCAGGGGAGAATGGAAAGGGAGTTCTGTGATTGGACACCAAAATATATTCTGGAATGAAAACAAACATAAAACCAGTAATCTAATTAAATTGATCTCAATGTAAAGCAGTTTATAAAAACAATGACTGAAATCTGGATGTGGGCAGATGTTAAAGCTCCCTTCTGTTAATGAGAAGGGGAATACAAATATTCTGGTAATTTTTTAAATGTAGGTTAAAGAGGGTGTTTTTTTTTTTAATCTCTTGTGTTTTTGCAGCACATAGAAGACTCCATATAAGAGATTCTCAGTATATGCATGTTCAGTCTATATTAACAATGTCTAATAGTGTTAAAACTCCGTTCTTGGTCTCTATATTCAGACCCTTGAGCTCTGAGTCCCCCATCTCTGTGCTTCTGTCTAGAAACTGCCTCCATACAGTAGGCCATGCATATGTAGTGATCACTTCCTTGGTTTTCCTTCTCTCAGGAATTACAGTTCTCTACTGCCTGTTGTTCAATGAATGAAATACCTAGTTTTATATATTTTGTCCATTTTTTGGTTGTTTACTGTGGAATACACACCTTGGCTGGAAGCATAATACATTCAAAGCTGTTGCAGGTGCCGTTCACAGCTTCCACTGGTAAGTTTCCCTTGAGAAGTACCACTGGGCAAAGAGAACCCACTAGCCTGGAGAATTATGCTCCTCCCCAACCCTGGAAGCCCACGGCCAATAACTGGTGAGAGGGGTAAAATGCACTCACTGTTCCCTGCTTCAAGGTGGGGGTGACTGTTACAATTGATGCCTCAGAGTGCTTGGCAGTATCAGGTCGAGGAGAGAATTCATCTGAAATAAAATCCTTCCTTAGTTTTTGTTTGTTTTTTGTTTGTTTGTTTGTTTGTTTTTTTTGTGTGTGTGTGTGTGTTTGAATATATATTCCTATCTTGCTTCCTTCGCTCTCCCATAGATTTTGCATGAGGTCACTTCCTTAATATATCACTTGCTCAAAAATCTGTCTTGGGCTTTGGTACTAAGAAGGCCAATTTAAAGCATCTTTCTTTTTCCTTTATATTTGCTTTACAAATTTGAGAGCTTTCAAACATGCTGAAAATTGGAAAGAATTATGCCATAATCCAAGTACCCACTACTAGATTCAACAATTATATGTGTGTTTCTATATTGCTCTCTACATCCATCCACCCACCCTTCTATCCATGTATCCAATCATCTTGCTAAACCACTGGAAAGTAATTCTGATAACACATTACTTCATACCCAAATACTTCAGCATGCACTACCTAGGAAAAAAGTCATCCCCCTACTGAACCACAAAGCATTATACTACTGAAAATAATAATAATTCTTTAATACAATATGTTTTCCAGTTCATACTCACATTCTCCTACTTGTTTCCAAAATATATATTTTAGGCTATTTTTTTGAACTAGGTAACAATAAAAGTTCAAGGATGGCAATCTGATTATTGTGTCTCTAGTTCTTTAACCTAGAACTTTACAATACTTGCCATCAGGTTTCACCCCCCTGGCAATGAATATGAGAACAAATCAGACCAGTTGCCTATTAGAATGTTCTGTATTCTGGATTTTTCTGTTTGTTTCCTTGTGAGGTATTTTAACTTACTCCTGTGTTCTCTACATTTTCTGTAAACTACGGTAAATTAGTCCTAAAAGTTAGATTAAATTCAGATTAAACAAATTTGTCAAGAGTACTTCATAGGTGATGATGTGTACTTCCCATTACATATCTTGAGCTGTATAATGATATAATTTCATTCTTAACCTTTTCATAGGCTTATTGGACTGTAATTTCAATACTTTAAAATTGACATTTTTAAAGTGTACAATTCAGTGATTTTTAGAATAGTCACAGAACTGTGCATTCAACCATCATCTAATTTCAGAACAGATTCTTCACTCAAAAAGGTATCCCATACACATTAGCAGTCACTTTATATTCTCCTTCCCCCAAACCCTGGCAACAGCTACTAATTTTCTGTCTCTGTGGATTTGCCTAATTGAATTATATAAAATAAATGGAATCAAACAATATGTAGCCTTTGTGGCTTCTTTCAAGGAAAATACAAATTTCCAAGGCTCATCCATGTTGTAACATGTCATAACTGTATTCCTTTTTACGACTGAGTAGAATTCCATTATATGCATACGCTCCTCTTTGAAGAGTTTCCAGTTTTGTTTTGCTTTGGATGATTAAAAATAATGCTGCTGTAAACATTCACAAATGAATGAGTGCAGCCTGTCTGGATAAATGTTTCAACTGTCTTGGGTATATATATATCTAAGAGTAGAATCACTGAACCACATGGTTACTCTATGTTTCACCTTCTGAAGAACTGTCACTGTTTCCAAAGTGGCCACGCCATTATTTATCCCCACCAGCAATTTATGGTAGTTCCAACTGCACCACATTGGAAACAAAATTTATCACTTGTTGTTTTTATTTGGGGATTGTTTGATTTAAATGTATAAAAATATTATTGATTTTATATTGATATTCTATTCTATCATCTTATCTCTTTTAACCTGTGTAATTGTCTTGGCAAAACCTCCAGTACGTTAAATGAAAGTGGAGATAATGGACATCCTTGTCCTGTTCCTGATGTGTTAGGGGGCAAACTTTCAGTCTTCCATGATTAAGTTTAGTGCTAACTTGCTAAAAATGTTCTCTATACATAGACAATGGAAACTGTGTTTGACACTTCATTCTATTCTATATTATTATCCCTTCATGAAGGAAGGCCATATAAAAATAAAACAAAAGCAAAAACAACTATTGGGACTACAACAAAATAAAAAAAGCTTCTGCCAGCAAAGGAAACAACAAAACTAAAAGACAACCTACTGAATGGGAGAAGATATTTGCAAATGACATATCTGATAAAGGCTTAGTATCCAAAATATATAAAGAAAATATATAACTCAACACCAAAAAAAATCCAATTAAAAATGGGCAGAAGACATGAATAGACATTTCTCCAAAGAAGACATACAGATGGCCAAAAGACATGAAAAGATATTCAACATTGCCCATCATCAGGGCAATGCAAATCAAAACTACAATGAGATATCACCTTACACCTTTTAGAATGGCTAAAATCAAAAACACAGTGTTGGTGAGAATGTAGAAAAAAAGGAACCCTTGTGCACTGTTAGTGGAAATACAAACTGTTGCGCTGTGGAAAACAGTTTTTCAAAAAATTAAAAATAGAATTGCCATATGATCAGTAATTACATTGCTGAGTATTTACCCAAAGAATATGAAAACACTAATTATAAAGGATATATGCACCCCTATGTTTGTTGCAGCATTATTTACAATAGCCAAATTATGGAGACAGCCCAGCATCCATTGATAGATGAACAAATAAAGAAGATGTGATACACACACACACGCACACACACACACACACACACACACATATACACACACAGGAATATTACTCAGGCATAAAAAATTAAATCTTGCCATTTGCAACAACATGGATGGATTTAGAAGGTATAATGCTAAGTGAAATAAGTCAGAGAAAGACAAATACCATATGATTTCACTCATATGTGGAATTTAAGGAACAAAACAAATGAACAAAGAAAAAAAAAGGAGACAAACCAAAAACAGACTCTTAACTATAGAGAACAAACTGATGGTTACCAGAGGGGAGGTGGGGTGGGGGTGAGTGAAATAGCTGAAGGGGATGAAGAGTACACTTTTCTTGATGAGCACTGAGTCATGTATAGAATTGCTGAATCACTATATTGTACACCTGAAGCTAATATAACACTGTATGTTAACTCTACTGGAATTAAAATCTAATATATATGATATAAAAAAGACGAATTCTAATTCTGCCTTTTAAACTCAAAAGTAACACCAAGTGTACACAGGAAAGTTTTTCTCCAGAATAACATTACATTACTAATGATTTTCTGGTTTAGATCACTTATTAACTGAAGGTCCAACCCCAAATTGTAAATTGATGTTGTCGTGCTCTCCTACAAAATGATCACTGACCTGACTCCGAGTTAGTACCTAAAGAATCTACAAATCCAGCAGACACATGGGCTTCGTTTTCTTTGTCTTCGAATTAAGAACACTGAATAGAGTGTTTAAGAACAAGATGTAGAAGCTTAATTTTGGGAGTTTCCCAAGCCAGAATATGAAATAATGAAAGAAGGTATGGCTTCAAACCAAGGCCTTGCATTTATTCAACTTTCATCTATTATGTCAAAAACCTACGTCCTCAAACAAAACAAAACAAAACAAAACAAAAAACAAAGCCTCACATCTTCACAGCTCTATTATAATGAGCTATAGCAGTCATGGGAATGATTACAGCCCTTGCCTTCATTTTATTTGACATGAACATACAGTCTCTTGACAACTGGTGGCTTTATAAGGTGCTTTAAAAAGAGGGTCAAGGGAAAGCATAGAAGAGCTTCAAGTTAAAGAGTAGAGACAAGAAATTAACATCAACAGAGATACGCTTATACAGATGGTGTGAGAATTTCATAATTTGGACTTGTTTACATAGATTTGTATAGATACAAGTATCAAAATTTATGCAATAATAGGAATTAACCTAATTCCAAATAAAATTAAGGAATTCTAACTGTGCTTACTGATTGTAGCACATAGAAAGTAGGCCAGCATCTTCATCTCACTTGCCTATTTGACTCTTGCCTAATCCTTACTCCTTACTAGATAGGTAAAGTATCCAGCCTTAGATTAATGCAAATCACAATCCTAAGAAGAACTTTCTACACTCTTTCTCCAAACTACGAAGTTTAAATTGATACTTTTAGGATCATATGAAATTAAGTCTATCCCTTAGAATTGGTTATGCAGCAATTTAGAAAGTAGAGAATGTTGGTATTAAAAAATTCAATAATTAATTGAGAGCAAGTCTTGGTTTGAGTAAGTCACACAAGAGATCTGTGGACATCTGAAGGTGTCCTGAGGTTGTTAATCATTTTGGGATAAAAATGAAGACACTGATTAAAGGCATGCTGAATAAATTTCTAAAACATGAACAAATAAACTAACCTAGCCTTCAGAAAACAAGAAATTCCTATTAAAGTCCAGCAGAAGTCAACAATTTCAATACATCAGTTCCTTTTACTACTGTGGGCAATGCAAGGGGCAATACATGTATATTATTTTTCCTATGAATTCAGCATCCAATGTCCTAGATACCAACCTATTTTCATGCTTCCCTTGCAGTACATGATTTATTCATTACTTGTACCATCAACCAGAATAGTTGTATCATTTTTCAGGATTTTTTCTGACATTGCTCATCTTCCCTTTAAAGACTGATTCCTTTCACAATACCTGGACTTCTTCTTTTTTTTTTTTTTTTGGTTGACATGATGGTGTTGAACTGCTGCAATCTCAGCAGCGTCTCAGTTAATGATAGCCTTCAGCTCCAAAATACTTCATTTCTCTCCTTATCCTTTACTTGGAATTGCATGCTTTTAATCCCCAAGTCTATTAGGCAAGAAGAGAAAAAAATGCCGTTTTCAACAATGCATTTCAAATATAAGTGTTAGAGAGAATGTAAGAACTGCACATTTAGAACAAGATACAATCACATAACAGAATATGTGTAAACTTTTATACCAATTCCTTCCTCCAAAAAAAAAATCCTCATATAGGTAGGTAAAATAGGAAACCAAACCAGATCTCAGCTACAGAAAGAAAGCACTGTCTTTGACATGAATATCTGGGTACAAGTGATTTTACTCACAGACACATGGCATTAGCGTTATAAGGATATCCTCACACACACACTCACACACACACACACACACACACATTGACTGTTATCTTGCATTTATGCAAGCCAGTGTAACTGTGATTCCCTTTATGCTGAAATAATATCTTTTTAAAAAAAGAAATAATATATTTTGATATTTGTAGATAGTTCAGGTGATGTCATTAATTTGTGTTACAGTCTATTGTCAGTTAAAACTAATTGAAAATACAAATATCTCTTGGAAGCTACCAATTGTAATTATGAGTTCTATGAGATTTCAAGCTAAAATTATGAGCAAAAAAGCAACAATGTGTCATGTTCAGTACCTATACAAATGTAAAATACTTTAAGTTGGGGAGATTGTAGGACTAGTCTTCTCTATGCTAAGGTAAGATTCTAACGCAAATTACATTAACTGGTCAATCTAAAATTTAAAATCAATTTTAGAAAATAGCCTCTGTATTAAAAAGAAGGAAAAGAAAATGAATATATTGACAATGTTCTGTGGGTCATCAGGATGCAGAAGGTGTTACTCAGTAGATCAGAAAACCCTTTCCAGCAGATCAAAAGGCAGGTCTGGTGATGTTTTTGTAAAGACAGGTTGGAAATTGGTCTGTGTTCCAATGCACTGTCTCTAACTTTTAAGCCCTACAAATGGAATGATTAAGAATTCTAATTTTCAAGGAAGGATAGGTCTACTTAAAACTAATAATGATAATGTTTTCAGACATATATTGCACATTTGCCTTGCATTAGTGTAGGACTAAGTATTTTATATCTATTCTCACATGTCACTGCATATTCTGATAAGTTCCTGAGAATGTGTGAGAATCAGAATAATCTTTTACATTACTTTCTTGACTCTAGTAAAACAATTTCCCTTTTGATTCAGTTATTTCTCTCAAAAGGCTTGAAACAAAAGTCAGAAGTGATGGTTTTAAGTTAATGTCATCAGTGAGTGCAGGTGAGACTGAGACATAATTAAATGCATCTGAAGTTAACCTATTGTCAGTGTTGCAAATGTAGAAAATAACTAAATTCATGAGAAATGAATGGAAATCAGGGCCACCTATACAATTGGGGAAATTACAGAATACAGTTGTTGCTATAATATCCATAATAGGCAGAAAGTTTATACTTGAAGAAAAGAAGAGAGGGAAAATAAGAAACCTTCTTCCTTATGTCTCTAGTTCCAACTTCTAACATGACTTGAGAGGCCTCTCATAATTATATTCAATAAGCATAAGCTGGTGGCTAATGGAGCACATTGTGGGTTTGTTTTGTTTTTTTATATAATACAGTAATATAAGAAAGTGATAATTCATTTAGACCAGGCAAAATATTTTATCTATTTCCCCACTGTTCCCAACTTTCCCTATTGCCTTGTATCTGACATGATTACCTATTTCTAATTCTAACATATGCCTGTTATCTATATTCATCTATATTCACATAAGTTTGCTTGCTTCTTCTCTATTTTCCATTTCAAAATTCTGAATTCCAGAGCTACTAAACTAAGCCCAGTTACTGAAGCTTACATTCTCTTTCATAACTCTGTTTTATCTTATTCTTTCTACTATTTGAAAAGTCTTTAATCTATTCTCAACATACTTCCCCCACACAAGCTGGGCTAACTATAGTTACTCTTTCATGTCTCAGTTCAGGTATCACTAACATGCCCCTGTGGCTTAGTCACCCTCCTCTTTGCTACAGTCTGAATGTTTGTATCCCTTGCCCCAAACTCATATGTTGAAATCCTAACCCCTAAAGATAATAGTATCAGGAGGTGGAGCCTTTGGGAGGTGTTTAGGTCATGAAGGTGGAGCCCTCACCTCATGAATAGGATTAATGTTCTTATAGAAAAGACTCCACAGATGTCCCTGCCTCTTATACCATGTGAGGACACAGCAAGAAACCACTACCAGTGAACCAGAAGGCAAGCCTTCACTAGACATAGAATCTGCTGTCTCTTTGATCTTGGACTTCCCAGCCTCCAGAACCATGAGAAGTAAGATAACCAGTCTCTGGTATTTTCTTATAGTAGCCTGAATGGGCTAAGACGCGATTTGCATCCATAGGTCCTTACACCTAATTCAGAAACTTCTTTGCAGTCTAATTTGTAAATTTCTTGTATATGAATCTGAAATGTACATGCTTATTCATCCTGTTCATGTCTGTATCCTCAAAATCAAATATAGTATCTGGCACATAGTAGATGCTCTGTAAATATTGCTTGACAAAATAACAAATAGCCATTCATTCTATCAAAATCATTCCAGTCCTGATTTTACTCATCAAAGTGTAAATGGCAATAAAAATATTAGGAACTCTAACAAAGAATCAAGGAACAAAACAAAACAAAACCTCTTGGCACTAATTAGTAATTATAGCAAAGTTGAAGTACATAAGGTTAATAAAAGTCAATTTCCTTCCTATATATTAGCAATGAACAATTGGGATTAAAAACTTGAAAACAGAATGCCATTTGTATAAGCAAAAAAAACAAAAAATGTTTAGGCATAATTCTAACAAAATATGTACAAGATCTATAGGACAAACACTATAAAAACATGATGAAAGAAATAAAAGAAAATCTGAATAAGTGGAGAGATATACTATGTTCATTGATAAAAGACTCAATATTGTTAGGGTATCAGTTCTTCCCAACTTGATCTATATATTCAAACCAAATCCCACCAAATTATTATTGAGAAATTGATATTATACAGACCTATAATAGATAACAACAGTGAACAGAAATAAATCAGAAGACTAACAGCAGCCAACTTCAACACTTACTACAAAGTTACGGTAATCAAGACAATGTGAAATTGAGAAAAGTATAGACAAGTAGACCAGTGGAACAGAATAGAGAACCCCAAAATAAGCAAATACACATAATGTCACCTTATCTTTGAGAAAAAAAAAAACAAAGGCTACTTAATGGAGAAAAATTTATCTTTTTAACAAATGGTGCTGGAACAACTGGACATCTAGAAGCAAAAACAAAAACAGAAAAAACAAAAATCTTGACACAAACTGTATATCTCATAAAAAGTAACTCGATATGGACCATCGATCTGATTGTAAGCCCAAATCTATAAAATGCCTAAAAGATAACATTGGAGAAAATGTAGCTGACTTTGGGTTTGGAAATGACTTATTAGGTACAACACGAAAAACATGATACATGAAAAGGAATTGGTAAGTTAAACAGCATTAAAATCAAAAAGTTCTCCTCTGCAAAAGACACTGTTAAGAGAATAAAAGGACAAGCCATAATTGGGAGAAAAATTTTGCAAAACACATATATAATAAAAAACTGATATTCAAGATAGAGAAGGAACTTTTAAAACTCAACAACAAGTAAACAATACAATTTAAAAATAAGCAAGAGATTGGAACAGCTACTTCACCAAAGAAGATATGCAGTTGGCAAGTAAACAAAAGAAAAGATGTTCAACATCACGTGTCATTAGGGAATTACAAATTAAAACAGTTATATCACTACATATCTATTAAAATGACTAAAATCCAAAACAGTGAAACATCAAATGATGGCAAGGAAGTAGAGCAACAGGAAGTCTCTTTCATTACTGTTGAGAATGCAAAAATGGTACAGCCACCTGAGAAAACAGTTTATCAGATTTTTGTTTTGTTTTAAAGATAAACATACTTTGTGCAAAACATCATTGGAATTTTGATAGGGGCTATATTGAGTTTGTAGATTACTTTGGTTAGCATGGAAATTTTTACCATATTAATTTTTTCAATATATGGACATAAAATGTTTCTATTTATTGGTATCTGAAATTTTTTTCATCAATGTTTTATAGTTTTCAGGATACAAATCTTTCACCTCCATGATTAAATTGATTTCTAAGTATTTTATTATTTTTGATGCTATTATAAATTTGGATTATTTTCTTGGTTTCTTTTTCTGCTAGTTCCACAACCAATTTTTGTCTGTTGATTTTGTATCCTGCAACTTATTAAATTTATTTATTAGTTTTTATTGTATGTGTGTGTGTAGTCCTTAGGGTTTTCTATATATCAGATCATGTCATCTGCAGAGACAACTTTACTTTTTCCTTTCTAATTTGCATGGATTTTATTTCTTTTTCTTGACTAATTGCTCTGGCTAGGACTTCCAGTACTCTGTTGAATAAAAGTGGGCATCTCTGTCTTGTTTCTGATCATACAGAAAGAGACTTTTAACTTTTTGCTATTAAGTTCAATGTTAGCAGAGGGCTTGTGACATACTGTCTTTATCATGTTGAGGTATATTCCTTTTGTGTTCAATTTGTTGAGGTTTTTGTCATAAAAGGATGCTGAATTTTGTCAGATGCTTTTTCTGCCTCTGTTGAGATGTTCGGATGATTTTTACCCTTTATTCTGTTAATGCGGTGTTTCACATTGACTGATTTGCTATGTTGAACCATTCTTATATCCCAGGGTAAATGTCATTTGATCATGATGTATGATCCTTTTGTGCAGTTGAATTTAGTTTGCTAGTATTTTGTTGAGGATTTTTGAATCTATGTTCATCAGGAATATTGGGCCTGTAATTTTCTTTTCTTGTATTGTCTTTGTCTAGCTTTGGTATAACGGTAATGCTGGCCTCATAAAATGAGTTTGAAGTGTTGCTTCTTCTTCAACTTTTATATAGATATAGAAAGAACAATCTTAAAATTAATAGAGAACCATGAAATAATCTGATTAGCTAAAGAAATCTTGAGCAAGAAGCATGCAGCTCGATGTATCATACATCCTGATTTCAAATTGTATTACAAATCTAGAATAATCAAAACAGTACAATATTAGCATAAAAATAATCATATAGACCAATGGAATGGAGTAGAGAGCCCAGAAATAAACCCATGCATATGTGGCCAACTAATCTTGAACAGAGATGCCAGAAATATATAATAGGGAAAGGATAATCTTTTCAATAAATGGTGTTGGGAAAACTGGATATCCACATGCAAAAGAATGAAACTAAACCATTATCTTACATCATATACAAAATTCAACTCAAAATTGATTAAAGACATAAACCTGAGATCTGAAACTGTAAAAGAAAATATTGAGGGAAAAGCTCCTCGACATTGCTTTTTTTTTTATTTATTTTTATTTTTTTGACATTGCTCTTGACAGTGATATTTTAGAATGACAATTAAAGCACAGGCAACAAAAGCAAAAATAAATAAGTGGAAGTACATCAAACTAAAAAGTTTCTGCACAGCAAAAGTAACAATCAACAAAATAAAAAGGTAACCAAAGGAATGGGAAAAATATTTGCAAATCATAAGTAAGGGCTTAATATTCAAAATATAAAAGGAACTCATAAAACTGAATAGCAAAAGAACAAATAAGCTAATTGAAAAAATGAGCAAAGGACCTGAGTAGACATTTTTTTTCCAAAGAATGCATATAAACAGTCAACAAGTATATGAAAAGATGCTTATTATCATTAATCATCAGGGAAATGAAAATTATAACCACAGTGAAATATCACCTCACACCTCTTAGGATGACTGTTATAAAAATGTCAAAAGACAGCAAGTGTTGAAGATAAGGAGAAACGGGAACCCTTATACACTGTCAGTGGGATTTGATACATCTGTTATGAAAAACAGCATGAAATTTCCTCCAAAAAGTTAAAGATATAACTACCATATTATCCAGAAATCCTACTTTGAGTATATATTCAAAGGAAATAAACTCACTATCTCAAAGAGATGTATGCATTCACGTATTCGTTGCAGCATTATTCACAGTAGCCAAGACATTGAAACAACCTAAGTGTTCAAAGTGATCATCAATGGATGAATTAATAAAGGAACACACACACACACACACACACACACACACACACACACACAAATAGAATATTATTCAACCTTAAAAAAAAAGGAAATGCTTGCATTTGCAAACACACGGATGGAGCTGGAGTACACAATATGCTAAGTGAAATATGCCAGACACAGAAAGACAAATACTGCATGATCCTACTTAATGTGGAATATAATAAAGCCAAACTCATAGAAACAGAGAATATAATGGTGGTTACCAGCGAGAAGGAGGATAAAGGAACCAGTGGAGCAGAAAATATTTTTAGGGTAGTGAAACTATTCTATATAATACTACAACAGTAGATACAAAACATAATGTATATATCAAATACATAATGCCTATAACATAGAACTGTAAAACACGGAGTAAACTATGAACTTTTAGTTAATAATAATGATTGATATTGGCTCATCAATTGTGACAAATATGTCACTCTAATGTAAGATATTAATAATAGAGGGAAATGGGAGGGAAGAAGGAGTATATGAAAATTCTCTATATTTTAAACTTCTGTAAACCTAAAATTGCTCTAAAAATGTCTATTAAGTTTTTTTTTAAAAAAAGAGGAATCTGAGGCTCAAAGAAATTAATATTCACAAGTGGAAATAATATTCACAAAGAAATTAATATTAAAAGACACATACTGAAGCCATTGTATTTTAAAGAAAGTAAGATCATTAGGAGATTGTGGTATTCTTATCGGCAATGGGACAAAAGTTGGTTCATGAGAATAAGTAGTATTTTAAAACCCACAGAAGAAAGAGAGGATGTCCCAGACACAGAGAACATAGAATTTATTATTAAAATCATTAAATTCTAAAAAAATCATTTAATTCTGTTGATTTACTTTATTTTTTAATTTTTTTATTTGAGTATAGTTGACACATGATGTTACACTAGTTTCATGTGTACAACATAGTGATTTGACAAGTTTATACATTATGCTAGGCTCACCACAAATGTAGCTATCATCTGCCACCATACGATGTGACTACAATGCCATCGACTATATTCCTTATTCTGTGCCTTTTAGTCACATGACTTATCCATTCCATAACTGGAAGACTGTATCTCCCACTTCCCTTCACCCATTTTGCTCATACCCCCATCTCCCTGCCCACAGGCAACAATCAGTTGGTTCTCTATGTATAGGTCTGATTCTGCTTGTCGTTTGTTTATTCATTTGTTCTTTTAGATTCCAAATATGGGTGAATTCATATGGTATTTGTTTTTCTCAGTCTCACTTCTTTCACTTAGCATACTAACTTACCCTCTAAGACCATTTATGTTATCGTAAGTGACATGATCTAATTATTTTTATGGCTGTATAATATTCTTCTGTGTGTGTATGTCTGTGTGTCTGTGTGTCTGTATGTGTGTACCACATCTTCCTTATCTATCTGTTTAGCTAATGGACACCTTAGTTGCTTCCATATCTTGGTTATTGTAAATAACGCTGCAGTTAATATAAGGATGCATCTACCCTTTCTGATCAGTGTTTTCATCTTCTTTGGATAAATACCCGGTGGAATTATGGCATCATGTGGTATTCCTATTTTTACTTTCATGATGAAACTCCATACTGTTTTCCACAGTGGCTGTACCAATTTACATGCCCACCAACAGTATATGAGGGTTCCTTTTTCACTATATCCTTGCTAACACTTGTTGTTTCCTGTCTTTTTTATTTTAGCCATTCTGACAGGTATAAGGTGATAACTTATTGTGGTTTTGATTTGAATTTTCCAGATGATGAGTGATGTTCAGCATCTTTTCATGCGTCTCTTGCCATCCATTTGTCTTTGGGGAAATGTCTATTCTGGTCCTCTGCATATTTTTAATAAGATTTTTTTTTTTTTGCTGTTGGGTTGTATAAGTTCTTTATATATTTTGGATATTAACCACTGATCAGATATGTCCCAAAGACAAAGAATAGCCAAAGCAATCTTGAAAAAGAAAAGCAAAGCTGGAGCCACCACAGTCCCAAATTTCAACATATACTACAAAGCTGTAGCAATCAAAACAGTATGGTACTGGCACAAAAACAGACTCGTTGATTATGGGACAGAATAGAGCCCAGAAATAAACCCATGCTTATATGGTCAATTAATCTATGACAACGAAGGCAAGAATATACAATGGAAAAAAGACAGTTTCTTCAATATGGATGGTATTGGGAAAGCTGGGTAGCCACATGTAAAAGAATGAAACTGGACCCTTCTTACAACATACACAAAAATAAACTCAAAATGGATTAAAGACCTAACTGTAAGACCTGAATCCATAAAAATCCTAGAAAACACGGCAGTAATTTCTCTGACATTGACCATAGCGACATTTTTCTAGATATGTCTCCTGAGGCAAGGGAAACAAAAACAAAAGTAAACTATTGGGACTACATCAAAATAAAACACTTTTGCACAGTGAAGAAAACCATCCACAAAACAAAAAAGGCAATCCACTGAATGGGAGAAGATATTTGACTTGCTTTATTTAACCCTTAGTTATAAAGCAATCGATTCAGCCTAAAAATAAACCCGAATTTCAAAAGAATGCTGTGGTATTTTTTTAGTCCCAATCTATTGGAATAGAATGGATCAATAAAAAATTTTGCTCGTTGTCCTTCTCCAGAGTAGATGTAACACAAACATCTCAAGGAGTATACTTTTTGGAATATTAGAACAACTTTTTTGTTTTCCCTAACTGGTCTTCTCTTGAATGGATGGGATAGACTTTGAAGGGGGCATCCATATGTAAACACCAGCCACTTACTGTAAAAATTGTCTGAACATATGTAATTCTTTGTCCAACAACTTAATACAAGCTGAACTTCAAAATTGTTTTTGTTTTGTTTTGTTTTGTTTTTTGCCTATCCTTGGCTATTCTGTGCACTTTACACAGTCAGCCATTTTAAACATCATTTAACTCACATCAGAATGAGTAGGCCATGTGGCCAGGACGTATTTTCATAATAGTATTATTTCAGTATCACTTTCCTTTCTGGGCATGACTGGAAAGTGATGCATCAGGAACTGGTGAGCTAAAGAGACAAGTAACAGTGCACATACATGCACACACACATGCACGCGCACACACACACCCATGTCCAAACATACAAGATAACTTTCTTTACATAAGCAGAGAGAAAGCAGGATAAATACTACTGTCAATTCTATGATCATTCTGCCTTCAGCCTGCAAAATGTTTTACAATCCAAGTAAAATTTGGCACAGGAGAGAATGTTGCCTTTTAAAGCTCTTTTACTGGTTTCACTTTGAGCTCCTGCCAACAGTGGTTACTTATATGGAAACATTTTCTTCCCAATTCAATTTCCATTCCTTGATCAAAAACAAAAATCACTTTTAAAGCAAGCAGGTTGCGGGGATAAAGGTCAGAAGAAGTGAGGTTGGGGAGCCTGGGTGGCTCAGTTATTCAGCTTCTGCCTTTAGCTCGGGTCATGATCTCAGGGTCCTGGGATCAAATCCCGCATCGGGCTCCCTGCTCTGGCGGGGAGCCTGTTTCTCCCTCTGTCCTTCCCCCACCCCCTTGTCGGTGCACTCTCTCTCTCTCTCTCTCAAATAAATAAATAAATAAAATCTTAAAAAAAATAAGTGAGGGTAAGGGAATCCAGTTTACATTGTATCTCTATTGCCATTCTCTCCTTCAAAGGGAAACAACAGTGTAAACCACATACTCCAGCCTCTGTGAATGTTCTTCAGAATCCACTCCCTGATTACTCTTCCTCTCTCTCCTGTTATCCACAACACACATGCATATGCATGGGAACAAAATGCATACTGAGGAAGGGCATAACAATGATTTTTCAAGCATTAATTAAATGTGTAGCTTCTACATAGGGGGAAAAGTTTGATATCAACATATATACCCCAGACTCTTCATTATGTTTGATTTAAATTAAATATTGAACTAAATAAATATATGTGGAAATGTAGTTTTAATGCATATATTAGTATTTGTTTTAGCCCTAACAATAGTACATTTAAAAATATTCACAAAAACACAATTAATGTGACTGTTTTACCATTTGAATCAGATTAATGCTGGCTACACTAAAGAACATTTCTTGATCTAATATAGAAATCAAACATGAAAGAAACTGCAGTCATCAATACTTTGGTATAATTATATTCTTTTAAAATATTAATTGTATAAAATAACATAGTATTGTAAAATCAGTAACAAGACTAGGATGACAGCTAACGTCATTTTCATTCAGTACTGTACTAGACATCTTAGCAATTGAAATAAGACCTATAAAGTACAGACAAGGTGAACAATTTGGAAAGGAAGGAAAATATTGTCACTATTCATAGCTGATATGATTACTTACATTAAAAATAATCCATAAGATAAATTATTTAATTATAAAGAAAGTTTTAGCTTTGTTGCTAAATAAAAGATCAATATGAAAATTTAATTACACTTTTTATACCACCCACAGTTAGAAAATGTTATTAAAAATACATACCAATAACAATCTTAGTACATAATATAAAGCATCAGGAATGAGTCTCCCAAAGTTATCAAGACCTTTAGGTAAGTACTATAAAATTACTTTAAATTATGTGAAAGGAAGCCTACATAAATATATATTTTATTATATATGATTAGTGCTGTATATTATATTACATTATATTATATATAATTTATGAATAGGGAGATTCAATATATTAAAAACATTACATCTCCCCAGATTGATTTTAAAAAATTGATGCAATACCAATTAAAAATGATATTTTTTTAACTTATCAAGCTCATAATGAGACAGATATCAGGAAGCTAAGGTCTGAGATAGTGGAAACACTTCTATTATAGAAGAATCAGGAAGACAACCTCTTCTTGATTTCTAGAATTACTATAAAGCTGAATTGATAAAAAAAAAAATCTGTCTGATCTTGGCAGAGATAAAGAGAGAGGACCAGAGACTGGCATAGAAAACTGAGAAATAGACCTAAATCAACTTGGAAGTGTAATATATAAAGAACTGATATTGAAGAACAGGGAGTAAATTATGCATTTTTTAATAATGCTGGGATAATGCATTATCTATACAGAAACAATTTTTAAAAATTCCCCACTCTGTATCATTAACAAAAACCAATTCTAGATGGAACAAGATGGAATTTATCTCATCTAGATTAGATAAAAGTAAATGAAAAAAAAACAAACTCCGAAGCAATTGTACAGGACATCTTTAGCAATGTGGGGTTGGGATGATTTTTTAAAGCATTATACAAAGAATAAAAAGCATAAAAAAGATGTTTGATACATTGAAGAAATTCTGTTTATTAAAAGTAAAGACAAATAGCATAGTAAGTGTATAAAAACAATCCCCAAACTGGAAGATCATATTTCCAATACATTGAGTGGAACATTGAGTTCGGAATATATAAAGAACCCTATAAATCAATGTGAATAAAGTCAGTCTATGCCAAAAATGAGCAAGTGTTTTATAAATATGAAAAAAAATGGTCAAACACAAGAGGAAAAAAATGCCTTATTTTATTGCTAATCAGGGAAATGCAAATTAAAACCACTTTTAGTTTCATTTCACACACAAAAAATTGGTAACATTCAAAAAGTCTAATAATATTGGTTTATTAGTTGTGAGAAATGTACCACACTGATGTAAGATTTTATCAAAGAGAAAATGAGGGGTGGAGTATTTGAGCATTCTCTGTACTATCTTTGCAACTTTCTTATTAATATAAAACTATTCTAACATAAGTATTTTTTAAAAGAAGAACAAAAAAATAACCACCAATATGCAGGACATAATGTTTTCCTTGTTTTATTCTATTTTCATTGACCATGAAAACATGAAACAGTGCAAACCATCACTTTCTTAGGGAAGCCTTTCCTGGCCTTGGATGATTTCCATTTATTCTATCATATCCTCTCATAGCAGAGTATTTTCATGGTACACTTTCAGCTTCATATTTATTTCAGTAATCAGTTGATTAATTTTTGCTTTATCCACTAGATGGTAAGCTCCAAGAAATCAAACATAGTATCTACTTTTGATCACCATGAAAGCTTCTGGACCTGGCACATACCCTACTAAATAAAAATCTGTGAATGAATGTAAGAACCCAGAAAAAGGAATGGAGTAGTTGTAAAAGCGTAGGTTTTTGTCTTGTTCATTCAGACAGCTAGCATCCCATGTTACTAGGGAAGAAGAGTACAAGGGCTACAGAAAGGAAGTTCATGCCTGTGTCAGATGAAGCAAAGCAAATGCTAAAATGATTTTCACAATTCCTTTTACCTCTGTAGGTTAGTAGAATTTTGGTATCGTTGCACTGATTGTCCTTAGACTAAAAAGTTGGAGCAAGAAATACCAGGTTCCAGGACATGGTTCCTGAGTGGGGAACGATCGCATATAAGACACAGGTTTCCATTACATTCTTGGATAGATATAATTAATGGACAGGAACTTATAGCCCTATAGCTTATTGTCATTTCAGAACTAAAGGCTGTAAAACACAAGCAGCAAGGTCATTGCAGTGCCTATCACCTCCATAATCTTCGAGGAACCACCCTTAGGAAGCACAGTATCAATTTATAGGATGCTTTATACAAACATTCTAAAATTTCATAGGCTAGCATTGGACTTAATTTTTTAAAAATGAGCACTGTCTATAAAATTAAATTTTAAGAAACTCCTTTGTAGTGGACCTTAGGATGTAAACAGCTGGAAACGTAAATGTGTGGTCCTAAAAAATAGTGTGTCTTGGTATTGGTAGAAATTGTTTTTATCTATAAGCATGTTCACAATTAAGTTGTATGTGAAGTCATTCTGGTGACTTCTCTTGCCATTTATGGCTTTTAGTGTAACTCTGAAACATAAACCGATCCCCTCAACAGTACTTGAACAATCCTAAGAATTATTATGCATTTTTACTCTCTTACTTATAAAAATGGAACATAAACAGCTACATTTTTTTTTGTAATTCATAGTAATTACACGACACTAGTATGCCTTTAGATTTAATCAGGATTCACTTTCTCTAGGACTCCCTTGTTGGAAGCCAAGGAATTTGCATCTTTAGAAATGATACACTGTGCTAGAAGCAGGCAGTGATGCTTTATGCCAGAAAACTATTCCAGAAGTGAAACGTTAAAGACATTAGGGTCTGTAATATGAGCCACTGCTTGATGGATCTTTAGCTTTCAAAACCCCGTTTTAAAAAAGTTGCGAAGGCAGTTTTTGGACTTCAAAATGAATTCAGCTTCTTTGGGGGCTATCGAATTTGGAACTGCATGATGTCCACTGGACACACCTCAATTCCTGAAGTGTCTGCACATGCACACATGTGTGCATGACTCTATGTGTTTCCAGTAAAGACATTGAGGATTTCTACTATTTGTGATAGTAGAAATCCAGGTCAACTATGCTTTCAAATATGCACATGTAATATTTTGAACAGGCATTGTTATTTGAGCATCACTGATTCAGAAAACATCAATTGGATGTTGCTGCAAAGCAAATCTTACTGCTTTCTGTGTCCCATCAACCAGGAATGATTAGTTCTCTAGGTCTGCAGACTCAGAAATATAACACAAATTCAAGGAATAGGAATCTTCCTTTGAAATGTAAGCCTGATCACAAATCCATCTCTCCAGACAATATTTAGTTCAGTGGGGGTCTGTTAAACTTAAATCTAGCTATATCTGCAAGGCTGCTCTAGGTTAAATTTCTGCTGCTTCAGAAAGAATTCCAGTTAGCATTGATTTCCAATAAACTGAAAATCTATGATGCTTCCTATAGGCTCATGTTGAGGGTGGCAAACCTTGGTTAGCTTTTCTGCACCTGGCTTCTTTTAGAAGCCTAGAAAAGCACATTTCCATAGAGTGGGAAGAAAGCCACATGTACTCTAAGCAAGTCATAAGGGTAAAACTTACTATTTCCAGAGGATTGGAATTTTCTATGACCTAACAATGAAAATCAAAATAACATCTGAGCATCCTCACTCATTTGATAGTAACACTTGGCTGGTCTTTGATGGAATTGGGTCACTGCCCTTAAGGATCATGCTTTCTAAACTGGAAATAATATATATTCAAGGAAGTTATAATTTTTTTTAATTTTTTGGTTTTTTTTTTTTGAGGGGGCGGATTTCAGTGAAATTGAATCTGTGGTAAATATAATTTTATTTCTTCTCAGGTTTTGGAATTTAAACCCATACCTTATAAACTGAGTTCTTCAAAGTTTTGAAAAATGACAAGATTCTAAGAAACTGAAGGCAGTTGGAACAAAACATCTCTCTTAATGCAGATTTGGTCAAGGTAGTAGCAATGAATCACTAACACCCAAATTTAAAAGCTTTCTGGACAATGTGTAGGACCTACACTTTATCTCTCTTATAAACTTGAGGTGCTATTTAATAATCCTTGTGCCAGCTTAAAAAAGATCCATCTAAATAGGATCAAAAGAATTTCTTGCCCTTATATATTTTTTACTCCTTTCAACTATTTATTTTCCTTAAGAAATGTCTTGTGTTTCATCAGTGAATGTATTCCTGCCTGCCTTGCTCTAACAACACATTAACAATGAATTTATGACATATGGATAAATTCTTATGACTTCTTTGTTGTTGAAGACTTTGACTTAAGTCATTCTATTTCAAAGACCATAATATTCTGATACCAAACTAGGAAAATAATGTTAAACTTTAAAAAAGAAAGATTTATGAAAATATATTCAGAAAACATCTTAATCCTGATCTAAACTGTAATATTATGTCCTGTGCACTGAAATCCAGACTCATGTTTCCAACTTCCAACTCAATAATCTCCATATAGATGCAATTTACCATGTTTACAACAGAACTAGCGATTTCTAAAACCAAACCTGTTCTTCCAACAGCCATTTACAGCTCACCAAATGGAACCAGTATTCTCTCAGTTTGCAAATTTGGGGTGCTGTACTTGATTTCTCTTTGCTCTTTACTCTTTCTCAAGTTCTGTCAAGTTTATTTCCAAAATGCATCAGGTACACTTCCCTCCACCTGCAAGCCAGGTTCAAGGCACCACCATCCCTCTAGGAGTGGTGCAGTTCTCTTCCAATTAGCATCTCTGCTTCTATCGCTTTCAGATCTCCCCTTATAATCTATTAAATCTGTAGGAGCCAAGGTGGCCATTTAAAAATATAACTCATATCATTTCTCTCCCCTAACTGAAATCTTGCACTACCTTCTCATTGTATTTGGAATAAGGTCTACTGTCCTTAATCTGACAATTTCTCAGTCTGCATCCTACCACAGTCTTCTGCTCAATGACCACTCTGCTGATCTTCTAAGAGTGCAGCTTTGCTCTCAACTGAGGGTTTGTGCTGTTGCTGGGTCTGCCTAGAGCTCTCTTATCCCAAGATCATCCCAGGTGGTTACACTCCACAATTCACCCCACATAAAAAAGCCCCGACTCCTTCCCTGTCCCCCTCAATCACTTCGCTCTGTTATATACTCCTCAGCACATTCATCACTTTCTAAAATTACCCTGTTGTTTTGTTTATGTATTTATTTACTGTTTCCTTTCAGCCCCATTAGAACAGAATTTGTTTTTCTGGTCTACTGGAAATACTATGTCCAAGTGCCTAGCACAGGGTCTGACATATTAAATAATAAAAATATATTTGTTAAATACATGACGAACTAATAAGATACCTTGTCTTTAGTCCCAAGAGCAGTGCTACATATAAAGGCCCTTAATTAATTTCAGAATTCGCAAATCTGATTTGAGTAACTTCACAGTAACTTATGACTTAATTTTCAATCAGCCTAAGGGTGAATATTTTCTTAAACACTTTCTCCCGCTTGAAAACACCAATAAGTTTGAGTTCTCAAAATAATTCCCCACAAAAATGAAAATTTAAATAACAAGGTATTATAATGCTTACATAGTTTTGTTTTTGTTTTTTTGTTTGTTTGCTTGTTTTTTACAAAACAGTGATAGCATTAGATACTGAGCTCTCTTTATAAACCAAGAACTTCAGGTACTTGATTTAATATCCATTTGATTTAATGCCTATATTTCTCTACTATTAGTATTTTTATTTTGTGGAACATCTTTGTTTCCCTGCATGTTTTGTTTATGTCTGAAAGCATGCGGAAAGCCCTCACTGGTTGTGGGAGGTGATGAGTCAGTCCACAGCCAGGTGACTAGACATCTAACTATGGCCTCCATCAACCAGAAATAAAACATAGCTACACTAACAGAGTTTTGTATTTTCACCACACGAAAGAAATCAAAACACCTTTCACTGTCTGAAAATAAAACTCATATGGAAAACAGTTTACAATAGAGAAAACTGGCTTTTGATTTGGTTTAAGTATTACCAATCAGGCTCTTCAAACAGATGTTATCAACGAATAACACAAACTAGAAGTGTCACTGCTCTAGAAGATTATGTCTTATTCTTAGTTTCAACCAAACCACTTACTGATTCAGGATTCACAGATGAAAGTTCATAAGTTCCTAAATGTATATTGGAACAGGGCCATTCATGTTTCAATGGATGAGATACCGATAGTGAAGGAGATCGCATAGGAGCAGGGGGTATATGGGAACTCTTTACTTTCCACTTTATTTTGCTGTGACTCCAAAACTGCTCTAGAGAATGAAATCTTGCAGATCAGTTAGATTTGAAGAAACACCTCATAGCATATTGGAAAAGACCACTGCCTCATAGCACAGACATACACATGGACACACAGATACCTCTAATCATTATCTCTAATTCTCGGCCAAATTGCGCCTCCACCAGGACACTAAATTCTTACAGAACAAACAGGAGTCAGGTTCCAAATTTCAGTTGATTTGTCCATGCACACTCCATTCTCTGCACCATTTATTCTTGGGATACATGTCTCAATGTCATTTATACTTGTGTTTTATTTTGATGATTATACTCATTCTTTTTACTCTTCCTAGATTGAACCAATAAGATATCATGATTGCTTCTTACTTTGACTATTAAAACAATAGCATTCTGATTTTTTCCATATCCTTTTTTTAAATTATTGACAGTATATAACGAATTTTTCATTTACATAAGATTTTTTTTCAAATAGGCCTCTTCTAACATTTACTGGGCCTCCAAGCACTACTGTCCAGCATATCTTTTTTTTTTCCTTAAAAAACAAGAGAGTTACCTTTAATGATAAATTTAGCTTACCCAAAGAAAGTATTAGAATTAAAACTGTTGAACAATAAGTAATTTTTCAGAGAATACTGACTATAATATTATTTATGTTTGGTCACTAAGGTATTTTCTTAGGATTTTCATACATGTATATAAGAAGACTAAAATAAAGTTTTCCCAAAGAAAGAATTAATGGGTAAAAATATTTCATAAGGAAGTGCTTTTATAAAATCTACTTGTATCATGAGAACAAAAGAATAAATCTTTACATAAAGAAAATATGTTTAATGTTTTAAAGTCATTAAATTCGTATCATACCTATTATAATCAGGCCAAGAAGGAAACTCACATGTTCCCTTGAGTCGATTGATTTTCCTATGATATTTAAATGAATGGGTGGTGTTTTATAGTCATAAATAACATCAAAGTGTACTATTCATGTGCTGGGATTAAAGTTCTGCTGTTAGTGTGAAGTTATTCATCTTCACAATTATATAATCAAATGAAGAACTTTGAGTATTTTTATATAGGGAGGGAAAAAAAAAACCCTAAGGCTCCTTTTCTTCACACTGGTGAAAAGAATGTCTGTGAAGAAAAGAAAAGGAACTTTTTAACGACACATCCTTGGGGAACCCTTTGGACACGATGGGCATTTAAGAATCACAGTGAAAATGAAGAAATTAAAATATTCTGGATCACAGACATGTGTTTTTCTTGAGGGTAAAATTGCAAAAGGAGGATAAAACCAAAGACAAGTAAAAATTAGTAAGGATAAGGAATCCTTACATACCACAATATATCAATCATACATAGACTATATATTTATATTTTTCTGATTAAAAAAAAATATGATGACCAAAAGGGAAAAAAAAAAAAACTAAGTCTTTGTCATTCCCTCACCTTCTGGATGATAAAGGGGAAAATAAAGCAGAAAGTTAACTTAAAGGCTCATTTCCCATTCATAGTTAATTCATTCTTCAGATATGAAGAAACCGCTTTCATATTCAGTCCATAAAGTGAATGTCCTGGTGATACCAATTTAACAAAAGGTATATTGGATACTATGAATTATTCACAGGACATTCTAGAGAGCTGAAGAACACACTATTAAGTCAGCTTTAATACTGCAATCCAACTGCAGTAAACAAGCACCCTTTGTCTATATATCTATGTGACCAATAATTTATCTTTAACAAAAGATAATTAACTCTCTAATTAACTATCACAAAAATTGAGGATTAGGCTGATGATCTGTCTAACCATAAAAAAAAGAGCAAATTACCAATCTGCTTGAAGCATGTATTAAATTTCCTCTTCAATTTAATGCATACTAGGTTTAACACAGGATGTAACAAACATGGCCCCTTATCAAACCTATTTAAAGGTGGAGAATTTGAAGCCATGAGCAATTGAGCCTGTCTACATGAAATCAGTATCTTTTGAATTCTTTCATTCCCATGTGCTCATCTTTTAAAAGAGTATTTGCTTAATTAAAATTTTAAGAACTGGGTAAAAAGAACAGTTACATACATACTCTGAACGTTGACTTTGCTGCTGTTAATTCTTTGGGGTCAGATTCATTTCCAAGCCGACGGAGACCCAGGATGCCTGATGTGGGCAGGATGCCTATTTGCATGAACCACCACAACACTCCCTGCTTTTCCTTCACTCCTTGTATTGTTCTTACTCCCTGGAGGCTTAAGTACCTTGCTAGCTGATATGCAACCCAAAGAAAAGGGAGTAAGTAAAGAATTGTAAAGAAATGTATCATTGACAACATGGTAACATAACAAGGAAGCAACTAGATACACTTGCAGCGGTGACCTTCTGCTGGGCAGTGAAGACAGTTCACTTCACAGCCCAGTGCTGCAGCATCTCCCTTAACATCAGATGGAAGCATATGGTAGGGGAAATTGTCCAGGATTTCAAAAGAGATCTGTGCTTCCAGAGCACAGCTAGTGATGATGTGCAAGAAGAGCCAAGTGAGACCTAGCTGGTGAGCCTCTTCGAAGACACCAACCTGTGTGCTGCCCATGCCGATCACGTAAGGATCATCCCAAAGACCTTCAGCCAGAGAATGTGCTTAAGATCCACCATGATAGGGAGCATTCCATTATTAAAATGAAACAAAACAAAACAAACCAGAAACTAAAACAATGTATTTTCCTCCCATATCAGTAAGATTTTGTTGTTGTTGTTCGTAGGGCCAAAGGATAACTAACTATATGATACCAAATAGGAAAAGAGGAGACAGAATCATATATTATGATTTTTTCATTTAATTTATGTGTGCGTTCTTAATATAAAAGTGGAACCACAAAGCACTAATGCAAATCAAAATAATAAATAAGATTGAGCAGTTCAACTTCATGAAAATTAGAAATAAGCCTGTTAAATTTGGGGGAAACAATGCCAGCGTGTGAATTTTTAAAAGCAACTTAAATTTCTTATTGATAGCAGTTAAATGGTGTTTGTGGTATGTTTATCATTAGTAAGTTGGATCCATTCATTCTACTACTCTGAGTTGTCCTATACAGAAGTGCATATTTTTGAGGTTGTTTATCATCTATTGCCTTCATTATTAAAATATACTGGACTACCAAAATACTTATTCCATACAAATACCCCATCAGGACAATATACCACATACAATTATGACACTACAATAGTTTGCTCACCTCTTCTGCCCCCTCCCCAATTCTTTTGATTCCCAGATTTAATTCACAGTATATCCACACAGTTCAAAACAACACAGAGATAGGGAAGTTGGTGCCTGATTCAGCTAATATTAATTAAAACCATGTGAACAGTATGTCGTATCTGTAGTTGTAACACAGAAAAAATACATATACACATACATACATTCAAATGGTTTCAAAATTGGGCATTATGCTTAGCACAAGAGTTTTGATCCCAGGAAAAACAGAGTTTTGCTCTCAAAAGTTTACCTATTTTTTAGGAGCCCCTGGGTGGCTCAGTTGGTTAAATTGTCTGCCCTTGGCTTGGGTCATGATCCCAGGGTCCTGGGATCGAGCCCCACTTCAGAATCTCTGCTCAGCAGGGAACCTGCTTCTCCCTCTCCCTCTGCATGCTGCTCCCCCTGCTTATGCTCTCTCTCTCTCTCTCTCTCTCTCAAATAAATAAACAAAACCTTTAAAAAAATTTACTTATTTTTTAGCAATGTATTAAGTTTATAACTCAACAGTTATACAAAAATAGAGTACTATGTTGTTAAGTGCCAAGTGAATTACATATATAGGGTATTCAGAAGTAAAAGCTATTTTGCCGATAGGACTAGAAAAGAAACTTTTTTTTTTTTTTGCAAAGAGATAAAGTACAAAAGGGGTTAAAACTAAAGCATAGATAAAAGAGTTTTAATGAGGGGGCGCCTGGGTGGCTCAGTCGTTAAGCATCTGCCTTCGGCTCGGGTCATGATCCCAGGGTCCTCCTGGGATCGAGCCCTGCATCGGGCTCCCTGCTCCGCGGGGAGCCTGCTTCTCCCTCTCCTACTCACTGCTTGTGTTCCCTCTCTCACTGTGTTTCTCTCTGTCAAATAAATAAATAAAATCTTTTAAAAAAAGAATTTCAATCTTTTTAAGATGAAGGATTTTTGCAACTCTTAACAGAAAGGGTAGCTCATCTTAGGGAATAATCAAACATTGGTTAATGGGATGTTTACGCTGTTAACATGATGGAACACTGGTTAAAAGGGAAATTGATGAGATGATACTTTAGTATGGTCTAAAATCAGTTAAAAGGAATTTAATTTTATTTGTACAGTTATTTATACCCCTCTTTATTTATTACGTAAAAATGAAGTTTTTAATCTGGGATGTTCTATACAATAGACTGTGGAGACAGACTGAGGAGCCCAAAAAAATGCTCTAAGATAAAATTCACTTTACCCACAACAGAGTTCTGGGTAAGATTCTCAACAGCAACAGTTATCACGGGAAGAGTAAAGCATAAATGAAGCCAAGTTTTACCAAGGGACAAGTGACTGGACTGGAAGACTGGTCAGATATGAGAAACATAAGAGAAAAACGAGCCAGGGATGGTGCTGAAGTTTCAAGCGTGCGTGATGATCTGTGGGAAGACAGTTCTATTGGCAGATGGGAAGTCATCCGGAAAGCCAGCTTAAAAAGGAACATGATGAACTATGTCGGAGATATGTTTGGCTTGAAAGAACGATGGAAAATCCAAGGGCATCGTAGCACAATATTATCTCTGAGTTGCAATGGCCTTTAAACACTATAAGGCTCTATCCTCATCTGATACATCAATCCCTTTAAACATGATCCCTAACAAATTGTCACTCAATGTTGTGTTTGACATTCCTTTAATGACGGGAAAATTCCCTACTTTCCTATCAATTCAATGTTTTTTGCCAAGTCAATTTTTATAAATGTCCTTCTTGTACCGATCCAAAAAAATGTGCCTTCTTAAAATGCTAGGCTTTGGTGCTAGCTGTTCCCTGTGGGAACACAAAATAAATTTAATCCTTCTTTCACAAAATGGCCCTTCAAATAATTGAAGGCACTTTTCATGTCCCATTGAACTCTCTTCTCTAGGTTAAACATCATTTGATGTGCTTTCAATCCTTTCACTGTGTCTTTCTTTAAAGTGTAGTGTGTAGAACTAAACCAAGATTTCAGAGAAAGAATGGAGTTAAGTAAAAAAAAATATATATATATATATATTATATATATAACTGCTCCTTATGAAGATCCCTGAAGCTATGACACAGCAAAGAACTGCTTGAGGGGAAAACCAAACAAACAGACACCAGAAAGCAGAGCAGAGGGCAGGAGGTTAAACCTTAGTAAATGACACATAGAAGTAAAGAGAGGAGAATAAACAATCTGAGCAAAAGACCCATTAGGTGGTCACAAAGAACGCCAAGGCGGGGCAGAGTCAGCAAACTAAAGAGGAGACTTCCGTGATGATTGGAGTGTTTAAAAAATACAAAATGCTACAGAGGAACTGACGTTAAAAAAAATAGCTAAGCAAAGGTCATTGAGCCCTTTATTAATTAACCTATGAGTGGTGGGTTTTAGGACAATTGTGCTCAAGGAAGCCAGATTGTAGAAGTTGAAATTATCAGAGTATTGGAAAAAATTTGGCCATAAAGGAATGAGAATGATAGTGCAACTACTAGAATAATCCTGTTAGTGCTTCACGTTCCAGATCAAGGGGCACTTCTTCAGAGCAATCAGAAGGCCCTAATACCCTCCCCCATAGTCAACTAGCATCCTTTCTTTGCGCTCCTAGAACTCTTGCATGATAACCTGTTTATAGCATTGTTTGTCGTTCTGCATATTTCTTTCTCCTCCCTTGTCCCCACTAGATTACAAATCGTTCATTGACAGAAACTTGTTCTTAACCATCTCCGTGTCCTCAACATTCAGTGTAATGCCAGACACATAGCAGAAAGTCAATAAATATGTATTGAATCACAAAATGAATGATCTCTGATGCAAGAAGTTCAAGGGAACTTTTACTGGACACTCTAGGCACACTGCCCAGTTTGGCTCAGATCTCATGTCCCATTCTTTGTGAACGCCCCCCCGGCCCCATTTTCTATGCCCTTTTGCTTCCAACTTCCAGAACCTGAAATGGCTGTAGAAGACTGTTTTAGGGTGAATGGATTGACATTGCTCATGCTTAGAGAGCAGAAGTTCTTAGGATTTATATCCCCATGGATAATCCTTATCCTGTGGGAGCAGGGGCAGGAGCCAGAAAGACCTGAGCCATGGTCTCTGGAAGAAGTGACTCTGAGGCATTGGTTACACTCCCATTTCCTTGAGAAATTAGACCAGAACTACCAGCTATGGGACTTTGCTGAAGTAACATCCATGCTTGGCCTCTATCCCTCCCTTGTCTTGCTTCCCCAACTCCTTATTATTTTGTTTATAATATAAATACCTTCTCAATACCTCCCTTGCACATCATTCCTTGTTCCAAGTCTGCATTTGGTAAACCTGACCTAACAGAGAAGGTGGGTCCATCCGGGACAAATGTCCAAATTAAAAATGCCATTGTGTAATATTTGCATCATAGAGAATTGAAATTAAAGTCAATTACAAGGTTAAATCTTGAGGGGAAAAAAAAAAGGCTTTCCACTGAATATCCCAAGCGCTGATTTTAAAACAGGAAAAAAAAAAATCGTTGATTAGTAGGAATATATCCTGTCATTGTTTGGGAATTCTGAAGGTTGGGAAAAGTTTAGAATGAAAAATAAATTTCAGTTATATAAATATAGACATGTAGACAAATCTAGAGCTTGACGTGGTTGTGGATTTGAGTATCTGAATAAGATATAGGTAGATACACATATATGCTACAAAATATTCTGAAAATATTCCTTTAAGTTTCCATTTAGGCTAGTTGGAGAGTTTTGAAATCCTGCACCGAGCAATAAGGAGCAATGTGCTATATATTACATGCCAAAGATCAAGGACAGAAATAGTATTAGAGACCCCCCACCCCAGTACTCCAACAAGTACTTCAGAGTCATTTGAACATCTTCAGCAGGTCCATGTTACATGCTGTGGACCCACAAACAAGTAAGATCTAGTCATGTACCACATGGTTAGCATCTACAGCAACAGTGAAGAGTCATTTAAATACATTGAATCACAAGAACAAAACTGTCTTATGACAGTAAATTTACTTATCAATAGAAAAGCTAACACATAATGGACTAAAAGTAATGATTTTCAGTTTCATAGTCAAATGAGAGAATGATTTCAAAGCCTACAGAGTTGACTGTACCCTGTTTGGATATATCAAACATCTAAAGATGTTTCAGTCAGTATGGGAGTGATCAGCTATAAAATTATCAAAAAATGAAATTCAAAAGATCAATATGGGCAAGACCATGTCAACTGTGCACAGAGAAGAAAGACTTCTATCCAGAGAGTTTGACAGTCCAGAGTCTTTTGCATGGTCATTTATCCCTTTTCTGGTACCATGAGCATGTAATTCACCTCCCTTTGTTCTGATCCCCAGCTAACCCGGCAAACATTTGTCCCCAAATGTGGAGCTGGCTGATATGAGTGTTCCATTCTATGTGAGAGTTACAGGTATCATTCTATGTTAAAAATCAAAGTTGTCATTCTACCTTAGGAACTGAATGAAAATGATCACTTTCTAAGTACTATGGTCTCCTTTCTAGGTGTTAATAAAACTGCCAAATTCACCAAGGAATGCTAGCCTGTGATGTTCTTTGAGTGACAGCCAATCAATGCCCCTCACCTAGCAACAAAAGTGTCCTTAGCTTATAGAAACTAGCTCTTCAGCATTCCGTTCTCCCCTCCGCTAGGTATTCTACCTCTCAGCAGCCTCAACACTAAATATCACATCAGATATAAATCGGGAAAAGAAAACTAATCAGAACTGATTACTCACTTTCCCCTGAAACACTATCAGCATCAATTAAATAATCCCTTATATTCTGGTTTGCCTCAGGCCACAGAGGTTCAAGGATCCTGGGCCAATCATCGTCAACCTCTGGAATATATTTGTCTTCAGCTCATTCTCTAAATCTTTAAACTCTGCTCTGATCATTCTCTTCATTTTCTTGTTCATCCTTGAAATGTAGATTTCTCTAGAGGATGCCGCCACCTCTGCAGCTCACTAAAATGAGGGATGTTTTTTCTCTCATACCTCCTCTAGAAAAGTCCTCTCTGACCTGTTACTTCCAGTAACACTGTTCACCTATCCATACTAATACATTAATTAAAGCTGATACTCTTACTTCTCAATTCACTGAGAATACTAAAACTATCCACTGAAATATCTCTGCTTCCCACTCCCATACACCTATCAAGGTTCTGTATAATCCAATGACTTCCATCATGACAAATCTAGTTGGCAATGTGCTGCTCTCCTCTAACTTCAACTTGCAGGAGCATCTGACCTAGAATATCACACCTCCTTTTTTTTTTTATTATGTTATGTTAATCACCATACAGTACATCATTAGTTTTTGATGTAGTGTTCCATGATTCATTGTCGGCATATAACACCCAGTGCTCCATGCAGTACGTGCCCTCTTTAATACCCATCACTGGGCTAACCAACCCCCCACCCTCCTCCCCTCTAGAACCCTCAGTTTGTTTCTCAGAGTCCATAGTCTCTCATGGTACCTCTCTCCCTCTGATTTCTGCCCCCCTTCATTCTTCCCTTCCTGCTATCACACCTCCTTTTAAAAACACCTTTCTCACCTGTCATACCATTTACTCAGAGATTATTCTAACCTCATTGGCTGATGCTACTCATTTTCTTTCATCAGCTCCTTCCTCTTTCATCATTATATGTTAGAGTACCATTAGGGCACCTCTCTAGATAATCTTATTCATTCATTTCCATGACTTGAAATAACATCTTCACATTAATGACTCACAAATATATACCTCCAGTCATGAACTTTCTCTTGTATATCCTTAGTCTACTTGCTATCCCCAACTGAATATCTAATAACCATTTCAATTCCAATACATTATGTCCTGGTCGAACTAGAACCATATTTGACATTTACATTTTTGTAATAGTTTAATATTATTCACAATTGAATATTGCAGTGCATTATGACTCCAATCCTTTCTATAGAAAGCTTTTCTATTCTCTGAAGATTTTCTTTAGTTTTTTAATTGTAAAATATAACATATATTCAGTAAGTTACACAAAACAATGAATATTACAAACGATCATTTATGCAACCAACACCAAAGATACAAATTTCCTTGTGAGCACTGCTTCTACTATATTCCATACATTTTGTATGCTGTGCCTTTATTTTTACTTATTTCCATGTGTTTTCTAATTTCCTTTAGGATTTATTTTCTAACGCATTGGTCAGTTGTGTCTACTTTAATTTTCACATATTTCTGAATTTCCCAATTTTCTTTCTAATTTCACTCCACTGTAATCAGAGAACACAACTTGTATGATTTCAATCTTTTTTTTTAATTTACTGAGCATCTTTTTTTTAAAAGATTTTATTTATTTATTTGACAGAGAGAGAAACAGCGAGAGTGGGAACACAAGCAGGGGGAGCGGGAGAGGGAGAAGCAGGCTTCCCACCGAGCAGAGACCCCGATGTGGGGCTCAATCCCAGGACCCCAAGACCACCACCCGAGCCAAAGGCAGCAGACGCCCAATGACTGAGCCACCCAGGCACCCCCTGAGCATCTTTTGTTTTTAATGGCCCAGTACACTGTCCATACTGGAAAATGTTCTGTACTCACTTGAGAAGAATGTGTATTTCACTGGTGTTAGACGGAATGTTCAAAAGACGTCTCTTAGGTGTATTTTCTGAATAGTATTGCTTAAGTCTTCTGTTCACTTGTTGATCTTTTTAGTTGTTCTGCCCATTATTGAAAGTGGGGGTATTTAAGTCTCCAACAATTATTGTTGAATTGCACATTTCTCCCTTTAATTATGTCATTTTTTGATTCATGTATTTTGGGACTCTGCTGTAAGGTGCACATATGTTTTAAAATCTTATAACTTTTTAATGCACAATCCATTTTCTCTATCCTTTTACTTTTGAACTATTTGCATCTTTGACTCTAAATTGTATTCCCTGTGAGATCATATAGAATTTTAGTTTTTATTCAGTCTGACAATCTCTGCCTTTTGTATGGGTATTTAACCCATTCACTTTTAATGTTATCACTGATATAGCTGGGAGTAGGTGTGACAGCTCATATCTTGTTTACTATTTCTCCCAGGACTTCTTTTGCTTCTAGTATTTTTTTTTGCTACTTTTTTTGGTAAGAATTGAATTATTTCTAGTGTAACACTTTAATTCTCTTGATTTTTTCACCTATTTTTAAGTTATTTTCTTAGTGCATATTCAATGGCTTACCATATATTTTTTTAAGATTTTATTTATTTATTTGACAGAGAGAGACATAGCGAGAGAGGGAACACAAGCAGGGGGAGTGGGAGAGGGAGAAGCAGGCTTCCCGCTGAGCAGGGAGCCCGATGCAGGGCTCGATCCCAGGATCCCAGGATCATGACCCGAGGCGAAGGCAGACACTTAACGACTAAACCACCAGGCACCCTTCGATGGCTTACCATATTAATCTTAATTTACGGAGTCTACATGAAATATATACTAACTGAACTGCAGTAAGATATAGACATTTTATACCTGTATAGTTTTATTCCCACTTATACATTTTTGTGCTTATTTTGTTCCATATATTACATCTTAAAATCACATAGCTTGCTAATAACATGGTGAGAAGAAACATTTGTTCCTTTATGTAGAATGATATCCAAACCATTCAAAGCCATCTTTTTTAGATTATGTATCTTTACTTTTACATCTTTAAATTATCATTACTTTTGCAGCATATCTCACCCTATTTATTTCTTAGTCCAATTCCCAATATAATTTAATTCATTGTGGGGTGGCCAATTGTGTCAGAAATTGAAGGGCATTTCCTTCTGAGTGCAAGCTATATTGTTGATTTTTCCAAATTTTCATCATGGTAAGCCATTCCAAATACACTAAAAACACTGGGGCACTGACAGATATTTATTGTCTCGTGCCAAATCTGTTTTATCTTCACATGTGCTAAGTAATGCCAGTGAAAATTAGCCAGGAGTTGTTATTTCTTTATTTCTTATGCAAGCATCAATATTATTCTAATCCTACCTAATTAGTTTCAATTTGTCACTCAGGATAAAAGCATTATAAACATTCATTTAGAGGTTATTATGTTTCCTATTGAAAGCGAGGCAATAATATGCTTAATTTTATGAAATAAGGGCTGAATTCATACACATCTCATTTTTATGAAATATTTACTACTAGTACCACCACCACCACCACTACTACTGCTTCTGAGAAAAAAGTACATGTGGAAAGTCGTCTTTTCAATCATCTAGACCCTTTTGCTAAATCAGTATATTAACACATCCCTAGGCCATTCCCATTAGATATTTATTTAATGTACTAAGTGACCAAAACTGACTAAGACAAGTTTAGATGTCCAATAGACTATTTGTTTCTAAAATATCATAAATTACTTCATGGAAAATAAACATACTTATCAGGAATAATATCAGAAATAAATGAATATAGTGATGTCCTATATTATATAAAGTCACCTTACAAAATTCATGGAATATTGTAAATATTATTCTTCAAGATCTTCAAGACCCCAAAGGTAGCTGAAATAGTCTAGAAGAAATGCTTAGACTATATTCCTAAACAATTTGGTGGAGGTCATGGAAAAATGCTCTTTAAAAAATCCACATTATTTCATTGTTAATTGAAATATTTAAAGGAATAGATCACCTCTCATTTTAATTCTTTCAGTGGCTCCCCAGTAAAAATACAGGGTGAAATTCAAACTTTTTAAAGTAGCAAGGCCTTTCACCACCTGGCTTTATTCTCCTTCTTCAGTGAACGCACAGTCAATGTTCCCATCATAAAAAATTACTCACCTGGCTAAATACCATCTTTTATCACACCACTGTCATAATCTCCATGTGGAAAAACCTCATCCAAGCTTTTCTTCTTTTCTACTGAGTGAGCTCAAATATATTCTCCAAGATCCTTCCAGGCATTTTATCAGCTTATTTTTAAATGTTTATTGAATGCCTACACTATCCTAGGCATTATGCTGGTGTTCACAGCTAAAGGGTGAGTTCATGCTCTTAATAAACAATGATCTATGGACGGTGGTATGTAAAGGCAAATCATTTCAGTAGAACGCATGTGTTCTAAGTTTTTGGTGTACTGACAGTAAAATGGGAGCTCTAATGAGGGGTCTGTTCACCACCCTTGAAGCTCAGGGAAACTTCCAGGAATAGATGATGTCTGCTGCCATGTTTTAAGGGACATGAAGTCCTGAACTAAGAGAGGAAAGAAGTGACAGATTTGAAAATCATTCTCCTGTAAATCCCATCATGGCACAGTTGACTGTTCTGTTTACTTAGCCATTAATGCATCATGAATGAATAAAGTATCTTTATTAATGCATCATTGATGAATAAAGTATGCATAGGACATACTTTTTTAAAATAATCATCACACTGTAATTCAACTATTAACGTACGTTTCTGTCACCCTACTATACATAGTTCTGTCCCTTCAAAATTATCTTAAAAAAAAATCCCAGTGATTAACATAGGCATGATCACATAGAATACATAGTAAATATTTATGAATGTATATGATTGAGACCCATGGGATACTCCCTCCAACAGTAAAGTGATTTCCAATGTCAAAATATAAAATCTTCATTTTGAAATGTGAGGTGGATAGACTACAACCAGATATCACATCAATTTTTTACTATTTCATTATTAAGATTTCCGCTTCGTTAATATGAAAGGAGGCTGACCAGTGATAAAGCTAGAAAACCCCTTAGAGCAACATTGTGAAAACAGTGTTGCTGTCACTGGAGTTTTCTGATTATAGGAAACAGCACAGGTAATGAGAGGAATCAATAAGGAGAGTACGAAGAAATGCTCTAAGGACACAGAAATGAAGTCATAAAAACTGTTTTCTTTTAGGAAAAACACACATTGCAACAGGTAAAGCAGTTGCTTGTCATCAGATGTGGACAGACTTTCTTTTCTAAACAAAAGATTTGAGGCTACAGTAGATTAAATATAGTTAGAAAAATTAGAAAGTCATCAAATTCCATTCCATAAACAATAGCTTGATTCACTCTAGAATCCAAACAAATAAACAGGAACAATTATTTTTTGCAGTGTTGCTTGCCCTTTAGCCCCTAAAAGAGAAATAAAAGGTTGATATTACATATGAACTAAAGATAGCAGAATTAAAATTTTAAATGAAACATCCATTCTAATTCTAAGACTATTTAGAAAGCCTCCTTTCCTACAGGGTTCAATTTTAAGTGGAGAGAACACCTTCTCATTTTAAAACATACATTCTTTTAAAAATATCAATTCACATATTTGATAAATTTTAATTGCATTTGAAATTAGGTAGTTTCTTTGTGATGTAGAAATATGACTAAGAAATTGACTTCCAATCTTAAGTCCTTGGAGCAAAGTTCACTCATTACCCAGAAAATGCAAGTCCTGAATAACTATTTTGATAAATTCATATTATTTTTTGCTATATAAGGAATACATTCTATGTAGAAAATTTGAACCTTTCATCAAAATGATAAAATGTATAAAACCATCCACCCCTAAGCACACCATCTAGACATAACCACTATAATAATGTTGGTATAATGTTTTTCTATTTTCGTTATTTTTACTTTATTCTTTTGCAACTTATATTCCCTATTTTGATTGTTTCAAAGGTTATCTTTAAATTTTAGGTTGCATAATCAATACAACATTATTCATAAATATACTATCCTAAACATGAGTCTTGGAATAACAAAATGTGATCAGTCTTTTCCAAATTACATATTATGATTGTGCAAGTTTATAGTTTTAAATGTTTTTGCCCTCCAAATTAGACATTTATATATAAATATATATATATTAGACTTTTATATATATAACATGTGGACATATATATAGACTATATAATATATAACTATACATATATAATTTTATATATACATATATATACTACAATCAGTGTTGTCCTAGACTTATCCACACATTTGCCAATTTGATTGCTCATCATTCCATCTCAGATCTGGGACAATTTTCCTTCTTCCTGACACGCTTCCAAAGTCCATTTACTAAAGATTAGTTGGTAGTGAAATATCTCTCTGGTTTTATCTTAAAATAGCTATATATCATTTTTTTAAGATTTTTATTTATTTATTTATTTGACAGAGAGAGAGAGGCACAGCGAGAGAGGGAACACAAGCAGGGGGAGTGGGAGAGGGAGAAGCAGGCTTCCCGCGGAGCAGGGAGCCCGATGCGGGACTCGATCCCAGGACCCTGGGATCATGACCTGAGCCAAAGGCAGACGCTTAACGACTGAGCCACCCAGGCACCCCACTATATATCATTTTTGTTCTTTTAAAACATGTGGGTATTCTTTTCATTTACCATTAAAATAACATTTTCAACTTCTGCACAGTGAAGGAAACCATCAGTGAAATGAAAAGGGAACCTACTGAACAGGAGAAGACATTTGTAAATCACATATCTGATAAGAGACTAATATCCAAAATATATAAAGAACTCATATAACTCAACAGCACAAAAACCGAACAAATTTAAAAATGAGCAGGGAATCTGAATAGACATTTTTCCAAAGAAGACATACAGATAGCCAACAGGTACATGAAAAAAACGCTTAATATCACCTGCCATCAGGGAAATGAAAATCAAAATTACAAAGAGATATCACCTCATACCTGCTAGAATAGCTAATATCAAAAAGACAAGAAATAACAAGTGTTGGCCAGGCTGGGCACTGCTGGTGGGAATGTAAACTGGTGTAGCCACTGTGAGAAACAGTGATGGCGGGTGAGCAAAATGGGTGAAGGGAGTCAGAATGTACAGATTCCAGTTATAAAATAAATAAGTCATGGAATCCAACATACAGTATATTTGGAAGTTGCTAGAAGAGTAGATCTTAAAATTCTCGTCCCAAGAAAAAAAAAATTCTGTAACTACATAAGGTGACATGTTAACCAGATTTATTGTGGTGATCATTTTGCAATATATACATAAATACCAAATCAATACGTGTACACCTGCGACTAACATAATGTTGTGCGTTAATTATACTTCAATAAAAAATTATAGTTCTTTTCAGGTTTTTGAAGGTATTATTTCATTGATATCTGGCTTCTGTTAGGAGTCCACTCTCCACTCTCCTGAGAAAACAGCTCTGGAGATTTCTCCCAACCTTATCAATTGTCAGAACCAGATCTAAGCAAGGGTATCATTCTCTTGTTATAAGGAGATCTCATTAAAATAGTGTGATTTTCAATCCAAGTCCACTGATGAAGGTCCTTTGCATTTGCTATATCCCGAGCACTATTTTTATTTTTATTTATTACCTGTTTTGATCCACACCCTACCCCCCAGCCGAATAATCGGGGTTACCAGCTCAGGTGTATTGCTTAGTTTAAGGACAATAACAACAGAAGTTTTGCTAATGTTTCTTCTTAGCCCACACTCCAGACAGATACCATATAAGCTGACAAGTAGAGACTAGCAAGACCCATAGGGGTCTGCCACAGGCACAGCACTGATTTGGCTATGAGAGGTGGAGTGAAGTTATGACCTAACCCAAAGTACCTCAAGCAAAGTTCACTGTCAAATATAATGGTATCATCATGCATGGAGTTTTGTTTACCCAAGAAAATAATTTACCCCATATCCTGAGAACCTCAGTATCCTATCTTCTCCTGTTCCTAGAAAACTTCCCAGCATAGTCCTCCCACAATCAATCTAAGGACACATGTTATATAGAAGAACTAGGTCAATCCCTAAAGTCTTTTATTAGAGGTCTGGACTCATGGGTGTTTGGATGGCGCACTTTGCCTGCGGGGGGATAAAGAAGAAGGCATGGCTGTGCAGGGCTCCTTGTCCATCGTGCGTGTCAATAGCAATAAATGCCCAGCTCGATCAGAAGTATTATGTCCAAACTGGTTGAATGAGGGGATCCACTGTTCCAAACTTCTCACTGTTTTTTTCAAAGTTGCTTCTGTTTCAGGCTAAGTGAATCTAAGAACATAATCCTAGTTAACACTTATTTATAGCTTGCAGGGGTCTCTGATAAAGGTCCAATATAATCCATTTGCAAATTTCACTCAGGCTCTTGTCCTCGGGTAATTTTACTTCCAGCCATTTCTAAGTGATTTCTTTTCTTGCTGTTGAATGCAGTTTTGTATCACTTCAGTCATTTTGTCCGGCACAACAAAAATGTGCTATGACTCCGCTCATTAGCATACGGCTGAACACCCACAAGCTTGCTCATTTCAAGAAATCAAGGAACTGGCTCTGGGGATCTGACTAAGGCGTCTGCCCTAGCATTCCTGTTCCCCTGAGCCCTTCCCAAGCTATGCATAATTTGTGGGCATCTACAGGGGCCACTTTATTCTTCCTCTAAATTCACAGGAATTTCCATAAATAAGGGCTTCATTCAAGGGTGTTCTTTATTGTCTAGTTATTTAGAGTTCATTTGTCTGACAACATAGCGAGATGATTGGGTGAAAGGTATGGATTTTTTTAGATGAGGAAAATGAACTTTTAATTTTTGAGCACTTCGTTTTTTGGTAGAGTCTGGGATGTAGCTACTTATTTTTCATCTTTGGAGGAATGCCCTGAATTGCAGCAGCCCACACAATTCTCATACATTTCAAACACTGGGCTCAGCTTTGGTTTTAGTGGATTTATCAGTCAGACTCTGTCATATGGGTGACTATGTTTTTAACTCATTTGCCCTCCTTCCTCTGAGAAGGCAATTCTCATGATATCATCATTTATTTCACTAAGTTGGCTTCTAACGGTTATTAAGTTCCAGTCCTATTTCACTAGATTATGGGAATAGGCTGGTGGCAAAACAGTAAATGTACATTGGATCCCATTACATGAGAATGTAAATCGTCCTGGTACGATTTAGAAATTTGGACTGAAAATTAGTGTGCTGGTACACCTATTATAGCATACAATACCTCTTCGACCTCTTGCACTTTCTGCATAGTCTCATTCATATCAGGTACAGCTGAAGCAATCAATGAAACTACTTAGTTTAATCCTGGAGTGTCAACTGTTAACCTCCAGGAACCACCTGCCTTAAGAACTGGCCAAGTAAGAAAGAATGAGTTACAGGCCTGCTGCTTAATCATTTCCTTCTGAACAGTCAAATCATATGCTCATATCCACAGAGCTGGAGAATACATGCTCATATTTGAATTGCTGATATCAAACCAAGCATTACATTGACAACATCAGACCTTCCACTTACTTTATAAGGAGTCTAAAGACATTGACTGTATGAGTAAGAGAGGGCACCAGAAGTTAAAAAAAAAAAGGCATTTTTTTTCTCTCCCTCTCTCTCTTTTTAACTTTACATACTTTCTACATATAATGAGGCATTATCTCTGTAGCCAGGAATAGAATAGATTGTTAGTTCATTTTCTTAAACAAGAATTCTTTTTTTTTTAAGATTTTTTTATTTATTTGATAGCGACACAGCGAGAGAGGGAACACAATAAGGGGGGAAGCGGGAGAGGGAGAAGCAGGCTTCCCACTGAGCAGGTAGCCGATGCGGGGCTCGATCCCAGGACCCTGGGATCATGACCTGAGCTGAAGACAGACGCTTAACGACTGAGCCACCCAGGCGCCCCTTAAACAAGAATTCTTAATCTATACTCGCACCAAAGTATTACCTCTGTCTGGGCTAAACATAAGTTTGAATCCTCTTCATTTCCTTCTAACTTGCTTTGGCAAATTTATTACTAAAAAGTAAAGCATTTCATTTTATTATATTTTTAAATCCTACTTAAAATATAGCTTGATAAATAGAACCCATTTCTGGGCTCTACTAAAGAACAAAGACTTACCTAAAAGAAAAATGCTTTGTTTTCCAGCAGAAAAAAGAAATGTATGTCTCTTTCCAAACATACTTATTGTTTAACATTGGTGGCAATTTTATGCGACTAATGTGATCTAATATTCTAGGCTCCTTGCAGCTTAATGAATTGACTGAAGACAAAAACCCGATACCAGATCTTTACTACTCAAGGTGCCCAGGAAGTATTTGAGGGCCAGACGTTTGTAAGTAATGTACTTTTGTAGTTATTATCTATGGGGCTGGGAAAGAGGTGAATTCAGTGTGGTTCATCTTTGTTTCAATGTTCTTTTACTTTTCAGTCTTCTGCACAGTGTCAATATAGTTCACATTTCTTAAGGAGTGGTAAAACAATATCTCATTAACTTAGTGTCTTTGGCTTCTGCAGACTTTCTTTTTATAGATCTGCCTTTGTTGTCTTGATTCAGAAGGCATTAAATTTAAAGATGTATGCTCTATTGCATCATAAATAAAACAGTCAAGAGGGAGAGCCCACTTTAAACATCTATGCTGTCGGGTCATTTTCCCATGAAGAAATCATCACAGGAGAAAGTTAGACATTTGTTTGTTTGGTATAACTAATTTTATCTTCAAGTGGGTGGCTGGCAGGGCCCCAAGCATCTTTGCACTCTATTCTTCAAAAGCAATGGCCTGTTAATGCCCTTTCATTCTGAGCTTTTGCTTCCATATGATCAGTTCCTAATTGTTCTTTTATAGAAAAAGTAGCATTTTGATCATAGAATGGAGCTGATTTTCACAGATTTTTTATTGCCTTTCTCTCTTTTATTTCTGGCTAAGATTTAAAATAAATAATCCTTCATTGAATGTTAGGGCATTCCAATAAAAGTATAGATATAAAATGAATGTGTACATACCCAAAGAAAGCATTTTATTTTGCTCCAAAACTATTCCGAGGGTTTTTCCAAAGTACCCAAGACACCCTGAGAATAAAGAAATTTTTTCAACATATTTACATGTTTTTAGAGCCATGGCTATACTAGAAGAAAAGGTGTAGGTGATGTTTGATGCAGCTGCTTTTCTCCGATGTCTACATTTGAAAGTGAACATATGTGTGTACAGAGACAGGACCATTTTGACCTGTCAGACAGATGATCTCAAGGGTCTAGAGTCAAGGTCTACACTTGCCTTAAATGGAAAATCTGAGACATGTGTGATCTAGATAATGAATTTGGAGCCTTGATTAATATTACCCCAATGCTTCAGTGATTTGATCTTCTTGGTGTAGCCAATAAGGTGAATTTTGCTAGTTTCTATACTGAGCAATATGAAAGGAAGATAGCCATCCTTACTTGGGTCTCTCCACAGAGGAAACCAGCAGCTGGTAACATAAAGTAAAGATTAAACTTTCCAAACTGTTATTATTAGGATAATATGCATCCCTGCATTTTCCGTATACTCTTTACCATAATTATATTTTCCTTTTTGCAATCATTTTCTGGGCCTGAGTAATGAAACGGACAGGGACAATTCAGGTCTCTACGGAGAGTTTTATTCATACTGGCAGGGCCAGTATGTCAAACGTAGCTGCTGGACTAGACCTGCAAGTGTCATGTTTCATAAGAACAGTTTTAGTTTCTTTTTTTTCATTTTAAGATTTTATTTTATTTTTTTTTTTTGAGAGAGAGAGAGAGCACAAGCAGGCTGAGCGGGAGGCAGAGGGAGAGGGAGAAGCAGACTCCCTGCAGAGCAGGGAGCCCGATACGGGGCTCGATCCCAGGACCCCAGGATCATGACCTGAGCTGAAGGCAGATGATTAATCGACTGAGCCACCCAGGAGCCCCAAACGGTTTTAGTTTTTTTTTTTTTTTTAAGATTTTATTTATTTATCTGACACAGAGAGAGAGAGAGCACAAGTAGGCAGAGTGGCAGGCAGAGGGAGAGGGAGAAGCAGGCACCTCACTGAGCAGGGAGCTCAATGCGGGCTCGATCCCAGGACCCCGGGATCATGACCTGAGCTGAAGGCAGACGCTTAACTGACTGAGCCCCCCAGGTGCACCCAGTTTTAGTTTCTAAGGTATAAATATTCTTCTGATGATACAGCTATGTTCTTTAGTCAAAATCAAAATACACTTATTAAACTTACATGAGACTGAATTGGGGGGATTTTATGACCCTATGTAAAACTATTTCAACTATGCACATGAGAGGAATTTTTAAAATATGATAGACAAATTCATGATATAGGGGAATATATTAAGATACTTAAATAAATAAATAATTTATCTGATCATTCGGCCTGTCTCACAGAAAAAAAAAAAAAAAATACACTATTTGATTCACTCCCAAACGTTAGTTTAAAAATCTCATATAGTTTTTGCTTGAGAAGCAAAATTGATTCTTTATACTCCATGATGCTTAAGTGCTACTTGCCTAAACAGTAAGATACTTTGCTCTAATGGCCAAGAAATAATATCATTAAGGTATTTTGGGTTTTCACTGAGGGACTGAAAGAATAAGCCTCAGAAGAATGGGAGAAGAGCACTCAAAGCTTAGAACTGACCACAGCAGGACTTGGGGAAACAGGTGAAACACTGATCCATGTTTCCTAAAATCTCAGTTCCTTCTCATCGCCCAGCCTCCTTTCACCTGGATCACAAGCCTGGGTGAGTGTGAAACTGCAGGGCCTTCCAAATGCTTTAGCTTCTGTTCTCCAATCTTCTCCAGATCATCAATCATAATGCAATAGCAAACTCGGGAAAACCCTGCCCTACTACTTTCTTCCCAAACCAAAACTAAAGAATTTCAAATATGTGGGTAAAGAAATGTCATTCTCTTGGATGCTGATGAGGATTTAGAACTCTGAATCTTACGTAGTTTCCCCTCTGTATGATTTTCTGGTGCTTTGAGAGGTGTTTTTTTTTTTCTTCATCTATACTGGTCTAGGACTTTCATGTACTTACCTCTAAACAGGGAGAAAAGCTCTTTTCCATTAAAAGACCAATTTCTCTTTGAAGTACAGCGCCAGTCAAATCATGTATATTTCAAAAAAAAAAAACAAAAACACATCAAAGCATCAGCCAGGATTGATAGGGAATGACTAGTTTGATATCGAAGAGCTACCATGGATTAAACATTCCAGATAAAAAAAGGTGTGGGTTTAACTCCATGTATATTTTAAGTAATGCACATACACAGAAATAACATGGATCTGTATTTTTCAATGTATAACCTTTCCATTGACCAAAAAATGTGAATAAATAGTGTGATAATCTATGATTAACATCTTCCTCTAATTTCCTTTTAAGGAAATTTTGTTTATAAGTTTTCACTAATATATTTTACCAGATTATTGTTTAAACAGCAATCCATTTTTCCTTTTTTCCAACTTTCATTTTTATACTTCCTTTCCTTTCATTTTTATACTTCTTTTCCTTTTTATAGCATCCTTTCATCTTTATACTTCCAACCAATTTATTATGAGTAAGATGAATAACTATTATTTAAAAAGCTAGAAGTTGATTTGATCAACCAAGACAGAGAGTCTGATGCTTTGTTTGTAGGACTGGCCTGACACTTCAAAGTTTTGTGTTACTCAAATATATTTCATCACTCACTCCTTGCTACTGGCTTTAGTGATAATGTACTTCGGCCATCTTCTTAATGCCCTTTCTCCTTTTCACTCTGTGTTTGGCTTCTAAATAGTAGAATTCCTGAAGGCTCCATTCTGAGCCATCAGTGTTCTTTTGAAAACTTTCTTCCAGGTGGTCTTATCCATTCCCGTGGCTAGAGTGAAATCAGTATGCCAAAAACACCAAACTTAAACTGTAGTCCAGCTGCTTCGTTTGAGCTTGACTTATATACTTGATACCCAGAAGGCAAAAAAACACCAAACAAACAAACAAAAAAACAAAAACAGAAAAAGAAAGAGAAAGACAGTAGGCAAACAAACATAATAAAACCCACTGCAAACTGACCACTTCATCTTCTTGGGTAAATCTCTCTCTAGTCGTTACCATATCAGTAAGTGGTGCCACTCTCCAACCAGTCACTTCACTTGGATATTTGGAAGTTACTGCTCATATTTTTCTTTCCTTTGCTATGACAATAATCCATTGCCCAGTTCTGTCAAACCAATTCCACAGTTTGGCTCATGTCACTATCTCTGCTGCCATTGCCTGGTGCAAACCCCCATGGTCTCTCCCCAGGCTGCAGCAATAGCGTCCTGGCTCCCTACTTCACTGTCACTTCTCTGTTCAACCCTTCTACTCCCTGACTGATCCTTTTTAAGAGTGTCATGCCTTGCTCTGTATAATGCCCTTAAGACTACTCATGATAAAGAACCTATAAGACACCTCTTTAACCCAGCCCTTGCTAACCTCCCTCCCTCTCCTCAAAGTTCCCTATTGCGTCCTCACCAAGCTCCAGTCACAAAAAACGTTCTTTAGTTTCACCAGGCACGTTCTCACCTCAAGGTCTCCACTTCATACCCTGGTGCATGGGTGCCTGACACACATTTCCTGGCATCCTTCAGTAGAAGACCTACAGTTCCTACTCAGCTCTCAGTTCTCAGATTAAAAATCACTTTGCAAAGAGCACTTCCCAGATAACCATTCTTTTTTTTTTAAGATTTTATTTATTTATTTGACAGAGAGAGACAGCAAGAGCAGGAACACAAGCAGGGGGAGTGGGAAAGGGAGAAGCAGGCCTCCCACTGAGCAGGGAGCCCAGTGTGGGGCTCCATCCAGGATCCTGGGATCATGACCTGAGCTGAAGGCAGATGCTTAATGACTGAGCCCGTCAGGCACGCCTCCAGATAACCATTCTAAACTCAGACCTCCTTCTTCTTTGTTCTCACCAAACCAGCATCTTAAAAAAATAATTTTTCCTTATCTATCTCTCTTTCATATTTTTGCCTAAAACTGATCTATGTTTTAGCTTATTATAGTTTCAACACAGAATATCATCTCCTTTTAGAAGAGCACAGAGGGGAAAATAATGCCTGGAAGATTTATGCTGCCTCATTCAGAAAGATAACTTCCTGTGAGAAAAAAAGAAGTGAGATTGGAAGTCATTGTTAATAATCTATGTTCTTCATGAGGGAATGAGGCAAAACTTTATTCTTTTGGAGAATAAACATTGAAGAAAATGAACTTAATTGGAAGATCACCATCGGGGAGGCCTGCACTGGAGAATTCGTCTAGTGAATTACACAATGAGAAGGGCCTTGCGCAATCCATGCCACCAAAGATTTTGTTCTCAATTTCAGGAGCCAAAATACTTTATGTTCCACTGTTATAAACTTATTTTCTTGTTAAATAATGTATAAAGTATGCCATGAAGCAAATATATATCCTGAGAGTCAAGGAAAAAAATTAGCACAGAAAAGAAATAATAAAAGTGGAATTAAAGAAAATGAGAAGTGAAAAACACAGTAAAATTAATACAAGTTAGTACAGTGAAAAATATTAATAAAATGTCGATAACTGACAAAGGTGTTAAAAGGAAAATTACAAATGAGGAAGAGAAGGCATGGCAACTTAGAAGTTATTTTAAAAATACTATTAAAGAGAATGAATCTCAATGTAGGGTCTCTCAACTTCAGCACTACTGACATTTTGAGTTGGATAATTCTTTACAGTTGGGGGTTGGAGGGGGGACAGATTTGGCCTGTACGTTTTAAATCATTCAGCAGCATCCCTGGCTTTTACCCATTAGATGCCAGTATCAATCCCCCCCCAGGTGGCAACAACTGAATTTATTTTCAAACATTGCCAAATGTCTCAAGGAGAACGAGATCACACACACCCCCAACCCCTTCCCACTGAGAGCCTGTGGTTTCATGTGATTTCATGTGAAGGGAACATGACTTTGTATGAAAATAACCATCTTTAAATCTTAGCTTAACAGTGAAATCTTGGATAATTCACTTATCTAAAATCTTCCTCAGAAAAATGGAGATGTGTACATTGCCTACTTCATAGATCATATCACTCAAATGCTTTCAGGAAAATGATGACAAAGGAGAAAAAGAAAAATCAAAACCATGGGATAGAAGACTTTATAAATGCAGATAAAAAGGTCAAACATATTTGCTATATTGCAGTTTCAAAAATTTTGCTCTGACCTTTTGGCAGCCAAAGTGAAAAGAAATATGATTATTGGCACAATTCTTTAACAGACAGGAGACAGAAAACCAGTTCCTCTCAGAACCATGAGTTCTCTTAGCCCTTTCCTCTGAGACATTCCTGACTTTATACAGATGACAAGGAAGGACATAGAAGACAGAGCCCATACACTTTTATGGCAAGTATACTTGTGATTTTGATACAGTTGTCTAGATGCAGTGTACTCCCATAAAAGCTCTGGGAATAATATTAAAACATAATCTAGTGAAGGTGACTCTGTGATCAACTCAGGAGCTAAAGTGCGGCTTGATCTATGGCTACGATGTAGAGTATCAAGATTTGGCTGTACAGACTTCAAGATTTTATAAGTATTACTTCTTTCACTCTGGCTTTTTATAAGAGCTTGATATCAATCATTTTGAGATTATATCTGTGAATGAAGGATTATTATATAAATAACCTGCATAACTGAGCAATTAAAATTATTTTTTATCCTTTCCCACTCAAGTATATGAGCCTTTGCCATCTGCAATTGGGGCAGGGTATCTATGTGCCTGGGCTGAGCAATGGGGGTTCGGCATATAGTAGGTAGGAAAGGTGGTGAGCACAAACAGACAAAAATTTAATCCACAGAGCCAGACTATTACTTTGAAAAGTTATTTGATAAATTTCTTTAATTCTACATTACCATTACAGTGTTTATGAATTTTGCCAATTTTATCTTTCTTCAGTATTCTCTTGGAATATAATCATATTTTTGATTACTGTATTTCTCCCATACTTAATCTTCCTAAGCTAATCTTTTTATATCAGTAAAAACCAACAAACCAGAGGAGAGATTTCTGTGTGTTGAGTTGGAAAACAACGAGCCTATTGTTCAACGACCTCTCCACAGCATACACTAAAGCATAAGGCCACTGAAAGGCAGGAAATATTTCTTCTGTTTTGTTGTTTTGTTTGGTAACGAATTCCCTATTAACACTGTTTATGAAATCATTAAAACAATATTGTCTCCTGGGCCATTAGAGCTAAGGTTTAGTAAACAACCTGAGGCATGACTGGTTAACAGTTGAGCTCCCTCACTCCTAGTACAAGATAGCCTTTTCTTTCTCCCCACACCATCAATTAATAAACAGAAAATAGTCTTTCTTCAATATAGTCAGTCCCAAAGGCCCTGTTATAGGCCAGTTAATTTAAAGACTATGTGTCTGTGCAGATCTACAAATAAAGCAAAAGGACTGGCCCAAAAAGGGGGCAACACCAGAGAATTTCCTAGAAATATAATGCTTTGTACATAACTGAGGCTCACTAAATATTAAATAAAGGAGAGGAATATCATGTGGGAAGTTGGCTATCAGCCAGGGAGAAATATATTCATAATTAGGAAGTCGGTAACCACGTGCCTAAGGGGATCGACAGAAGTTATTTAATTATTTCAGAATGAAAAGCACATGGCCATGTATTCCTTGCAGAGTAATAAAATTATTATTTTTGTTCTTTTTAACGCTTGAGGAACACTGATATGGTATAAATGTTAAGTTCCCAGATTAATTATCCCTTCCTGGTGCACATGTAATTCCTATTTGTTATCCTGTTATCTGACTACTTACATAATTTCACATGCAATTTAAGATGCTGGTCAGAAATCCCTGTGGCAAATTTTGGCAAAAGAAGGCAAAAAAGTTGAAAAATAAAGATCTTCCAACATTTGGGTTTCTTTCTTTATGAAGGCTGATGTGGCCGGCTTGGCACCTTGTTAAGCAAATCAGTGCTAATTGCTAACACTTTAGAAAATTAAAGAGGCGTAAGAGGGCAGTGGGCAGTCTGGCAGAAAAGCAATAGTTCTGGAAGAGCTGACTAAAACCTCACGGGTCCAACTCAGTCTTGTCATAACGAGGGGCATCTCCTGGGTTAGCCAGTAAAGAAGGCAATTCTGCGAGCACTTTTCGAGGAAGGAAATAAACAAGATACTTCTAAGAACTCTTGGAATGTATCACTTTCTGTATGAGGTTCAACCAATTATGTTGCCACAAAAGGAAGTCTGGGGAGCAGCTAAACTAACGGGGGGACTGCCCTGAGCCCACTAGTTTACGAAGGCAAACAAGAGATAGGCATGTACATAGGGTAGAAGAGATAATATAAGAATGCATTTGAAGCAGGGAAATCATCACCAGTTCTCTAAAATCACATTAGTAGGTTCAAGATGAGAATTATCCAGTCAGAGTTCCTTTGGCCAATCAACCCCAGTGTCCATGTAAGAAAAATGAAACTTAGAGTGGTCAGAAACATGCCCTCATGTCCTGCTGGTGACTGAGATGGGGCTAGGTTCATCATTTCTCTGTTTCCTCTCCTTTCCACTGCATCTTGATACAGCCAGACGCTGGCAAGCGCAGCATGCGCACATGAGAACAGAGAGGGTGAGTCAATGCACATGATGTGCTTTATGCTCAACTCGGGAAATGATTCCCAGACACGTGTGGTGCACAGAGGACTGAAGAGCTCTGGAAACGTTGGTTTCAGAAAGCAGTTGGAAAGGCAGGCATGAAGTTTTGGAGGAAGACGGGGGTTAGAAAGGAAATTTTAGGTCTCCTACATAGCAGTTTTCTGCATCCAACCAGATGGACAAAGCTTTCACAGGAGATGGCTACGCTGATGGCCATGAGGTGTCTAGAGCATGGAGAGAAGAAGAGGAGTGCCAGGACACAGCAGTGCGGGGCACACTGAGACAGAGATGGTGACTCTGTCCAGTCGGGCAAAGAAGGAGGAAATAGGCGAGTGTGAAGGTCCAGGGCTCAGCCCATGAAGAGTTCCCGTGGACCCTGAGGAGAGGGGTTTCAGAGTTGAGCTCTCAGAATCCAGAGTATGACAGTGTGGGAGGTGAACTAGAGGCAATCACTGAGGGAGTTTCTTGGACTTCCTAATCGTCCTGAAGAACTGCCTGTATGAGTGTGTGTGTGTGTGTGTGTGTGTGTGTGTGTGAGCAGTGGAAGGAGACCTACAAAAGGGTGCATCAACATTTTTTGTCAAGAAAGATCTTAAACCCTAACAAAACACAAACAAAACCAAAATAGTTATTACTTTCCCTCACATCATGCAGAGATCCTCTCCTTCGCATAACTCTAAAAGTTAACATTCACCAAAGCAGTGATGTAAATGTTATTACCTAAGAGTTTTGCGAAGTGGCTGCCCTGATTTTTCCATAAAAATTGTATCAAAAACATAGAAAATGCATTGGAGCAATAAAGAACAGCAATATATGTATATAAACATGCATGCATGAACCATTTTATCATTTCACTAAATTGTTACGAAAATGTAGGCACAAATTTGCATTACGGTACAGACTGTCACTGCGATGGCTTTTTCAGAATTATAAAGAACGACTATGCCAGAGCCATGAAAGGAAAATAGGTTCCTTACTTTATTATGGTTCCATTCAGATTTGTTTTCCAAAACCAAATTTGCAAATGAATATAATAAATAAATAGCAAAACAAACAAACAAAAACACGAGGATTAGAAAATCAGACTAAAGCTCTCTTTATTATGTTTATTTCAATTTTCAACCACTTTATAAGAGTAAGTAATGTATGATCATGGTTAATGTGAAATTTGTACTCTGTAAGAAGGGAAAGCTATTACTAATAACCATTCAACTTAAGGCATATTACTATGTGTTCAAGGTGAGTATTGCTCCCTCTTGGCTGTACATTGGAATTACTGATGAGTTTTGAAAACACTAGTTCTATCCCCAGAGATACTGATTGAATCGGTATGAGATGTGACCTGGGCACCAGTATTATGAAAAGCTCCCAGCAATTACTTTAATGTGTAGCCAAGTTTGAGAACCACTGTTCTAGGCCAAAATACCATCTGGTAGCCAGCTTCTTTTATGAAATAGATTAAACTTGTTCAAAAGAGTTGGCAAAGGGCATCCCAACAAGAGACTTAAATTGAAATATGAGGGTAGAAAGCAGGCTTCGGGATACACTGGATGATCCCTGGAGCCCCACTCAACACTGGACCAGTACCTAAACCAAAATCATACATTCCAAGTGCTAATATCTTGTTGTTGTTAATTTTTAAAGCAAGATTAGAAACATGTTCTATTGTACCCACAGCCTGCAGGACCATCAAAAGTCAGGAGATAGGGTCCCCTATGTGATTAAGGTTCACAAATGGGAAGGATTGTGACTGAGGCAGGCATCAGAACCTAAATACCTCTGCTCAGATCCAGAAACTTGGTTTCATACATTCTGTTGGGGTGATCAGCACCATAAAAAATGCTACAGGATCATCTGTAAGCCAGTGTGTCAAATTATTTTCATCCAAAAGTGGCTATATCTGCATAGTCACTCTCTATTTTGAGGCATATCCAGTTTGGAAACCAACTTGTATATGAAAAGTGACTTGGCAAATAGGCAAGCAGAAAAAATAATATTCTCTGTAGAAGGGCCATGAGTATCTGGTAACCTGAAGAAAAGTCACTTTCCACTCTTGGGACATTTAGTCCAAAGAAGACTTTACTTCCTCCAGTCCTGCAGAATCAGAGAATCATCTCTTTTAAAATGTTGTTTACATACCGCTAAAGTCTGTGCTATTCCTGGACTCTATGTCGACCGCTACAGTGTTCATCACAAAAGTGCGCAATCTTATTAAAGTTAGGTACCTTAACCTCATTCTAATCCTTGTGGTCAAAACTTCCATGCAGGATGCCTTGGCCATCTTCAGTATACACTTCAGGCTCTCTGGTCCAGGGGCTAAGAGCATGTGCTCTGCAATCTCACTGGCTGGGTTTAAATTCTGATCCCACCACTCACCAGCTTGATTAATTATCTTCCTTAACCTTCAGTTGTCTCCTCCATAAAATGCAAACAATAATGATACCAATCTCCTATATCACTCATGAGGACTACATAATGCATTCATTGCAAATAACATAGTGTTTGGCACTGACAGTAAAACTATTCATTATAATTATTAATTATTTTGCCAAATCATCATCAGCAACATACTTTATTCCACTCCTACCACATGTGACTTAATTAGAAGAGTAAGAATAGCACATTTTAGAAGGGACAATGGGTGAGGGGCAGAAGCATCTGCGAAAGGCAGACCCTAATCCATAGAAATATAAAACTCAGCCAAAAGAACCTCTTCCTTTCAGGTCCAGATACTTCTGACTAAGATCAAAACATACCTACTTGTGGCTCATGATACCTTTCTATTTAATGGTTAGCTCTCCTTTTGTTTCAGTGTCAAATAACTAGTGGTGTTATTATTTCTAGTACTTAAAAGATTTTCAAAGCATGCAATCCCAAAAAGAAAATTTTTTTGAAAAATAGAAATATCTAAAATGGTCACCAACTGGAACACACATAAGAAGAATATGACAATGACAATAAATTGGCATAAATAATCACAGATTACAAACGATTGGTGTGAATGTGCATATTAAGAGATAAATAATAGTAGATATATGAACCGGTAAAAGAACTTTAATTTTGTGATACAGTCACCAACTGCAAGTAACTGTCAAATAGAAATATACCTGACAAGAACAGAAAAGAAACCATCAGCTTCCCAACAAAAGGGAAATTTCGACATGGTTTTGATCAGAGTTATCATTAATGAAAGATTAATACCCTTAAAGATTACTAACTCCTAAAAGCAAAGAATTTTCTTTTACTTCCTTTTGCCTTCCTCTCCTTTAACGTAGGTGTTAATGAGTATTGAAATGGACAAAAGGCAAGAAAAGGTATAGGCAAAGGAGGAAATTGAATCTTCAACCTTGAATAATCCAACCTGGTCTTCACAACCTGCCCCATTTAGGCAGCTCAGAAAATAGATATTCTGTGCCAGGAATTTTCCATGGCTATTTCTGCACAGAAGTAAACACTCACAGAGTAAGAAAAATGTCGCTTAGGCATTTTATAAGATGATCTCTAGGAAAGTCAACATTCTTATGCGTCATACCTTGTGAGAGAAGAAAAAACTGTTCTTCTCAGTAAAATAAACACAATTTTGTAGAAAATTTGTATTTGTCCTTCACTTCCTAAGTACCCTCCTGCCTTCAATTTTCAGAAGAGAAAGTTTCTCATCAAAAGTGAAAAATGAAATTTTTCTCTCATCAGGGTTTAATCCAAATATCTCAACATAAATGTCTGTTTAAGGTCTGCCAATCTGCTGTATTTGTGAGAAGGGAACGTCCCACTCCCGCCACCCCTGAGTGAGCAGACCCGCTGAGAGTCACGCCTGGGTGAGGCGTTGACGCTACAAACAAATAGGGCACAAACACAGGCCAGTGACAGTGGCCTTAACATTGCTTAACAGCAAATCATTTTCTGGCTGTTCATTTAAATGGATTTACATGAGACCAAATACTATGGTATGGTTTGTTGAACTACACATCTTATTTCCCTGGGGCTGGTACTTTGGTATGCATGTGTGGCCACTCAAGATCTCATTGTTGGGCGCCTGGGTGGCTCAGTTGGTTAAGCGACTGCCTTCGGCTCAGGTCATGATCTTGGAGTCCCGGGATCGAGTCCCGCATCAGGCTCCCTGCTCAGCGGGGAGTCTGCTTCTCCCTCTGACCCTCTTCCCTCTCGTGCTCTCTATCTCTCATTCTCTCTCTCTCAAATAAATAAATAAAATCTTTAAAAAAAAAAAAAGATCTCATTGTTGCTTCTGGTCCTCCTAACACCTGACTCAGCTGTGCCAGGCAGGTAACCGTGTTCCCTCAGTCTTGCCTGGAGCTTCCTGCCTGTGACTCTTTGCTCTGAACCTCTGCCTGCTGCTTCTCTCCATGCACCGTGCACTGACTTCCCATCCCCTGGACACATGTTATAGTATCATTGCTGCTGATGACCTATGTGTCATCTCTACAAATGTGTAAGACTTTATGTTGTCTTTGGCCACCTTGCTTCCTGAAAACAAACTTCATATCGTCTAGGCCTCTACAATACTTTTTGTTTTGTCATGTCTTGTTTTGTTTTTGTTTTAGGGGTGGTTGTATTTTTTTATTTAAATTCAATTAGTCAACATATAGTACATCATGGGCGCCTGGGTGGCTCAGTTGGTTAAGCGACTGCCTTCGGCTCAGGTCATGATCCTGGAGTCCCGGGATCGAGTCCCGCAACGGGCTCCCTGCTCAGCGGGGAGTCTGCTTCTCCCTCTAACCCTCTTCCCTCTCGTGCTCTCTATCTCTCATTCTCTCTCTCTCAAATAAATAAATAAAATCTTAAAAAAAAAAAAACATATCATACATCGTTAGTTTCAGATTTAGTGTTTAATGATTCATCAGTTGCATATAACACCCAGAGCTCATCATGTCACATGCTCTCCTTAATGCTTGTCACCCAGTTACCCCATCCCCCTGCCCACCTCCCCTTCCACACCCTCAGTTTGTTTCAAAGAGTTAAGAGTCTCTCATGGTTTGTCTCCCTCTTTGATTTCATCCCATTCAGGTTTCCCTCCCTTCCCCTATGATCCTCTGTGCTATTTCTTACATTTCACATATGAGTGAAACCGTATGATAATTGTCTTTCTCGGATGTCCACAAGAGCCAAATTCTACAATACTTTGATTGCATTCTCTGGTCATGAGAGTCACTGGACAGAGGTAATACCCTCGGTCTTCTGAATGGCCCGTTTTGTGCCAGGAACACAACCTCCACATCTCAGTGGTGGCGTCCTTCCTTTGGGGAAGCCATCCAGCTAGTGACCAACTTGAGCCACCTAGACTCGAGGCCTCAGAGTCCCTGATGATGCTAGTCTTGCAATGATCCCATTAGAATCTCCTCCTAGAGCACTTTGTAGAGCTTGTTATTTCAGTCTGTGGTTTCAGGTAGGGAGGGAATAGATTTCCCAGTTAAACGTCACTGGAAATACCAAGACTGGGAATATAACAGGACAGAAAAACCACAGCTCAGCGGTCTGGCTCATCTGGGTCCGAGTCTACTCCTGTAATCTGTGACCAGGGGTAACTACATGCCTCATAGGCCTCCACTTCCTCGGATGCCCGCTGCACAGCGCTGTTGTAAAGGTTATCTGAGGTAAGGGATGTAGTCCCCAAACCTATAACGGATGCTGAGTAATGTCAGTAGTAGATGTGAGCATCTTTTATCAATCAACCTTTGTATTCCTTACCTTCACACACACACACACACACACACACACACACACACACACACACACACAGACACACACACACACAATGAAGTGATGAGCATTTTTTTGTTCTTTTTATTTGACCAAAAACATCTTTTGACTACCATTCTTAGCTATGATAATGCTATCAAATACTATCAAGGAAATCAATGCCCACTAAAAAAAAAACAAAACAAAAAACAAAAACAAACAACAATAAAACTCTATTTTGTTCAGATCTGGATCTCACCAGCAGAAATAAATTAATACCTAATTATTAATAAATAAAAAATGAATTGTGTTAAGCATTATCAATCACAAACTACATCGATTAAAGCTACACCATATTAGCTGGAATAAACTAAAAATCTTTGCAAATCATAATGTACTGCAAATACTCAGATGGAATTTCACCGTCCTCAGTAGAGAAAATACCTTTTGCTACAATTTTCAATTATGTAACATAAAACCTGATATATTTATAAGCAATCTTAAACTAAAGACCAAGCATAATTTAAAAACCCACGTTAAATGGCTAATGCCATTTATTCCCTCCTCCCAAAAAAAAACGAGATGAAATGAACAAAACAACATGCCTCAAATATCTTAATACTTCTTAAATTTCACAGTCCTGGTTAACCTACATCCCAGCACAAATTTCACAAAGACAAATGAAGTACCCTGACTTTGGAGATTATAAAGAATAGTAAAGACACAATGTGTTTGTACCTAGTCAAGAATGAGGATCCCTGGAGCCTAAGGCATCCTGAAAGGAAAAATTGTTAAGACATTTATAAGTTTGTTTGTATCTGTCGTAGTGACTACTGCTGTTTTCAAAATATTATTGTCGTTCCATCTTCCTAGCCCCTTGTGAAAGGGCAAGCCACGTAGCTCCTTCTGTCTAATGCATTGTTAGCTATATGAAAGTGCCTATTAAGCCCAACACATTGCAAGAACCTTTTGGGATTTCCCTAAGGAACCATGACTTACAATTATTGCTCTCTAAGAGTGGGTCCCTGAAATGTCAGCATGGAGCAGACCTACCCTGCTGACCAGCAGTGGGCATGTGTGAGTAAAAGGAAAGGCTTTATTGTTTAAAGCACAGAGAGTTGGAGAAACCAGGGAGATGGTGTGCTCTTTCTCTCTCTCTCTCTCTCTTTATTGTTTAAAGCACAGAGAGTTGGAGAGACCAGGGAGATTGTGCGCTCACTCTCTCTCTCCTTCTCTCTCATATATTTCTTTAACTGGGAATTTTAGAGGACAATCCCCTGCCTTCCCATCACTCATCCCCAGCACCCTTCACAATAGACTGCTACCAAAGTAAAAAAGAAGTCTGGCTCTGAGAAATCACAGTCTTGAGAAATATATCAGAGAAGCTACAGAGGTACAAAGAATTCTACGAGGTGATACAAAAGCCAGGGTGGGCCAAGAAAGAAATGCCAGAAAGAGAATTACTAGATCAGGGCGAACAGGGAACAGAGTAAAACTGCACTTAAGGAGAGAAAATACCCAGAACATATTTTATTCAAAAGCCCGTTAGCTTTAAAAATTATAAAGCAAGCAACAAACCATTGAATAAAATATGTTCTATCTTCCTACCCTGACAAATAAGCATTCATATAGACAAAACATATATAACTATGTTTTCTGCTTGACAAAAATTTCAAAAAATGTCGAAGTTGAATGATCTATTTTGTGCATTTCTCAGTTCTGCTGATGAGAGCTGGCTATGATGAGTCATAAAGTAAAGACAAAGATAATTCGTAAGCAACTATATATTTACTCCATGAAATTTATTTGTATTGATTTCAATCTACAGAATCACTCATTTTCTTGTAATAATCAATGTGTTCATAAAATTTGTGTTATGCTGAGAATAATGATCCAGGAAAGGGTTCAATCAACTCTGACCCATGACACTTGTTTTTACACAGCTCTCAAACTAAGATTTTTTTTTTTATTTTAAGTGATTGAAAATAATTAAAAGAAGAACATTTCATGAAAATTATATTATGTTCAAATTTCAATGTCCATAAGTTAAGTTTTATTGGAACCAGAGAAGCTACTCATTTATGTATCAGCTGTAGCTTTCTTCCCACTAAGCCAGCAGAGCCGGGGGGCTGGGACTGAGGAAGGCATGGTCACAAGGCTACAATAGTTAGTCTCTGGTACTTTACAGAGAAGTTCGCTAACCCCTGATCAAAAGGATCAAAATTTAAAATGTAAATGCAAATATAAAAATGCTTGTTTACTTTTTTAGAAAACTGTAAATAAATAAAACTATTCAAAATTTGAGTAATCATTTTATATCTTCAAAGTATTTGCTTAAATTATTGAAATTAAATGATAAAATACGAATTATATTAACTTGTATCAAAATCTAATAAAAAAAGCTTAATCTGGCTGAAGTGTTATCCATTCTTTTAAATGTAATTAAATTATATTAAGTATTTCCATTAAAATGAAACCATATTCGCTAAAAGCAATTCTAGTATTTCATATCCATTTAACTGCCAAGGTAAATAACCAGGAATGTGTTGCCATCACATCATGTCTGGACCTATATAAGAGTAATGTGCAATGTTTTGGATTTCCAGCTAGCCTTGGCAGACACATTCAATTGTTCAATTAATGGGAATTCTGCCCTAACCATTTGTATCTCCAAACCAAATTAGAGCACAAAGAGAAGCAAGTAAATGGACTTGAAGACAGTCCTGGGTTACAGAAAAATCTATTGCATCCCTCTATCAAAGAGACATGATTTGAGAAGTTGAATTTGTCTTTCCTCTCACCTAAATATATCACCATTTGAACTCTTCCCTTGCTCTGAGTCAGTGTTTCTTTCAAAAGATACTACCGTTAGCAGTTGTGCACAGCACAAACCTTCATGGCATTCCAACGAAGTCACCTTTTGTAAATATAGAGGGCAACCAGGAGCCTAAACAGTGTCAGTAACAAGAGCACAGGTTAAGGGATAGATTAAATGAGAAAGAGATCCCTATGTGCTACAGTAAATTTGTCCTTGCTGTTTGTGGCTTGTAGGGCAAGCCTCTGTTTGCTTGAGTCCAAGGGTGTTTGAGTTGTTCCAATTTGGTTAGGGCCAAAGGGAATCAATGTCTGGACCCTGTCCTCCGCCTCTCCAAGGGATAAGGGCATATATGTGCTTCATCACTGATGCTAGAAGCCCCAAACATTTCAAATCTGATTAAATACTAGATTCTAGGAAGCTTTAATTTGGCCCCTTGACAGTAGTGATGGCCTTTCTTTTGAGTTTGGTGTGAGGAGAGTCAGCTCTCTCCAATGATGTGAGCACAATACAGCTTCCCATGGAAAAGTGGCTTTCTACTTTTAGAAAATGGGGATATAATATCCTATTCACCCCCATGTCCCCAGTTGTTTGACAGCTGACATTCCCTAAAACTCCCATTAAAAAATGGCCCCTCAAATGTAGGCTATCTTGCAACAAAGGATACTTTGCAATGCTTGAACAATTAAAAAAAAAAAGGTAAGAAGGAAGGGAGGGAGGGAGGAAGGAAGGAAGGAAAGGTAGATGTGGTGGGCTAAATTATATCCTCCCTCTCAAATTTACATGTTGAAGTCTGAACCCCCAGAGCTCTAGAATGTGACCATGATCATATATGGAAATAGGATCTTGGCAGAGATAATTAAAATGATGTCTTAAAGGTAGGCCCTAGTCCAGCCTGACCAGAATCCTTATAAGAAGAGGAAGTTTGAACAGAGAAACATACAAAGAGAAGATGATATGAAAACACAGGGAGAAGACAGTCATCTACAAGCCATTGAGAAAGATCTGGAACCGAGTGTTCCCTCATAGCCCCCAGAAGGAACCAACTCCAACAACACCTTGATCTTGGACTCCTAGCCTTCAGAACCATTTAAAAAAAAAATTTGATTCTGTTGTTTAACCCACTTGTTTGTGGTTCTTAGTTACTGAAGTTCCAGCAAACTAACCTAGTAAAATAGTAAAGGAGCAAGACCTCAGGAATATAGACATACACGTCCCTTGTCCAACAGAACACTAGTCTGGGCATGTGCCACTAGGGAGGATGGAAAATTAGGACACTTGTCCCTTCCATTAGAGACTTCCCCTTGTTAATGTGTCCTCTTTCCTATAAAGCCTATTTCTTATCCCAACCAGGAACTGATATCTTGAAATTTATCCTAGTGTTCAGGCAATGGTAATCCAGAAAAGACCCATCTAGCATGAAAGTCATTATCTTTTAGATTTCTAAGTACTCACTTATCTATTTCTGCATAGCAAACCTCCATAAGACCGGTAGTGTAAAACAGCACTGGGTTAGGCTCACAAATTTTGTGGATCAGGAATTGGTACCAAGCACCCTGGCAATGTCTTGTTTCTGTGAGATGATACCTGAGGCCTGAGCTGAGAAGAATCAAAAGGCTGGGGATGAGCCTGCAAAGAAAGGGTTGGTGCTCAAACTAGGAAAGAGAAAACCACACGGTGGAATTCTGGCTGGAGGCCAGAAAGCATGAGTTTGATTCCAAATTCACAATATGTTTGTTGCGTAACCTTTTACAGTTCATGTAATCTCTATGAGCTTTATTTCTTTACTTTAAAAATGAATATGCTGGTGCATACCTTTCAGTAATATTCGTAAGAATTAAAGATTATACACAAAATTTCCTAGTAGGGTGTCTGATAAAGAGTAAATATTTGTTCTAAGAACTTGTTGAGATCTGATATACCATAAACTGCATGTACTTGAAGTATAATTGGTAAGTTTCATCAATGTATATGCCCTATAAGCCAACATCTCAATTATGTTAATGTCCATATCCACCACACAGAAAGGATTCTTTATGTCCTTTTGTATTTCCTTCTTCCCACTTCCCACCCCTCCCAAATGTCCCACTCAACTGTCCCAAGACCATCACTCATCTGTTCACTGACACGATAGACTTTTATATGTTTGGAATCATTCAGTGCATACATTTTTTTCTGAATTCTTTTACTTTTTGCTTAAAATAATTATTTTTGATACATCTATATGTTTTTTTTAATTACAACTTGTTTACCCTTTTACCTGTTGACAGACATTTGGGTTGTTTCTAGTTTGAGTGGGGCTATAAAAATAATGAACTATGAACATTTTGTACAAGTTGACAAAATCTCTTTTTTTTTAAGAGTTCATTTTGTTTTAGAGAGAAAGAGAGCATGTGTGCAAGTGAGCGAAGTGGCAGAGGGAGAGAATCTTCAAGCAGACTCCCCGCTGGTGCAGAGCCCATGGGATTCAATCCCACGACCCATGAGATCATGATCTGAGCTGAAACCAAGAATCAAAGCTCAACCAACTGAGCCATCCAGGTACCCCTTAGCTGACGAAATTTCTTCTAAGTGTTTTTTGGTTTGTTTTTTTTTTAAGATTTTATTTATCTTCCTGAGAGAGAGAGAGCACAGAGGAAAAGAGAGAAGCAGGCTCCTCGCTGAGCAGCGAGCCTGATGCTGGGCTTGATCCCAGGGCCGTGGGATCATAACCCAAGCCAAAGGCAGATGCTTAACTGACTGAGCCACCCAGGTGCACCCCCCCACACCTTTTCTTAAGAGACGAAATTTCTTAAAAGCCTTTTCAAAAGTTTTGGACATCATCTTAAAAACAATGGGAAGACATCAAGAACTTGTGAGTCAAAGGTGTTAACTTTTGCACATTTTACATGTACATCCAAATCTGTGTAATGATTGATTTAAAGCCTATTGATTTACTTGTTACATTATTTGGATATTTTAGAACATTCCTCACAAAATTGTCTAGCTTTCAGGATTCTGAATGACTGAGCATCCAGCGATGACTATTTCTCAATTTATCTAATTTTAACTACAAATAACATCAATATTTACGGACCTCAAAAAGAATATTTTGTTAAGTTTTGCACGAATTCAAGGATAATAGCTACAATTTGTAATGCAAATAAACATCCATCTTTTTTATTAAAAGCGTTTGAGAATTGGGTTCCTGTTTCTTATAGCTGGGCATTTCACATGGGCTCGGAGAAATCTGAATTAAGTTCTGCTGCTTTATTATTTCTTTTTAGATTATTCTATTGAATTTTGCCTTTTCTTAGGATAGGGGGAAAATTCAATCTATTAAATTAACAGTATTGCTGTATTTTCAAAAGAAAGCTCACGTGCAGTATTTTCTAACTTTATCATGATATGCCATTGTTCATATTTATTTTAACTTGCATCAAGTCTATTGTAATTCATTATTATTCTTGAAAACCTAAATTCAACACCCAAGACTACAGAGGTAATCCATGAACCTCTAAATGAGCAAACTAATCACATCTCTAGGGTATTCAATTTACCTTTGTCCTCCCATTTAATTTTCAGTAGATGTTATAGTATTTTGCATCTTGTCTATCAAGACAGAAACCATCTTCCTAAGTAACTGCTCTGAACTTGAAGATGACAGAGAAGATAGAGTGACTCCTGAGTGGTAAATTTACAATAACGATATAGAAATCGGCTATGGAATAAGTTACTATTTCTCTACAGTTTTACAGTTTTCAAAAGTCACTCCTGCTATCTCCACAAAGGCATGGCATTGGATCAGTATTTTAGCTCATTTCAATGGGAAACTGCTGGAAAGTAACTCTTGTTCACAGAAGACTTGCAGAAAAATTCAACTTTTCAGGTGAATCGCATACTTCTCTCAAAATATCGTTCTGAAAAAAAAAAAAGCTGAAATCACTTATATGTGTTTTTAATGTCCAATCCATCTCTCTGTAATGTAGGTATACTATACATTTTGCTTATTTCTGCATGTCAAGGGCCTTGGCTCCACATCTTAATTAACACCAACAAACAATATCCCAGAGAAAGCCAGCAAGAGGTTTATTTTTACCACTTTACCCATCAAAACAGTAACGTAATTCTGAACAAGTGCTAGGCAGAAGTTCATGCTGTGTTTTCCAATTGAAGCAACAATTAAATCTATGCTGCAACTGATAACCAATTAAAAATAAGCATTTCTAAGAATCCTGTTTGAAACAGGGATTCCATGAAAGAGATTATCATTTAAAATATTAGCCCAGGTGCAATGAGTTCATATTGTAGGAATCTCCCTCAAGAATATTTAGGCCTTGAGAAAAATCTCTCGGTAGAGGCAGGAAAAATACAAGAAAATAAAGAAGAAAGAAAAATAAAGAAATAGCTAGATAGAGATAGGAAAACAATAAAGATACAAATAGGAAAAAATAAAGAGAGGAAGGAAGGAACGAAGGAAGGAACGAAGAAGATATTCAACAAAGAAGAATCCACAGTGTATGAATAAGCCGCAAGTGAAGAGATTGGTAAAGTTGGATGCAGCAGTAATTTATTTAAGAAATGTATTCTCAATGCCAACCATGTGCAGTGCCCTGAGTTCTTCATACAGAATCCTCAAGAACCAGACAGTCTAATTGGGAAGGCCCAACATAAGCCAAAACTCTGCTTCTCAAAAGTGGTCTTTGACCACCTGCATCAGAATTAGGAGGGTTGCTTATTTAAGATGCAGATCAGAGCCCCAGTGCCCAGTCTAGATCTACTGAATTTCATTCTGATTCCCTTCCCAAATCCAATGCAAATACACATTTTATTTAAATCTCCTAGTTGTTACAGATGATGTGTGTAGAAAGCTGAGAAGTCCTCAGGAAGAGCACATGAAGTAATCCGAGGAAGGTACAGAAAAAAGTGGATCAGACAGAGATCAAAGACAAATGACTCCAAGACAAGAATCCCCGAAATCCCTGAATCTGCAGGAGTTACATCTAGGAGGCCCCAAATAGTACAACAGTAGCTTCCATGAGGACAACATTTAAAGTTAAGCAAAGCTCTACAGCAAGTTATTTATCACCAGATCTACCTGAATTCAAGATAATAAAAAGTTATTTATTTCATGCAGTCAGCAGTTTTCCCAAAGGAAACAAAAGACTATTAATTCTCATTAATGAAAATCTTCCTACAGTCTTTGTGAATTGTGCAGGATTCAGAGATCTTTCAAAGGGGCTGAGGATATTTTTTTCTGACTATATATCAACAAATCTCTAAATTGATCTCATTGTTGTTAAAGGTAATATCCATACCATGGGTTTCACTAATCCTTTTTCAAACAGTATTCTTATTCCCAGAATACTATTATTTTCCCCCCTAGGGCCCTAGGGATTTGGAAAAGGATGAAATTATTAGATTTTATAAATTAGTTTCAGAATGTATTAATAACAAATAACACTGTGGGCCAGACAAGATCAGAAGAGAAGAAATCTTGTTTCATGTTTTGCTGTTTTACAACTCTCATCTCTTCCTACGGAGAAATGTGTTGAGGAAATACACTGATTCCTTGAGGGGCAAATGATATAACTTCTACTGACTCTTTTGCTGTAATTTTTTTCTATTCCAAAATAATCTTTGAACTAATGATTCAAAAAAAGCATAGTTTTTTTTTGACCTCTAAACTTAAAGAGTTCTCCCTAAGATCCAGTCCACCCAAATCTTGCTAATCACAAGTTGAATACTAAAAGTTGTATTAGTTTAAAATATGAATAGTTCTCAGTCTGTATGCATATTTACTCTTCATTATTACTCATTATTGACCTTTGGGATTTTTCTAGATTAATAACAGGGTGAAAAATAATATAAATGTCTTCATTTAAACAAACAAAAAGTTTGTAATATGTTCTATATCTTATAGTCTGCTTTTCTCAAAGGGCTTCAAAGAAATAATGGGAAAATGTTTAAATTATGACACATTCATAAACTTTAATATTACACAGCCTTTAAATTTACTAATAATTTTAGTGGCATAGGTAAATGCTTACAAAATAATGTAAATATGAACTATATTGTATTAATACATATATTTTATTCTATATATCGAGAAAATTAAAGAAGTAACAGAAAACACTACTAATAAGTACAGTAGGATGATGAAAATATTCTACACCTAGACTGTGGGTATGGTTGTATAACTCCGTTATACTCTTAAAAACCACTAAATTGGGGGTGGCTGGGTAGCTCAGTCATTAAGTGTCTGCCTTCAGTTCAGGTCATGATCCCGGGGTCCTGGGATTGAGCCCCGCATTGGGCTCCCTGCTTGTTGGGAAAGCTGCTTCTCCCTCTCTCACTCCCCCTGCTTGTGTTCCCTCTCTCGCTGTCTCTCTCTGTCAAATAGATAAATAAAATATTAAAAAAAAACACTGAATTGTACATTTCAAATATATGGAAATTATATGAATAGCATCTCAATAAAGGTGTTAAAAATTCCAGATTATTTTAAATAATTACATTGAAGTATAATTTACATAAAATACTTATTTTAGGTATATAGTTTGATAAAGTGTAACAAATGTTTATATTAACAAAATCATGAAATAGGAGTCTTCCCTTTGCTCAAAGTATTGTCTTATACTCCTTTCTAGTCAATCTCTTTTTTAATCCTCAACTTCAGGAAAGTATTGGTCAGATTTGTCACTATAGATTAGATCATTTTTCTGGAGTTTCATATAAATGGAATCACACAATATGCATTATTTTGCTTAACTCAGCATCATGTTTTTGAGACTACACGCATCAGTTTTTGCTTTGAATTGATAATTCATATTCCATTCATCTCTTGACAAAATTTTGGGGATGTTTGCAGATCTCTAGTATCAGACCATTATGAACAAAGCTACTATAAACATTTACACATATACATGTGTGGCTATGTGTTTTTATTTCTCTTGGGTAATCACTAAAATGTGGAATTGTTGGGCTATATGGTAGTTTTGTTTTTTAACTTTTTAGGTAACTATCAAACTTTTCTGAAGTAGTTATACTACAAATCTCATTAGCCATATATGAGCATTCCTTCTGAGCCACATCTTCTCCAACCCTTGGAAAATATTATTATTTGTAATATTAGTCATCTAGTGAGCTGTGTAGTGATTTTTGTGTGTGTGGTCTTAATTTATATTTTGCCATGAATAATGATATATGCAAATACTATACTCTGTCTTATAATGATGAATATAATCGTCATTATTGGACCTTCTTGAATTTTTATTTGTGAAATATCTGTCCACATGTTTTTATTGGGTTGTATTTTATAATTAGTAGGTTAGGACTTGTAACCCAGCTGTGGGTCATCTGGTCAACAGACAGCAACTTGAGAGTATGCCTTAGCTGCAGAGGGGAGGGCCACCTCGTGTGAAGTCACACTATTCCTTTGGAAGTTTCTTTACAAATCTTGCTTTCCTCTCTTCTTTCAAGGGAACTGACTCCTGACTAACATTCCAACCCCCATCTCAGCATCTGCTACTAGAAAATCCAACCTATCATATGGTCTAAGTATGCTTCCTGTTTTATTTAGTTTTTCCTGTGTTTCTTTAATTTGTTTCTTTATTTATAGCTGCATGAGTGACAACAAAACTAAGTGTTGTGTTTCTTCATAACTGGTTCTAATGGTTGAAAATCATACACCACCAAGAACATTGGGTAACCTTAGTATGCCAGACCCTAACTGAAAATATGTTCTTTACCCATAAATGATAGGATTTAACCAGCCATGAATGACTTCCAGCTATGATAGCCTCTTTGTAACACTCTGAAAAACCTGATTTAATTTTTTTATTCAAGTAATACTCAGAGAACTCCTTCATTTGCATGGGCTCCTTACCCTGGAAAGTAAAAATTTAGGCTTTAACTATAACAAAACAAAACAAAAAAAGCTTTGCTGTTCTTGGCTTTATTTTTTGACAAATCTCAAGCTTGAGCCCCGCCTGATGCCTGTGCTCTGCCCCCATTTCTCTTTATGTGCTGAGAACTCAGCTTGGCAGTCTAACATCTACTTTCTAAGCCTGCTTCTCTCACCTAAGTTCCATCTCCAGATCTTGCTTTACTCTTTTCTCCTTCTCAATAATCCCTTGGCTTGGGGCACCTGGGTGGCTCAGTCAGTTAAGCATCTGCCTTAGGCTCAGGTCATGATCCTGGAATGGAGGTCCACATCAGGCTCCCTGCACAGCGGGGAGCCTGCCTTTCTCTCTCCCTCTGCCTCTCCCCTGGCTTGTGCTCTCTCTCTCTCGCTCACTCTCTCTCTCTCTCAAATAAATAAATAAAATCTTAAAAATAAATAATAAAAAATAATCCCTTGGCTCAGTTCCTGGGCTCAATCCTGGTTCAGACTCCAGTTGTATGCCCTGCCAATGTGGCCTTCCATAATTTGGTGGTTATGTTGTGCACACGAAAGGACAGTGAGCATTTATACCAATGAAGATTATAGTCTTATTATGTCATTTATGGAGTCACACACGTATGCAGAAAGGCAGATCTGAAAGAACTTAGTCAACGAAGATTATATATAGTATGTGCAGTACAGTTGTATATTAATTAAGTAAATGTTCCTTTACCTCGAGCATTAATCTTACTAAACTTATTTTAATTGGTTCTCTAGCTCCAAGCACAGCCTCTCCTTCATAATTACTGTCCACTCTTTCAGTCGCAGCAAAATCCAGACCATAAAACCAGAGGGTAGGACAGTGAGGATCAAAGAAGAGTCCAGAGCCCACAAGGCGAAAAGAAGAAATATAACACGATTATCAGAATTCCGATCACTGTAACAGAAAACGCTGATAAATCAAAGTCCCAAGGGCTTCCAAGATTTCTAATCACAACTACACATATAATAAACATACAACTACCCATACAAACACACATGTTCATACATGCACACACTCAGAGACAAGCACACACATGCATTCTCTGTGTCTCTTTAACATCAAGGAAACAAGTTTCCCGAATTCGCTGGAAAGAAAATAGGATGTTCAGAGGTGTCAAGGAGAATAATAAACAGGAGAAAAATGTATCTTGCATAAAAAACACACCTTTTGTTCCTTTTAGAGGAATACAAAAAAATAAAATAAAAAGAGGGAGAGAGAGAGAAAAAAACAGATACTCCTCATGCAATGACCTTTTATAAGGGCACAAAGAGTTCTCAGCATCACCATTATTCCCTGAGTGCTGTTCTTTTGCACTAAATTATCACCTGAAATTCTCCTTTCCTTTATCCTCCCTCTGCTGAACCTCATAGGTGAGTCTCGGTACTGCTGACATGGCAGGTATAATGCAGTCAGTAAAAATGCTTCACAACAAGCGCTCTTACCATTGACCTTCATCCCCTGCTTTGGAGGGGATGCATCTGGCAGCTTTGTATTACAATATGGGCAAAGCCCCTTGTGCACAGCCCTAGGACTTCTCTCCTTCATGTCAGAAACCCCCCTTAGCAAAAATTAATGAAAGAGGAAATGGGGCATGAGGCCTAACTATACTGTTCTCTCTCAAATTGAGGATTTAAGGCTTTGAGTCATATTAAGCATAAGCATCTTAAAGAGACATTTCCTGTCATATATCATCATTTTAGTGGAACCGATTTTCACAGGTAATACAATCTGATTAGCCAATTAGAAGAGTTACTTTAAGTATATGCCACAATATGGGCTAGACAGTGTTTTAATAGAAAAACTGTTCCTTTTCTACTATCATTTGCATATAAACCAAGTATTCCACTTCCTTGACTTCTGAAGTGTTATTAGTGAGCACATACAGCATGCCTTTGCTATGTAGATTTCTAAAATTTGAGATTTTACCATTAAAAAGTTCCCCAAATACTGGCGCCATTCAAACTCAAATTATGAAAACTCCAGGCTTTCAAACACTTTTCTGCAAGAGCTGAGAACCCCAAGAAGAAGCCAATTAATCTGGAGACAAAATGTGTCTATGGAACCAAAAAGGATTTGAGCTACCGTGGATGCCTAGAAGCTGGTAGGAAACAATGTAAGGTGATCAAACACACATTTTGTTAAAAGGAGGGCTTAAAATCTGATTACCTCTGCCAGACGCATTATTTAGTCTTACCAAATTCACTTGAATTGGTTCTTAATTGAATTATTCAATGTTAGAAGGCAATTCTTCATGGGTCTTCTGCATGACTGCAAGTCTTGCAAGCCAATCACTGACTGTTCTTTGTTCCAAACTATTTTTACAAGGTTGTTTGTATAGCAAACAGCCTTTGGAAATAGAGTTAGTATACCCTTCCATAGCAAAGGGTGGATATTCTTATGCTCTAGTCTGATAAAAGATTATCTCTCCCTCCAGAGCTAAGGACAATCATGTTTATGCTATTTATAAAAGATTTGAAATCCTGACCCTCAGAGTTCTTCTCCTGTAATGTAATTTTGTGCAAGCATCCTCTGGTCCTTCTCTTATTTGCCATATGAACCGAGGCTCAAGGAACTAGCACAAATATGCCGATAGTCTTGCTACTATTATGGCTGTGAATAATAAGCACTCATTCTTCTCTGACCTGGGTTATGTGTCTTCTATCGGCATCCATAAAACTATAGAATACCGTGTGCTTAAAAGAATAAGATCACAAACCTTTCAATTTTCTGGACAGATTTAATGATGAAGATGAGATATTAAGAGATATGGCTTTTTAAAAAAGGAAATGTGAGGGTCTTGTGGGCCTATTAATGAGATCTGAGAGAAGTCCTTGGGAATTGGCACTAAACATTTTGACAAAACTGTGTACTCTAGTGGTAAATAAATGGTTCTTTTCTTTATTGCCAGTTAAATGAGGGGTTCTAGGGAGGTGGTTACAGGTGGAGTACCAGAGGGCTGCCCAAACTATGGTTAACAGTCCTCTGGGTGGAGGACTTCCTCACTAATCTGCCCTATTGGCTAATAAATCCAGACAAAATTCAGGGACCTGCTATCCAGTTTAAATTCCCTGAGACTATGTGAACTGATGCAATGTACTTAAGCCCTCTGGCAGTCAAGGAAAAGGTGGTATCTCATCAGCAGTTGTAACAACTAATCCTAAGAGGTGTCCTAGTTGGGACAATAGTTACAAAGACAAGCAACAGTCTGCATTGGAAGTGATCGAGGAAACTATGGCATACTCTTTGTCTTTATGCCTCTACAGAGCCCTAATGATCTCTTTGAACCCTGAGTCTCTATGACTGATGCCTCTGTCAGTTGGGCATTTGTCAAAGAGGGAAGCCTCAATGTAGAGGCAGCCCTTCAGTATCATCCCTTCCATGACAGGATTGCCAGGATTACTCCTTTTGAATCAGTTATTGGCTTGCCATTGGGTTCTTGTTGAAACTGAATACTTAACTTTGGTTAACTTGGACTTAACAACTAAGAAGGTAGGAAGGACCCAACGAGCCTCACTTTTTAAATAGAAGTGTTATATTCAACAATGCAACTGGCCTGGCATTGGCCCCCATATCTCCACTTTACTTGAAAAGTGGCAACAACCACTTTGGGAGCAATTTAATCTCCCACACCACTGTCCTAAAGAAAGCTGCTATGTTCATGAGGCTCTTGATTCATACAGGTTCCCCTAAATGTCTGGGCCTGTTTCATTGATGGTTTGGCTAAGCCAAAAACTAATGACATCCCCTGGGCTTCTGCATCTGTTCAACCTCAATGCTAGCAGTGAAGAACAGAAAATGGTGTGGTTGTTCTGCCCAATGGACAGAACTCACGGCATTTTCATAACTCTGGCCTATGCTCACCTTGATGAAACCTGCTATAATTTCATTGAAGCTTGGGTACTTGCCAACAGCCAAGTTTGGTCTGTCACTTGGAAAACTACAGACTGGCAGATTAATATTCTACTCGTTGGGGCCATGAACTGCAGAAACTAATCACAGCTACTGATCAAACCATCTGGATTCTTCATGCAAATACCCAAGTTAAATGCCCTTTATCTGATGAAACCAACCGAACTCAAGCTGCTGTTTCAGCCTGCATCACACAAAATACTACCATTTCTCCCTGAGCACAGCAACATGTCCTCCATCATAGACTATTTCTGATGCAGAGATACTGCTCTACGCCAGATTCTTGACTTCTGGAAATGGTTGACCCCTTTGTCTCACACTGAGGGAGACTACACTGCATGGGGTTCTGCTCTTGTCTGATCTCAGCAGATTTACCACATCATACTTTATATTTCTTCTCAGTATTATCAGCAATGTCTTACCACAGCTGACACTTTTACAGTTTATGGTGTTCCTGGTTGGTCCAATCAGCCAACTCAAGGCACACAACTGTGGCTCATGAAACTAATCTGTGTCGATAACTGGCATAACAAAATGTTTACAATGGGATAATGGTGTACATTTTATCACAAAATCCATGTAGCAATGAACTTTCCATTCTCCCAAATATCAACAGTTATCTCTGTATCTATGTAAGCATTTAGCATTGTTGCTATTTTCATGATAGCAATTCTAGTATTTGTGCAAGGATATACCACTTTGGTTTTCATTTCCATGTCCCTAATGGCTTATGATGTTAAACATCTTTCCATGTCCTTATTTGTCATCTGTATATCCTCTTAAGTGATATGTTTGTTCATGATTTTTGCCCCTTTTCTAAATGAAATACTTGGTTTTTCCTCCTGAGTTTTGAGATCTGATAAAGATCTCATATATATGATTTTCAAATATTTTTCTCCCACTACACCTTGTATTTTCATCCTCTTCACTGGGTCTTTCTGAGAGCAAATTTTTATTTTTTGAAGTTCAATTTATCCTTTTTTTTTCCTCCTTCTTTTGGGTCATGCTTTTGATGTCAGATCTAAGAGCTCTTTACATAATCTTAGATTCTGAAGGTTTTCTCCTATTTTTTAACCTACATTTTATAATTTTAGATGTCCAACTACTTGAGCACCACTTATTAAATAGACTGTTCATACAATGAATTACTTTTGCACCTTTGTCATATTTGGCATATTTGTGTTGGTCTGCTTCCGGGTTCTCTATGATTTTTCTCTTCCTATATTTTTAAGCTGTATTGTTGGTGCCTACACATTTAGAATTATTATGTCTTCCTGGTGGACACTTTTATGATGTCTCATGTTTCTCTACGTCCCAGTAATTTGTTCTAAAGTAGACTTTGACCATAATTTGACTTTATCCTCCTCAAACTTACCTGTAGTTGCTACTGTCTCTCCTGGATACCCTTCAATCTCATGTCAGTATACTTTTATCTGAATTAAATTATACAGTAGTCAATATTTATACAAATATGAATTTGTATGTTCTTGTAGAATATGTCTACTGTTGCTTGACAAGATTTCAAATAATTAAAAAAATAAGTGTGTGTATATGTAAATTTCAAGTGATGCAAAAACAATCTATATTTTTCCAAGAGCATAACTGCATTGTTGAGGTATACTACCACATGATCTGGTTAATTTGTCTTAGTCCTACATAGATAATTCTTATTCTAGGCAAGTCTACATTGAAAAAGTATGTTTATCATACCAGGATATTTGGTATCTTATTAGGATAACATAGGAGCACACCAAAAATGACCAGTCTACTCTTAGTAACTGAACAATGAAGATAGAAGCCATGTAGGCTCTAAGTTGGGAAAGCCACATGTCAGACTTGATATTCCAGGTAGTAGTAATTACTAATATTAGCTCCAGAAGAAATAATAATAATATCTGTATAATAATCTAGAGCCTGGAAATCATGTACATAAATTAACTTCTTAAATCTTCCCACTAAATCTTACATTATTAACATTTTACAGATCAGGAAAAATTAATCTCAGAGAAATTAACTGATCTATTATGTCACATTACATCATAACCTAAGCCCCAAATGGAATGCAGATCTACTAAATGCCAAATCTATACTGATAGATATAAGTATAGATTTGGAAATGCCAAACATATCAGTATAGATTTGGAAATATATATATACACACACACACACACACACACACACACACACACACACACATATATATATATACTATATATGTAGACAGAGAGAGAGAGAGAGAGGGAGAGGGAGAGAAGAGAGAATTTCCTATTTTTGGCCTCTTTCTCCCTGCTTTGCTAAGTAAAGGTGATCAAGGGTTGCCACTAGATTCATAGATGTCTTCCTTGAAACAAGGTGAACAAATATAATTTGGCACATCATCCTTAATATTATTCAATATGTGAATAAGCAAAATCAAAATAAGAAGAAATGAGGATTATTTGTTAATAAATTCTTGAAGATAACAAGCTTTATATATCTTAACAGCCTCAACTCAAAGGAGGTGGAAAAAAAAAAGTTTATTTAAAGTGTTTCAGCCTAATTACAAAGTCTCACATTCTTCGGCTTATGTCTTTGTACCGATGGAAGAGGGACAATTTCAAGTATTTAGAAATGAAAACTTACCCTCTTGATCAGGAATATGATCAATCTGTACCTTTCACATGACCTTGATTATTAAGTGGTCTAAAAAAGGAAAATAACTTAAAATGTTTTTTGAGAGGAGGACCGTACATAGAAGTTGTACTGTTTGGACAAAAACAAACAAAAACTTAGCATGTTCTTAAATATTGAGCTTATAAAAACTAATGAATTCATGAAAATACTGTATTTTCTAAAATTTACATTATCACCTGACAAAAAGCCCTCACTAGCCTAAGAAGTTTAAAAAATTCTGTTCCACCCCAAAATCAATACTTTCACATCATAACAGAATTGTTCCTATAGTATGGTTTGACATGAGCACAAATTCTATGAATGTAGAAAGCATGTACAAATCAACTGTGTGTTCATGGGATATTATTAATTATATGACAATGCCTTAATTTTAAGTGCATTTGCCCTTCAAAGTAGAATGTGAACATTTTCAAATTATAACAATTCAAATGTTAGCACCAGGCAGTGTTTTCCCATCTTAAAGCAATAGTTTAGATGAGGGTGTCACCACTATCAACAAAACATCTGTTGGAGGCTCAGCAATTAAAACAAATAGTCTCCTCTCTAATTGTTTGAATGTGAATTGAACATTCGGTTATTAAGAGAAGCTCAGGCCATGACAGATACGAAGCTGAGAGAGGAAGAAGAACTTGAGCATGGGCAAGAGCATTCTACCACTACTGAGCAGCTGAGAGGCACCCTCTGTTGTTGACAGTGAGGTAAGGGTCAAGGCAAAACAGAGCCAAGCATCGCTAAGGGGTTGCTACAAGAAGGAAACAATTCTCTCTCCTAAGAGGAAGATGGGCTGATGTAGCACTTTTCCTGTTTCTCTGTAAACTCTGAGTAACCCCACAATGATGGATATACTAGTGATGACGTAAACCCTTCTGAATTTAATGTCCTGTTTGAGGTGATCCTCTTTTAGGCTTAACGATCCAAAAATATATTTCGCGCATTCTTCAGCCTAAGTCACCGTTTGATTAAATTCTATCAATGATGTCATTCAATTATCTCAAACGCTTTAAATCTTTTTTCTAATAATTTAATATGCAATGGTTTTTAAAGATAATCACTCCTAAAATACCTCACTGAAATCTTTCTCCAAGAGCTGCTCTATTAGCACAGTGAAAATCAGGATTTCATTCTGCAATCACGTGATAGAGAAATGAGCTAGATTTTCAGCATATCCCTACCAAATTGTTGAAAAGTCTTTGGGAGTTGTAATGCAGATCTAAGTTGGCAGTTTAAAATCTTCTGACCTCTTTGTGACTCTCCTGAAGTGAGCTCCTTCAATGAGACCAATGACAAGAGAAATGGTCCATGCTGGATTGATATTAAGGCTCACCTCTTTCCAATTCTTTTTTCAGTAGTCTCAGAGGAGGGAAAGGATCAGACATGCTCCCTTAATTTTGTTTCCTGGCAATTAACTCCCAGAATAACACCAAATAATTACAACCATAACACTGCAGAGAAAGTTAGAATAGCAGTAAATGTTGCTAAGCTGTGAACTTGGACAAACAAGCCCCTGTAAACGGGGCAAGGCTGCTGGCTCTGCACCTGGTAACAGGCTCTGCACTGATACTCGGAAGATGAGTGAAGACAGCTTGTCACGCTGAAGGAAATCTAACTGCTTGAAGTATGACATTGTGTCTTGGGAGTAGAGGACAGGGAAATAACACACAGAAAGAATCCATGAAGAGTGAAACCAGCAGGACCTCACGTTAAATATCTATTCATTTACAATCTATTTCTCTATTCATCTTATTTTCTTTGAAGCAGAGAAAAAATGAATAATGTTCATGTGTCGTTCTCCCCAAGGGTACACAGCAGAGGGCTCCTGTGTTCTGGCATGTGCTATGTAGGTAGAAAGTGAAACACTACTTATCAAACTGATGGCTGAATATGTCTAGGTCCCAGTGGAGCGCACATTCCCACAAGCATGTCAGTCAGAGGAACCCACTCCACCCACATGAGGACATGTAGTCTATAATCTTTATTGGCGAGAATCGAAATTTGTTAAGTGTTTTAATGTCAGCCTTGCTCCATTCCCTTTCAATTATCCCTCTTCCTTTGCTCAGTGTATGTTTCCCTTTTACCCGTAATCTCCCCACCCCAGCAATGCTGACCTTACTTCAGGTCACGTTGATGACTGAACTTTGCAGGTTGTGAGTGTTCCATTACCAAGACCTTTCTCAGTTTTACCCAATCTCATACCAAATTCCATTCTATTAAGGCCATGAATAAAACAATTAATAGACAAAATTTGAGGTAAGCTTTTAAAAAAGTCATAGATACCTCCTCTAATTAATCTTTTCATTCCATAGGCAGATATATTACCTTACCCCCAAAGAGTGAATAATATGGATATCCCCAGGGTGATGCTAGAGATACTTGGGATTTTAATCCCAGAACCACGTACTGGCTCCAGAGGTCATGCTTTTCACCATCATGCCAGGTGGTAAAGGAGACAAGGGTTTCAGCATGAGTCAGTGGTGGTAACATTTCCTCGGGAAGACTCGAGATGGAGCAACTTCCATGGGCCCCAACTGCAAAACGATCTGGAGATCATTGTGTCTTTGAAGAAATGGCAACATAATTCAATTTAAAAAGATTTTCTGTTAAAAGCTTTTTTGTTTCTCTTCTACTAAAAGTAAGAGCTTTCTAAATCTTAGGATCTAATGGTCTCATGTAGTTTGGGGACATCCATTCAGCAAAACATTTCCAAGAGCTTCAGAATTCAGATGGAGAGTGAAAGGGGCATCAGGTCGGAGAAAAGCCATCTCAGCTGGGAGATGATGGTACCTGCATCTCACTGCATAGAATCAACACATGCAGGTACTTCCTGCTGATCATGGAAGAAATGGTATCAATCTGACTCTTTGGGCCCCTGGCTTGTCATTCAAAAAACACATATTAAAAAAAATCAGAAGCAGCAGTCCAATAACCATCATAATTGGAAAGTAGTTTAATAATTCAAAAATCAGATATTAAAAGAGAGAGAGAGAGAAAACGAAAGAAACTAGAATTTACCCTGGCATAAGTAAAAAGCAAATTCACTGGAAATGCGTCTACAAGCACAAGGGGGTGATCTATATTCCCAGGAGTTTTAAATGATAAACCATAGATTGGAAAGAAAAAGTAAATGTGATGGAGATGTGAGGAAAATAATTACTTGGATGTGGATATCTATAGACTCTGGAATATAACCCAGCTTTAAATATGATATGCGACTATAGTCATTTTCTTATTTGCTTGTTTTGATAGGGTGTTTAGCTATTGATAGTGAAAACATGATTAATATAATAAACACCTGGATCGGGGCACCTGGGTGGTTCGGTCGTTAAGCATCTGCCTTCGGCTCAGGTCATGATCCCAGGGTCCTGGGATCGAGCCCCACATCGGGCTCCCTGCTCAGCAGGAAGCCTGCTTCTCCCTCTCCCACTCCCCCTGCTTCTGTTCCCTCTCTCGCTGTGTCTCTCTCCGTCAAATAAATAAAATCTTTTTAAAAAAATAAATAAATAAATACCTGGATCTTTGACACAGTTAACAGGTCTGTGAGAAACCAAATTTTCAGAACATGAGGCTAAAACCCAGACAAAGGCATGCACTGTCATGTATTAAGTAAAAATATACAGGTTTCAGATTAAAATCTTGGACGGTACCAGTCTATGTAGTATCATCAAATATCATAGTATCTCTTCAAACATGATGTAACCTCGGTCTGCATTTACCTAAATTCTACAACGTGCTTCCTAATCCAAATTTCCATGAGTTGTTTTTAGAAAGAGTCAATTGATAATAAAGACATTGGTTATGAAAAAGTGCCTGCAGAGCTCACTTTGGTTTATATGGGTTGTGACGTGAATTAACTTGGGAATGACTCCTTAGATACATTGCTGAATTCATGTCCCCAAAGTGTGGGATTTAAACAAATAAAAGAAAACATTAAATCATAGTAAGGCAGTCTCTTGACCTAACATTCTTCTAATCCCAAAGTTTTATTGAGTTCTAAATACCCCTAAGAACGAAAACCATTGTAACCTCTTGGTTACAGTCATAACCTGCTATGGAGTCACAGACATAAAAAAAAAAAAAAAAAAAAAACTGGAGAAGACAATCCAATACTGAAAATATTTAAAAAGTAATTAAATAATTCAATTTTTAATAAAGTTTACCCAAAATGTATAAAGTTGATCCCTTTATAAAGCAACTCAATCTTCTTGAAACTTGTATTATCCATTCTTTCTCTTTCCAAGTGTGTAATATATGGATATATATGTGTGTATGGCATCCACTCTGAATGTGTATCTGATATATCTACGGTCAATGTATTGAACTCTCTCTATAAATGTATGCAGGTGTATATGCAGACATAGACACACTAACACATATATGTACATATATACACACACATACACACACATTTCATGCATTCAGCAGCTGCCTTAGGCCAAAAATGTTCACCTATCCTTCTCAGTACCCTTTCTCTCTTAATTAGGTAGATCAATTTAAACTATCATGCTTCTTTAACTGTTTTCCTAATTTACTCATTAACAGCAATTCTTTCTAATTTGGAGGGTGAGAATTGTAAAGAAGAAGAAAGAATTTAATTTCCTTCCTTCTGTCCATTAGGTACTACTTCTTAATCAAGTATTTGTGACTCTATCCAACATTTGTAATAGATTCCACTCCCTTAATCATTCACAATCCAATCACATACCACTTTTCTATATCTTTTCTACCCCCATGGGAGTTGGTCTTTCTCTCGGACTCCTGCACTGATAGGGACCAACTCAAGATCATTCTTCCCGATAAGTGGGAAACTTTGGGGGTAAGACCAAGTCTTCCTAGTCCCTCTTACCTCTGGTATAGGAATCAAAACAAATAGCATTCAGAGTAAGATCTAGCCTCTCCATCTTTTCTACTGTCTATGGAGAAGAGCCAAGAAGGAATCAACCTTCTTGCTAGAGTTAAGAATGATTCCAGTTCTCTTGAGGTAAGACCATGCTTTACAGGTTTATACTTTTCACATAGATGAGTCAAGAGGGAGTCTCAAGAGCTGCAAATAAGACTCCTCCCATCTCCCAGGCCTCTGAGAGTCTATTTTCAGGGTCTATAACATACCCTGAACCTCTTCTACTTGACCCATCCCTCTATACTCACAACATTCACAGCCTTGCAAACACTGACTTCCCAGCTCAACAGGGCTCTCCTTCTTCATTCCATGTGTACAGTTCCCAAGAAGGTTTAGACTCCTCCCACAAACATGGCTCATATTCCACTCCCTCCTTTGCCCTTTCATAACTCCTGAAACACCGCCCCATCACTTGTGTATAATTGTAGCTACTATCACTGAAGCTTTCTTCAACACTACTTTTCTCATAATTCTTGATTATTTCAGTACACAGGTAGATAATTGTCCTCTCTCTCTTACTTCTACATCCTTGGTGATCTTGCCCTTTGCTTCACCTCTGCCACTCACTCCCGTGGTTCTCAATCTGGAGACAATTTGCTTCTCCAGGAAATATTTGGCCATGTCTGGATACATTGTTGGTACTCACAACTGAGTCAGGACATTTAATGAGTAGAGTTTAATGAGCATCCTGCTAAATATCCTACATTGCACAGGGTAGCCTACACACACACACACACACACACACACACACACACACACACACACACAATTATCTAGCCCGAAATGTTGATAGTGCTGAGATTGAGAAACCCTACACTATAACTTTTCATTCATTACCAGTAAATGTAAACTCTGTAATATCAATTTAAAACATTCTAAATTCAGACCATCTCCTCCTATCTTTTTAGCTTATTTCATCACATATTCCAGCTTTAATAATTCTTCAACTTCACCTGGACTAAAATTTATAGAGTCAGCTTGCTTTGCCTTTGTACTTTACACATCTGATTTTTATTTTCTCATCTCATGAAGAATAAATTCTATGGACAAACATTAAAAATCAGTTCCTTGTATATATTCCTGTCTTCTTTGCTCTTCACTGGCTTTATTGAACTTCTGTAAAAGACCATTCTTTGACAAATCTATAACGTTAGTAGTTTTACCCTTGCTGTTATTACACAAGTGCACCTGTGTAACTAAACATGGTTAGAGAAAAACACAAATCTATTTTGCCTGGCATCTTTTAAATCTGGGAGGTTGAATCGTAATGGCCAAGAATTATGCCATGTCTCTTAGTCCATTTATTCTCTCACTCTCCTAGGTGGATAATTCATATTTTTCCTTCTTTTTACTCCTCAAACACCCATTCCACCTCCAAATCCCATATTTATATAATGGCATACTTGCTACTTTTCTATAAAATTAAATAATCAGAAGAGGACTTCTGTAAACTCCTACTACACTGTTCACCTGCAGCTGTACTCATATGCTTTGTTTTCACTCCTATTACTAGAGATAAGTGTCCAGTTCCCATCTAAGATAAAAGCCCTATGTGGGCACCATATGCTTCCCACTTGCTAACTCAATAACCACCTAGTAACAGACTACTCTTTCCCACACCCTGACTTGTATGTTCTCTGCTGTGTCATTCTCATAAGCATATATAAATTTTGTAATCTCTCCCCTACCCCCCTCCAAAAAAACACATCCCTTTTGGCTCTTCCCTTTCCAGCCATTCCAATATTTTACTGTGTCCCTTAAGGAAGTAAAACTTCCTTAAAGAGCTATCTACATTCACTTTTCCCATCTATCGAAAAAGGGTTCAAATGCATTAAGAAATCAGTGCTTTTGAAACTTAGGTAAAAAGTAGGTCTAATTTGTGATTTCCCTGTTTCTTAAGGTTATTCCATTTCCATAAACTCACATAGGACATATTTTAATTCTCTAGCATTTTCTGGTAAAAACATAGAACGTTTGAAAACTTGTAATTTTTATCTCAGGGACTTCTATTTTCCTCTATTTTTGTTGTAGCACTCTAAAAACACTCAACATGTCATGTCTGAACAGCCTCAACCTCTTGGCATATCAGTTATGATAATGGAAACAATGTGTTCCTAGGCTCAGAATTAATCTGCTAAATTTCAGGTGCAGATGAACATTTATTTGACTGTAGGTTCAAATTGAGATGAGAACAAACAAAATAAAAGTAACCTGAATAGAGCTGAATACCTTGAGAGCTAATCCACGTACAGAGTTATAATAACTAGTGTGACAATTTTTATAAAGATGGAGCCTTATCTCTCTCTTGAAAGTCTTTTAAAGAATGGCAGTGGGGAAAGGAATTCCATAATAATCCAGTGGATGGAACTTTTTTCATCTTCTCTTCTCTTTTTTTCTCTCTTTTCACCTTAATTTCTGTGTGTGGAGGTATGTATTCTTACACCCTCAAAAGTTTCCCCCAAATCGTCCCTTCATGTTTTTAAAAATTCATCCAAAAAAGAACACTTTCTTCCCACTTCCTCCCCTGTATTAACATATTTTTATATAAAACAAGTTAGTTTACTAAGCTGTCTTCAATATTTTTCTTATTTTCCTGCCACCAATATTTGGTATTCAAAGGGATAATGCAAGATTAATCCAACAAAAATATGTATATTTCCCCAATATACCCCCCAAACACAAGATAAGCATGATTGTCCCCTAGATTAAATACCAATTCTTCATCAAGCAAGTGGTGCCAACCCCTTCTCATTTCAACTATGTCTAAGACTTTCCAGAAGAACACTGTTATGCCCAAATAGCCAGACTTGTTCAATGCCTCAAAAATAGAGATTTCTAGGGGCGCCTGGGTGGCACAGTCGTTAAGCATCTGCCTTCGGCTCAGGTCATGATCCCAAGGTCCTGGGATCAAGCCCCACATCGGGCTCCCTGCTCCGCGGGAAGCCTGCTTCTCCCTCTCCCACTCCCCCTGCTTGTGTTCCCGCTCTCACTGTGTCTCTCTCTGTCAAAAAAAAAAAAAGAAAAGAAAAAAAGAAAAAAGAATAAAGGAGTATATGTTTAAAAAAAAAAAAATAGAGATTTCTAAATCCTACCAAAATGTGGTTACTCCAGAATAAGCACTGTGAAATTTGTCTGGCAGGTAAAGTGAACATCTGATGGGAGCCATTACGGACAGAAGGTTTGTGTTCCTTCAAAATTCATACATCATTGAAATCATACTGTTTCAACAGCACAGAAGCTATTGATGTCATCTGACAGGTAAAATGGGAAGTAGCTGGAATGAAGCCTTGGCTTGATCTCTGCCGCAAACATGAGTACAGATCTCTTTCCATACCATAGCAGTTTTTAAACCTACAAGGTAGGACCAGTTGGTTATCATATACTCACCTAAAAAAGTCCCACACCACCATTTACCCATCCAACTTCATATTCTCTCATTCATCTATTGCTCTGGGATACCAAATGGCCAGTAGTGTATCTGGATTTGGACAGAGGCTGGCATCGGCAACTTTACAGATCTAGTGTCAATATTTCAAGTACTAAAAAATTTAGCTCACATATCTTTAGTGTGACCTTCAACCACTACTTATCAATAGCTTACAAATACTTCACCATGAAAGAATCCAGGGTTATTTTCTTTTGGTGGAATGATGGGTATAAGTAATCAATCTTTCATCATTTCTTAGGAAATTTTAATAAAAAAATGAACAGTATACCTAATCTATTCAGTTTTGCCTTTATCAATAAACTGACATAATTAATTGCCCATGAAATATCCATTATCATAGATTTGTGCAAAGTTGTGGATGCTCATGTTAATAGTTGAGTGTAGATTTTTTTTTCATTTAGAAGCAAATGTTCACAACTAAAACACTGATAAAACAAGGATTTTTAATGTCATTTTCCTGACTGTTTCAGAGTTATTGAGTATGGCTATTAGTGTGTGCAAGATTTAGTATTATGTTTCTATGCTTCTAACTATAAATATTCTTTCTTGGTTGTATTTGAACAGAATCATTTATTACTAAGTTTATTAAAGATGAAAATCATCACAAAATTTTAAATTTTATACATTATAATAAACTGTCTATTTGAACAACAAAACACCTACAGAAACAAAACGATTTAGCTAAATACTTCTTCATATTTCCCAATAACTCTGGATTTCTCAACAATTTCTATATTACTTTCTCAGAGTTAAATGACACTGCAATATCTGAGATGTCAATATACTGACATTACAACAAAGTGTAAGTAGTTAAATTTAGAATCTCTTCAGATTTACAAAATGTGCATATGAATATTTTTCATTTCAATATTTAATTCATCCTAAACTGTTAAGAATCAGAATAATCCTGAGAAGGTAGAGTTTTCACCTAAGAATAATCACTAAAAATATCATGATGATGCATTCACATTTTTCAAAGTTCTCAAAACTGTATTTTCCTCCTTTAACTATTCCACCATTTTTCTCTCCATTTCCAGACAAAGTTAGAATTTTTAAAAAATTAAGAATTCCATTTCTTATGTAAATGTTTCAGTTTCATGAATTTGAAATTCTACTTTTGGTATTAAAGATAGACTTTTTATGAAGTTGGTTATTTCATATAGTAAGTTAACACTCCTGAAATGTGTTTTCTAATTACATTGATTTGGGTAAACAAGAAAGCTATGGTTTCAATATTTTTGAGAACCTAATCCGTTTCACTTTTAGTTTGCACTGAGAATTGTTTTCATTATTTATCCTTCCAAGCACAAATATTAGCTAATATAATCAGTAACAAACAATGTAAACATGAAGTGATATTAATGCTACTTGGATACATCAACATAAGTGGTCTTAAATGAAACAGTAATAACATAGAATAAATGAAACAAATCAAATAAAGATTATTTTTTCTGAAAATTCTGCCTATTTAATTAATAGGCAGAATTTAGAATAGAAGTGATATTATTGTCTTCACTCATTCTACAAAAATCTACTTCATATATATTGGGAGTAGGGATAGCTTCTATAAATGTATGATTTCATAATAGCATTATTTCAGAAAGAATAGAAGTTTTAAATTTATTTCCATAATAAAGGAAAATATCATTGATGTTGTATTTATAGTTCTTATATTTGATTTTTTTTTATTTTATTTATTTATTTGAGAGAGAGAGAGAGAGCATGAGATGGGGGAGGGTCAGAGGGAGAAGCAGACTCCCTGCTCAGCAGGGAGCCCGATGTGGAACTCGATCCTGGGACTCCAGGATCACCTGAGCCAAAGGCATTGGCTTAACCAACTGAGCCACCCAGGCGCCCCCTTATATTTGATTTTTAAAAAGACATTTTATTTTGTCACACAAAATGTTTCATGTTTGACAATTTACTCTCTTACCCAAATACTTGATCCTACCCCCAGTCTTTAATATTTAACACAACGTATCAGTTACAACTATGCTGTCAGCTATGAATGTTCTTCTGTAAATTGTATATGAATGGTTTCCACGTGAATATGTAATTAAATCTTTTTTCCAGTTTTATTGAGAAATAATTGAAATATATCACTCTATAAGTTTAAGGTGTATAACATGTGGTTTGTTTGATTTATATATATTGTTAAATAATTATAATAGGTTTAGTTAACATCTACCTTCTCACAGAGAGACAATAAAAAGGAGAGGAAAAGATAAAAGGAAAAATATTTCCTCCTTGTGATGAGAACTCATAGGATTTTCTCTTTTAACCACTTCTTATATATTATATAGTAGTGTTTGCATGCCAGTATGTTGTACATTACAACCCTAGTATTTATTTTATAACTAGAAGTTTGTACCTTTTGACCACCTTCCCCAATTCCCTTCCCTGCCCCCTCTGCCTCTGGTAATCACAAGTCTGATCTCTTTTTCTATCTTGTTTTTAAGATTCCACATATAGGTGAGATCATACAGTATTTGTGTTTCTCTGACTTATTTACTTAGCACAATGCCTTCAAGGTCCATTAATGTCTTTACAAATGATAGGATTTCCTTTTTTTTTAATGGCTGAATAATATCTCACTGTATATATACATCATAACTTCTTTATCCATTCATCCATCACTGGACACTTAGGTTGTTTCCTTGCCTTGGCTACTATAAATGATGTTGTTATAAACGTAGGGATAAAGTTATCAAGGTAGTGTTTTCATTACCCTTAGATATATTCCCAGAAGTGGAATTGTTGGATCATATAGTAATTCTATTTTTAATTTTTTTTTGAGGAACTCTATACTGTTATCCATGGCAGCTACATCAATTTACAATGCCACCAACAGTGTACAAGAGTTCCCTTTTCTCCACATCCACATCAACATTTGTTGTCTCTTATCTTTTGATGGCCTGTAACAGGCATGAAGTGGTATCACACTGAAGCATATCACTAATAACCAGTGACGGTGAACATCTTTTCATGTACTTGTTGGCCTTTCATATATCTTTCAAAAACGTCTATTTGGGTCCATTTCCCATTTTTAATTGGATTCATTTATTTATTTATGTTTGTTGCTATTGAGTTGTATGAGGTTTTTTGATTTTGTAAAGTTGATATGTAATGTTAACATTAGTTTCAGGTGTACAACATAGTAATGTATGAGTTCTTTATATATTTTGAATATTAACCTCTTATCAGATATGGTTTGCAAATATCTCTTCTCATTCCACAGGCTGTCTTTTCACTTTGTTGACAGTTTCTTTTGCTGTGCAGAAGCTTTTAAATTTGATGTAGTCCCACTTGTTTATTTTTGAGTTTGTTGCTTGTGCTTTAGGTGTCATATTCAAAAAAAATGATCGCCAAAAACCATGTCAAATAGCTTTATTCCTGTTTTCTTCTAGGACTTTCATAGTTTCAGGCTTACATTTAATCTTTAATCCATTTTGAGTTAATTTTTGTGAGTGGTATATGAATAGGCCCAGTTTCATTCTTTTACATGTGAATATCCAGTTATCCCAGCACCATTTACTGAAAAGACAGTCTTTCCTCCATTAAGTATTCTTGGCTCCTTGTCAAATATATGCTTGGAATTATTTCTGGGCTCTCAAATCTGCTCCACTGGCCTACTCACCTGTTTTTATGCCAGTAACCATACTATTTTGATGACTATAGTTTTATAATATAGTCCTTGAAATCAGGAAGCATGATGCCTCTTGCCTTGTTATTCTTTCTTAGGATTTCTTTGGCTATTTGGGGTCTTTCGGGTTCCATATAAATTATAGGAGTATTATTTTTCTACTTCTGTAAAACTGTCATTGGTATCTTGACAGGGAATGCATGAAATCTATAGATGGCTTTAGGTAATATTAACTTTTTAACAATTTTAATTGTTTCAATCTATGAACACAGGGTATCTTTCCATTTATTTGTGTCTTCTTCAATTTCTTTTATCATTGTCTTCTAGTTTTCAGAGTAGAGATCTTTCACCTTCTTAAATTTATTCTTAGGTATTTTACCATTTTTGATGCTCTTCTAAATGGGATCTATTTATTTTTCAGAAAATTCATCATTAGGGTACAGATTATTGTATGTTAATTTTGTATCCTGCAACTTCACTCAATTTGCTGATTATATCTAATAGTTTTTTTTGGTTGAGTCTTCAGAATTTTCTAAATATAAATTCATGTCATCTTCCAAAAGAGAGAATTTTACTTCTTTCTTTCCAAGTCTAATACCTTTTATTTGTTTTTCTTGCCTGATTGGTCTAGCTAGGACTTCTAGTACTATGCTGAATAAGAATGGTGAGTGTGTCACCTTCCCTTATTCCTAATCTTAGAGGAAAAGCTATCAACCTTTCACCACTGAGTATGATGTTAGCTGTGGCTTGTCATATATGGCCTTTATTATGTTGAGATATGTTCCTTCTATACCTAATTTGTTAAGATTTTTATCATTATCATGAATAAATGTTGAATTTTGTCACATGCTTTTTTGGTGTCTGTTAAGCTGATCATATGATTATTTTAATTCTATTAATGTGATGTATCACATTGATTGATTTGCATATATTGAACCATCCTTACATCCTAGGGATAAATACCACTTGATCATGTGAATGATTCTTTTAATGTGCTGCTGAGTTTGATTTGCTAGTATTTCACTGAAATATTTTGCATCTATATCCATCAGAGATATTAGCCAGTAGTTTTCATTCCTAGTAGTTTTCGTTTTGGGATCAAGATAGTGCTGGTGTTTTGGTATCTTTTCTGGCATTAGTATCAGGATAATGTTGGCCCTCCTCTTTGATATTTTTTAAGAGTGTAAGCAAATCTTTTTTAAGTATGTTTGTACAACACCTACAAGAATAAACAAGAACTAAAAATATTTCCTACATATTGGAAAGATAGCTATTCAACTCTAATTCTTTATCTAAATTTACATTATTTAATTTAAAAGATGGGTATTTAAATTACATTCACCACTACAAATTGCGTTAAGGGTCAAATTATATATAAATACAGTAAAATCCTGTAGTAACACTCATAATAATGAATACTATGAGTTTAGACATTTAAAGTAATTGACAATTGGCTCCCAAATCCTGAGACCTGCAGGCAGGCTACCTACGCAGCCATGCCTAAATCATTTAAAGTCTCAATAATACCATCCTGCATTTTAAGCAATTACAGACTCTTATTATGTGTTACATGTTAGTGTCCCACTGTTTTATACGGTGTTGGTGTCTATGTATGTATGAGTATTCGAGGACGACGGCTTCATCGTACATAAACGCTTTTATAAATTCATAAAATTCCAGTCTTTCTCAAACATTTAAAATAAGCAAGATTAAGAAGATAACTGATAAAGAATCCTTTGGGCCAGCAGGTATTTAAAGAACAATTCAGGTTATATAAAGAAGATGTTAAATCTACTGATTTTCCCACATTTATTCTTTTCAGTTTCACAGCAGTTTTATGTATTTCAGTCACTTTATCTACTTTTAATATTTCAAGCAGAGTGTATCATCTGTAATTCATTTCCCTGATAGTATCTTATCCCTTTTTATTTAACTGCATATAAGCCTCAAATGACCTGCAATTGACTTCATGAAAGACAACATGTCTTTCATGGAAGGATATAATGTGGGAGGTTCTTACTCCCCACTTTAATGTTTAATGCTACTTTTGGTCACTGAAGTCCCTGAGATTTGATATTCATATATGTAAAAATTCAGTAATAAACTTACTGTAATTCACGGGTTAATGTAAATGAAAACATCAGTGAGCATGCATATGTGAGACACTAGTTTCTGTCTAAACTATAAAAAAAAAAAGTTCATGAAAATTTAAGCATCTCATGAAGTTCAAAACACGGTGTTCTCTGTTGTGCCTGCAAGTGAATATGGCATAGGCAGAATCTGCCTTACAAATTCATAAGCTCATGGCCAGTGTCACTCAGGCCCATACTTAATACTAAGCCCATAAGCAATATAAGTTGAATAGGTTATATTTGGAGCCATAGTCTATTTTGATAAAACACATATTTCTCTTACATGAATTAGTTCCTATGTGATCACTAAATAAGATAATTTTCTCAGTTTCAGTTGAGCGTTGGGTTGGTCCGTACACACCTGGAAGCTAGAACAGTCTGGACAGAATGTTAATCTCCTGCAGGACAAAGAAAGACTATACAAACAGGAGCACTTTCAGCTGCACAGAGGCCTCATCTACACAGAAGCAACCCTGCTGTCACCTCTGGCACCTGGTACTTTCTCCTGTGTCAGAGCTCAGAGCTCTGTGTCCATTCACATTCTCTCAGAGAATGTGAGAGCTCAGAAGCTCTCATTTTGACACTATTTTTTTAATGCATTTTAAAGCTCCTGAAGCAGCATTCAGCCACCCTGAGATGTCTGGCTACTCTTCAAGTTACCCGTTGACAAACCAATAATGGCTTTCAATAAGAATCTGAATATAAAGTTGCATAGATTTTGAGGGGTCTGTCTCAACCTTATTTTTCCCATAGGACTTGTTTTTTACAGAATGTGTGATTTTTTTTTTTTGCTTTTTGTTTTTTTGTTTTTTTGTTTTTCCAGGAAAGCATATACTCTTTTACAGCAAAAGCTCCATTTTCTCAACTGGGAGTACCTCCATTAGAAAATATTTATAAGTATACTATCTAGAATATAATTAAATTTATTATGGAAACAAGCAAGAAGGATCTGTTTAAATAACACAAATAATGGTTACTTACTGTCCTTCAGCATAGATTTATAAAAAGTGATGCCCTGGGTTTTGGGTTTGGGTACTATTAAAAAGAAACCTTGCCTATATAAGACCTTGTAACAGTGGAAAACAGCTCGTAGCCGTCTGTGGGTGAGGGTCAAGTCACTGAGCCTCACTTCAAAGGTCAGAAATGAAAAGGAAGAATGGTAAGAGGACCCTCTGGAGTGGAGGCACACAGTGGCTGGCGTGCAGCAAAAACTGAAGCCCAGGAAAGCAGAAGTCTCAGTTAAGGTTTCAAATAAACACACATGCACACACACCACCACCACCACCACCAACAACAACAACAACAACAACAACAAGACCTAGGCTGCAACATGAATTCTTGGAAACAAAGACCTAGGCTGCAACATGAATTCTTGGAAACAAAGACCTAGGCTGCAACATGAATTCTTGGAAACAAAGAATATTAACTACTGACTAACATTTGCCATGTGTATTTCCTCTTTCCCCTCCAGGGAGGTCCATTCCTGTTGTCCACCATCTACTGGCAGGCATCCATACTCCACAAGGTCTGCTCTTTCCAATGAGACAAACCAGCACCAATTTCGATAGATAACACTTGTTCCTAAAGGGTCTTTACCTCCTGCTCACCAGTACTTGCAAAGCTTACTGACCCTACCAAGTCTGTGATGTTGTGGAGACCTAGAAGCAATTTTTTTCCCCCTCTAGTATCTTCAATCTAAATCATAATCAATCATGTACTGAGAGATCTGTGGTGGGCACTGCGGTGTACCACATAGACACCCAACTTCAGGTTAGAACACTCATTCACTGAGCTGCTGGGAAGATTGGGTGGTATGAGCCCAAAGTCCAGTTCCTCCCCAGAAACTGCCTTTACCCAAAGGAAGGAGCTTTGCTTGAGACTGTAATTCTCCTCCAAGTATTAGCCCCCATTCAATGCTTGGTTGATGTAGGGGTAAAAATGCCTACTTCCTTTCTTCCATTCACAACTCAAGAACTATATGGACACTGTCCAGAATCTGAAAATTGTCCAAGATCAGAAAATCCTCCCTTTTCATTTTTTTTTCCAGAAGAATTTGTGTGGCAATATTACTTCTTCCAAAAGTGTTTGGTAGTATTCCCCAGTGAAGCCAACTGGGCCTGGAGTTTGCTACATGAAAAGGTTCTAAACTACAAATCTAATTATTTTAGTGTAAGTCTATAGTTACAAGGTACAGTGCTCACAAGGCATCAAAAATGGTGCTTGTGCTCCAGTCCCACAGTTTTTTAAGAGAACAAAGGTTTTTTTGGTTCATATTCAAGCCAGACCCGTGTTCTACTATTTTACATGGCAAACATCGGTACAGTAGAGTCTAAATTGGGAAGTAAATGATGCCATTCTATAATCATATGTTTTCCTTTAAACTAAGCTCTAATGACTAGGTTAATCTTGTCCATCTGATTGTCTTTCTCTGGTTAAGTTCTATTTCAGACCTAATCTCCTGGAAAAAAGAACTTGAGGCCGAACTCACGTGGTAATGTTTTATTGAGAGTAGCGTTCAATTGGAAGAAACGAGAATGAGGGAGAAAGGAAAGTAGGGGATAAAAAGAAAGAATGCATAAATATAATGTTGTACATAGTCAAACTGGCCACAATATCTCAGGAAAATATAACATTTTGGTTTTCAAAAAAAAAAAGTTTCTTTAGGAGATCATGTAAAACTGCTGTATCTTAGGACAATGCATAAGTATAAAGGAAAAGTGAAAAACCTCCTCTTCCAGTTCCTTCATATCACTTCTCTTACAACATTCCAAATTTTCCCAAGAGAGAGAACCCCAGTGCAGACTGTATATTTCTCCAACTCTGTGGGCCTTACCTGAGATATTCAGAGGTTCTGTGGGTCCTATTACAGTGGGATTTGGAAGCAGGAACGGCTGTGGTTTCCAAAATCTTGACATTACCCTCAGGAAGGCGGAGTCACAGATCATGATAGGAGATGAGGTAGTAATGGTGGGGTGAAACTTCATGACCCTGCAATGGCCCAAGGCATTTCTGGGCCTCTCATCCAGGAAGCAGGGCAAGCAACCAAGAAGAAAGTGGCATCTAGAGTTAAGAACATCTGGAAGGGCAAGTAAGTCCAAACTGGGGCAAGTTCACTTGGACTGGCTTCTCATAAAAACAAGCTTCACTGAGCTCTAAACACCATCAGTTCTTCTTCTAGGTTCCAGATCTATCCGCCCAGGAAAGAGACACAGCTATGTAGTGTATGCTCAAGTTAGGAATTCCTGACCAGAAACTTCTCTGAGTTCAGGAACTCTATTGTTTATTTGGATTTTATACTGCTCGGGTTTACTAGGTTTCTTCCATGTTTTACAGAACCTTGGAGAATCTTGGAGAATGCCTATATTTAAGAAGATTGCTCTGGGTCCTAGCTCCAGATATCCACCTGTTCCTGCTAAATTTTGGTAGCTCATTGCATCTGCAGCCCAGGAGAAAAGCTGTGTGAGCTTATGAATAATAGAAAAACTACTACTTATATGGCTAGAACATAGGGTGCCATAGTGGCTTCATAATCCCAGATGACTTAAGAGCACTGTGGCACCTTAGTGTTGGAATTGTAAAAACACTTGCACCGAGCATGGTTCTTCAATGGTGCACTCTTCCACATTTCATAAACTGATGTTTCCACAATTCTTGGTGCACTTTCTAGGATTCTGAAGTGAAGATCAAGTTAACTCCAGATAGTGCTTTTGCTTCCTTATTCCTTATGCCACTAAAATTCTTCAGGAGAATACTCCTTAGGATTTTTCCTAGCGCCACTCTGACTAATGTTGGAAGAATGCCTACTATATCACAACCAAGATTTTGACAAAAGTAATGCCATTTTCAACCCTGATACAGATGAATACCTTCCAATAGAGAGAGCCCTTTGGAGCCATATCTATTATAGATACATTCCATACAGAAACATCTATCAATCTTATCCTTGGGTAGAACAAGGGAGTTCTCTCTTTCTCTAAACCTAACAACAAACCTTTTGTAAAGATTCTCCCTAAGTTACATTTCTCTAAATTGATCTTTCTCATCTGACCTCTTTGGAAGACTTCTTTTTAGAGTTTAAGAATTTTGGAATAGCATTCATTCCCCCCACTTAGCCTGGCTTCATATAGGGGTTTCCTTTTCTTTTTCAGAAGTTTATACGTTCATTTCAAGGATTAAAAAAGATGCAGTAGACATGAACTTGTGTGTTCATTTTCTCAATTCTCAATTGCAGAAATCTCTTATGAGTGCTTAAATAAGTCATTTTATCTTGTAGCACCTGTATAGCTGAAGACTAATTCTCACTGACTTCAACAGAAGTCATTATGGTAAGTTTAATTTTGCATCCATTTTAAAAGCAGAGTACACAGCTGGGAACTCTCTTAAGGGCATCTGTAACACAAACTGCAACCTTCTCCCTGTAGACTCATCATGTCAGGCCTAAGACTCATGGCCTATGGCTGCCACAAAAAGCTATGAATATATAATACAAACTGAAGCTCAAGAGCCCCCAATGAATTATGCTGTGAAACAATTTATTGTGCCTACCTAAAGATTCATTCTAAAGAAATAAAAAGACCAAGTCATTACTGGATTTTCTTTCCTCTACTGATACTGACTCAATATTTCAAGTGAGATGAAAATGTATACGGTAATTGTTTCATTCTTGATAAATGATAAAAAGCTGTGAAACTGCCCCCATACACACACACACACACACACACACACACACACACACACAAACAAACACACCTGATTCCAGAATTTTGCAGAGCCTATAGACACTGTGCAGAATTCCTCCCACTCCCATAACACACCATCCTGAAAACTAAAAGATATTAGAGACAAACTCTCAAATGTTTGTGCCCGCTCTCATATTTCTAAAACAAAGGCAAGCTACCTATGGAATACAGATGGTCCTGATTTAATGATTCTTTTTTTTTTCCATCCATAAAGATTTATTACAAATTATAAACCTTTATACACATCCATGGATTAAAAAGAAGAAAATCTGAAAAGACAACAGTGAAAACATTCAGCGTCTTAGAATTACATGGATAATGGGTCAATAATGTCAACAGAGGTGGAGGTCATTTGGGGCAAAGGCATTGTATATGTGTAAATTCTCCTCTATACATAAACAAAGGCTGAGAATTTGCATATAGATTTTTTTTAAATCTTCTTTTTAAGATAGATAAAAAAGATTTTTGCTTTTAGTTTAAGGCAAGTATTTCCTTAAATGGAAAGTTTGTTTCTTTAAATTTTTTTATAGTTATGTTAATCACCATACATTAATTACATCACTAGTTTTTGATGTAGTGTTCCATGATTCATTGTTTGCGTATAACACCCAGTACTCCATGAAGTACGTGCCCTCTTTAATACCCATCACCAGGCTAACCCACCCCCCACCCCCCTCCGCTCTAGAACCCTCAGTTTGTTTTTCAGAATCCGTCATCTCTCATGGATTGTCTCCCGCTCCGATTTACCCCCCTTCATTCTTCCCCTCCTGCTATCTTCTTCTTTTTTTTTTTCCCTTAACATATATTTCATTATTTGTTTCAGAGGTATAGATCTGTGATTCAACAGTCTTGCACAATTCACAGTGCTCACCATAGCACATACCCTCCCCAATGTCTATCACCCAGCCACCCCATCCCTCCCACCCCCCACCACTCCAGCAACACTCAGTTTGTTTCCTGAGATTAAGAAGTCCTCATATCAGGGCACCTGGGTGGCTCAGTTGGTTAAGCGACTGCCTTCGGCTCAGGTCGTGATCCTGGAGTCCCAGAATCGAGACCCACATCGGGCTCCCTGCTCAGCAGGGAGTCTGCTTCTCCCTCTGACCCTCTCCCCTCTCATGCTCTCTCTCTATCTCATTCTCTCTCTCAAATAAATAAATAATCTTAAAAAAAACTTATAAAAAAATCAAAAAAAGAATTACTCATATCGGTGAGGTCATATGATACATGTCTTTCTCTGATTGACTTATTTCACTCAGCATAGCACCCTCCAGTTCCATCCACATCATTGCAAATGGCAAGATCTCATTCCTTTTGATGGCTGCATAATATTCCATTGTGTATATATACCACTTCTTCTTTATCCATTCATCTGTCGATGGACATCTTGGCTCTTTCCACAGTTTGGCTATTGTGGACATTGCTGCTATAAACATCGGGGTGCACGTACCCCTTTGGATCCCTACATTTGTATCTTTGGGGTAAATACCCAGTAATGCAATTGCTGGGTCGTATGGTAGCTCTGTTTTTCAACTTTTTGAGGAACCTCCATACTGTTTTCCAGAGTGGCTGCACCAATTTGCATTCCTGCCAACAGTGTAGGAGGGTTCCCCTTTCTCCGCATCCCCGCCAACATCTGTTGTTTCCTGACTTATTAATTTTAGCCATTCTGACGGGTGTGAGGTGATATCTCATTGAGGTTTTGATTTGGATTTCCCTGATGCCGAGCGATGTTGAGCACTTTTTCATGTGTCTGTTGGCCATTTGGATGTCTTCTTTGGAAAAATGTCTGTTCATGTCTTCTGCCCATTTCTTGATTGGATTATTTGTTCTTTGGGTGTTGAGTTTGATAAGTTCTGTATAGATTTTGGATACTAGCCCTTTATCTGATATGTCATTTGCAAATATTTTCTCCCATTCTGTCGGTTGTCTTTTGGTTTTGTGGACTGTTTCTTTTGATGTGCAAAAGCTTTTTATCTTGATGAAGTCCCAATAGTTCATTTTTGCCCTGGCTTCCCGTGCCTTTGGTGATGTTTCTAGGAAGAAGTTGCTGCGGCTGAGGTCGAAGAGGTTGCTACCTGTGTTCTCCTTTAGGATTTTGATGGACTCCTGTCTCACGTTTAGGTCTTTCCACCATTTGGAGTCTATTTTTGTGTGTGGTGTAAGGAAATGGTCCAGTTTCATTCTTCTGCATGTGGCTGTCCAATTTTCCCAACACCATTTGTTGAAGAGACTGTCTTTTTTCCATTGGACATTCTTTCCTGCTTTGTCAAAGATAAGTTGACCATAGAGTTGAGGGTCCATTTCTGGGCTCTTTCAATAGTTACCCTGAATGTAAATGGGCCAAATGCCCCAATCAAAAGACACAGGCTATCAGATTGGATTAAAAAACAAGACCCATTGATATGCTGTCTGCAAGAGACTCATTTTAGACCCAAAGACACCCCCAGATTGAAAGTGAGGGGGTGGAAAACCATTTACCATGCTAATGGACACCAAAAGGAAGGTGGGGTGGCAATCCTCATATCAGACAAATTAGAGTTTAAACCAAAGACTGTAATAAGAGATGAGGAAGGACACTATATCCTACTTAAAGGGCCTATCCAACAAGAAGATCTAACAATTGTCAATATCTATGCCCCTCACATGGGAGCAGCCAATTATATAAGGCAATTAATAACAAAAGCAAAGAAACACATTGACAACGATACAATAATAGTGGGGGACTTTAACACCCCCCTGACTGAAATGGACAGATCATCTAAGCAAAAGATCAACAAGGAAATAAAGACGTTAATGACACACTGGACCAAATGGACTTCACAGACATATTCAGAACATTCCATCCCAAAGCAATGGAATACACATTCTTCTTTAATGATTCTGTGACTTTACAATGGTGTGAAAGTGGTACTCACTGAGTAGAAACTGTACTTCGAATTTTTCATTTTGACCTATTCCCAGGCCAAGGATATGTGATGCAATCTTCTTTCATAAGTAAGCTGTAGCCCCCAATCAGCTGGTGATCACGAGGGTCAACAACCAATACACTGACAACCATCTGTGCCCATACACTGGTCTGTTTTTCATTTTCAATACAGTATTCAATGATTTATATGAGATATTCCTCACTTTATGATACAACAGGCTTTGTGTTAGATGATTTTGCCCAACGGCAGGCTAACATGAGGGTTCTGAGCATGATTAAAGTAGGCTAGGCCAAGCTATGGTGTTCAGTGGGTTACCTGTATTAAATGCATTTTTGACTTCTGTTATTTTCAACTTATGATGGATTTATCAGGACATAACCCCATCGTAAGTCAGGTGAGATCTGTACTATTTGTTGGAAGCTCACAGCTGCGTTTTGTTTTTTGAGTGTTTTGTTGTTGTTGTTGTTATTGTTATATTTTGGGATTTTTTTTTTTTTTGGCTTTTGCGTCACTAAGTTTTTGCCATACCCCTGAGTGTATGCCTTAGTGAGATATCATGAATCGACAGAAATAAACTGGCTAGGCCCAGGCGTTCTGACTGCTACCACCATACCTAAAACCTATGGCTGGCATCTGATTTCATTACAGACACTAGCAAAAATATTAGAAGCAAACAAACAGCAGCCAGATAAAAAGCATTAATTGAATTGCATTCAACCTGACTTAATTAATCCTTTAACCAGCAGACATAGGGTGGTAAGCGGTTTTAATGTATCCATTATCGTGAACTTAAATTGATGCAAGCAAACAAAAGGAAATAACAAACACATAGACATAATTCAATTAACAGCCACTGAATCCTTTGTTCAGATGATCTGCTTGTCAGAAATTCTTAATTATCCATAGCTCCAGAATACAAAATCAGGAAACATCTTCTAATTAACTACTGAACATTATTTTATTAGTTCTACATTACCTTGTATTTCTCAATGACTAAATTATATGTATATATTTTGTGTGTTTCCCCATTAGTTAAATCAATATATTTCATCTTGATTTTAAAGATGAATCAATGTAGGAACAGAGAAATCCAACTTATGCAAAAACACAACTGATTAGAAAACCTATGGTCCTCAATTTAGAATTATACCACCTATTGCATATCACAGTGAAAAATAATTTTTCTTCTCTAACTCATTTATCAGATGTCTCTCTTCTGCTTGACCAAAACATTTGCCCAGACCCTTTCTCTACCCTAAAATATTTTGCTTTTAGGCTTTATACTTCCTACGACATTTCTAGAGTCATAACACAGTGGTCATCCTCAAACCTCATACAGGAGCTCACATCTCCATTCTTCCATCTTCAAACAAGAGTGTAATTTCCTCTGACTCCCTATAATAATGTCAGGTTAACTCATGGAAGCTGCCAGTGGAACAGTTGAAAAAGTTAATACCTACCTCTATGGAGTTTGTCTGGAATTCTTAAAAAAAAATAAAAAAGGTATTTTGTAAAAAAAGAATAAATAATACTTCCTAGTGCTATTGTGAAAGATAATATAATTATCAAATGTAAAATGTGTGTCCCACTTAAACATGTAGGCACTCAGTTAATGCTTGTTATTGCTGAAGATGTTTTTGGTATTAGAGGCTATCATGAGGCCAGCTTAGTCCTCTACATTCTGTTCATTTATTAAAACCAGGCACATAAATCATATTTCAGGTCCTCCCCAAATTATAGTTTTGAACAGAGGAGATATACCAGATGGGAGATAAGAGCTATGTATTTTAAAATATCTATGTCAGAAAAAAATAAAATATCTATTTGAGATAATAAGAATCATTCAATTTCAAAATGCAAGCATTACTTCCAAAAAGTAGTTGTGTCTTGGTAACATAAGGGAATATAATGGCTCTTATGCTTGTCCAGTTATGGGGCCAGGGGCACTGAATACCAACACATGTATAATGGTGACTCTCCAGCCTGTTCTCATCATTCTTCTCCATTTATTTTTAGGCCTAAGATGGTCAAAAGTCAGTGTTGAAGTTAGAGAAGAAAATTAAAACAATTCTGGAGCAAAATAATAATAATAATAATAAAATAAAAAATAAAATCTTCCCTAATCTTGTAGTTCTTGAATTTTAGGCACTTCTCTTTTTCTACAAGACTCATCTGCTCCTTCCTCCCTTTGTTGAACCAATGGCTAATGTTGCAACAGTCATGGAAATTAGGGGGACTAAGAGATTTAGAAAAAGTAAAAGAGAAAAAGCTAATAATGTGTGTGGTAGAAAATTGTGTAAGGAAAAAAGTTACTCATACATAATTGATTGAAATTCAATTATTTAAACCCATTCTGGAAGGCAACTGGCAATAAAATAGAAATATAAAATATGAATGTGTTATGAGCAATGCGTTTACTTCTAGTACTTCTAGTAATCTAGTCTATAGGAATAGAGAGACAGAGGTTTTTGCTCTTGCAAGAGACATTCAACTCCCGCTTGGGCAAAAAGAGAGACACTGATTTACAAATTGAGGAATAAAATCTGAACAAAGGCAGGATGGTTACCTTGAAAATATGAGAAACTAAGGACTAGAATGTTTTCAGTGCTTTCTCTCCCCACTCTGACCCCTTTTCTCTCGGTCTGGAGTTTCTCCTCTTTGTTTCTTAAACATAGAGGTACATCTCAATCTTTTATGTTGGAGCATCCACTGCCAGAGGAAAAAATGGGTAATTTAGAACCAGCCTCCACAACTGATCCAAACAATTTTGGCAAGGAAACCTGGGTCTTGTAAGAAGATCATTAGCTGGGGCACCTGGGTGGCTCAGTTGGTTGAGCATCTGCCTTCGGCTCACGTCATGAGCCTGGAGTCCCAGGATCGAGCCCCGCATTGGGCTCCCTGCTCAGCGGGGAGCCTGCTTCTCCCTCTCCTCCCAGGTCATGTTCTCTCTCTCTCTCTCAAATAAATAAATAAAATATTTTTAAAAAAGAAAATAAAATCACTAATTGCAAGGTTACCATTTATATGGGGGTGGCATGTACAAGAGATCCCTGTAGAAAGAGAAAGGAGAAGGCTGGGAACAATATTACATATGTAATATATATATTATATACATTAACATATGATATAATGCATCATATATAAAAATCAATACACATGGATTGTGGAGCTCACCATGGAAGACAAGCAAAACCCTTTTTTTTAAGACCTTATATATTTATTTATTTGAGAGAGAGAGACAGAGAGAGAATATGAACGAGGGGTGGAAGGAGAGGGAGGAGCAGAAGGAGAAGGAGGAGCAGACTGCGCTGAGCACAGAGCCCGATATGGGGTGGCTTGCTCCCAGGACCCTGAGATCATGACCTGAGACTAAATCAAGAGGTAGATGTTTAACCCACTGAGCCACCCAGGAGCCCCAAGCAAAAGCCTTCTAATAATAATATAAAAATCTCTATAAACTTTTTATAGGAAAAGATTCCTTAAGCGAGGCATGAAAATACTAATTACAAATACAAAGCTTGAAAAATTAGACTACATAAAATAGGATCTCCTATTCAGCAAACCCAGAGTTAAGAAAGTAGAAAGGCAAGGTGAAAGGATAAAATTATATTTACAGCACATTTAAGCAATAAAGTAATTGTAACTGTGTTATATAAAACATTTCTACAAATGAAAAGTAAAACACACAGAGATGATATCATAAAGCAATGTTCAAGAAGCTTCAAGTATCACTTTATAAAAGACAAGTCCAAACAGTCAATAGGCACAAAATGTGCTTTGCTCCATTAGTAATCATTGAACTTGCCTTAGAATCCACTGTGCACTTTCCTATATCCCCTCTGTTTTATCTCTAATTTCAGCCATTTCTTTCAGTCTTGCTCAGACCTCATCTTGCTTGAGAGTGTCTCATGTATTTTTGCCTGCTTCAGGGCTTCTCCAATGTTAAGAACACCAGTAAAAGCCTGCCGGGCAAGTGTGGAAATGCAAGGAAGCTTGAGTAATCCTCTACAAAGGAGGACTATAGTCAATAAATAATTATCCTCCTAGCTGATCCTTGAGCAGAGGATTCTGAATGATATTCTATGCGTTCTTCATTAGGTCCTAGAAAGGAACAAACCCTAGTTGCCCACAGTGGTGACCTCTCTAGCACACATTTATATTGGGTTTTCATTTTTCAGTCAGTCCCTAAGTTTCTTCTTTCCTACTTCCTTGGATGGCATCCTGCATATAGCTTCTTTTCTTAGGCTCTGCTTTCAAGAAGAAACTCAACCTAAGACAGCCATACAAATTAAGCCACAGTAACATTCCTTTAAGAACACACCAGAATAAATTAAAACTAAAACCCACAATTGGTAAGGATATGGATCAACACTTTCATACAGTGCTGGTGGGAATGCAATTGGCATACATATTTTGGAACATTCACCAAGATAGCCACTTACTGGGTGATAAAACATATCTTAACAAGTTGAAAAAGATAGAAATCATAAAATGTCTGTTTCCAGTTGGAATTAAACTAGAAATCAATAACAGAAAGATAGCTTAAAATTCAGAAACACTTGGGAGATTAAGCAACACACATAAAAATAACACAAGGGGCAGGAATGAAACAACTTGACAAAAGTTGTGGGATATACTCAAAGTAGTCCTGAGAGGGAAATGTATATCACTGAATGCATATACTAGAAAAAAAGAAAGATCTAAAATCAATAATCTAAGCTTCCACCTTAGAAAACTCAAAAAGAAAAATAAAGACAGAAAGATAAACTAAATTTCAAAATAAGTAGAGAAAGAAAAATAAGAATTATAGTAGAAATCAATGAAATTGAAAACAGGGCCACTAGAGAAGTCAGTAAAACCAAAGTTTTTTCTTTGAAAACATGGATAATATTGATAAGTCTAATGACAGGCTAAGAAAAAAAGAGAGAAGACACAAACTACAAAATATCAGGAATGAAAGAGACATAAATACAAATCCCAAGGACATAAAAGGATAAAAAGGGAAAACTATGAAAAATTCTGTGGCCACAAAGTTGATAATCTAGATGAAATGGGCCAATTCCTTGAAAGGTAAGATCTGCTAAAACTCACATAAGAAATAGACAATACGAGTAGCCCTCTACCTACTAAAGAAATTGATACAATAATTACTAATCTTCCAAAACAGAAAACACCAAGTCCAGATGGGTTCACTGGTGAATTCTACCAAACATTTAAGGAATAAATTATATCAATTCTCTCCAGTCTCTTTCAGAAGACAGAAGCAGTGGGAATGCTTCCTAATTTATTCTATTAGGCCAGCACTACTCTAATACAAAATCAGATAAAGACATTACAATAAAAGAAAGCTACAGATCAATATTTCCCATGAACATAGATGCAAAAATTCTTAACAAAATATTATAAAATTGAATGCAGTAATGAAAAGCATGAATTATATACCACACCAATTGGGATTTATCCAGGTATGCAAGACTAGTTAACACTTGAAAACCAAAAAAATGTAATCTATCACAACAACAGGCTAAAAAATAAAAATCACATAGTCATATCAATAGATGCAGAAAAGGCATCTGACAAAAATCCAATACCCATTTATAATAAAAACTCTCGATAAATGAGCAATGGAGGGGAACTTCCTCAAACTAATAAAGAGCATCTACAAAACCTACAGCTAACATCATACTCAGTGGTCAGAAACTAGAAGCTTTCTCACTAAGATCCAGAACAAAGCAAGGATGTCCCCTCAAACCACTCCTTTTTAAAACTGTACTAGAAGACCTAGCCATTACAATGACAAAAGGAAATAAAAAACAGACTGACTGGAAAGAAAGAAATAAAACAATTTTTTGTTTGCAGATGATATGATTGTTTATGCAGAAAATTCAAAAGAATCAACATAAATAATTCCAGGAACTAATAAGCAATTATAGCAATATTACAAGATACAAGGCTAAAATATAAAAAATCAATCTAATTTCTATTTACCAGCAATGAACAAATAGAATTTGAAATTAAAAACACAGTACCATTTACATTAGCATCCCCAAACCAGAATGCTTAGGTGTAAATCTAACAAAATAGGTACAAGATCCATATGAGAAAAATTATAAAACTCTGATGAACTAAATCAAAGACCTAATAAATGGAAAAATATCCCATATTCTTGGATAAGAAGTCTCAATATTGTCAAGATGTCATTTCTCCCTAACTTGACCTACTGCTTCAATGCAATCCCAATCAAAACCCCAACATGTGATTTTATGGAATTAACAAATTGATTCTAAAGTTTATATATGAAGAAGCAAAAAAAAATTGACTTTATCAATTAAATTAGTTGACCTTATTAAAATGAAACATTTCTGTTTTGTAAAGGATACTGTCAAGAAAATAACCATACTGTCAAGAAAATACAAATACAACCATAGACTTGGAGAAAATACTTGCAAAAAAAATCTCATAAAGGACTGTTATCAGAACCCCTAAATATATAAGACCTCCTAATATATAAGAATTTTTAATGTATAAGAACCCTTAAAACTCAAAAATAAGAAAATGAATAACTCAATTAAGAAAATGGGCCCAAAACCATAATAGACACCTCACCAAAGAAGATATACAGATGGCAAATAAGCATATGAAGAAATGGTCCACATCATATCATTAAGGAATTGCAAATTAATACAACAATGAAACATCACTTCACATCTATTAGAATGGCCAAAATCCAGAACACTAACAACAGACGACATCAAATGCTGGAAAGGATGTAGAGCAACAGAGATTCTCACTTATTGTTGGTGGTAATGCAAGATGGTACAGACACTCTGGAAGATGATTTAGCAGCAGCTTATAAAACTAAATATACACTGACTATATGATCCAGCAATGTGCTCCTTGGTGACAGGAGTTGAAAACTTGTGTCGACATAAAAACCTGCATACTAATGTTTATAGCAGCTCTATTCATAATTTCCATAACTTGAAGAGACCAAGATGACTTCCAACAGGTAAATGGACAAATAAACTGAAGTACATCCAGACAATGGAATGTTATGTACTAAAATGAACTATCAAGCCATGGAAGGACAGGAAGGAACTTCAATGCGTATCACTAAGTGAAAGAAGCCAATCTGAAAAGGCTACATATTATGATTCCAATTATATGACTTTCTGGAAAAGGCTAAAGTGTGGATATAGTAAAAAGATCAGTAGTTGCTGGAGTTTAGGAAGGTGGGAGGTATGAATAGGTAAAGTACAGAGGATTTTTAGGACAAGGAAACTATTCTACATAAAACTAAAGTGGTGAATAATACATGTCATCATACATTTTCCAAACCCATAGGGTATAAAACACAAAGAGCAAACCCTAATATAAACAATGGACTTAGGATGTGACAACGTAGGTTTGTCAATTGTACCAAATGTATCACTTTTGTGGGGGCTCTTGATAATGGGAGTGACTATGCATGAGTGGAATCTCTGTGCCTTGGCTCAATTTTCGTGTGAACCTAAAACTACTGTAAAAAATTAAGTCTATTTAAAAAAAAAAAATCATGGAGGGCTCCTGAGTGGCTCAGTTCGTTAAGCGACTGCCTTCGGCTCAGGTCATGATCCTGGAGTCCCGGGATCGAGTCCCGCATCGGGCTCCCTGCTCGGCGGGGAGTCTGCTTCTCCCTCTGCCCCTCCCCCCTCTCGTGCTCTCTCTCTCTCTCTCTCTCTCTCTCTCTCTCTCTCTCTCTCTCATTCTCTCTCTCAAATAAATAAAATCTTTAAAAAAAATCATGGAAATGGAAAAAAACTATAAAATCAGGATAGAGTGTGCATTCTCTCGAAAGGGAATGATAACTATCTAGAACGGAGCACTAGTAGGGTTTTGAGGGTGTGAGGACCGTTTCAAGTCTGTTTTTTACTTTGATGATGGTTGTCCTGGTTTTGTTGTGCTGTCTCCCATTTAGCTTTACATTTGTATTTTGTGCACCCTAAGTATATAATATTTCAAGGCAAAAAATATTGAAAAGCAAACAAAAATAGAGGAGTAACACAAGAGTTTAGAGAGAGCAAGTCTGAAAGGAGAAAAATTGCACAGTATCCCCCCATGGAACTAATTAATTCCTCATTTATGTTCCCAAAATAAAGCAAGTCCAGTCAGTTGAACTTGGTTTGTCTCTTAGCCCAGGACAATGAATGGAGAGGGTCATACTTAGTACTCAAGTTTGACTGCCTCCCAGGAGCCATGCAAGGCCTCTTATATCCCAAAGCCTGCCCTCAGTCCACAACTTGTGTTTATGGACATTATTTTTACACTTGCTCACAGCTGCAATAACATTCCTTGAGGATATATGGCACTAGCATCTAAATAGAGGTCTGAATCCTGCCACTAGGCCTCTTGCTCGTGGCTGTCCTAAACCCTGAGGTTAACTCATGAACAGTTTTCCTTGGGTTTACTACGATTCGTTCTTTGATTTTATTCTTTTGTCCTTAATAGATCTTAATTTTGACCTAAGACACTCTTATATCAACTGCAGACTCTTTACTAAAAGTAACAGGTCATAATCTTCTTCATTTGGAATGGCATTATTAGATTTATTTAACTCAGCTTCAGCACACTAGACCTACAAACTCCTATTTTAAAGTTGTTTTTGGACAGGATTGGTCCTGTCTGAAATGATAGCAAACATAAATTGAGTCAGGTGGTTACTCACAGTAGGATTAAAGCACTAGGTGAAATACCAGGCTTCCTGCATCAAAAAACAAACAAACAAAAAAAAACACAAAACCATAAAGCAAACTTTAAAAAGCACAGTGCTTCAAATTACCTGTTTATCTAATGTTGATTCATCCAGAAGTCTTAAAATAATATTCAGAAAGTTGAAACCATTTTTCACTACAAGTAATGATTACTTTAGACCAAGGTTGACTTTTTTTATGATGTACCATTATGATCTGAATGACACAAGAAAGTTTTAAGTCATTTGGAACCTTATCAATAGCTACTTAATGATGTAACAAACTATTTCCATGAAAAGTCTTTCTAATTCCATGTGTAAGGAAGAAAGTGTTTCTTGTGACTCTCCTTTTGTTCTTCGGTAGATACTAACTTATAGTCAGTCTTCTGTGTCGGCATGGGTCTAGAAGGACCATGAATTTCCACCAATTTTTGCTGGTGGTAGAATAGTAATCCATACAAGAACCAGAGGCTAGCTTCTACGTGGTCCCACATTATTTTATACAAGAATGATGTCTTGCATATCTTGCTTCATTTAGAAAGCAAATCCCAAGATTTTCCTAAAACTCTAAGAAAAATGTTAATAATACCCAGTGAAGGTAAGTTTGTGGTAAAGCATTTCTGTCCAGCAAAACATAAATAGATATAAGCTATCCAAAGAAAAAGCCCAATATGTGCTAAAAAAAACTAAATTAATATTCTTTGACCCATTAATTCTAATTCTAGCAATACTATATACACAAATGTGTGCACAGAGATGTTCATGTTTGTACTAGCAAACCAGGGGAAACAAATTAAATACCCAAACATAGTAGAATTATAGTTTTTAAGAATTTTGAAAATATTTAACAATTTTTTAAAAACAATAGTATAGTAAAAATTATAATGTATTTACCTATTCCTAAAAATATCAAATTTTAAAATATAAATGATATATACAAAAAAAGCACTGAAATGGAATTGTATTTGCCAAAATGTTAAGAAGCAATATCTCTGGATTTCAGATGTGTAAAGGTGAGTCTTTAGAGATGGGAGTAATACTGAGAATCTCTTGTTCTTAAAGTTCAAACATGCCCTTCCTTCACTGTTGTGTCCCGATAGATTCAGGAAGCACAAGGTTTCAACCCCATGTGCAGTGCCAGTGTAAACTTATGCTTAATATTGCAACTGCACTAATCATAAGGTGCACTTTGGCACTCCTATGAAGCCAGAATTTTTCTGAAATTTGCGACATGTTTACCCTAGAGCCTGTTTTCCCTCGCTTTCACACGTGGATCCTTAGGTGACTCAACTAGTTGTGTTTTTTTTTTATACGCAACAACCAGGACACAGCATAATTGAATGTATCAGCTCTCCTTGCCCCATTATGGAGGCAAAGGTGTTTAACAACCGAACATCTTAACTCCAGATGAAAAACTGTCACTTTGACAACAGTGTTTGATGAAAAGTTAAATACAGACACTGACAGTTATGTGGGGGTGTTAACTGTTCTGTAAACATATCTAGTATTTTAAGACAATACATTAATATGTGACTGAAATTCTCTGAACCAATGATTCCATTAAAAAAAAAAAAAACAAAAAACCAGAGTCTTGGGGTGCCTGGGTGGCTCAGTCGGTTGAGCGTCTGACTCTTAATTTCACCTCAGGTCATGATCTCAGGATCATGAGATCAAGTTCCATCAGGCTCTGCACTTGGCGTGGAATCTGCTTAAAACTCTTTCTCCCTCACTCTCTGTCCCTCCCCATCTCACATGCGCTCTCTCTCTCTCTCTCTCTAAAATAAATAATCTTAAAAAAAATCCAGGACAGGGGCTCCTGGGTGGCTCAGTCGTTAAGCATCTGCCTTCGGCTCAGGTCATGATCCCAGCACAGGCTCCCTGCTCGGCGGGAAGCCTGCTTCTCCCTCTCCCACTCCCCCTGCTTCTGTTCCCTCTCTCACTGTGTCTCTCTCTGTCAAATAAATAAAAATAAAATCTTAAAAAAAAATCCAGGACAATAGTATGCAATTAATATTCAAACAGAAAGGATCTAATATTTACATTTGAACTTTGGTAAATTTGGAGGAGTCTGCCATTTTCACACTTCAATATATATATTAAAAATAGAACAAGTGCCAGAGAGTTTATAGAAGGCAAGAACTCTGAGTTAAAAAAACAAAAACAGAAAATGAACATTGACAACACTGGTGAGAAACTACTGATAGCAATAATGTAATTCCTGGTATTGCTAGTACCATTACATTAAGCAAAGCAGTTGAACAGAGAAAAATGCTTTGGTTTCAGTGACCCAACCTTAGAGACATCACATATGATGTCACAACCTTGGGTGAAGGTGGCCCCACTTTTGCCTGTCACTTAGTGGAAGAGCACTAGGGGGAAAGGATTTGGTCATGATATGGGGCTGCCTTGGCACACATACTCTCTGCCTGGATGGTGCTTTACGGTTCAACCCAACTCTCCTGAGAAGTGACTAACTTTGGGAAATAAGTATTTTTTAAGCCATTGTTCCAAGAGAAGTCATGCAATTGGCATCTATCCCCAGCCACCTCCATCTTGCAGGACAGTGCTGGGCCATGATATTATGATGCCTGCTATGGGTTCAAGAGTTGCAGACACTAGAGAACAAACAGCTTCTCTATGTCCTGTATTTATTCACATTTATTCACTCAAATAAGTACGTTTATTTTTAGGAGACTGGTTCTAAGTGCTTAATTCTCAAGGTCTATGTTAGAGATAAACTGAATAAGCTATACCCATTAACTATTCTTCCTCTATTCTAGATTACTCAATAGACAGCACAAATAGCGTCTACTATTTATCATTTAATGATCAAAATAAGTCTAAATCATGGGAATAAGCACTAAATCCCTACAATGATGGTATTAGGGGAAGAAACTGGAATGATGAGAGTCAAATATCAAAGCGAGGGTTTGAACACAGGTTCATTAGACTTCAGGCCCTTGTTTTAATTACTATTCTTCTGAAGTCCCCCTTTTCTATTCTCACATGCAACTTCTCATTTATCTAGAATGATAAAGTGAATTCTCTACACTTGCTAAAAACAACTAAAACTTTCATCATGAAATAAATATGTAATATATTAATAATTTTTATTTATCAAGTTTATATATGGTTCTACATACAGGTGATTTATGTTTTGTGTATAATAAGACAGGGACAAAATGAAATAATTATTTTTATTTCATATTTTTATATATTTTATATATAGATTAAGAAATCTATAAAATAAATAGACAATATTGAATATATCAAACTCTCCCTAATAATGCGGGGTCAGTTGTCCTATAACTTGGCTTATTCCTGAACAGGAACTGACTTGGATCCTAGGCCTTATAAGAGTCTTATATTTCCTTTTTATAGGTTTATCTTCTGGCTATTAAGCTATTCGTTGCTCTTCTCAATGAACAGCACATAAGTCACCCCTTCTCTGTTTGTTCTTTCTAAACGCCTGCAGTCTGAGATCTTGTATGATCTTGATTGTTAGACTTCTTCGCAAACTGAGATAAGACAATATATGTAAAGATCTGAGAGGCTCATCTATTAGTATAATAGAAGCGAGTTCTATTTTTCATGAGAGTTTATATTATTGACTTGAGGTCTATTTTGGCTTCTTCCAGTTGTTTAAATTTGTTAGTGACATAGGGACGTAACAGAGAATTGAAAGAAATGAAAGTAAACTGCAAGAGAGAATAGAAAATTGTTAGTCCTCTGAAAATTATTTAAGAATACAAACACTCAAGTATTTGTGCAATTTAAAAATCTCCAGAAGCTATCTCCCATTAATGAGAAGTGCCCTATACAAAATGCCAAGACTTGACCATATTTCTGTGATTCTACAGTAGGAATAATAAAGCATTTCCTTTGAATGCCAGTCTAATCTGGTAGTCAGTGTTTGTTTCTGCAGGAGGAACAGGGAGGCTCTCCATTCCAGAAAGAGGTCTCGCCTGCCTCTGTGACTCCCCATGCCTCCATTCTCTCAAGATGAATAAAGCATTAATCTATTATTTCAGACTATAGAATAGTATTTGAGAACATATACACCCATATGTAGAAACAATCTGAATTTACTGGTCTCCTTCCAAGATATGACCACTTACTCTTTAACCTTTATATAACGAGAAGACCCAAGAAGGACTTAACATAAAAAGCCATGTTCTCTTTCCTGTCCTCTCCTACAAGAAATAGAGAAACTGGCCCAAGCCTACCATCCTAAGACAGACATTTTTGGCTATATTTTTGCCCATTTGAACACTTACATATGCTGGCAATTCCTTCAGGTTCCAAGATTATGCAGGCAACCACAGGACTGTACTTTCTCAAAACTGAGATTTCAACCCTAAGGGAAATAATGGCCCCTGAAGGCCTCCAACATAAAGCGTGTGCCTGAAGTTCCTCACTAGAATTTGGTTATCTACCCAGCTGGCAATAAAATGACATGCTGATTCTCATTCGCTCTCAACCCTTTTATTCAGTTCCCTTGAGGATTTCATTAGAAGAGAGATGATTGGCCAGACAGGATTGGGGGACCCGTTCATTCCTTAAACAAGTACCCTCAAATATAACATATTCAAACCCCAAGCTGTCTTCAAAACCCTCTAAACGTATATATGAGTTGTTTTATTGAGTATCTACCACTATGCTATTGAAAATGATGAGTGTGGATAGGTTTAGAGTAAGAAATGATGAATAGGGAAATTTTTACATTTGTCATCTCATTTAGAGAAACGGTAACATTTTATGAATCTCTGCTTTAAGCATACATGAAAAGAACCCATAAACTACTACACCTTCTAATGAAATCTGCTCAGTCCCTCTGCTCGTTCAATTTTCCTCGATTTCTTATAAAAAATAACATTTTCATCAACCTATTTCACAGTAAGTCGGGATACCTTCTGGCACAATACATTTTCAGTTAAATAATAGCATTCATTAAAATTCACGTTCCCAGAAGGCAGAAACTTTGTACTCTATTTGGTCTATATTATACTTAATGTGTTTGTCTTTACAACACCAGTGATTATGATGATAATGCACAGTGTTCAACAGCAAAATAGCATACGTCATACTGAGGTTGTTTGGAAACTCGCAGTTGTGAGATTGTAAGAGTTGCCTGTCAGTGAGTATGCACTTCCATTGTGAGATAAAAATGAATCACATATGTCTTCCCCACAGTGATGGGCTTACCACAGGAAAAAGTAAGTAATGTTTTAGAGTCTGGTCACAACTTGACAAAAAAGAACCTAAAAATGGGTCCTTACATGTTGTTAAAGAGCAGGGATTCCAAAAGGGGACTTCTCTCCAAGAGAAAACGAAGTTACTGTTTAGAACTTTGGTGTCCTCTAAAAATCAAAAACTGTTGCTCTTACTACAACCGGAGGTGGTGAGAAGGTGCCAAAAGCATAGACATAACACGGAGACAGGTGCTCTCTCTGCAAGCAGCTGCTGCATTGTGACTCACAGTTTGCAAAAGCAAATTTCTCAGCAGCGGAGACGCCTGAGTTCACCCACCACCAAGAAGCTTTCTATTTCATTTGAACAATTCTGTGAATGGGGAAACAGAGATGGTGTCTTCTCCAATCCAGAAGGCGACAGGCACAAACCAAATATACCTGACATGGCAGAAGAGAACCGACAAGGGAATTAGCTTCTCCTGGGACTTCTGCAAACTGGTATATGACCTAACACACATCATTTCAGTTCTCTACCGCTCAGTTCCCTAATACATAAAATTAGAGGATTAGATAAATCATCCCAGCTTTTAGACTTTACCGTCCTAAGCAACATAGTGTAAATAAATACCCAGGACTCTTTAATATTTAATAAAATATATTCTTTCATGCAATGTCCATGAAATAAACAAGGTGACTGATGTATTCAAAGTACTGGGACACATAGATAATGACAAGAAAGGAGACAACCTCTCTAAATCCAAGAATTACTCTTTTGAAGATCATTAACAAATTTGTTCACTGGGAGAACTAAAATTACTAAAAGGAAAAATGTAAGTAGGGGAACAAAGCAAAAACAAACCGTAGTGCCAAGTCTCCATGGAAACTCTGGAGAGTAAGCATGAATGCCACAATCATGCTGAGAAAAAAAAGTGTTACAGGCATACATTTTGCTAAAATTGAAAAAAAAATTTAAAGATTCCAGCCACTCTATGCTAGATAGTAGTACTCTCTAAAGATTTGATTGTTCCAATCAGCATTATTATTTGATGACATTGCCTGTTGTTTCATTGAGATCCTGCTGATTCCTGAGCATCATACAGTACTAGAAATGGAAAGACATAAAATGGCATGTAGTCCACTCCACTTGATACTTTGCATCCCTACTAATGGGCCTTTTTATGTCCCCTCTGTTCTTAATTGTATAAGGCATGCATGATACTCATTATGATCAAAGTGTAAGGTAGGGATTTACCTGACTCCGGAAGCAATGCTCAAAATGAAGAGATGGGAGCTTACAAAAAAATTCTGGTCTCATATTTGTAATGAAACTTTTTATAAGCATGTGATATGGAAATTCCCTGAGTTGAGAAAAGTCATTTAAACCACGTCCCTCACCAAAAAAGGAAACTCTCAGAAGATCATTTCATGAGACTTCCATGCCCCGGCGAGGACCCCTCTGGAAAGAACTCCCACGTCCTCCACAGGCCAGCAAGGAAACAGTGTGACAGCTAGCTTGCTGCATGCTAGAGACAACTGCTTTTAAATTCTTTTAAAATGAGAAGAAACACTTTAACCCCAAAATAGATTAAAGTTAACAGAATAAATAAAAGACCTATGCTAACCAATTTAACTTCTTATCAGACAGGAAAAAGGAGATGAACGTCAATGAAAGACATGTTACACAAACACGAAGCAACTCATTTGATTCACAAGCCATGCTCTCTATCAGCTCAAAATGTGGTCTGTTTTCCATGCTACCCTAAATCAATTTTAAGGGAATTGGAATTATTTATAATTATTTATTTATGTATCCATTATTTATCAAGCGAAATAATTTGCCCTGTGTCTCTTTCACAGAGTAGTTTCTCGTATCCATGTAGGTTTCACAGTAATGAGTTTTAGGTATTTTTCTCCTTGTGTTTTATCTTTTCAAATTTCTTTTTTTAGTATTCTTTCTCTCACTTGATGAATAATCATTAAAGAATAACCACGTGTCGTCACTGTAGTAGCTACTAGATAAATCTAAATAAGACACCGTCCCTGTCTCAGTTTTATAGTGGCAAAGACAGACAAATGTAAATAAAGCATTCAATGAATTGTTAAAGGTACAAAAATAAAAGTATAATACTATAAAATTAAGTAATGCAAAGGAATGACTAGCCATTGGTATCTACGGGAGGAGTGGGGGTCAGAAAATCATTGGGGGTAGTTAAACCTGGAGCTGCATATTAAGTGAGAAATTAGGTATGATAGTAAATAAAGCACTGTGGGCAGGCAATTATTACTTCTAATACTAGTCCAGTGACATACACATTACCTAGTTGATACTAGCTTGATACTTCCCACAGATGAAACTATTGTCTTTTTTGGTTTTCTTTTTTGGTTTTCTTTACATGCTTTAACTTGAATAACCTATCCATATTTGGCTTCAATTTCTTGGATTCTTTAACCTGTTAGGTCCAAGTTGCTGCTGAACTTCATCAGATGGATTTGGCAGTTCAGTAATGTCCATTTGGTACTCTTCTTTCAAGACTGTAATAAATTTAATTATACTAGAACATAGGCAAGGGGCTGGGAAACTGATTTAGAAACTTTCTGAAAAGTCAGGTATTGACATTTTTGTTATTTTCTTTGAAAAGAAACAATGTCTACTGTAATTTCTAATATCAACTTGGCTTTACCTAATACTTTTCCTCTTTTTAAGAACTATCTTCACCTCCTAAACAACATAATAATTAGAGATTTACAAGTTTCCAACACCAGAGTTCATATTTCTATTTTTTTAAGATTTTATTTATTTATTTCAGAGAGAGAGAGCACAAGCAGGGAGGGGGGCAGAGGGACAAGCAGACTCCTAACTGAGCAGGGAGCCCAACCTGAGGCTCAATCTCAGAACCCCAGGATCATGACCTGAGCCAAAGGCAGACACTTAACCGATTAAACCACCCAGGCACCCCCAGATTTCATATTTCTAATGTAATGTGGACACAAAGGCACTGCTGGTTTTAGAACAGAACACTAGTGAGATCAGCGAGCTACGTGCAGTACCTGATATAAAAATATCCATAATTCCTTACACTACCTCTTTTTCACAGTACCTGATATAAAAATATCCGTAATTCCTTACACTACCTCTTTTTCATTGTTCTTCCTCATCTCCAAAAATGAGAGCAAGAAAGGTAGGTTACAAAAGACAGCATTTAGTTGTTTTCATAAAGTACTATTTTTAAAAGAGATTAACCCAGGAAATCATGGTTTTCTATGGTAGTCCTTAATGTTTGCAGATCAGAAATAAAATACCCCTTCATGACACAAACACCTTACTTATTAACCAATCTACATAAATAAGGAAACTACTCACACTGGAGGCCTAGAGTATGCTCATTCCCTGCTGCTCTGATGTGGGCAAGCATCGGTGTTAAGTTCGGGAGCCAAACTTCTGTCTATCTTAAGAATGAATGATGGAGGGGCGCCTGGGTGGCTCAGTCGTTAAGCTTCTTGCCTTCGACTCAGGTCATGATCCCAGAGTCCTGGGATCGAGCCCCACATCGGGCTCCCCGCTCTGCGGGAAGCCTGCTTCTCCCTCTCCCGCTCCCCCTGCTTGTGTTCCCTCTCTCACTGTGTCTCTGTCAAATAAATAAATAAAATCTTAAAAACAAAAACAAATAACCACATTAGAAAAAAAAAAAGAATGAATGATGGATAAGTTTGAACAATCAGGATTTTTCATCACAGCTGAAGCCATTTTATGGTGTAGCAATTCCTTTTTCCTATTTTAATTAATGAAAGTCATTCTTAAGAATATGTTGTCCAACAAATAAAATGCTCTCAGGATTTGTTACTTGTCTGTGATTTATACTGATTCCGCCTGTGTTATCATCCAATACTCTAGAATGGCATTTGCTTTGCAGCCTGTACCCAGGATGCTTGTTCCAGGGTCAAGAACTAATAAAGAAAATAAACCTTTAAACAGCCATTTTAACTCTTGATCACACATGACCTCCAGTGCATCAATGTTACTAAGGCAATGGGCTTCTGTACACCTTTTAGCAGAATCCAGTCCTTGTCTGTGAACAAGTTCTGTTACTTTCGCAGCAAGTCGTTTCTGAGAACCCTGTTTTTGTCTCTCTTTCACCTGCAGCTGCATTACGTGGTCAATCTCTGGAAGGGGCAGAAAAGTGAAGAGCTTCAGGTACCCTTCTACTGAATCATCTCACGGCCCGGCAAAGAACTGACAGAATTCAAAAGGAAATGTCTGAGGTCTACTTGGCCAAACAGCACTGCCCGCATACTTCACCAGATTTGCTCCAGTTGTAATTCGTGGAACATCGATTCCAAGTATGTCTTTCCAGTCAACCTGCAGATGAACTCGTATCTGGATACGACGTCACCCAGTTAATCAGTCCACCCTGCGGGACCTGACATCCAGATCAGGTAGGAGAAGTGAAGGGCCCGGAGCCCCAGGTGTAAGCAGTAAAGCCAAACCACGCCTTCGGGGCGCGTGAGCCAGTCGGGAGGCAGAGCCCGCTCAGCAGCATGCCGGTGGGGAAGGGACTGCCCACTGCCGCTGGAAGTCCACCAGCTGCCGCTTCTGGTCCTGGGCCGTGTTGCCCAGCACCAGGAGGCAGCCCCAGGTCTGCCCAGCTGTGAAGAGCAGCTGGTCATTAGCCGCCACCGGGGTTTTCAGCCCCTGATGACGCCAGGCGCGCTGCTCGCACCTCGTGCTCCTTGGTTTGCAGCTCAGGTCCCAGCAGCAGCGTGGCGCCTCCCACCAGTGCGATCACTCTGTGGCAGGCTCGCTGCAAGTGAAACAGGCCGAGCAGCGCCGGCAGAGGCCCCACCTGGAGTGAGATGGCCGTGGTGTTGAAGCTGATGTAGATAGTCAGAGGAGTTGACTTCCCTGCCACCGTGGAAGAGCTCCGGGAGCTCTGTCTTCATTCCCTTCTCAGGTGAGAACGCCTTGAACTCTCAAGTTTTCTGCGCCACCAGCAACCGTGAGCTCCCAAGTGGCATCACGCAGCCCCAAGGGCAAAACTTCTGATGGCCCTAGGGTGCCAAACCACTGGCCTGCCCGGGAAAAGCAGTGACATGGGTGCCGCCATCTTGGTGGCAGCACCAAAGGAATGCTGGGATCATAGAGGTGTTTGTTTTGTTTTGTTTTGTTTTGTTTTGTTTTCTTGTTTCCCCACCCACCCACACACACACATATACACAGACCCCTCAGTACCCTCCTCCTACCCGACGTGGTACATTCTTAAAAACAATTTTAAAGTATTAAAAAATTGTCAGAATGTATGTGCATACTATATAAAACCATAACCATATTCAAGACAAAATATTTCTGTCACCTTCAAAAATTTCTTTGTATTCCTTTATATCACTTCCACTAATATATCCCCAGGCAATCACTGATATGCTTTCTGTTACTACAGATTAGTTTGTATTTTCCAGGAATTATCTGCAAATGGAATCATGTACTATAGTCCTTTTTTATTTTTTCCCCTTCCTGGCTTCTTTCAATCAGAATAACCATTTTGAGATGCCTCTGTATTTACCAGTAGTTTGCCACACACACACCCCTACTCCTGCCTTTCTATATTTACTTTTAAGTGTACCACAGTTTATCGATTCATCTGAGGATGAACACTTGGTTTCCAGTTTTGGACTATGGAAATGAAGGTGGTATAACTTTGATGTAAACATCTTTATACCATTTTTTTTTATTTCTCTTGAGTAAGTACCAAAGAGTCACAGTATGTGTATGCTTCACTTTGTAAAAAACTACGAGATATTTTCCAAGATGGTTGTACACTTAAACATTTCCACCAGTAGTATATGAGAGTTCAAGTTGGTCCACATCCTTGAGAACAAAAATCATAGTAAGAGTTTTTCAGGTTAATTTTAGTAACTGTAACTGGTGCTATGTCACTGAGATTTTAATTTGGCAGTTTCTCTCATAAGTAATAATATTGTGCGTTTTTTTTCATGTGTTTATTGAACATTTGCATATTTTGTGAAGTGTCTGAGGTTTTATCAATGTTTTTCTTAAAGATGTATTTATTTATTTTAGAGAAAAAGAGAGTGCGGGTGGGGAAGGGGCAGAGAGAGAGAATCCCAAGCAGACTCACCCACTGAGGGCAGGAGGGTGTTTGGTGGGGGGTTGGGGGGAGCTGGATCTCAGGACCCATGAGATCATGACCTGAGCCAAAGCACCAGTGAAACGCTTAACCAACTAAGCCACCCAGGTGCCCGGGTTTTATCAATGTTTTAAAATCATGGTTTGTGGTCTTAATATTGAACTGTAAGAGATCTTTATACATTCTGCATACAGTCTCTTTGTCTGATAAATGTCTTATAAGTACTTTTCTCCCAATCTAATTATTACCTTTTTATGTTCATAGCAGTGTCTTCCAGAAAGAAAAGATTTCATTTTCATGAGTTCAAATTTATAGATATAGATATAGATATGTGATTCTGTAGCTAGTTATAAAGATATATGTCATGGTTTCCATTATTTGTGTTCTGAGAAAACATTGCCTACCCCATTTTTTAAATGAGTTTATTCTAAGAGTTTTATGATTTCTGATTAAACATTTAGATCTATAATCCATTTTAAGTTAATATCTGAAAATGGTATGAATTAATGGTCAGTTTTGAAAAGTAATGATATCCAGTTGATCTTGTACAATTTGTTAAAAGTATTTCCCATTGAATTCCTTGAAGCTTTTATCAACAATTCCAGACTTCTAGAATCAATTTGATGATGTGCTGAATTGCAAAGAGCATTGTCCCCACCTTGAGTAGAAGAAACTGCAAATTAACAATTTTTTTTAAGCCATCAGAGGGGTTGGTGCAGAGGAAATTGGTTAATGAAAAAGGGGCTACACAGGAGAATTTTTAGGGTTACAGAACTGTTCTGTATGAAACTGTAGTGTTGGGTACAGTGTTGGCATTTGTCAGAATCCATAGAGAGTGAACTTCATGGTAGGCAAAATTTAAAATTTCAACCATAATGTCAAGGGATCCTAACCTGGAGTACAGAAGGTGACATATAAATCTAAATGTGTTACAAACATACAGTATGACTTCACTGGAGAAAGTGAAGCTAGAAAGGAACTGACCTGAGTAGCTTGGAAACAGTGTTTCTACTAAATATTGCTAAGGCTACAGACAAAAAGAACCATATATAAAGATTGTACTCTAGTTATTAAATTGATTTCCCACGAGTATGGGTTACCAATTCTGAAACTACTTTACATATATTCTACAGTTAAAGCAGCAAGTAAATAAATTATAGTTAATGGTGACCAGTTTCCTCACTGTCAAATAAAAAAGTTAAAAATAAGCAAGGGAGGAGTTCTAAAATGTCCTGTGGTATTGGATTAGCACTGGAAACACTTTAGGTGTGTGCATATGCATAGTTTTGTGTACATACATGTATTTCTTAGCTCTGTCCACTGACAGGGCCTACAAACAATGACGCATCAGTAGCAATGAGCACACCGAGAACTCAGCTCTTGGTTTCCAAAGACAGTTCCTCAGTAAGTTTAACTAAGGTCCTTTGGAAAAATGACTGATTCTTGGGGCTTGGAAAATAGGACAAGATGATTTGGGAGATCTTGAAGTGCCAGAAAGAAAGTTCAAAGAAAGCAAAGCATAGCTGGGGGTGTGTAAAAAGGACACAGAAACCAATTAAAAGAATTCCCAGTGGCAACACCTGGAAAAATTTCAGCAATAAAATAAATGATAATTTTGTATTACAGCCCCAAATACAAAATAAGTATATATTCATCAATATTGATACAAATAAAAGGTTAAATGAATAAATAAATGTGGAAGAATGTATCAGTCAGTATTCTCCAGAAAATAATAACAGTAGTAGATAGGTGGATTGGAAGGTAGATACATGTACAATAGATAGTAGATAGATTTGGTGAGATAGAGACATAGATTTATTTAAAGGAATTGGCTCAGGTGATTGTTGGGACCAGCAATCTGAAACTTGTAGGGTAGTGGAAACTCGAACAGGATTTAATTCTGTGCCCTTAAGGCAGAATTCCTCCTTTTCCAGGAAATTTCTCTTTGCTCTTAAAGCTTTCAAATGGTTGGATGACATCCACCCACATTTTTTTAGAATAATCTCCTTAATGTCAGTCAATTTTAGATATTAATCGTACCTACAAAATGCCTTCACAATAACACCTAAATTAGTGTTTGATTAAAAAACTGGGAAATATAGCCCAGCCAAGCTGACATATAAGACTAAACATGGTAGAAGTACACTTCACCATTGTGGTATTCTTCCCCCACACCCATCGTAATCTTAGTGTAATCATGAGAAAACATCAGGCAAACACAATTGAAGACCATTCTACAAATTATCTGACTGGTAGTCTTCAAAAGTTTCAGTCATGAAAAATAAGACAAGAGAAATTATCACAGGCTGAAGTAGACTAAGAAGTCAGGCTAACAAATGAAATGAGGTATCCAGGATTAGATTCTGGAACAGAAAAGGACATTAGTGGAAAAACTGGTGAAGTCTAAATGAAGTCTATAGTTTAGTTAATATATTGTACCAGAGTGAAATTCTTAGTTTTTTCAAATGCACCATGGTTATGTAAGATGGTAACATTAGGGAAAATTGGGTAGAGGGTATACAGGAACGCTCTTTACTGTGTTATCTAATGTTATGAGAAACGAAAGTTATTCTAAAAAGTTAATTAAAAATAAAGCAAGAGATATTTTAATATATGATAGGCAGAATCAATATTAATATTATATATAAAAATAATTAGATAATAAGTATCATTTGAAAAATAAGTAAATGAAAAATAAATAGCCAATTACCTAAAGAAAAACATTTAAATCCACTTGTAATAAAAGTGACTTTAAAAACCTGAGTTACTATTAAATGTTTATCAAATTTCCAAATAGTTTCCTATTCATCACTCCCCAGATACAGTGAAAAGATCCATTATGGATACTGTGCAGCCATGTGTATTGGTACAATATTTCTAGAGGAATATTTGATATTCCACATAAAAAAACTCAAGCTATCATGTGATCTAGCAATTAAAGAGTTAGATTTTTAATTTAAAGGAAAAGATGAAAATAATTTGTGTACACCTATATAAAGAACTGAAAAACAAGGTATATCCGAAAATAAGGAATTTGTTAAATATATTACAATAAACTCCTACAATGAAAAATTATATGGGCATTAAATTTAAATTATTTGGTAGAGATACTGCTATGGAAAAATGTTTAAAACATATTGATATTTGAGGGGCGCCTGGCTGTCTCATGTGACTCTTCATCTTGGGGTCGTGAGTTCTAGCCCCACATTGGGGGTAGAGATTACTAAAAAAGAAATAATGATAATAATAAATTAATAAATTAGTAAATTTTAAAGTAAAATATATTGGCATTTGAGAAACAGTGTTATATTTATGAATGTATACATAACAGGTTAAAATATGCATCTTGGATATGCGGTGAGGTGTCTTTGTCCTCTTCATCCATAAGTACACTAGAATCACTTCATGACCCCTCTGTTAACTGTTGCCAAAAAAGTTAAGCTTTCCAGTTCGTGGGAACTGAGGCCCCCACTGAATGCAATCTTAGTCTCTTTGTCATTGTTATTGTCATTTCAAGTTTCTTCACCTCCTCTTCTCCCCAGGATTAATCTAAATTTCCACTAGAGCTTGTGTATCTGGGTCACCCTAGGGAGGGTCATCTGGTCTGAGTGCTGTTCTCAGTTCTAGTAGATAGCTCATTGCTTCTGCTTTTTTGTTTTTCGCTTAGATCTACCGATGCCTCCCAACAGGGCTTCTAATCCTACACAACACACTTCTGTTCCTAATCCCTGGTTTATCTAGATATGCAAATTTAACCTCATGCACTTCTGTGCTCTTCTAGAGATATTCATGGTAACTTTTTTTTTTAAGATTTTATTTATTTATTTGAGAGAGTGAAAATGAGAGAGAGAGAGCACATGAGAGGGGGGAGGGTCAGAGGGAGAAGCAGATTCCCCGCTGAGCAGGGAGCCCGATGTGGGACTTGATCCCGGGACTCCAGGATCATGACCTGAGCTGAAGGCAGTCGCTTAACCAACTGAGCCACCCAGCCGCCCTCATGGTAACTTTTTTACACATTACAAATTATGTGTAGAACTGAGAAACAAGGTGTTTTACCTATCTGTCTTTCAGTTATTGCTACTCTACTTCTTTAGGTACCATATTGGCAAAAGCGTTTCTTTATGAGGATAATATTCATCTACCTCCGTGGTGGGGAAGGAAAGAAAAACATTCAAACTTGCTCCAAATAGTATCCCATTAGAGTTAGTGGCATCCCTTTCAGATGAAAAAATAATAATAATGCAGAATAAAAAGAACAAATGGTTATGCCCAAATGCACACAAAAATGACCCATGGATACCAAATGTTAAAGATGATTTCTATTTTTATGTGTTTCAGTGTTTCTTGGTTTGATTAAAAAAACCCAAATATTTATTTTTTTTTAAGTATTTTTCCCTGAGAAAAACAATTCCTATGCCTGTTCCATTATTTTCAGAGAATTTTTTTCAGCCAGGATAACTCAAAGATCCTTTCCAGAGCTGTGTTGCAAGCTTTGTAATTGTTTTAGAATTGATTGCTATACAAAATAGGTTTATGTGTTCTGACAGTGTGTTAATACAATAAAAGGAATTTTTAGTAGCAAAGGAGTTACAATTTTTCATTTGTTGTAAGAATTTTTTTCTTTTCATTGCTGTCTCTTTGTAGATAAAATGGGATTTCATAAGTTCTTGTTTTTCAACGTCGGTTTCTAAGAAATTTTTTCCTCAGGATGCCTTGTTCAAGGCTAAATACAGCTCAGAGAAAAATACATCCAAAAAAGCCTTAAAAAGATTTATTGTGTAGTGCTTAATGGGAAATATTGTTACCGTAAAAATACATTGTAAGTTGTAACCTTGGATGTTTGTTTACCAGTATGCTTGAAAGTAAGTGTAACGGTCTTATTTTCCAAAATAGATAAGCTGCTTTTCCTCTGGTATCTGTGCAATAGTTTCAGAACAGTTTTCTCAGGAATTAACTAGCTGCTTTAGCATCAGTCAAATATTTTACATTTATATTTATCATTCAAGTGTAAGCTATGTAGTTTGGAATATTCCTCCTTTAGTACTAGAAATGCTTTTATTCGTTTTGTGCGAACCATGTGGCTCCCACTTTGCCCGACTGACTGCCATTGGTTTCTTACTCACTTTTAATTTTAAGTACAAAAGCTTCTATTTGTGAAATTTCACAGATACACAAACATGTGCACACCAGAGGGAACTAGAGATAACCAGCCTCTGGTAGAAGCCAGTAACTGGCTGATCTAATGCCCCCTTGTCCTCGTAAACTAGGACTTAGGAAGAAACTTCAGAGTGAGACAGTATTTGAAATGAAGACTTTATTTTTTTTTAAAGATTTTTTATTTATTCATTTGAGACACAGAGATACAGAGAGAGAGAGAGCATGAGCCGGGAGAGAGGCAGAGGGAGAGGGAGAAGCAGGCTCCCCGCCGAGCCAGGAGCCCGACATGGGGCTCAATCCCAGGACCCCGGGATCATGACCCGAGCCGAAGGCAGACGCTTAACCATCTGAGCCACCCAGGCGCCCCTGAAATGAAGACTTTCTATACATTATATATTTCTATACAATGTATATTGCTTTACCAATGGAAACTGGTAAAGAAATGGGAAGTCTTGGGTGGCATTCAAAACCTTGTAAATATTTAGCAGTTGGTGAAATAAAAAACCTGACATAGGCAGCCTGGACAAGATAAATTTCTCCAGCTTACTTCCCTGCTTCAAACCTGCTGATGAGGTGACCTGAGCAAGGTATATCCCTCTAGCCCCAGACACTGGTTAGTTTTAGGATTTTCACCGTGGACAGGACAGAAGGCTACCAGGACCGTCTCATTCATTCAGCAGTAACTGTGGGGCTAGTCACAGTCACAGGCACTGGGTATATAATTTAAAACGAAATCACATATGGCCCTTTTCTAATTGATTATATCGTCTAGTGAGGGAGATCATTAATAAACAATAGTTAATATTTGTTACCTAGTAAGTAGTAATACAATCACCATTAATAATCCCATAATTAACATTTAAATTAATCATCTTTATTTTACATAGCCAACCTATATTATTTTCCAGAAAAATTTCAAGACTTTAATTTATTCAATTATCACATAAACCCATGCGGTAAGTACCATCATTATCTTCTCCTTGCAGAGAATCTGGGGCACAATGCATTTCCAATAACACTGCCAATTTCCAATAGCTGGTGATTGGTTCTAAAAAGGAATCTGATACAGTGAAAAGGGAGCTTAGGGGTAGGATGATGGGTATATACGTAGTTAGTTAACCCGAAGAATCCCCTCTGAAACTTGAAGGCTCAGAAGGAAGAAGCCAAATGAAGAACAGAGCAATGGTTGCTTAAGGCAAAAGTAATAGCAGATGAAAAGATTCAGAGGCAGGGGGCAAATAAAGGCCTGTGAAAGTAATTGAAATGAGGCATTTGGCTTCGAGAAAATATGCATGAGAAAGGACAATTAGACTGAGTCCAAATTGGGCAGGCAGTTAGGTCCTGGGACCAATTTCCTTTATGCTCACCAAAACCCCTCCAACCTACATTGAAAATTCATTAGGCGTGCTGTATTGATGGAAGTGCATTATACCTTTGAATCATGTGGAAGCAAAATAAAATTTGAGTCCAGTTCACCACTGCAATATATAATTCCTGAGGCTGTTTCAAACTTTGGAATGTTTTCAAGATAACTTACTGATTCTATGCATCTTCTAGGAAAGTATGATCATATCTCACATCAAATTGCTACCCATACATCTAGCTTATTCCCAAATCCATACTTTTGAATATGCTTTCATTCATCCAGATATACTCATCAGTGCCTACCTTGGGCCAAACACTGTACAAATCCTAGGGATAAACCTATCAGGTAGGTTGCTACTCTTCTGCAGTTTGTAAGCTAATGGGGTAACAGGCAATTAAATACATAACTGAAATAAAATGTAATAGGGAAAATAAAGTATTGGAAACATGCAATGGAACAGAGGCAGGTAATATCTAAGTTGAGATCTAAAGAAAGCGTAGAAATTAGGGAAAAGTTTTGGGAAGAATAGCGATTCAGGCATTGATAAGCAAAGGAAATCTGGCCTTTACCCTGTTTTACTTCTTTAAATAAAGTTTTATTTAGATACATGCATGACCATTCATTTTCATTTTGCTTGTGAGTGCTTTCATGCTACCATGGCAGAATTGAGAACTTGCAACAGTGACTGTATGAGTCACAAAACCTAAAATAGTTACTGTCTGGTCCTTTACAAAGGAAGTTTTCTGGCCCCAGTCTAAATCAATGGGAAGGTGTAAAGGTGAATGAAAATGAAGAGAATTCAGAAGGGTAAAGAGTGATAGCCTGAACTAGAGTTAATAAAGATGAGGATCCTCAACAGCCCCCAACCAAAAAAAAAAAAAAAAGAAAAAGAAAAGAAAAGAAAAGGAAAAGAAAGAAAGATTTTAGAATACAAAAGTTTTTTTGAACTAGATGCAACAAGACTTAGTGATTCACTGAATCACTGAATGTTGGGGGCATAAATGAGAGTTGTAGACCACTGTGGGCATTCCAGTTATAAAGCTAATAAGGAGTTAAATTTGTAGATGTTGATTACAGGAGAAAAACGTTGGCTTGAAGGTGTAGTTTTGTGACTTATCTGGATGGTAATTGAAACCATGAAGATTAATGAGATTTATTCATTCATGGCTAGGGAGATCGTATGTACATGAGGATCTAGGACAAATCCTAAGAGCAACATTTAAGAGTTAGATGAAGGAAGAGTTAGATGAAGGAAGGGGCACCTGGGTGGTACAGTTGGTTAAGCATCCGACTATTTTGGCTCAGGTCATAATCTCAGGGTGGTGAGATCAAGCCCCACATTGGGCTCCGTGCTGGTCATGAAGCCTGTTAAGAGTCTCTCTCTCTTCCCTTATCCTCCCAAATTGTGCGCTCTCTCTCTCTTTCAGGAAGGAAGGAAGGAAGGAAGGAAGGAAGGAAGGAAGGCAGACAGACAGACAGACAAAGAAAGAAAGAAAGGAAGAAAGAAAGAAAGAAAGAAAGAAAGAAAGAAAGAAAGAAAGAAAGAGAAAGAAAGAAAGAAAGAAGAAAAAGAAAGGAAAGGAAAAAGGAAAGGAAAATAAAAAGTTAGGTGAAGGAGATGAGACTGTGAAGAAAATTAGGGGGATGTATTGACTTCAAAGACAAGGGGCCAGACTGTTTCAAAAGGCATGGCTGACAATGTTAAATGTTGTATGCAGGGTGCTAATTAAGGGGCACTAATAGAATCTAGCTTTGGAAAAGAGGGGAAGGGATCATTATTAGAAAGAAAAAGAAGGAACACTATATGGCAGGTTTAATGACACTTTGTCTCATCCCATAGGGAGCCCTGGAGCTAGAATGGCCCTTCAGATTGTCCAAGGTCTATACAGTCCTACTATGATCAGTCCCTGGGTTTGGTGTCTTGGTAAAGGTGGGAACTTGACAGGGAGGCTCTCTATAGCTGAGACCAACCCAGAAGGGATTTCAGCTGCAAACTCTCTGGTAACAACATACCCAGCGGCTTAAGCATCAGTCCCTTCCTAGAAGGGGGATATGGGAATCATTGTGCATGCATTTAAGTTTGTAGGGATGTTGAGAGAAAGTTCAGGGGATCTTTTTCTTCATCGGCTTTCATTTTATTTTTCCTGCAAAGGAGTAGGTAAAGGCAGCTTTCTTATATGGACATCAAAAGAAGGAGTCGATTTGTGGAGAATGTGGGGAATGGAATTTAAATGATCTTTCTTTAAACTTCTGATTATAACATCAACCCTTTCAAAGCATGACTTGGAAGAGACTACTCCACAAACCTCTACTTTTTATTCCCTCTGTGCAGTTCAAACCACATCTTTAATTTGTATCTTTCTCATACTCAGAATATCTACTTTTTCTACAATCATATGTCCATACATTATATGTTTCTTTAAATGTTTTCCAAGCCATCCATAGGTATAAACTTTATCTTCCCAAATAGAATTTCATTCCATAAGGATGACAATAATCTTTCCCTTTGCTTACTTATAAATAGAAAACTGAATATTATAATCCCTTCATAAAACCATATACTGAATATCCCACATTCTACACAAATAGTGTTGAATTTCCCAATACATAATGAAAATAACCATGTTACAATTAACACTATGTTCATGGCTATGGCTACAAACACTCAGCAGTACTGTGGGTCTGGGTGAAGCAGGACTTACCTGATTCCTTTAATATAATCATCAGTTTAACCTAACTTCTAATATTTTTAAGGAGACAATTAAGTAATTATATTCCTTTCTTTATTTTAAGTTTAAAACTTGATATTGAAACACAAGAATGTATTTCTTATCATGTTCTTCCATGTCCATCTATGAAATATGAATTTTTTATCAGATCAAGATATATAAAGGAAAAATACTAATTGCTTAATCCTGTTTTTATTTTCTCCTTAATTTTTAAAAGTTAGAGCTAATCTGACACTATGTTAAATAGTGTGAGGAATAATTAACCAAATGCATGATACCATAAGTAGAAATTCAGTGTTTTTGTTTGTATCAATATCCAGATAACAAACATAAAGGACAAGACAAGGGAAAAAAATGGAAATTTGATAGAAGCAAATTTTACTGCAATACTATAGGGATGTAGGTTACTGACATGGTCTTACATATTCCGTTAATACATTTAATTTACTCAAATAAATTTATGTGTTTCATTATGACATAGCTTAATCTGACAGCAAGATGAAAATTTGACAACTAATAGAAGCAAATAAAGGATCAGTAACTGTATACCTTCTGAGAATTATGAATTCACTATTACATTTAGCAAAATTCTTAAAGCTAGAATCATTCTAACTCACTCGCCTTTAAATTTGAAAGACAATGGTTGGAAGTACTCACATAGAAATAGCAATCTTTATTTCTTTATCTATCATCTCCAGTATCACCAGCAACTCGTTCCTGAATTTGAAGCCTGTTTGCTGTATTCAACCACATAATCTTGGTCCATGTATTTACCTCTGAGCCCTAGTTGTCTCATCTATACAATAAGGACACAACAATGCCCATCTTAAAGTATTGTAATAAAGACAGAATGAGTTAATGTATGTGAAGAACCGAAAATAGTTCCTGGCACATAGTAAATACTCAATAAGTGTTATTATGCCTATTCTTATTTTTACTCATCATTGTTATTATGCATTAATCCATATGCTGTTATTAATGTATTACTAGTATTAATATTGCATTCTTTATTGTCAGACTGTGGCACTTGACATACTACTCAAGCTATATCTCATTTAATCCACACAATACTCATTATAGGAAAGTACATTTATATTCATTTTAAAAAGGAGAAAATTGAGCCTCAGAAACTAAGTTGGCAGCTTAGAAAGAGTGGAGCTAAAGTTTGAATGCAGGATGTCAGACTCTTACTAGATCAAAGGTATCTAAATATCTAAATCTACAAACATCAAAAAAATTACTAAATGGCTCCTTATTTCTCTTTATAAGACAATGTGTTTCACAAAAAATAAGTAGCCTTTTATTTTCCTTTGAAAAAGTAAAGCACTGAATTGAAACCAACTTTCTAAATGGATGGTAGGATAGCTCACATGTTGATGAATCAAATTATTATGGCTTTGCATGACATTGAAGTTGTACTACCTTCCCTTTCACAGAAATAAACAACTGATATGTTATATGTAATATATAGTCATTCAGCAACCCTTCTGGAAGATCACTGCTCACGGGCACTCTTCTCAGTATTTGGGAAACTATGGTAAAGGAGACATAAGGCCCCCTTCAACAATGCAAGAGTTTAGGTGAAAGAAGAAAAGAATTGCCTTAGAAAGGAGGAAATACTGTTGTAAGTACAACATTAAAACCACATAGAAAATAGGAACTAAGATGCAGAAACTAACTTACTTTAGATGATGATCTGGATCAAATTCCCTGGGTAAATTAGAACCAAAGAAAGCAGTACTCACTGTTAGCTGCATTCTGCTGAATGATGGTTTTAGAACTAGCTTGCTTGATCTCATGTGGATTTGCAGTACTCATACTCTTATTTGTGGGAAATGTGTTGTGTTCTCTGAGAGTTTCCCTCCAAAGGAGTTTGTGTGTCCTGCCAGTCACACTGGTCAGACCCCAGGAATCAGTGGAGGGAGAATTATAGTAACCAAATCATGAGCACATGCATTTCAGTATCATACCTGATAGTGAAAAACTGGGAACATTCTGATATACTCACACTAAGGGTTATAAAGGAAATGTTAAAAAAAAAAAGTTAAAAATACTGATAGACTCTATGTACTGACATGGAAATACTTCTAAGTATTTTAAGTATTAAGGGCATATTTTAAGTAGATTAAAAAAAAGCAACTCTCAGGAAAACTAAACAAAATAAAACACAATTTATTTAATGATTTCATTTATATATGCAGATATATATAAAATCTAGTATAAATGTGAATGAATACAAATGTTGTTTATGTGATAGTAAAATCACAGAAAGAGTTTGGAAGGATATATACCAAATTTTTACAACCGGTTCCTTTGGAGAGTGGCTTCAAAAGAAACAGGAAAAGAAAGGATACTAAAATATTTTATGTACTTTTTTTTTGAAAATCACATGTAATTAAAATATGATTTACATATTAATAGTTTTTTAAATATGTATTATATTTCATAAATTCCTGATACATAGGTATTCAACAAATATTTATTAGATGAACTTAAAAATATGTTTTATAACATATACACACACATATACATATACATATATATATATATGCACACCATATTTTTATGTTACCATTACTTGGCGATTGCCTGGCTTGCCTCCTCTTAGAGTTATTAGGTCAAATTGAATCTGGTAAAATTTTATTGAGCACTATTAGGGGAAGGGAAAGCTTAAGATACAATTTAATACCCCCAAACAGCTATTCTGGTCTTTCTTAGTTCTCAAATCATGATGCTTGTAAACTATACAATATTAGCAAAATAATTCCATAAAATGTAGAATAGTGTCTAATAGATGCTATTTGATCCGTATAATGAAATTTGGTAGAGCTCTGATTCTATTCCATCACAAAGGAAAGCAAATTATTGTTCCTGTATGCAGGCTTTCTTTGCTAATGTCATTTATAGTATTAATGGAATGGTCTTTGAAAGCACTACCTTAAAAGAAGACAATTTTCAAATGTTTCATCTCTTCAATTATAAATATTTAATAAATTCAATGGAAATATGTATAATTATGAATGATGGGAGTTAAAATTAAACTCATAAATTGAGAAAATTCAAAAGCTAATATCTAAGAAACAAGGCCAATTCTGAACATGCAATAAAATAATACACATGAGCTTTAAAGATTGATATACTCTAAAATATGTGTAAGCATATGAAATACTATAGCAGATCATCAACGTAAAGAATATGTCTGAGCTAATTCAGACTCTACCTAATTATAAGATATCAGTTCAAAGAAATACAGACTTGAAGCCATGATATTTTCTCTACTCCTAATCACCAGAAATAAATACAGATGTTTACAGCAGCGCATCTAATTCATTTTGTTTCCAATCAAAGGGAAAAACTGCTACTGGGGAAAACATTAAATCATATAAGTCAAATACAGAAGAGACTCACAGAAGCCCAAAATCGTTTTATAAATTCAAACACAAATAAAGCAATTTTATTTGGTCAAGGGTAAGGGGCAGGTAGTGTCAGGGGATTTATATTTCTAGTCTGCTGGTTTTGAGGCTGTTAAGTGATGTCTGTGTATCATTGTTCACCATGTATCCATAATTTCCTAGAAACATTTAAAAAAATTCCTGGTCATTATCTCACTAACATTTTAGGTGAATATTTTAAGTTTCTGTCTCCTTCAAGCATCTAATACTGCAAATGCAGGTCTCTCCTGTGAATCAAAGGTAAGCCAGCAAAAGACATTTCTAGACCAATATCCAATTGCAAAGTGGTGGTAACTTAGCTTATGATTCTTTGTAAATATTTGGCCCTGAGACTTCAGTTTTTATAAGAAGTGAAGGAATAATTTGCCTAGATGCAATTAATTTTTTATTAAAACAAAAATATTAATTTTATATTTGTTAGGCATAAAGTAAATAGCTTTATATTTAGAACCATCTGTAATACTTAAAATGGGCAAATTGGGAATATTAAGAGTTTATATTCCCACTTATATATCGCATATCTGCATACAAAACGTTCATTACAGATGTTTATACTCAAAAAATATACAAAGGGAATTATTAATGTAGAAAACATTCTCCAATAGTAAAAAATTTAAAAATAATCTGTAAGCATATACAAGGTTTTATTACCATTCTTTCTTCAGGTTTCTGAAAATGTAAATTAAATATTTTAGTATACCAATGCTGACCTGTCCTCCATTAGTTCTTGTAGTGGATGACTTTTATTTCTGTAACCTACTTTTGACTATTATACGTATTTTATAATACTGTATAAATTTTAGAATCAGCTTGTCATTTTCTACTCCCTTCCTGAATAAATAAATTTAATTTTGAAAGCCTGCTAGCGTTTTGAATGGAATCCCCTTGGGTCAGTTGATCTGTTGGGAGAAAACTGTCATCTTAACCTTTCAATCCAAGAATAGCATATATCTCTCCATTTACTTAGGTCCGCTTTTATTTATCTCAACACTATTGTGTAGTTTTCATTGTACAGGTCTTCCACATGTAGTTTTAACTTACCTCTAATCATTTCATGTTATTTTTAAGCTATTATAAGTGGTATTTTTTAATCATCCATTTTCCAAATCTTCATTGCTGGCATAGAGAAGTACAGGTCATTTTTATACATTGACCTTGTGCTTATAGATGATATTTTCCAAGAATGGCCATATAAATATAGGTTCCATCCTACATGCTCTTCTTATAATGTAACATTGACATTATACATGTGACTTATTGAATATCTCAGATCTAAAAGTTAAAATTCTTCATCAGATTTTGAAAAATATAACCCTTATTTATTCCATTTTATTTCTGGCCACCTTACTTTCTGAGATTCCATTCTATCTCCCTTGAGATTACCACACCTGTCTCAGAGTTTCTCTTTATACAATTCAGCCTTTTTTTTTTTTTCCCCTCTCAGTTTGGATAGTTTCTATGCCAGTATCTTCATGTTCAATGATCTTTTATACTGTTTTAAAGTTTTGTCTTCACCAATTCCACTACTTTGTCAGTTCTGAATCTCTTTATAATTTTTCTCTAAATTATGCCAAGATTTCACTGTTTCCTGACATATCTAGCAGTTTTTATACGATGTTGAACATTATGAGAATTACATTATCAAGAGTCTGAGTTTTGCATTCTTATTTAAGAAGGTAGAATAGAGTTGTGTTTTATCAGGCAGTTGAGTTTATTTGTTGATTGGCTTATTCATTTAGACTTTGCCAGAACTTATCTACAGTAGTCTTTATCCAGGGCTGTTTTATCCTTTCCAGTAAAGTGTGTCCACTCTGGTCTCTCTACTTAATGCCAGTGTTTAACAAAGTCTCTCCATTGTTGCTTTGTTGGCACTTGAATGTCTCTAAGCACTTTTGAGAGGTGGGAACAGTTTATCTTACAGCTGGTAATTGCTCTATGCCGGTTCTCCTAGAACTAGCTTGCTTCTAGAATAGAGGCAAGTTGAATAGATTCTTCTAGAACCAGTGTTTGCACAGCTTAGTATTCAGCAAAGACTCCAGATGACCCCAATAAATGTTTATTGATCTCCTTCTCTACATGCAGAAGTCCATTCTTTATGCCACTGTGCCCCACAGTTACCTGCCACTTCGGTCTCCCCAGTGTCTGATCTCTACCTCTTCAAGGCAGCAATATTATGGTGATCTACTTGAGTTTCCCCCTCCCTGTACTAGAGCCCAGAAAGCAGATTCACAGTGAAAGCCAGGGCTGATCAGAGGACTCACTTTGTTTCCTTCCACTCAGAGTCACAGCCCTGTTCTGTCATTCAGTATCTGAAAACAATTATTTATATATTTCATTCTGTTTTCTAGTTGGTACTGTGGGATAGAAATTTCAGCATCAGTTACTCCTCATTAGGTTTTGAAGGTCATAAAAATCAAAAAAAAAGTTGAAAGATAGTTCCAGAAGAAATCTATTCCCAAAATGAAAAAAAAAAAAAGAAAAGAAAAGTCAAAATTGGAGGTGGTAGGGATGATATATATGGGGGTAATATTATTAAGGCTGGATTTGACTTAATTTTCTAAATGTCCTGTATATACTCACATTTCCTTCTTAGGAAAACCTTTCTTAATGAGGCTGTCTGTAAGATGGGAAATTCTCACATGCCATGGAAGAATAACAAATGGAATCAGCAAATACTGAGAACCATAAAGAGAATGCTCAAAGGAAAAGAAAAGGGTTAATAATATTAGACCACAATTATTTCAACTTTTTAATATAGAAAAAGCAGGTAATATTATAATAAATAAGGCCTATATAATGGTTGGGAGTATAAGGAAAAAGAAATTTAAAAGTATCTCTGATTTAGGAGACACAAATTAAATGTAAGAACACTGTCATTTAATTAAAAATCAAAATTTCTGAGTATAATCTTTATAGAGCTATAAGACTCAGTTCCCCCCTTCATATTGCAGTATCTTAGGAAATGTTTAATTAATTAAATTTTTTCTATGCAGAGTGAGAGGCATACAGTAATTTGTTGGAGAATCCTGATAACTTCTACAACATCCTTCCATGTAATTCCCTGCAATTATTGTTTTATTTAATGTGTGTAGTAGTGTCCTTCACTTTAAAAATTCCTAAGTGCATGAAAACTAAAAGGTACTAGTAATTAAAATATTTAAATACACAATATGAAACACAATATGAAAATTGTAAAAGATAGGAAACTCAGCAGATGGTGTTGGTTTTATGGAGAACATTTTCTCCACCGCTTAGGGATGTGATGATCAATGACAACAATCTTTGCTGCAACAGCAAGATGCAAAGCCAAAGCAAAGTCCTTAAAATGTGGCTCCTACAGCTAAAGATTCTCAGCTCCTCCAACCCCTTCCATGTCTTAGGAGTTCGCTTCTATTTCTGAAAATAAGAGTTGCCAAAAGATGAACAACATGAGGGAATAATTTCATAAAACATGTTTGCGTTTCTCACTCATTATCACCTCAAAAAGACATCATTTGTGAAGCACTCACTTTAAAAGCATGCACATCATCTTTTCCTTTCTCTCCAATAGTTTAATGTCTAGTATGGAACTTAGAAGATACATGAACAAACAAAAGTCTGTTAAGAACCAAAGAACAGAATCTGAAAAAGTGGGGAAGACTGACAGAGGGAAACACACAGATTGAGTTAGTGAGTAGAGTTTTTAAATATTGAAAGTGAAAAAAAAAAAAAAAGAGGGCAGAGAAAATAAAAGCCTGCTAACAAATAAGGAGGGACATAAAAATCAATGAGCCATTGATAATGGGTTTTATATGGCTCTATTTTTTAAAGAGAAAAATGAAGAAAGGAAATTTGGGAAATTGGTAAATAATGACAGCCTGGTTAAAGTTGTTATGATGAAATGTAGGTAAGAGGATGCTGGTCATAGGGACTGAATAAATAGCTCACCATACAGTTGGAGAGGAGTGTCTAACGAGGTAGTATTAGGACGGATCATCATCCTTTTCCAATTCAGCATTATTCTTAATGACATAGAAGGAGTGAATAATACATGACTGAGGATTGTATAGGAGTTGAGTCAGTTGCCGCTGGAAATATTGCAAATAGAAAAGAACCATAAAGCCAATAGATTGCATAAAAGCAAGTGTAAATACTAAGCCAAAATTCTCTCTGCCAAACAAATAAGACAGCCAAGAATATTAATAGAAGAAGAACGGAAACACATATAAACCCATTTGATATTCACATATAATTTGTTAACTAGTCACACCTCCTTGTCCTTAGAATTTTACATAGAGTAGACCCCATAAGACACTGCATATGCATCAACTGATGTCAGAATAATGGTATCCCTGCAGACAGGGTATCTGCTCCAGAGAAATGCAGGTCCAGCCCTCAGCTCTAGATAGTTCTAGAGCTATTAGTAAATATAGTATCTAATTAATCTATTAGTAAATAAAGTATCTAATTAATCTATTAGTAAATAAAGTAATTCATCAAGGGAACCCTAGAGCTCTGCAGGATTCTTTAAGTAGTACAAGAGAAATTACCTACAGAAAGCTTCTGCATGACCATCCAGAAATGAAGAAAATTAGAAAGTAATAGAAAGTGAATAGATGACAGAGTTTCAAGAAAGAAGTGACATCTTGTGCCAAATGATACAGAAAGGTCAAATAAGATAGGAAAGAAATGTTGGTGTTGAATTTGGCAATTAGGATGTCGTCTATGAGAATTGACAGAGTTTTTGTTCAGTGGCTGGAGCACAATCTGGAGAGCTGTGATGGATGAGTGCTTGGTTGTTAAGAAAATAGAGCAGACTATTTTTTCACGAAGGTGAGTCCTGATGAGAAAAAAAGTGAAATTGGGTGGTAACAGGAGAAAGACATAAAGAATAAAAAATGGTGTTTTAGAATCAAAGCTTTTGTTGAAAGTAAGAGTTAGTAGACAGGGAGAAGGAGCTTATTAAACTCCTATTAATTTTTCATGACTCAGATCAAAAGCCAGCTCCTTTGTAAAGCTTTCTGATTGCCTCCGACTCCACCCCCAGCTAATGTAAGGTCTTCTTCTTTCTCTGTGCCTTCTCTGTGGTGGCACATCACCTTGTCCATACGTCAGTCTTAACACTCTCATAGTGTATTCTATTTTTTTTTTATCTACTCCACTAGATTGAATTTCTTCAGGGCAGGCAGGACTCCATCCTCAGTTTCTATCACAGTGGATGTCATATCATGTTTGATTAATAAAGTTGTCATAATAAATGAAAAAAATTGAGTCAATACTGTTTGCTAGACCATACAGAACTCTTGGTTAAAACTTCATCTCAGAACAAGGATATGGATTCTGGCAAAGCAATAACAAGAAACAAGCTGAAGAATCAATAGGGCATAAGATCAGAAAAATAAAACTGAAAATGTGAACCCAAGATTAAGAAGGGCACCACAGTGATGAGTAGACTAAAGCAAACCACCAAAAATGTTATTGTGTAAAACACTGAAAATCATGGATCTGGAGGATAGAAGCTAAATCGTAGAGAGAACTTTTGTAATTCTGAAGCTTCATTTCCTTCTTACATCAAAACTCTCTAAATACAAAAGGGAATGGTTCATAGGCCAACAATTGATATAATTCCATTTTCAGTCGAAAGAGCTAAAAGAAATTTGCTTCTTTAAATATTGACATAACTTGAAAGAGAAGTGGTGATTTACTGAGAACCTCTTTCCAGTGGTTTAAAAGGGGAGAGTTAAGGTTATATGGAACACATAAATGGGAGAAGTTTTTACTTGAAAAGACAAATTTGGTAATGCTAGGAACAAAAAAAGACATCTGTAAAGTGGTTAAGATCAAGATGTTTAAGAGTGGGCTTAATGTAAGATCTTGGGGTCCTTTCCATCCTGTGTCATGTGAAATAGTTGGCAATGAAGGATTTAAGATCTCTGCTAGCATCAGAATGCTTGACAGACTGTAGTGTCGTCAACATGACATGTTTATGACCCTGAAGTCATGTGCAGTGTGCAAACTCAAGTTCCTCAGGCTTTTATCATCCTTATGGTGCAGTAGACATGATTTGAAAATTAATGGTGCTAAATTACAGATCAGCCATACCACCAATTGAGCTGTTGAGCGAAATCAGCCACAGTTAAGTGTTGTATACAGACCACTTATGAATGAGTTCCCCTAACACACTACTTGAACTATTAGCAGAAAAAGTGAGGTCATAAATCATGGTGGTCACTGCGGCTAACATTAAAAATAATCTGATAAAAAATTGTAGATACGTGGTGTATATGAACAAAGACCTTGAAACTTTGACTTTTAACTCTATTTTACTATGTGTAACAAGCTAAGTGTCTTAGTGCAGGCCACTATAACAAATTACTGAGTGGCTCATAAGCAACCGAAATTGATTTCTCACACTTCTGGAGGCTGAAAATCTGAGGACAGGGTTCTGGTGAGGCCTTCCTCTGGTCTGCAGGCTGCTGGCTTCTTGTATTCTTTTTTTTTTTTTTTAAGATTTTATTTCTTTATTTGACAGAGAGACAGCGAGAGAGGGAACACAAGCAGGGGGAGTGGAGAGGGAGAAGCAGGCTTCCCGCGGAGCAGGGAGCCCGATGCGGGACTCGATCCCAGGACCCTGGGATCATGACCTGAGCCGAAGGCAGATGCTTAATGACTGAGCCACCTAGGTGCCCTTCTTGTATCCTTTCATGGAGGAAGGGGGAAGAGAGCTTTCTGGGGTCTTTTTTATAAGGGCACTAATCTCATTCATGAGGGCTCTACCCTTGGGACCTGATATCCTCCAAAAGGCCCCACTCCCTACTACCATCACATTGTAGGTTAAGATTTAAGCATATGCATTTTGGGGGAACACAAACATTCCTTCTGTAACACTAAGCATCCTCTACATTAAGGAATACTCAGATGAAAATTTGTTTAACTAGTAAGTAATGAAAAATCCAAAAGAAAATTTCACTTGTTAAAACGATTACATCTTTGCAGTTCTGACAAAGAATAAGATTCTTTTCCTTTCCCTATAATTTAACAAAAACAAAGTTAATCCTTATATTTCATTCGCAGTTAACTTTCAACCATGACATGCTGCTTACTATGTTTGCCCACATTTTTTAATATCACCCTGAAATTATTGAACCAACATGATGACACAATGTAATGAGTTTCCATGTGGCGCAAGATTTTTGAGAATGTGGCAGGATTCTTTGTAAGCCTTATCTTTAACAGAATATTCCTTCCTTAAGGCCACATCACATAGCACCTGTAGGGGGCAAACATTCCCTGATGATAGGAGGCTAGATCATGGGACCCCGCAGGATACTGTCCAGTTACCACCTGTGTCTTTATCATCCATAAAACAAAACAAAACAAACAACAACAACAACAAAAACCTGAGAATTTCTGGGTAACTGGAAAATAATAAAAGCAATAAGAAAAGAAGAGTTGGGGCGCCTGGGTGGCTAAGTCGTTAAGCATCTCTGCTTTCAGCTCAGTTCATGATCCCAGGGTCCTGGGATCGAGGCCCGCGTCAGGCTCCCTGCTCAGCGGGAAGCCTGCTTCTCCCTCTCCCACTCCCCCTGCTTGTGTTCCCTCTCTCGCTGTGTCTCTCTCTGTCAAATAAATAAATAAAACATTTTAAAAAAATAAGAGAAGACAAGTTTATTGGCACAAAATCAGGCCCTCAGCATAACTTAAGAGAGACTACCCAGATTTTAAATAACTGTGTATAAAGAAAAATTCCTAGTCCTAGTGCATGCTCTCTCTTCCTCATACCCCATCCCTACCTCACTACCAGGCTCTGCCATGAACAAAGGCAAATGGAGGGAAAAAAAAATGATGGAAGAGAGAAGAGGGAAAATACTGGTGAGGTCAAGGGATGATCTAAAACCATTGCCAGAAATATACTAAACCCGGGGCACCTGGTTGGCTCAATTAAGTATCTGACTCTTGATCTCAGCTCAGGTCTTGATCTCAGGGTCCTGAGTTCAAGCCCCACATCGGGCCCCATGCTGGGCATGGAGCCTACTTATTTTTTTTTTTTAAAGAAAGAAAGAAATAATAAATCCACTTCAAATCTGAAAACACAAAACCAAATAACATCAAATATAGACAAAAGGAAAGGAAGGCATTGAAAAGTGCATATGTTTCCAAAACATTTGGTTCTGAGGGATACAAAGCAGGCAGGATGGAAGAAGCCCCCTTTTTCAAATCGGATAGTGCAAAGTTGGGGTCCTAGAGACAAAATGGAACCAAAAAAGTCAGAGGACTCATGATTCCTCTCCCCATTGTCAGAAATTCTAGACAAAAATCAGCTAGATTTTCCTGGAGTTTGCTGTCCTGATTGTGGGAAAACTGGCAAAATTCAACTCAGCCCTGTCGATTAGTTAATAGCATTGCATTAGTATTGGTTTCCCGGTCTCAGTAATTGCACTGTGGTAACATAAGATGCTCAGATTAGGAGAAGCTGGATGAATGATATTTAAAAATGGCAACTCTCTAGTAGGCCTGTCAAAATGTTAAAATGAATGTTACAGACACAAAATTACTCATGCAGCTACTCATATGTTAGAAGCATGAAAACAGCATAGCCCATGTGCTTGTCCGGAGGGAAAAAGGTGAGAGGGACATCTCCAGAGACCTAATTGGTGCTGTTCCCTGAGCCAGCACCCAAAGCCACCATGTTAGAACTTGGGGAGGCATGGCTTTGGCAGGCAAGCTTGCTTATTTATTTATTGCCAGAGAAACACCTTTTCTCATCTGCTATTTATGCTCTGCTTTGTATTCAATAAGACTGCCAGGTCTGGTTCCCTGGTTCACTTCTCCTGTGCCTCTTTAGATACTCAGAAATATGCCTTTTTTCCTGACTGACCCTCCTAAATCTCACATGTTCAACTCTCTTCCTTTCGCCATTATTATTCCCTTTACTCTGGTTTCTGCCATTCCAACGTGACTCTCAGACAGGCTGTGAATATCATTACTGGGCGGACAGCTGCTGTAAGGAACACATCTCTAGCTGCTCTGTGAGCCAACTGAGAGACACAAGCATTCTTCCTTTAGTCTCACCAACATGAATACAATTTAGCTTGGAATCTGTGGATTAATTAATGCTTTAAGCATCAGAAGAGAAGTAGAAAATGTTTTACGTTGTGTCAGGCTGAGAGCGCCCCACTTGCTACCTGTGAGGCGGGTAATACCCCATCCTCACCCTAGAGACAGGGATGCCGGGGTACAGACATGTGGGTGATTTGTCCAAAGTCACAGAGCTATTAGGTCCTAGATTCTCTAGGATTTGAACTCAGTCAAGTCTGACTTCGGTGTCCATGAACCATTAATGCTGTTTCTATAGTCCAATATTTGATACTGTTTTTGAGGTAGAATGAAAACATAGGCTCCTTTACTCTAAAAATGTCATTTTCCTATTGAATTGTTTAAAAAAAAATCTACAACAGTATAAAGAAAAACATGTTGAATGTTTGCAGGTTTAAAGGAGCGCCTAAGGAAGGCCCTCTTTTTCACAATGCTATGGAATTTGGTTTCTTGTTGAAAGGTACAGAATTGGGTCAAGGATAAGAAAGGAGTGAATGTGGTAGGATAAGAGGAGGGCACATTCTCTGAGGCAGAAGCTGTGCTCTCTGACCACCGAAAAATGGAAAAGAATAAAAATAATACAGTTAAGCCTTGGAACAAGCAAATTCCGCCAAGAGACAGCCCCACCTCGAAGAACCTCTGGAGGAGGAGCTGTGGGAGCACCCTGCCCCCAGGAGGCAGGCCTGGGGGGCATCCGGGGACATCACCTCTGAAGGAATGGGTTTCCAGCAAAGGACTGCAGCCTTCCTCATGACAGGCTCTCTTTCCATCTTGCAGTTGGTTGTGGACACCAGGGAAAGAAAGGTGCGCCTCTTAAAGCCTGGCTCCCCACTCTCAGGCATGGATTTCCATCCTGAAGTAAAAGACGACACGGTCGGACTCCTGTCAGAGCAGAATGTACACACAACCCTGGCCCCTGCACTTACCCCTCATCTCTCCTGTCAGTGAGTCACACAATTTGAATTTGTTTATTTTCCTTTGATCCGCTTTTTGCATAAATCTTTCACAGGGGGTTCCTATGAGAAACTGTGACAGAGGAAGTTGTTATCTCTAATGGCTCTGAACGTTGTTAACTTTAATGGATTAGAACTGGAGGCGTTTTTCAACTCCGTGATTTCCAGGTAGCAGAGGAACGGAGCAAAACACTTTCTAGGCTCTGGCTGGAAATGCAGAGTTCAAATCACATTAATGCCATTTGGTCAGATCTACTGAAAGAACAATCCAAGCACAACTCCTGCCATTGCCCTGCACTCCCAGAGTCACTGGCAGATTGACTCATCTATTTTTAAATAGGTTCAGGTTTGGGTAGCTCTGATTGCAAATCAGAATGATTTCATCCCATTGCATGAACATTGTATGGATCATTTTACTTTATTCTCAAAAATTAATAACAAGATGGATTTTTCTGAATACACAGTTTTTCACCCAAATTCTGTGATGCCTGAGGTGAACTCTCCACAGACAGGCATGGTTTTACAGTTGTCCCCTTCTTTCATATTTTGCCCAGTAGTGCTCTGGTCACATAATTCTACCAGCTGTGCTTGACTTTGATTCCCAGTAAAGGATTCTTGTAGGATTGTGTCAACTTTTTAGAGGGAAATGGGTTTTCCTGGGTGGAGGGTATAACAGAGTATAACAAGTCCTTTCCGGGAAAAACAAAAACAAAAACAAAAAAAACTGCCACCTATCCTGAGGTGGGAAAACAGATGACTTCTGAGGACAGGAGAAGGTAGTTCTTCTTGTCCTGGTATTGTTGGGATGCAAGGATGAGGAAGAGGGGCCAATCTTTGGCCAACACCACAAACCCATCCAATCCAGCCCTATGGTGTTTTAATAACCCCGCAGCCTGCTTGACCATCCTTGCCCTGACTCCCTTCCTCTGTGAAGGCAAGGGCACTGGTAGGAAGGGATGGGTCTGTGAGCCTTGGAGTGGATGGCTGTGGTTAGACATGAGGCTGAGCTCTCTGAAGTCCAACATTCCCCTGATCCTTGCTGCAAGCTGAGCCTAGTCCATGTACCCCTGTCTGAAGAAACAAACTGTTGTTTAAGCCACGCTGTCCCTGGTACTTTGTTATAACAGCCCCAACAAACTAGTACAACAGCATTGAGTACAACCATAAATTCTAGCAATGTGAAACCGAAATGTTTTCACACAAGTATTATCTCTGAATCTGCTCTATAAGCACAAAAGTTGAATTGATTCCTTCCCTTACCGCTTCAAGCATGCTAAGAAGTCTCACAGGGGCTGGAAAGAGCAAAGAACAACATCCAAAGCAGTCCCCTAACTTACTCTCAGGGACCATCTCACCCCAGAGGTACTAACGCAAATGGCTTCCCTTCCTCCAGAGATTTCAGGAGGTGCAAAGTTCCACGAGGGCCACAAAACAGGCGTCTTATAGGCTCCTCCACTGGCCTCTGTTGTTCTCCCTTTGTAAGTTGTTGCCTTGGGAATTGAAAGAGTATTTACTCTGAAATTTTAACTCTACTTTTACTGCTTTTTTAAAAAAGCTCTTGGGCAGATCAGTTTGTTGCAAAAATGTCATATGAAGCCCCATTCATGTCAAGGAAAGAGTGATGTGTTAAAACAAAAATCACCCTTTAAACAATACATCCTTATAAAGATTCTTGGCAATTTCGTGGCACAGTAATAACACACTAAAAATTTAACCACTATTCAGAAAGTATAAAAATTAAGCAATATTCAATTACTTCGTTCCTAATGTCATAAAGTAAATGTACTTATAATGAAAGGAACACTGGATAATAAATAAGGAAACCGTGACTTTTGTCTCAATTCTACTGTAATTTTCCTTGAAACTTAGGCAAGTAGCCTGACCTTTTTTATTCTCAGGAGCCTCTTTTGTGCAAAGGATAAATTGTAAATAATCTCGAGGTTCCCTTACTGCTTTAAAGGGCTTATATTCCCATGCTTATACTTATAATTAGTGACATTATTGAATACCAGATAGTTTATTTATAGAAGGAGTCTCCCCTCCTGTTCATCACACAGAGAGGGCAGAATTTACTCTGGCACATCATTCCTTAAATAATACATCCCTCTGATCAGAAAGAAAACTCCATAGTGGAAAATATTTTATACCTGAGGGGTGGCCTATATGTCGAGTGTCTCTCGCAGGAGAGTGGCAATCAATGCGTGTGTCTACCAAGTCTTTATCATTCATTCACTGATTCGTGCACACACTGTACTCATTTACTCATCCAGCAGACATTTGTTGAATACCTACTGTCTACGAACTCAAATAATCAGTGACCTGGGTGGAGACCAAAGGACTTGAAGATATTATTCCTTACCATAAAGATTAACAGAATAGTCAAGGGTACTGGGAAGGTATAGAGGAAGGATCAGCTGAGTAGCTGAGTCAGAGTAACTGGTAGAGAGTTTCATGTCTTGGCATAAAACCGAATGTATCAATGGCCAGTATGGATGGGTATATGCCTTAAGTACATTATACCTGAAAGTTGGTTTGTTCAGAACTAGCCCTGGGCACTGGGATCAGATTGCATATCTAGCAGAGATTCACCACCTGAGATATGTGGGAAGGAGGGAGGCAGAAACTGGCAATTGAACAAAAAGGTTGTCTTTGGGGACACAACGGTGGCCAGAGCCTGATCTATCAATAACTTAACATCTTGTATTGGAGGTTTGGGTGGCAGGCAGATAATTCAAGAAAGAAGGTAACACTCCTAGGCCTGGATCAAAGAGTTAGACACATCTGTAGGAGCAAGAGGAAACACTAATTCTTCCTGGTTAATTAGAACTTCAAGAAAAGAGTAGCATTTTCCCGGAGCTTGACCTGAATAGGTTTTGACAAGTGCGAGAGCGGAAGTGGTTGTCTTTGTGAAGGTTAAGTGTGTGCTGTGGCAGGAGCAGTCATGACAGACCAGAGTAAGGTTATTGGAGAGTTAACACATTTACTTAGTAGAGGGGCAGGAGTAATATTAGATCCAGCTAGAAGCACAGGCTTGAAGAAGGCACTGGAGAAATGATTAGATAGTATACTTTTATGTGGGCCAATCGGAAAGATTTTCAATGATGATAATATTTCATAGTATAAAATACTGAAAAATAATCAAATAGGTTAAGGACTGAGAGTAAGCCACACAACTTCATTTCAAGAAGTGTGTCTCTTGAGATAAATCTGTGCATTTTCATTCGTTGGAAAATGACAATAACTTAACCATATTATATAAGGTAGTATGTTCGCTGCAGTTGCCATGATATTTACAGAGAATATTATTGGTGAATTATGAGTTTTATTTCAACTTTTGTGCATAATGATATTTCTAACTTCTATTCTCCTTGATTGTCTTTGATCCTGGCCCTATACCTAACCAACTGTTGCTTTAGGACCATGGCCCTGCCTACCTCCAGCTTAGCCTTAGCTTTGCCTCTATCCCGACTTCACACACATCCTGTGTTCCATTAATTAAAAATTAGCTATTATTCCCCAAACATACTTCTCTCTTTCATATCTCCATGCTCCCTCTACCTGGAACACACTTCCCAAATTCTAAGTCTGATATCAAGCTAAGCGTCACCTATCTCGAATACTTTTCTAAATTCATATGCCTCAAATACCTAATAAATAAATATATTCCCTTATAACTTTTAATACAAGGTATTATCATTAGTCCCGTGATATAAGTTTATCATCTATTGTATTTTTTTAAAGATTTTATTTATTTATTTGACAGAGAGAGACACAGCGAGAGAGGGAACACAAGCAGGGAGAGTGGGAGAGGGAGAAGCAGGCTTCCCGCTGAGCAGGGAGCCCGATGTGGGGCTCAATCCCAGGACCCTGGGATCATGACCTGAGCCGAAGGCAGACGCTTAATGACTGAGCCACTCAGGTGCCCCAATCTATTGTATTTTCAAACACTAGGGTTCAAAGCTACTTAACTAATTAATATATAATACTTATCTAACGGGATTAGAGTTTAACTGTATCAGCCAAAATGTATTACTGACTCAGTAGATTACATTACTCATACTGTTACTATAAAAGAGTACCTCCCTCCCTACAAAGAGTCAAAGTATGCTGAACTGCTCTTGTGACAGTTGATTTTATAGAATTAGTCACAGTCATTTGGCATATGCTTATGCATTACCTTCTTTAAGAGATGAGGAGGCAATGTTATTTATCTTTTGAAAGCTAACTAAAAATCTACTGTGGGAGTCAGCTCAGCAAGTTGTGGTACCTGTTCTATGTTCCCACAGAGACAAGGCACATGTTGCCAAAGTGCTAATGTGTGCATATTTGTGCACAACATTGCTCCTTAAACCACCTTCAAAGTAGACTTTTCTTTTTACGGGAGACAAGTAATCAGCATATCAGCACCCTAACTCTGGAATTCTGGAATAACTTTGAGTCAACATAGGAAATTCGGAGGAAATATTTGCAGCAATGCTACAAACACACACACAACTCAATATGCAAATGTAAGTTTTCCTTTTTTAATAATACACTTATTAGATTTCCTCTTGGACTAGTATTTGAAAGTAATAAAAGACAATAATAAGTTCCATAGAAATCTCTAACCAAACTTACAACTTTCCTCCTCTATAAGGTGTATATGCAAACAGGGAGGGAGAGAGAATTTTTATTAATAAAAAATGTAGGATGAATTCATAAGCAAAAGAAAAGCAAATTTTCATTTCTTATCATTGCTTACTTTTCCTAATGCTTATTATTCACAAAGATCCCACCACTTACCTCAAGTACTTGATTCCTAAACTACGGGAAGAATCAGAAGATACCACCAAACTCCCCAGTATTAGATAACAAGAAGCAATATTAAAATAAACAAATAAAAAATCTACTCTATCCCTCAGAGGATCTTGCTCTGATCCAGATTCTTCCATGAAGTAGCTGTGTGCCCTCAAACAGGTTATTTCTCTCTCAAATCCCTTGTCTAGATATTAAACTACAATATTTCCATATTTTCTTTGGATTCCCAAACCTACCTACTCTTAAATTCATGGACATCCTTAAGTCTCATAAAGTTACCCCTTTTCTTATCAGACAATTTCTTGAATGTGAAATCATCTGGAACAAATGTTCCCGAAAGATTCTCTCCAGGGAGATTCTTTGACATTTGACCAAAAATAAATAAATAAATAAGATGAAGAAACAGGGGAATTTAGGCAAATATTTGAGAGCATGTTGTCGGGAAGGGAGTAAGAAGTACTATGACCCCAAGAAAGGTGTTTCCAGTGAGACTGAGGATAATTAAGGAGACCACTGTGGCTGGAGCAGATTTAGTGAGGGACAGGAGATATGTGGCCAAAGCCAATGGCCTCATGATCAACGTTACAGTTTTAGGACTGTAAAACTGTAGAGGGATTGCAGCCTGTAATTGGCAGTGAGGACAAAGAGAACACTTACCCAGATTCAGGCCCACTGGGATGAGGGCTGAGGAAGACAAACCAGCTTCTGCCTGAGTACCTGGAGAGGAAGCCACATCCTGAAGGGAGATTTAAGTTTCATTGAAAGTGGGTGGAAGGTAATTTTTAGAGAAGAGAGCAGGGAGTTTTATTTATGATGGACCATAAATTCCAGAGGGCTCACTGGAGAGGTTTTAGGAGTTAGGGAAGATGGAAGAAAGACATAATAAAGGATATGCGAAGATATATAGTGATTAAAATGTGTGCAGTGAGGGAAAACCTGGAAGCCTGGGACTCCCTGTGGTGATTGACACAAACAGGTAATGGGCTTAACGAGATTAGTTCTGGCTGGTCTCAGACTAGGCAGGGATAAGGGGGGCTGTGGGACTGGGGGTAGGTTTGAGGATACCGTTCTGGAGGCTCAAATGGGAAGGCTTAATCCTGAATGTGTGGTCTTAATCCCTGCAGACTCCTATCGATTTGTTGTTGATAATTTTGGTAGAAAAAAATACGTATTTCGTTTAAGTATAAAGACGAATCAAATATCCTTGTGTTCAGAATAAAAGTTTTGTGTAACATAAATTTATATTTTAAAATGTCTAATGATTTATTTAGAAATCTGAGAAACACTTTAACTAAATTCATTTTGTACTTGTTACAAGTGTTGAATTATTTCAATGGTATTTCAGCTCTCTAAAATATATATATTTCCCCTTGCCTGCTAGAATTTCCACTCTTGAATCCATTCTCTCAATTTAAGTCACATTCTCAGAAAAGAGAAGACCTCTATCATTTACACATGTGGAGGCATTTTGTCCAGGTCCTCCAAGAAGATGTCAAGATGATTATTTGTGCAAGAGATTATTGAGAGAAATGCCTGTGAGGGAAAATGAGAAGGGGGCCAGAGGAGGATGGAAAGTCATCAGCCTAGTGCAGATCTCACTAGGATGGAGAGAGAGAGAAAGAAAGTCTTAGCTTACGGAGCAATTTGAAGACATTTTCCTGAGACTGATGAGAATCCTCAAGTCAAAGTTTCCACCAGAGGAGCACTATGTCTCATAGGAAAGAACCTGCCTTAGTATCCTCGGTGGGAGCTGCCAACAGGAGAGTCACCTTGGTGCAGGTGCAGCAAAGGATTCAAAACACCCCAGTGAGGCCTTTAGTCAATCATGGTTATTGCAGTAGGAAATGGGAGAGGCACATTCTCTCACCTGCTACAGTAAATGAGCAGGCATTTTCAAATAACTTAAGTATTGTGTATGAAGGGCATGAGATAATGCTGCAAAGACAAGTATTGACATAGAAGAGGGTATCCAGAAAGCAGAAAGAATCCTTTGGGCAAAGAATGGTGTTATGAGTTGAATTTGTGCCCCCTCCATATTCATTTGGTGAAGGCTTAACCCACATTACTACAGGAGGTGATTGTATTTGGAGATAGGGCCTTTAAAGAGCTGATTAAGTTAAAATGAGGCCTCTAGGGTGGGCTGTAATCCAATCTGACTGGTGTCCTTGTAAGAAGAGAAGATATGGACACAGAGAGAGACACCAGGGATGTGTGTGCACAGAGGAAAAACTATGTGAGGACACAGCCAGAAGGCGGCCATCTGTAAATCAAGCAGAGATGCCTCAGGAGAACCCAGCCCTGCCAACGCCTTGGTCTCAGAGGTTTAGACTCTAAAACTGTGAGAAAATAAATGTCTTTTGTTTAAGCCACCCAGTCTGTGGTACTTTGCTACAATAGCCCTCACAAATTAATACAGTTGTTTCAACAGTTAGAGCTCCGAATGATGAAATGCCTAATCCATAGCATAATATGCCATTGTCACTGGAGCTGCTGGAATTTTCTTTCATTCTTTCATTTACCAGGGAAAGTGTCTGAGGAAGTACTATTTGAACCAACTTAAAGTTAAGACTCTACCCATGCGAAGTCTAAGACCATAGTTATTCTAAGCAGAGAGAAACACAAGAGCAGAGGCTCTGAGTAAGAAAGAAAGACTGAAGGAGCACCTGTCATGTTGCAGGAAGAATTCCTACAGTATGTTGGCTACTTCCAGGGCCTCTGTGTTCTAGCTATAGGAGTTATATATACCATTAACAGTAAGGTCCATTAGTGCCACAGAAGGCATCATCTACTTAGGCACGTCCCTGTTGGGTACATGCAGGACTTGGAAAACATGGCTGCTCATTGTGTGTGCCTATGTCATCATTAGAGGCCTTTCTTAATTGTATTCTGTAGAGTTTGGTTAAAATGCAATTTAGTGAGATTACAGCAGATTGGCAATGTATGTAATCCTCTTATTTTAAAAATAAACAGTGTGGAAAGATGTAATTTGTGACATACCTAACAGCTATGAGGAGCACTGTTTGTAACACATTCTTTAAAAAAGGATCTGATTCTTTCCAACTTTGTTCAAGAAGTAATGCCCTTAACCTGCCAAACTTATTAAAACTAGTATAAATACAAGATAATACGCTCGAAAGGGTTCTTACACCTAATTTAGTAAAGGCAAGAAAAGATTTAGTTTTTCTTTTTTATGAGGCATACTCTGTACGAGTCCATTTAAAGACAAAGTTTGTTCTTCATAGAACAAGATGAGAATTATCAAAATTAACACCTAAGGCCCTCATTAAGTAGAAATAGATGTAGGTCAGAAATAGCCACAATTAATAGCTACAAATTTAGAAACTAACCAATTGAGGATATGTATATAATATGAATTATGTAATTTCCCATTTTGAGAAGAATAAACAGAGACTTACATTTGGATGTATATTTCACAGCCCATTGGTCTAGAATATATGTGTAATAGAAAAGAAACCTGATTGTCAGTGTCAGTTATATTGGTCAATTCCACTTTTAAGCCACACCCATGTAGCAGTATAACTAATTTACTTTGACATACAGATTATGTCTCAATAAGTAGTGGACTAATCACATGTGTTATGGTGTGGTTTGACTTTGAGGAGGAAGAGGCAAATCATTTTACTGAAAATTGGAAATGGGACACATCCAGGGGTTCAATGATTCCAAAGGTGGGAAGAACAAAACAGGGTGCTTAACGTGGAATTGGATTAACGTTTACCAATAATGCTCTGCCTTTATAGGGGACTTCAACAATCCATTTCTCTTATCCTATTGGCATCCGTGGAATTCAAGGAAAAATGTTCTTTAGAAACAGTAAAAAAATAGACCATGGTTTATCTTAACTTCTAGATTAGATTGTTTATGCTTGCTTCTCTTGAGCTGTCTGCAGCAGAGATTTAATTTATCTAAGCACAATTCCAAGCTCGAGTATTTATGCAATTTCCCTGAAAGTGGCATCAATGAGAGGGTTGAGATCAAGTCTTTAGTTTAACTTCCCAGGCTTGAATTTCAACACCACCCTTTATTATCTCTGTAACCATGGGCCTCTTAACCACTCCGTGTCTCAGTTACCATATATCTGTAAAATTTGAGTAATAATAGTAACTTATCAAGGAGCTCTTATGAGGATTAAAGGTATTTAATTCACATAAAGCACTTAAAGCAAGCATGCCACTGATAAGTGTTTGATACATACTAGCTTTCCTATTGCCTGAGCTGCAGAAAATACCCAAAGCAGAAGAGTGCAATGGCGGGTATGCTTGGATGCTTGGTATACAGCATAGCCCAGCCCAGGGACATATTCTCTAGTTTTTGAAGCTCACTCAGAGGCTAATTCTGACCAGAGAATGCCACAAAACTTTCGGAGGCTCAGAGCTTCCTGAGATCTGCAGGCAGATGGGCAGGTGAGTCCTCTTGAGCCTTCTGTACCTCTTGACATAAACCCTGACCAAGGACTCTTTTTGCTATACCTGCTTTTTAACACTTTTTTTAAAATAAGATTTTATTTATTTGTTTTAGAGAGAGAGAGAAAGAGAGGGTAGGGGCAGAAGAAGAAGAAGAGAGAGAATCCCAAGCAGACTCCACTCTGAGCATAGAGCCCAACATGGGACTCACTCTCATGAACCCTGAGATCAGAAACTGAGCTGAAATCAAGAGTTGGACACTTAACTGACTGAGCCACCTAGATGCCCCTAATTAACACCTTTTTGATCTCACGCTATAAAGCGATGAAGCTGCTAACATTCCATTTCTCTGAACAGTTTTTACTAAGTGCTTCACATGCCCTCCCTGCTTACAAGGCTCCAGGTGTTCTCCACTGGAAGACAATGACCAAACTCCTTAGCAAGGCCTGTCATACTTCTCCAACCTGGTCTGCCTCGCATTCACCTTTCCCCAGAATCATTACCTGTCGTGGCATCCTCCTCCCGTAACTCTCTGGTTACAGCGTGACTGGCAGAAATCACATGAGCATGCTTGAGAGTGGACCTTCCTCCAGTCAAGCCTTAGATGGCTCTAGCCTTGACTCACACTGTAACTGCAACTCTTGTGAAAGACCTTGAGACAGAACCAACAATTCAACTGCTCAACGCATGGTTTTTGGGTAACATGGCACTTTGTTACGTGGCACTTTTTTGGGCCACTTTGTTACATGGCAACAGATAACTAGTACGCTAACAAAAAAAGGGTGATGAAGCCACAGGTGAGAAACCTAGAAGTTGTCACTCCATCCTAACAACAAGTAAAACAGGAACAGACTGGAAAATCAACAACTCTTCTTTGTGCATAAGAGAGAGGCGAACACAGGGCAAATGGCTACCCCAGGATTGCATAGGCTGAAGCTTGAGTTGGAAAAGTGAAAGAAGAACCAAGCTTAGAGGAGGAGGGGCAGTGTCCACCACTCTGCTGGCTTTAGGGCCGGCAGGCAAGGTGAGAGACCAGGAGAAGCAGTTTGGAGACCCTAGCATGTGGTTCAGCAAAGCTAAGAGGGTGCAAGCTGAGGGGATTAAGGTCCAGGTGCTGTGACAAAGCCTGATTGGGATGCCAAGGGTTAGAATCCCTGGGAAAGTGAGGAGAGTAGAGGGGAGAATGTTGTGGTGATCAACCACAGAACAGACCAAATGCCCCTGGCAATCAAGTAGTTAATACCCTAGCTCAGGTAGGAGCCCTAACAACTGACCCTTCAGGAAAAAAAGCAGATTAGGTGCATAGGAAAAGTGGCCACTGTCATGCCCAGGTAGTATGGTGTGTTGCCCAGGATGCCAGATTACCCTTGAAAGACAGGGCTTGGGTAGCGCAGTAACAGCATGCCCTCCATGTTCTAAAGAACACCCAAGGCAACTGCCAAAGGAATCTGGGGCCATCCACGAGAGTGACAGATCGGCAAATTGATTATATTGCCCCCCCTTCAAATGAGGGTTCTAAGTACGCCTTGGTTTATGTGGACATTGTTTCTGGTCTCACCCAAGCTTTCCCCTGTCACGGTAGAAACCAGCCTGCCACCATTAAGGGATTAGAGAAACTTGAGTACCACGAACGGATACCCATGTTGAATGGTCATTGGGGTCACATTTCACAGGTCATGATGTGCAAAACTGGGAAAAAAACATGCCATTGAATGGATCTCCCGTATAACCCACAAGCAGCAGGTTGGTAGAAAGGAAAAATGAAGTATTAAAGCAGCAGGTTAAATTACTAACAGGTAAAACCACCTTGACCAAGTGGACTAAAGTACTGTCCTAAGCTTCAATACATTTGAATGATCAGCCAGTAGAGCCTGTTGCCTCATATGCCAGATCGAGAACCCTGCCAAATCACCCAACACCTTAAAGGTATGGAAGTCACAGAAGACAGAAATTGGCCAGACTCCCACTATGGATCAACATGCTATGCTGCTGAGAGCACCAGGCCCATCATGCCTGGGAAAGGCGTCAATCTACTGGAATTTGCGATGGGATGCCCCACCGGGATGGGTGAGTTACATCTGAACTCCTGGGTGAGGGGGGAAATACTCAGTCTCCACTAGGATCCCACTGTCCTGCTGCAAGTGAGACCTCTGGAAATACATTACACTTGGAACAGAACACACGCTATTGCAAGAGGGGAGAATGCAGGAGTCCCGATCTGGCATAACCCGCCCCCACCATGGCTCCTCATGCCTGACAGTTCTGCCTCCCCCAGCTAACAGGTATGGATGCACAACCAGGTGAAGTTTCTAACACTGCAGCCATATTAGCATCTAAGGATCAGGCCACAGAAAAAAATTCTTATAGAAGGAGAAGACCTTCCCATACAAGTTCCTACTAAAGATCCCTCTTTTCAACTTTGGACTTTTGTTCCCCCTGTGGTGTCTGGTCCCGGGGTGGGCACCTGATGAAAATACCTTCCTACAGTGGGCCCCCTTGTACGCCTGGCAGACTGTTGGGTATGTAGGCAGCTGCCCCTCTCTAGCTTTGTCAGGTTGCCACAGTGGATATCACCACTTCAGTGGGGGAGTGGAAAGCCTAGAACAGTACATTAAAGGAAACAACCTAGAACTAGCACTCTTAATTCATCTGATATTACCAGTACTGGTCCAGAAATCTGGCCTGTGACACACATGATCGATAACACTGGGCATGGGTATTCTTTTTCTGGCAAACTTCACAGGCAGCCCATCCAACCACCAATTAGGAAGATCCTAAAACTACCACCATTGGAACCATGGGTGGCTGCACTCAGATTTGGGATAAGTTCATGTGGCTCATCCCAGGTTATGGCCATTTGAGCACCAGGGCTCGCTTATGCCAGGAACAGAAAAATCACTTTTAACAGAACCAACCCAGTTGTACCAGAAATATGAGATGGAGATCATTGGAACCATGCGGTCATTCTGTCAGATTAAAGGATGGCAGGTGGTTTGGCAATGACCTATCACTCCTCCTCAGGTATTCCTTGGATGGCCCTGAATGGCATCCAGTGCCTATGTGCCAAAATCTTTGGCCTTGGCTTCCACTTGGGTGGTTGGGGTGCTGTACCCTAAGTTCTCCCTGGGCACAGAGGAGAATCCGCCCCTCAATAACAAATATTCCCAACCTCTATCTCCTTAAGAAAGAGGGCGCATTCTGTTTTCTACTGGTATGATCATTTGGCTGCCATTTTTGCCCCCTCCATTGGCTTGAGGGTTGTGACAGCACATACAGAAGACCTTACAAAATTCACTAATGAGCCTTAAATGGTAGCTGGCAGTGCCTGTCCTTAAAGAACACTGAAAGATCTCTAATTAGAAAAGCTGTCCTCCAGAACAGAATGGCCTTAGCCATTATTATGGCCTTCCAAGAAGATACCTGTGTTTTTATTGAAACAGACCATTGTGTGTTCGTGCCGCATGAATCTGCTAATATATCTTCTTTTTACTAAGTCACAGGAGGACACAAATGAACTCTCTGCATAATCCAATCCCCAGCCTAGAGGACCTAGAGGACTCAGTAAATCAGTGGGCTCTTGGTGGAAAAAAAAAAAAAAATCCTTATTTTGGGAATTGTTATCTTAATCTGTTTTCTCTTGCAAGAACCTGCATGGTTGCTGTGGTATCTGCCTCCAGGGCAGCCAAAGAGCCCCCTCCATGCCAGCGAAGCCCCTCGCTGCCCCCGCTGCGCACATTGCAGAGGAGGGAGGCGTGTGAGATTATAAGAGGCGGTCTTGAGGGTTGGCGTGTCGGGGAAGGTCATGGAGAGGATGCGGCCTGGGGTTAACCCGCCAGGTGGCCCCGGGCTATTGGAGGCTCCTGCACCCTCTCAGTCTTTGAAACCAGCAAGTCGCCTCCCATTCCCACAGCCGGCTGTCTTCAAGGATGCAGCCTTGAGCGAGCAAGTGTTGTTGAGGCCATCTGAGCAGTATATGTGGTGGAACCCCATCAAGGCCTAGAGATGGGGAAGATTCTGGCTAGTGGATGCAGAGATCTATGGGTTTTGCCACCGCCAAGACAAGCCTCATAGGTAAATGCCATTGCTCGTTAAACCTGCCGCCTATGGGTCTGGAGTGGCTGCCTCTTTCTTGGGTCTCTGGCTGCCCTCCATGTAGGAGGCCAGTTTCAGATTTTACCCAAGGAAGTTCTGAGTTCATGAACCGTTTGTGGCCAGTAGACCTGCTTTGCCTGTAATGTGAAAAGAAGTTCTTTAGAGAGAAGAAAAATTATACAGGTCAGAAACTTGGAGCTACATCAGGAAAGAAGAGCATCAAAGAAGAAATAGGTGAAGGTAAAATAAAAACTTTTATTTTTCTTGTTTTTTTTATAGTCACTGTGCTATACATTAGATTTGCAGAACTTATATCTCTTATAACTGAAAGTTTGTGCCTTTTTGTAGATTTACTTACCTACAAGTAAAATGAATGACAATCATACAGGGACAGAAGGGAGGAATCAGGATTGTTTTGTTATTATAAGGATGTGGTTTCTTATTTATTTGAACAAATGCTGATCTTCTCATCCCAGAGAAGGAAGTGGGGAATCTTAAAATTGGCTCAAAAAAAAAATTTTTTTAAAGAGGTGTCAAGGGGCTCCTGGGTGACTCAGTGGGTTAAGCATCTCTGCCTTCAGCTCAGGTCACGATCTCGGGATCCTGGGATGGAGCCCTTGTCCTCAGGCTTCCTCGCTAAGCAGGGAGTCTGCTTCTTCCTGGCCCTCTGCCCCTCCCCTCCGTGTGTGTGTGTGTGTGTGTGTGTGTGTGTGTGTGTGTGTGTGTGCGCGCGCGCGCGCGCGTGCACGCACACACGCTTTCTCTCTTGCTCAAAATGTTTGAGAAAAAAAGAGGTCAAAACAAAAATTAAGCGAACAGAAAAAAATAGTTTAAGTGAAAGAGAAAATATATTTTAATTTTCTCATGAGAATCAAAGCTTAGCAATCAATATGTTCCCAGTTTCAAAAGAATCCACTTATGTCAAAAGTAGGAGAAAGACATACAGACACGGAAAGCTGAGGCTAATGGTGACATATCTGGGAACTGAAATAGGAGCACAGAGAAGTGGTCAAAATCTAGTCAATTAGTACTGTCGGTGGCTGTTGCCGTGTGTGATGTGGCCTTGTTTTGAACAGTGTGACATTTTTGCAGAAAAAATAAGTATGAATAATTGCATACGTATCTAAGTCCTATAAGATGTGTTCTAAGAAATAATCCATGTTAGACGTAAAAGAAGTCTTTAAACATGGAAATGCGATATATGTCCTTAGCCCTTCTAAAAGGACCAATATTACATCAGTTGAATATTATCCAGTGATGTTTTCTGGAGTTTTTACGTGTTGGACTATTCACTAAAAGCTAGAGTTCTTTGTAAATACTTTAAGCAAAGGAGTCTCAAATAGAAGATGTGAATGTTGTGTAATACTCTGATCGGAACACAGAAATTGATATAAAGTCTAGTTTAGCAAAAGTATATTGATTTTACTAGTAAAACCAAATTAGAACAAGCACACAAATCTTTTCATTCTTAAAAAGGGAAATGAGCTTGTATGACACCAATTAAAAGATGCTTTTGAACTCACCCTAACAATTCAATCAACAAAATCCTAAAATGAAGGAAAATTTTCTTCACCTATAGTACTTTTCATGAAACAAAGGTCAACTATCAGATAGGGCAACTATAATATTTTTGTGTGTTTTAAAACTTCATATTAAGTGCAGTAACTTTTAAATATTAAATGTGTTTTACTTTCTTTAAATTACTAGATTATTATATTTAGCATTTGTTTTATGTGTATATATCAAGGAAAAACTATTATACATTTCATTTTTTATTAGTTTTATGTGTTGGCTACAGTACCCAGTTATTTCATCAAAGCTAATCTAGGTGTTCCTGTAAAGGTATTTTGTAGATGTCATTAAAATCTACAATAATTTGACTTCAAATAAAGAAGATTGCCCTCGATTATATGGGTAGACCTCATCCAATCAGTAGAATGCTTTAAGGGCAAAAATTTCCCCAAAAAGAAGAAATTGTGCCTCAAGACTAAAACCTCAAGCCCTCCAGCCTGCAGGCCTCCCGTACAGATTTCAGCCTTGCCAGCCCTACCAATCACAAGTCGATTCCTTAAAATAAATCTCTCAACACACACACACACACACACACACACACACACACACACACACACACAAACACACCATTGATTTTTTTTCCTCTGGAGAACCCCCACTGATACAGTATTGAAATATAACCTCTTACTACAGTATTTGTACATAATATTAACACCTGCTATTATGATTCCATTTTTTATCAAAAAAAAAAACTTTAGGGCGCCCGGGTGGCTCAGTTGGTTAAGCGACTACCTTTGGCTCAGGTCATGATCCTGGAGTCCTGGGATTGAGTCCCGCATCGGGCTCCCTGCTCAGCGGGGAGTCTGCTTCTCCCTCTGACCCTTCCCCCCATGTGCCTTCTCTCTCTCATTCTCTCTCTCTCAAATAAATAAAATCTTAAAAAAAAAACTTTAAAACCACTAGTTAACCCTATAATAGAAAAAAAAATAATAACTTATGGCTTCTCATTGTGATTATCTGTTATTATTCCCGAAGATTAACATGTGGCAGGAGTTTAGAAACATGAACAGGCATTTAACCCCAGAGAATGGAGTGGAATGGAATCTGAACAAGTCAAATCCGGTTAAGAATATGGCTGGGGGCATTCTTCTCATGGTTTCCTTGGAGACTTAGGGACTCCTCAGTGGGGAGGAGAATCCATCTGAAGTAGGCTTGGTTCCCTACTCACAACTTCCAATCTTCAACTATCTGGCTGACCTTGCACTGGATGTATATATCAGGTCTTTAGGCACAACTTTATTCCAACATAGGCTCCCACTGCTGAAGATTGAACGGCATTGCCTGCCAAATAAACTGCAGTCAGCTTAGGGAGGAGGCATATGGATAATAGAAGTGAGGGTATGGATATTGCGTCAACAACCTCTTCCTCCCTTTTTTGGAGGAGATATCACAGATTTTTTGAAGTCCGAGTTTGGGAGATCTTTTTTCTTTTCTGAAAAACAGGCATTATGTTAGATAGAAAAGTTTTCCCAAGTTAGAAACTTTCTTCAGAATTTTCTTTCTTTTTTTAACAAACAGCTTCTCAAGGAAAATTATCAAAATTAATTTTACAAAGGGAAAATACAGCCATTTTAGTGAGAAATCCATGTGTACATATAAAATTATTAATTGATGTTTTCTCCTCTCTATTGTCGTAATTGTTTAAGAATCTTATAGAGCCGGTGTTCATCATAACCTTTGCTATTCTGCTTCTGTGGTTGTGATTCTGTCAGGTTTTCCACTAATAAAATCTCTGTTTGGGGATTTATAATTTCATTTCAAGTCTTCCCTATGGAATGGCAACCTTTGCCTGGGAGACAGCTTCTTTATTTTAAATGCAGAGGAATATGCCAAGTAGGTTTTTCACTAGTACATGTATAGTTCAGTTTTCCTTTAATAAGATGTTGTGTTTATTTTTTCATAATTCAAACTGATTTAATATTAGGCCTCTTTAGGAAATCTGAACTCAAGAGCACAGCAAGTCCTCACTCAACCGTCATCAAAATAATGCACCGAGGTTGAGCGTTTTGATACACTCAAGCCTTACATCTCTAAATAATTTAATGTGGTCTTCCATTCTTGGAGAATGGAGAAATGTCCTGAGGCTAAGCCAGTTAAAGTTGCTTGGCATTTGTGCTATTTTGGGAGGTAATAAGCTATTCCCTCCTTGTTCAGTGTCACAGACCCCAGTGTTTACACCATATTTTAAAACCTGATGACAGACAGCATAGCACCAGCTGCCAATGTGACCTATCTTTCCCTTAGTGATTCCATACAAAACAGGCACTTTCCTTTCCCTCTGTCTTTCTGCATTCTCCCTCCTTAGTCTTGGCCTCAGCTTTTGTAGAATCCATGAATTAAATGAGATTATAAAAATGAGACACCATGAAGTGCAACTGGAAGGTATTTGTATGATTAGATGGCTGCCTGAATTCTTCGCTCCCCACCCCCCCGCCCCGATGCCTCATGCCTGCATTTTATTTATTTGGTTGATAGGCAGCAGGGTAAAGTGAGAAGTGTGTATGTTGTGACAATGGGCAGGTCTGGATTTGAATTCGTGTTGAAACATGAACTAGTGGTGTGTGATGGCACAAGTGGTTTGACCTCACTGAGCTTCAGGTCCCTCCTTTGTAAACTGGCTATTAAAAAAAAAAAAAAGATTGTGTTTTTTTAACAATCTTTAACAATCTCTTCTGATCGTATTTTTATAAGTGTTGTAAAGTGTTGGCATCCAACAGGCACTTAGTGCATTATGGTTGTAATAATTGTAAGGATTCATTTTTATGGAAAAAAAAGTATTTCTGAAGACTTTAATTTTGATCATTTCAATACTTGATCAGAGAGTAATGGGGTAAACTGGTTCATTCATCACCTGCTACTACCGGAGGACAGAGGGAACAATCAGTAGGGGTAACCTGGAATATGGCCAAATGGAGACGCACCTCTTGAGAGTTGACTGGCAAGCACTCAGAGCTGTCTGTTATTTACACTCTTTTCTGACACTTGGTGGATAACTTTTTGTTAATTCAGAGTCTAGACAGTGGCAGAAAGAAAGGAGAGGGAAAATATTTTTATCAATCCCAGTTTTTTTTTTTTTTAAAGACTCTAGTAAAAGTAAAAACTCCTGGAGGAAAAAAATAGTTGTTCAGATTAATAAATGGAATACAGTTATAGTTTCTCTGTACAACATGAAGCACTAGAAAAATCACAGGTTTAGCATCAAACAGGCCTGAATTTAAACTTCATCTCTGGAGGCACCTGGCTCTCAGTCGGTAGAGCATGTGACTCTTGATCTGAGGATCATGAGTTCAAGCGCCACGTTGGATGTAGAGCTTACTTAAAAAAAAAAAAAGAAAAGAAATTATTAGAAATTAAAAAAAAATACTTCATCTCTGCCGTTCCTGCTTCCCTTCCTTTACATATTGCAAGGGACTAAACTGAAAAATACAAAAGGGGACAGAATTTATGAGGATGATGGAAAATACTGGGAAATATTGTCCTTAAATGTTAACTCTTAAAACTTGGGCCTACTTGTATGCCCTTGAATAGACTGTCTTCACATGTTGTGATATCACTATAAAAATTCCTTGTACCCATAATATCAATGCTTAAACACCTTGTGGAACAGCAGGACAAGCTATTATATAGGACATGTTCAGAGTCCATTACAACCTAAGCTGGAAAAAATTTGAAATAAAGCCCTAAATTCTCATTGATTCTTTCCCATAGCTTATAAATTTTAGAGTAATGCAGCTCAAATACCTGTTTGCATCCTGCTTTTAAAACCCTCAGTGTTCAGTGTGTTGGCTGCTCTCTTGCCTACTCTGTAAGCAACCTTGGCTTTCCATTTCAGAAGGAATCAATGTGGGGGGGCAGGAATCCTCTCAGGATATTTTGTTCTTTGACACAAATACACCAGTCATTCAAAAAATAAAAAAGTGTTCTTATATACCACATGCTTTCAAGTAACTAAATAACAATGAGCTCAACATTAACTGTAAGCATTTCAGTTTACAAGGCAATATTCCTTTATATTTTATTGCTAACCTGAACGAGGGCACCAAAAAAATTCTAGGACACCAAAGATAAGCCAAAGAGTGGTTGAAAATAATTTATTGCCTCTAGAATACATTAGTATTAAGCAAAAGGAGGAGAAATCAGTCAATAATTACAAATTGATTTTCTACTAAATGAAAAGCATTATGATGAAAAAAAATTATACTCATTAATTCTTTACCAGCAAAAAGCTTTTAATCTAATAATTACCCTTTTACAACAAATGCTGTATTGGGTGTTATTCCTTTATCTGGAAAGGATGTAAGCCATACTCTTAAAAGTGACACTGGTCACATTCCACATTGTTAATATAAGGACAACCTCACTATATGCCTGAAGAAATTAGTTTTTCTTAATATTAGGTCTTCTAAATGATAATTTTATCATAAACATTTAAAACATAGACAACTACATTCAAAACAATAACATCAAGCAAGAACAGCCTTCAAACTCAAACACCTGGAGATTTCATTATCTGCCTTGTGTGTTCCCCCAACTCGATGTGCCTTTCATCCAGAGGAGTTTATTAAGAGCAGGGTAAACAAAAGGCTATTTTGCTAGGCAGGGAAAATTATTCAGCATCTTTGGGCACTATCCAGACACTCTAATGTTTTCTCATGTGCTGCATCGTGAAGAGTTTTGTGGGTTATCAAGCATAACCCCATGCTCTCAATCGAATCACTCCCTCATTCATATGTGATATCAATAATGTCAACTGCAGTGTTGTTTCTGACTAATGTATTGATGTACTATGATTCATGTAGAATTCAGGGAAGCAGAAATTGCTGATAATGGAAGTGCATTGAATTGGTTTTGTGTCTGGTCGGTAGCAGTGGTGGTTGGCTATTTGAGGAAAGGGGGCAGAGGAGGAGAAAGACAAGAGCTCCTTTTCCTATAAATCAGTAAGTCAAACTACAGTAATGCACTCAATCAGAGTTGAGAATTAAAAAAAGAGAGAGAGGGAGAAAAGTAAAGAAAAATTGACAGGAGAGGCTAATTACTCTAAATGTATGCTAACTTTTAGCAGAATAAAGAATACCTATTTCAAAGTGAGAGTTACCATTAAACTTACAGTAAATAATAAGATAAATCCATTGAAATCAGAACAATTAAAGAGATACCTAGTTTTATCATTATTTAATATTACATAAACATAATTCAATATATTATTTATATATAATATATATATTAATATATATAATATAAATAATATATAATTATAATATATAATTCAATATATTATAATATTCAGTATATTGACATCAGGTACTAGTGCTAGAGAAGGCACAATATGCCAGTCTTTACGCAATGCCCAATGTAGTATCCATGTATATAAGCCCAAATTAGTAGTACAAAATGGGTCTGATCACTCTGTATCATAATAGGAAATTTTAATATATTTTTTCTGGATTTTATTGCATAAAGCAGATATCATATAAATAATTAAGTTACGGAGCAGAGGTTCTTAATAATAGCCAGTGGACATAAAGGAATCCATGATTTTCTTTCAGAAGGGCCAGGAACTCTTTGAATTTGTATATAATATTTTACGAGTACGTTTTATGTGTCTTCTACAGAAGAGTACCCACCACCTAAGGTACTTTGAGATTCAGAAAGTTAACTGGCATAAAGGATCTAGATAATGTCATCAAGATTATATATATATATATCCAACCACTTTACCATAAAAAGAAAATGAAGTATATGAACTGTTTGTAGGTAACCTATAAAAATCTATGATGATGCACTATATATATCCACACATACAAATACACATGTAGAGTATGACTTCAACTCATTCTCTAACACAGAAATTTAAAAGTCCACATTCTCTAACCACAACTCAACAATAGTAGAAATTAAAAGCAAAAGGATCATTTCTAAAATCTAAACACTTGAGAAAATTAATCTGCTCTTTTAAAAATTATTATGTCAAAATAAACCATAAACTAAGAAAATGTGATATGTAATATAATAAAATGTCAAAAGTTGTGATATTACCTAGCTGTCCTCAAAGGGAAATTTAAATCTTTAAAAGCTTCTATTTTTGAAATGATTTATGAAGCTAAATCATGCATTTAAGAATTAAGGAAATTTAAAAAAGAAAGGAAAGCAGAAGATAGGATAATAAGCAGAAATTAGAAAGGAAAATAAAGAAATAATATTGATAAATGAAGCAAGAGCTGGTGCTCTTCAATGGTCATTAAAATATCCAAAACCCTAGGGGCACCTGGGTGGCTCAGTCAGTTAAGTGCCCGACTCTTGATTTCGGCGCAGGTTGTGATCTCAGGGTTGTGAGACCAAGCCCTGCGTCAGGCTCCACGTTCATTGCGGAGCCTAGTTGGGATTCTCTCTTTCCCTCTACCCCTCTCCATGTTCACCTTCTCTGTATCTCTCTCTCTTTCTAAAATGATAAGTAAATAAAGTCTTAAAAAAAATCCAAAACCCTAATACATCTAAAAAAGGGAAGTACATGATAGGAAATGCCAAAGTCAAAGAAAATGCATTATATTCAAGGAATAGAAGGAAAATTTTTTAAATGGGAACACTGCGCTAAAACATTTAATATATTTCAAAGTGCAGAAAAAAATAGAAAATTTTCTATGAAAATATGAATTACTACTATTTTTCAAGGACATTAAGAAATGAAATAGAGCCATAACTATGACTCACGATCAAACAAGTACTCCCAAAGCACACTAATGAAGGGTTGTCTTAGATAAAAGTCCTATCGTCAAAGAAAAATTATTCTGGTGCTATTCATATTGTTACTGAGCAAAGAAAAATATTACCATAGATGCAGATGTCCTAAATAAAATACTAGCAAATGGAATCCATTCGACTAAGGTAGCCTTACACAGGAGAGTTTATTAAGAATGCAAGGATTACTTAACATTCAGAAATACATTATTATTAATTATTATTTTTATTATCATAACAAGCATACATTTAGATTCAAGTGATTTATTTCAGTAGATACTGAGAGGTAATTTGATAATGAATCATCCTTTCATAATAAAATTCTTTAATAAACAAGAAAAAGGTATCTTCTTTCTTAACACTATAAAGAGTATCCCTAAGACATAGCAAACATCCCCTTCTAAGGAAAAGAAAAAAAAGACAAGGCCAGCATCTGTAATCATGGCTGTTAGCTAACAGTCTTCTCTAGGTCTAACCACTGTATGAAGTATATAATTTCATATATAAACACCTATTTCCTTCTAAGTAAGCTGTACTACTACTCAGTCTCAGACACAGTGGAAGAGAGTTGGAGAGGGATAAGATATCTTTTATTATATGTGTGATAGGCTAGCAGGGCTTCCCTATTTAATTAATTCTGCAACAGATAATTAATGACTGCTTTCTGCCTGTCACTTTTGGATTTTGATCATTTCTATTATTTCCAATTTAGTGATCTAGAATCCAAAGACTTTTGAACCAAGTTGCTGTCAGCATGCTGTTTTAATGCTTCTACCCTAAATAAAGTCCTACAACTTTTAGCCACCAAAGGATGTTTTCCTGAAAAGCAACTGTTAAAGATCACAGCACCAAGCAGCCTGGAAGGAATCACCACTCTATCACTTACTCTTGTGACTCTGGGCAAATTATTTACTCTCCCTGTGGCTCTGTTTTCTCATCTGTAAATGAGGATCTTAATGATACTCCTGCTTCATAGGGTAATTGTGAAGATTAGGGGAACTGATGAGCTAACAAACATTTAGAACGGTATTGGGTTATGATAAGAACTGTATAAATAAATGCTGCTTTTACTTAAAAACAGAGCATGATTTATTATCCCAAGAATAATTTTTTTTCTTTTTCTTTTTCACCTTATTCTCATCTTTGTAAGCATTTAATTGGGGAAATAAATGCTTTACAGTGAGTAAGGAGCACTATCTCCCTCAATATTTTCATTATAGTCTTCATCAGAAATCAGAGAACCCAATGGGATTAAATAGTGATAATCATAAAGTATCTATTCCTATTATTTCTATGTACCCAAAGTACTCTTTTTGGGAATTTAAACACCTTAGTGATAATGTTTGAGTAAGAGAATGTGAATGTATACCAACATATCAGGAAAAGTTACAAATTATGGTATCTATTTTGTTCTTTCGCCCTATTCAAGAGATTAAAACACGCTCTGATAGACATATGTCAACATATATTGAAAGGTAACTCACAGGAAGCAAGAAAAACTGGATGTGACTATAAAGGACCCATCATATAGACTATAAATACTCCTTTAGCTTCTGAAGGCTCTTTTTAGAGTTTAGTCTTTTTGGTTTCACATGATTGCTTCCGTACCATTAGCAGTGAGTCTATTCAAATAAAAATAAAAAGTAGCACTTAAAAAATGCTCTTTGGCACTTCAAAAAGCCATATATTAGAGAGCTAATTGGTATAGCTTTTACAACTTTCACATTGATTTTTTTCCCATTGATTTTTTTTTTTCCCCCTCCTTTGAGCTGTCTTTTCATCCTGCCACTACTATGAATTCTGCTTTTCAGTTCTTGGGGAGTAGATTGCATGCAAGAGAAGATAGTCAGTGAAAGTGACAAGCTTCCCAAGAACTTTTGTTCTTCTGTTCTGCCATATTTTAATTTCGGGCAAGTAGAACCACTTGAGAGTGTACTGATTGGACTATATTGGAAACCCTTCTTTGGAGACTTAGAAATTTCCATGAAAATGAGATACTCTGGCGATTCAGCCTGGGAGCATTGAATTTCTCTATTGCAGAGAAAGAGTCTCCCACCTTGAAAAAAAATTTGGGGAATGACAAGATTTATTTTTGAAAGCTAATTTCCTTCTACATATGGAGTCATGAGCTAAATAAATATAACATTTCAGAAATTGGTATTCTATTCTATTTTCCATCATCACTATCACCATCAAAAATATATATATGATTATATGACTCCCTTGTTTCATTACAATAACTTCCAGTATATTATAAACACTTCAATAACATGAAACAGTAGTTGAGGAAATGACATGGCAGAACGTCCTGAAAACAATTTGAAGAATATATGTAAGAAATGCTTCCAAAACACATACCTGCTTGTGATTCGGTATAAAATGTGATATCCTCTCCTCAATGGTGAGTCCAAGTTTCTTCTAAATTCCAAATGAACTAATCACCCTCCTTCTCCATTATCTTTGTTCTAGTCAATGTTTTCCCATTAAAAAAAAAGACTTAGTTTTTTTTATTTTGCCATGCTTGAAATAAGGTGGGGCTAGCATACAAAGGAACGATAGATCCATTGAGGAGATATTTAAAGGGAAAATCAACTGGTCTTGGTGACAGGTTATGGAGAGAAAGGGAGCATGAATTGACCAAGAGAGTCCCCCCAGTATCTGGCTGACTCTGCAATGTGGTTGGAGGTGCCATCTACTAGGAAGGGAAATGTTTGAGGAAGACAGGGGGAGGGGGTGGTGAATATCACGAGTTCGGTTTTGGACATGATGATTCTGAGGTGCCTTGGCGACATCCAAGCAAAGATGTCCAGTAGACAGTTGGCTGTAAAAGTGTAGAAGCTAGAAGAAATCTGAACGGAATATGTTATTTTGCCGTTTAGAGACATGAATGGTGAAGTTTGGGTGGAGAACATTTCACATCAGAGTGAAATGTTGGTGCTAGTGGAAGGAATGTCTGCTTGCATCCTAAAAGAGGAATATACATTGTACTGTCACTCTCTTTTTTCAATAATTGCTCTTCTACCACTACAGAGATTTCCGGATCCTTAGACTACTCTTCTGTTGTTGTTTTTTTTTTTTTTTCAATGTATGTTCTGCAATTTTTGAATCATCAATTTATGCTAAATATATTAATACATATTTTTGAAAAAGCTTGCTTATTTGATTGAAAGTTCACTTTTGTTAAATAATGCAAGTATATTTTTAAAGCACTAAATCTTTCATATAAAAATACTAATAGTGGTTTCCTTCTCCATTCTTCCTAATCTTGAGGTCTGACGCCCAGAGGCAGCGTATTCAACTCTTTTGCTTCTTCTAATTAATGTGCATAGGCTGACATTTCTTCATTTACAAAATTCAGAGAGTTTCTCCTGAATTTCTTTTCTTGTAGTTGAGGATTTATTTCTGTTAAATATTACTCCCATACATTTCCCTGTGTTCTATCTTTACAATATTTAAAACCTCTTGAATTGTTCTTTTACATTTTTTAATCCTTTAAAATTTTAACATTTCTTTTTCCTCTATTCCCTTTTTACTCTGATTTCAGGGATATAGTATCTTTGCTTATCTGGAGTTACTAATTAAATATTTTTAAAGATTTGTGTCTGTTTCCTGAATGATCTTTTTTTTGTTTGGTTTTTTTGTTTGTTTGGTCTCGCCTCTCACTTTTATTATAGAAGCTTCTTCAAAAGCCTGATGATCTGGGGTTGTCTATGCCTATATAAGAAGACTCCTGGAAAGCTGATTGAAACTCAGTATGGGGATCAACCTTGTAGGCTGGTCACTTCACCTTAATGTGATCAGACGTGTGCTGCCCGTCCAGGAAGGCTTTCTTGGGGAAATCAAAGGATAATACTTGCACTCCCTGTGGTATAATTGTACATGTGCATAGTATTATCCCTGGATTTCAGCAAGTTCCAGGCTTAGAGAAGTGTGACTCACTACTATGTGGGCTTTATCTGCATCTTCCTGTTTTTATCCTTGGCATTTATCCCTGATCTCCACCATGCCTGGGGTCTTCCATCTGGACCTTTGCTGCCTCTCACTAGTGTGCCCTCTGCAGCCACCTACAGCCTGTCTTCTGTGTGCAGTCAGTTACATCTCCTCTATCTGACTTCTTTTTTTAAAAAAAGATTTATTTTATTTATTTTAGAGGGGGGAGGAGCAAAGGGAGAGGGAGAGAGAGAATCTCAAGCAGACTCCCCACTGAGTACAGAGCCTGACGTGGGGCTGGATCTCAGGACCCTGAGACCATGACCTGAGCTGAAACCAAGAGTTGGACACTCAACCTAGTCATGCAGGCGCCCCTCCTCCATCGGCCTTCTTCCTGTAAAATGTATTCAGATTTGTCCTCCGTTATTGCCTTCAATCGCATTTTCTTTGTCCATCTTAGAGGTGCTTTGATGGAGAGGAAAAATAAATACACACAGTCAATGCACCTTCTGTAACTGGATGTCTTCCTCTTCATTTGACTGTAAAATCACCGTTGTGTTTCCAAAGCCTAGCATGTTGTGTGGTTTATAAAAGGCAACCAATACAGGACCTGAAATGAACAGAACTCATGGTGGTTTTGATAAAATTAATGGATATTTTCTTTTATGAAAAAATACTACCCCCATTGCCATGAATATTATAACTGTGCCTTCTTCCTATTTTAATTGTTCAGTAATTTCCTGGCCTTTTGAAATTATGGCACCAAAGAATAATTGCTTTCAGTAAGTGATATGACACTGCATCTGTCTTGTAGGAAATTCATGAGTTCACTGCGTGGTCTCCCCCTATCCCACAGCACTAAGAATGGAAAATAGTTTTATCTTACATTTTTATATTGAGCTGAAGATCAGTTTTACCTTACATTATATGTCACAATGAATCTTTAAGGGAAGAAAAATCTAAAAAAATATCCAAAATAGAGGTTTCAATATGGGCAAAAATACTTACCAGTTATATGTAGGAAACTAAAAACTATCCCAAATAGAGTTTTCAATATGGGCAAAAATACTTACCAGTTATATGTAGGAAGGAAATAATTATTTCACACAGTGACATTATTTTTGAATGGGAAGTAGAATTTCTGAATCCTATTTCACAGGTAAGAAAAAAAATGAGGTCCAAAGGCACTGCAGATCTATCTAGCTAATTAGTAGCTGAAAGAGTCCATCTTCCAATTTTGTTCCAGTGTTTTTTCCACAATATCACATTACATCTAAAATTCATCTGAAGGTCTTTTAGATAAGTTGTTCCATAGTTTTATGAAATTTCCTGCACAACTCTGCCCTTGTCCCAGCATCATGATTAATGAACTTAGCTTTGTGTAAAGTTTTTCTTCTCACCACACCTTCACATGATCCAGAACCACAGTTGTTTCTTCGAAAAAAATTACTGATTTCACTCACATGTTATTGTTCAGATAGCATTATTAGAGCCATTTAAAAAGTTTACGCTCCCACATTTCTTTGATACCCTGGAATTACATTGAGATATAACTTTACCCTCTCGATCCTCAATCTTTCTTTTGTCTTAGGTGAGAAGATTTGCCACTGGTGGGTAGACACTGCAAGTGGAAGTTTATAGCTTTCCTTCCCTGTCTTCCAAAGAAACATTTAACAAATTATTTCAAAATATAATATTCCCTATTTTAAATAAGGAAATTTTCTGGCCAGCTCAAGGTCAGAAAGTATTTTCTAATTATTACATTTTTATGTGGACTCTAGTATCATGCTCTCAGAACAGACCGGCCAAGTTAATAAAAATCCATAGCTTAAGTATTTAAAAGTAGGATTCAGCAAGCTTTGCAGTAGAGGCTGAGCTGGTGTATCGGTGTTGTAGTTTCACTAATCAGCTTGAAACATCTCTCAAATGGAAGGCAAACAAGATATGCTTGCAAGTAAAATTCACTACCTAATCTTAGAGGAAATCACTTAATTCTCTGTCTCTCCATTTGCACTGCTTAATAAACAAGTGAGCAGTATGGCCTGTTTCCTATGGTTTGAAGGGTTATGTTTATACTTCTCTCAAAATATTTGAGGATTCTTAAAAAAAAATATTTGGGGATTCTTGTATCTAGTGTTACATGAGATAATTATGTTATCTGATATTAGCTGGGAAATTTTTCATTGAAAAGGGAAGCAATAATACTGCAGCATTGAGGGTCGTTAATTGAAATGTGATCATTCAGATGAGGATTACTGCATATAAAATTCATTTTTGTACTATATCTGACAAAACTATGCTAATAAACTATGTTACATATGTAAATATGTACGGCAAACACATATTTCACCTACACTAGATTATTTTAAGGCATTTTTTTGATGATTAGAGTAGCAGCTTCTTAAATGTATGAAGTTTGTATAATATGGAAAGGCACACAGACACAAAAAAATCACCTGTAATCCCACCAGTCCACCATAGGCTCTCTATTTTTTTTTAAGATCTAATTGGCTTTATTCTTTATTCAATAGTTCATGACTTGGGCAGCATCTCACCCAGCAGATGGGAGGGAGCTCCCAACACCATAGGCTCTTTTAATAGTTTAGTGTATTTCAAATTTCTCCCAATTTTTTCCAAAGTTAGAGAAAATTGTATAAACTATTATCCTTGATGCTACACATTGAAACAAATCTCATTTTACATATTAATTTATACTCTTCTAGTCTTTATTAAAGGCATAAATGTTTTCCCAAGATATTTAAATATTCTCTTAAAACATGTTCAGTATTTTGTTGTTTAAATATGCCACAACTTTTTTATCAACCTTTGGGGATACTTTAGAAGCATTGTTTTACTCACAGGGAAATAACATCCTCATTACACATAATTTAAATCTATTCATAAAATGGTTCCCTGAAGGATCTCAAAGTAGGAAGGGTTGTTGTTTTTGTTGTTTAATGGTGTTTTTATTTTGAAGATCATTCAAGTTATAGTAATTAATTAAAATGAACCAAGCTCTTTTTTTTAAATATTTGCTTGAATTAGTCATTAAGTGAGTTTGGATATGGATTGAGAAACTTACTGATGTTTTATTGCTTTTTTTTTCATTAAAATTTTTTATTGTTACGTTGATCACCGTACTTTACATCATTAGTTTTTGATGTAGTGTTCCATGATTCATTGTTTGTACATAACACCCAGTGCTCCATGCAGAACGTGCCCTCTTTAATACCCATCACCAGGCTAACCAATATACCCACCCCCTCCCCTCCAGAACCCTCAGTTTGTTTCTCCGACTCCATCGTCTCTCATGATTCGGTGCCCCCACTGATTTCCCCTGCTTCATTCTTCCCTTCCTGATATCTTCTTTTTCTTTTAACATATAATGTATTACTTATTTCAGAAGTGCAGGTCTGTGATTCAACAGTCTTACACAATTCACAGCGCTCACCATAGCACATACCCTCCCCAGTGTCCATCACCCAGTCACCCCATCTCTCCCACCCCCCTCCCCTCTAGAACCCTCAGTTTGTTTTTCAGAGTCCATCGTCTCAAATGGTTCGTCTCCAACTCTGATTCCCCCCTTCATTCTTCCCCTTCTGCTATCTTTTTTTTTCTTAACATATATTGCATTATTTGTTTCAGAGATACAGATCTGTGATTCAACAGTCTTGCACAATTCACAGCACTCACCATAGCACATACCCTCCCCAATGTCTATCACCCAGCCACCCCATCCCTCCCACCCCCCACCACTCCAGCAACACTCAGTTTGTTTCCTGAGATTAAGAATTCCTCATATCGGTGAGGTCATATGATACATGTCTTTCTCTGATTGACTTATTTCACTCAGCATAACACCCTCCAGTTCCATCCACATCGTTGTAAATGGCAAGATCTCCTTCATTTTGGTGGCTGCATAATATTCCATTGTATATATATACCACTTCATCTTTATCCACTCATCTGTTGATGGACATCTTGGCTCTTTCCACAGTTTGGCTATTGTGGACATTGCTGCTATAAATATCGGGGTGCATGTACCCCTTTGGGTCCCTACATTTCTATCTTTGGGGTAAATACCCAGTAGTGAAATTGCTGGATAGTATGGCAGCTCTGTTTTCAATGGTTTGAGGAACCTCCATACTGCTTTCCAGAGTGGTTGCACCAGCTTGCATTCCCACCAACAGTGGAGGAGGGTTCCCCTTTCTCCGCATCTCCACCAACATCTGTCGTTTCCCGACTTGTTAATTTTAGCCATTCTGACTGGTGTGAGGTGGTATCTCATTGAGGTTTTGATTTGGATTTCCCTGATGCTGAGCAATGCTGAGCACTTTTTCATCTGTCTGTTAGCCATTTGGATGTCTTCTTTGGAAAAATATCTGTTCATGTCTTCTGGTCATTTCTTGATTGGATTATTAGTTCTTTGGGTGTTGAGTTTAATAAGTTCTTTATAAATTTTGGATACCAGCCCTTTATCTGATATGTCATTTGCAAATATCTTCTCCCATTCTGTCGGTTGTCTTTTGGTTTCGCTGACTGTTTCTTTTGCTGTGCAGAAGCTTTTTATCTTGATGAAACCCCAATAGTTCATTTTTGCCCTTGCTTCCCTTGCCTTTGGCAATGTTTCTAGGGACAAGTTGCTGAGGCTGAGGTCGAAGAGGTTGCCGCCTGTGTTCTCCTTTAGGATTTTGATGGACTCCTGTCTCATGTTTAAGTCTTTCAACAATTTTGAGTCTATTTTTGTGTGTGGTATAAGGGAACGGTCCAGTTTCATTCTTCTGCATGTGGCTGTCCAATTTTCCCAACACCATTTGTTGAAGAGACTGTCTTTTTTCCATTGGACATTCTTTCCTGCTTTGTCAAAGATTAGTTGACCATAGAGTTGAGGGTCCATTTCTGGGCTCTCTGTTCTGTTCCACTGATCTATGTGTCTGTTTTTGTGCCAGTACCATACTGGCTTGATGATGACAGCTTTGTAATAGAGCTGGAAGTCAGGAATTGTGATGCCACCAGCCTTGCTTTTCTTTTTCAACATTCCTCTGACTATTAAGGGTCTTTTCTGGTTCCATACAAATTTTAGGATTATTTGTTCCATTTCTTTGAAAAAAGTGGATGGTATTTTGATGGGAATTGCATTGAATGTGTAGATTGCTCTAGGTGGCATTGACATCTTCACAATATTTATTCTTCCAATTCATGAGCATGGAATGTTTTTCCATTTCTTTGTGTCTTCCTCAATTACTTTCATGAGTATTTTATAGGTTTCTGAGTACAAATCCTTTGCCCCTTTGGTTAGGTTTATTCCTAGGTATCGTATGGTTTTGGGTGCAATTGTAAATGGGATCGACTCCTTGATTTGTCCCTCTTCTGTCTTGTTGTTGGTTTATAGGAATGACTGATTTCTGTGCATTGATTTTATATCCTGCCACTTTACTGAATTTCTGTATGAGTTCTAGCAGTTTTGGGGTGGAGTCTTTTGGGTTTTCCACATAAAGTATCATATCATCTGCAAACAGTGAGAGTTTGACTTCTTCTATGACGATTTGGATGCCTTTTATTTCTTTTTGTTGTCTGATTCCTGTGGCTAGGACTTCTAATACTATGTTGAATAGCAGTGGGGATAGTGGACATGCCTGCCGCATTCCTGACCTTAGGGGGAAAGCTCTCAGCTTTTCCCCCATTGAGAATGATATTCGCTGTAGGTTTTTCATAGATGGCTTTTATGATATTGAGGTATGTAACCTCTATCCCTATACTCTCAAGAGTTTTGATCAAGAAAGGATGCTGTACTTTGTCAAATGCTTTTTCTGCATCAATTGAGAGGATCATATGATGCTTGTTCTTTCGTTTGTTAATGTATTGTATCATGTTCATTGATTTGCAGATGTTGAACCAACCTTGCAACCCAGGGATAAATCCCACTTAGTCGTGGTGAATAATCCTTTTAATATACTGTTGGATCCTATTGGCTAGTATTTAGGTAAGAATTTTTGTATCCATGTTCATCAAGGATATTGGTCTGTAATTCTCCCCTCTGATGGGGTCTTTGTTTGGTTTTGGGATCAAGGTAATGCTGGCCTCATAAAACGGGTTTCGAAGTTTTCCTTCCATTTCTATTTTTGGAACAGTTTCAGGAGAATAGGTATTCATTCTTCTTGAAATGTTTGGTAGAATTCCCCTAGGAAGCCATCTGGCCCTGGGCTTTTGTTTGTTGGGAGATTTTGGATGACTGCTTCAATTTCCTTAGTGATTCTAGGTCTGTTCAGGTTTTCTATTTCTTCCTGGTTCAGTTTTGGTAGTTGATACATCTCTAGGAATGCATCCATTTCTTCCAGGTTATCTAATTTGCTGGCATAGAGTTGCTCATCATATGTTCTTATAATTGTTTGTATTTCTTTGGTGTTGGTTGTGATCTCTCCTCTTTCATTCATGATTTTGTTCATTTGGGTCATTTCTCTTTTCTTTTTGATAAGTCTGGCCAGGGGTTTATCTATCTTGTTAATTCTTTCAGAGAACCAGCTCCTAGTTTTGTTGATCTGGTCTACTGTTCTTTTGGTTTCTATTTCATTGATTTCTGCTCTGATCTTTATTATTTCTCTTCTCCTGCAGGGTTTAGGCTTTATTTGCTGTTTTTTTCTGTAGCTCCTTTAGGTGTATGGTTAGGTTGTGTATTTGAGACCTTTCTTGTTTCTTGAAAAAGGCTTGTATTGCTATATACATTCCTCTTAAGACTGCCTTTGCTGCATCCCAAAGATTGTTGAACAGTTGTGTTTTCATTTTCATTGGTTTCCATGAATTTTTTAAATTCTTCTTTAATTTCCTGGTTGACCCATTTATTCTTTGGTAGGATGCTCTTTAGCCTCCATGTATTTGAGTTCTTTCCGACCTTCCTCTTGTGATTGAGTTCTGGCTTCAAAGCATTGTGGTCTGAAGATACGCAGGGAATGATCCCAATCTTTTGGTACAGGTTGACATCTGATTTGTGACCTAGGATGTGATCTGTTCTGGAGAATGTTCCATGGGCACTAGAGAAAAATGCGTATTCCGTTGCTTTGGGATGGAATGCTCTGAATATGTCTGTGAAGTCCATTTGGTCCAGTGTGTCATTTAAAGTCTTTATTTCCTTGTTGATCTTTTGCTTAGATGATCTGTCCATATCAGTCAGGGGGCTGTTAAAGTCCCCCACTATTATTGTATTGTTGTCAATGTGTTTCTTTGCTTTTGTTATTAATTGCCTTATATAATTGGCTGTTCCCATGTTAGGGGCACAGATATTTACAATTGTTAGATCTTCTTGTTGGATAGACTCTTTAAATAGGATATAGTGTCCTTCCTCATCTCTTATTACAGTCTTTGGTTTAAAATCTAATTTGTCTGATATGAGGATTGCCACTCCAGCTTTCTTTTGGTGTCCATTAGCATGGTGAATGGTTTTCCACCCCCTCGCTTTCAATCTGGGGGTGTCTTTGGGTCTAAAATGAGTCTCTTGCAGACAGCATATCGATGGGTCTTGTTTTTTTTATCCAATCTTATAGCCTGTGTCTTTTGATTGGGGCATTTAGCCCATTGACATTCAGGGTAACTATTGAAAGAAAGGAATTTAGTGCCATTGTATTGCCTGTAAGTTGACTGTTACTGTATATTGTCTGTGTTCCTTTCTGGTCTATGCTGCTTTTAGGCTCTCTCTGCTTAGAGGACCCCTTTCAATATTTCTCGGAGGGCTGGTTTCGTGTTTGCAAATTCCTTTAGTTTTTGTTTGTTGTGGAAGCTTTTTATCTCTCCTTCTATTTTCAATGACGGCCTAGCTAGATATAGTATTCTTGGCTGCATATTTTTCTCGTTTAGTCCTCTGAATATATCATGCCAGTCCTTTCTGGCCTGCCAGGTCTCTGGATAGGTCTGTTGCTAATCTAATGTTTCTACCATTATAGGTTACATATCTCTTCTCCCCAGGTGCTTTCAGGATTTTCTCTTTGTCTCTGAGACTCGTAAGTTTTACTATTAGATGTCAGGGTGTTGACCTATTTTTATTGATTTTGAGAGGGGTTCTCTGTGCCTCCTGGATTTTGATGCCTATTTCCTTCCCCACATTAGGGAAGTTCTGTGTTATAATTTGCTCCAATATACCTTCTGCCCCTCTCTCTCTTTCTTCTTCTTCTGGGATCCCAATTATTCTAATGTCGTTTCATCTTATGGTATTGCTTATGTCTTGAATTCTGCGCCCGTGATCCAGTAGTTGTTTATCTGTCTTTTTCTCAGCTTCTTTATTTTCCATCATTTGGTCTTCTATATCACTGATTCTCTCTTCTGCCTCATTTATCCTAGCAGTTAGTTGCCCCATTTTTGATTGCACCTCATTAATAGCCTTTTTGATTTCAATTTGGTAGATTTTAGCTCTTTTATTTCTCCAGAAAGGATTTCTCTCATAACTTCCAGGCTTTTCTCAAGCCCAGCTACTATCTTTAAAATCATGGTTCTGAACTCTAGGTCCGACATCGTACTAATGTCCGTATTGAGTAGGTCCCTGGCAGATGGTACTACCTCTTGTTCTTTTTGTTGAGATGATTTTTTTCGTCTTGTCATTTTGTCCAGAGGAGAATAGATGAATGAGAGAACAAAATGCTAAAAGGTAACAACGTCCCCAGAAAATATACTCTAAACAAATCAGAAAAGACCTGAAACCAGGGGAAAAGAAAAAGAAAGAGGGGAAAAAAAAGAAAAAGATAAAAACAAACAAAAACAGAACAAAACAAAAAAACAGAATATGATCAAATATGATCAGGCTGGTACATAGATCAGTGCCACACACTAGATTTTGGGTGCATTTTGGTCTGTTGGAAGAAAGTGCCTCCCAAAATTATAAAGGAAGAAAGACTTATATATGTACAAAATAAGGGTTGATACGATGAAGGAATGGAATATGACTGTAAAGATGAAAATTATAAAAAATTTTATAAAAGGAATTAATAAGATAAGAAGTTGTTTGCAAAAAGAAAGAAGAGAATTTAAAAAAAAAAGAAAAAAGGGGGAGAGAACGTGATCAGGTAGGAGACTAGAACAAAGCCATACACTAGAGATTTAGGGTATATTTTGATCTGTTAGAAGAAACTCTATCTCAAAATTTTAAAGAGAGAACAACTTATACATATATGCCAAAAATAAGGGTAACTACTATGAAGGATAGAATATGATTCTAAAAATAAAAAATAAAAAAAATTTTTTTTTTAAAAAGGGATTGGTTGAAAAAGGGAAAAAGAAAAATTTTTAAAAAAGTTAAAAAAATTAACTTTGAAAGACTAAAGAATCACGGTAAAAAAGCCATGAATTCTATGTGCAGTATTCCCCTAGCGCTGGAGTTCTCCCGTTCTCCTTGATCGGTAAACTTGGTCTTGGCTTGCTGGCTGTTCTTCCTGTTCTTCTGGGGGAGGGGCGTGTTGCCATGGTTCCCAAATGTCTTTGCTGGAGTTGGAATTGCCCCGCCCTTGCCGGGTCCGGCCTAAGTAATCTGCCCGGGTTTGGTCTCAGGAGCTTTCGTTCCCTGCAAGCTCACGGTACAGCTTTGGAGGACGACAGTGAAAATGGCAGCCTCCCAATCTCCGGAGGAGCCGAGACCTCTGGGCCCCACTCCCCAGTGCGCCCCCAGAGAAAAGCAGTCACTCCCATCTCCCCGGTCTCCGGCCGCACTTCGTGCTCACCCGGCCTGTGACCGAGCGTTTCTATCTCTGGCACCCGACCCCGTGTGGAGTCTCTAAACCCAGCAGATCCCTGCGGTGCGCTCCCGCGCCGCTCCTCCCGGGGGAGGAAGGGGAGTCTCCCCGGCTCTGCCGCTTGTTGGGTCCCTGCTGGAGGAGCAGTGGCCCGACTGGGCCGCGGATCACAGTTTATGGCCACCCCGAGCTGAGAGCCCGCGCCTCGGCTCCGTCTCTGCAGCCGGCTTCCCCGCTCGGATCCCTGGGAGCTCTGCCGCACTCAGGCACCCCCAGTCTTTCTGTGACCCCGAGGGTCCTGAGACCCCACTGTCCCGCGAGGGTTCCACCGCCCGCTTAGCCACGGGAGCGACGTCCCTCCGCGGAGCCGACTTCTAAAAGGTCCGATTTTGTGCTCCGTGGGTCTAGCACTTGCCAGAAGCGGCCGACGGAGGCCCCCTCCCCCGCTGTCTATCCTCCCGAATATCGCCTCGGATTCACTTCTCCGCACGTCCTACCTTCCGGTAAGTGGTCGCTTCTCTGTTCAGAGAGTTGTTGCTACTCTCTTTTGTGATCTCCTGCTGAGTTCGTGGGTGTTCAGAATGGTTTGATCCTTAGTCAGCTGAATTCCTGAGACCAGACGAAATCCAGGTCTCCTACTCCTCCGCCATCTTGCCCAGCCAAAAAACTGTTTTATTGCTCTTAAGATAGAAAATAATTTGAGTGAAATTTTGATTTCATAAAAAGTACACCAAGGAGGATACCTAGAAAGCTACATTTTTATTCTAGTGCCTGTGTTCTCATGTCCTTGTATCAATATTAGGAAAATAATTATTCTTTCATTTCCAGCAGAAAACATAGAACGAAAAAGAGACTATTTTCTTGGTGTAGAGATAATTCTTTTTTCCTATCTCCAGTTTTATACACAGAAGATTCAATTTTTCTGGGATCTTCAAAAAGCACATATTTGGCAATAATTCTGCTCAAATGCCTTATTTTTTCAGAGGGAAGTTTCACTTCATATAACAGGAAGCTTGAAAGGATCCTCTTTAGGAGAAAACAGTGCACTGATATGTTTGGAAGGGCAGGGAGTCTTTGGTTATGCTCTATGGAGTAGAAATCTCTTTTCATTTAAAAAATAGATCTTTTCAGGGAGCTCTGTTCTTCTTTCTGCTGAATAAAACAGCTTGAATCTCTGATGAGGATTCTTTAGAGTATATTTGTCTTCTGCTGACAATGAGATTCATGGGAATACTTGCCATTAACACAAATGGGAGCTAAACACATCAATTGCTTCATGTGAAGATTAAAATGCTCCTCTTCATGTGAACCCAATACATTATTGGTAATTACATTATATGTCAATAATAATCACTCTTATTCTGTTTAACACTGCTGCTTAGAAACAGGCATCTTATTGCACTACAAGGGTCATAAAAAACATGAAAAACATGGAGATATTTTCTTACAGTTTTGTGGGGCTTAACCTAATGACAGAAAGATTTATTTAAATCTTCTTTTGCTAATATAACTTGTATCTATTGCCAGAAGATACAAAACAGAATAAAATATTTAACATGTTTACATAAAATGACATAGTTACAAGATTTATGTTTTTCTACAGATAGGATTCTCTTCCAATATGTACCAAAAACAATTTGAAGACGCTAAAGAATTTTTTAAAATACAGCATATTCAAATACCAACTTGTAAAATAAGACCAATTGAAGCTTTTTTGTGGCTCTTATTTTTTAAAATAATAACCAAACTATTCACTTAGTGATAAATGAATGTGACTCTGTAATTTTTCTGAAAATAAGTTATTAATTATTGTCTTATAAGCATATACATATACACATACATTAATATTTTGTCATATTTCCTCCTTTATGCATATCTCCTCATGAGTTATTTTAAGCAGAAGTATATTTTATTATATCATATTTCATTGAGTCTATGATGTTATCAATCTTAAGACACATCCTTACCCTGTGTACCATTAAGAAAAAAAATTGTTACTTGTTAAACTATCACAAGATACCATCTTATCACTATTTTATTTTATACTTTTGAAGCATACTTTTAGACATATTTAGACATTTTATTATTTATCATGCCAAAATGTATATATGAGAATATAAGTAAAATAAATTTATTACATTTTTTCTAAAATAACTCTTCATTTTAAGTCAAACCCTTCAGAATCTCTTTCTGACACAGAGTCATTGACGTTTGTTCTTAAACCTAAAATACCATGCTGTACTCTCAAAAACACTGTGGGTGTGGAATTCCTTAAAAGAATGTTCTGCCGTTGGTTTTGCTGTTGTCTGGTATTTTCTCCCAACCCAGTGACACATGTTCAGCAAATTCTGATGTTACCACTTTCTTGCTTTTATGAAAAGATCTGATAGGAAGAGTTCCAGAGAACTTTAGGGACATATATGAGTTTCTCATTTGTTCTATAATCGTTTGTTAATCGAAATATCAAGGAGTTGCCATTATCTATTCACATCACAGAGAACAAATAAGTAATTTTTTCACCCATCTTAATCAATGTAAACCGGGCCACCTGAACAACAGTGATTGTTAAGATGCCACTAGTTGTAAGATTTATTTTAATGAAAAACTGTGAGTTTTCTAATTAGTGATTTATGGTACTTTAATAACTTAAAACTTTAGCCTTTTTCTTTCTTTCTTTCTTTCTTTCCTTCTTTCTTTCTTTCTTTTTCTTTCTTTCTTTCTTTTTCTTTCTTATTTATTTTCTGAAAATATTAATGAATGTTTCTCTGAAGTTTCCAGCCAGACAACATTTGTGATTATTGCATATCACCTAATATTTATCTCCATTGCTAAAAAAAAGTTGAATTGTGAGCATTGAAATTGTGTCTTCACACATAAAAGGAAATGATAACTGAAGTAGTTTCTGTTTACTTTGGGTCAGATGTAATTTGTAAAACTGAAGCTCTATGCCGATTAAACAGTAATTCCCCATTCATTTCTCCCCAAGTCCCTGGCGACCACTGTTCTGTTTTCTCTCTATGATTTTGACTACTCTAAGTACCTCATATAGGTGGACTCATACAGTAGTTGTCTTTTTATGATTGGTTTATTTCACTTAGCATAATATCCTCAAGGTTCACTCATGCTGTACCATATGTCAGAATTTTCTTTATATATATATATATATATATATATATATATATCACAGTTTGTTTATCCATTCGTCCATCAGTGGGCACTTGGTTGCCTCCATGTTTTAGTTATTGTGAATAATACTACTGTAAACATGGATATACAAATATTTCTTCAACATCCTGCTTTCAATTCTTTTGGGTATATACCCAGAAGTGGAATTGCTGGATCATATGGTAATTCTATTTTTAATTTTTTAAGGACTGCCATGCTCTTTTCCACAGTGGCTACACCATTTTACACTCCCACCAATAATGCACAAGGATTCTAATTTCTCCACATTCTTTCCATGTTATTTTCTGTTTTGGTGTGGTGTGATGTATGTGTGTGTGTGTGTGTGTGTGTGTGTGTGTGTGTTTGATAATAGACATCCTAATGAGTAAAGGTGGTATCTCATGGTACTTTTGATTTGCATTTTCCTAAACCATTCCTAAAATAACAAACTAAAACTAAAAATATATATCAAAACTAAATATATATATATATATTTATACATAAGGGAGATATATACATATATATCCATTAGCCATAAAGTGGGACATACATATTGTAGTATATTCATACAAGGCGCATGTTGATGAGGATGAATGTACAGAATAACCTGGTTTCATAAACATTGTTTTTTCATAAAAGTAAATCTAGATTCATAATATGTTGAGTGAAAGAAACCAGACACTCATGAATATGTACTATATGGTTCTATTTCAATAAAGTTCAAAAACAGACAAAATTAATCTGTGGTGTTAATAGTTGAAATAATGATTACTCTTGGGAGAAGCATAAATATATATCATACACTACAATATAAATATAAACCCAATAAATACATATCATATCACTATGTTTCCATAAAGTTGAAACACAATAAAACTATTTTATGGCATTAGAGCTCAGGGTAACCATTGCTTTGGGGAGGATATAATGACTGGGCAGGTGGGAGCTTCCGTTTCTTGATGTAGGTACTGGCTACATGAATATGTTTTTGAAAATTCATTGATCGATATAGTTATGACTTATGTACTTTTCTATTAATGTGTTATAGTCCAATACAAAAAAATTAAAATACTGTTATCCTTTCCTTTTTCTACTATTAAATCTTCTTTGTCCAACACGTTAGTGATTATAACAAGAAAACCTGTAAAAATCTATGTACAGTAGATAAGAGAAGGATGCAAAGTCAAAGGCAATGTCTAAATAGAAACCTTTTTTGTTCTGTATTTCAGCCCAATAGATTCACTCAGTGATGGAATTTGGAAAAAGGTTGCTTTATGAACCCACCTAAAATAGCAGGGAAGGGGACACAGCAGAGGCCAATTTCTAAGGTGCTTTTATGTTAAAAAGTAATTCCAAGTGAAAGAATGGCAACATCCAAGCAACCATTCCTGAACTGAAGTATTTATTCAGTGTTTTTATGTCAAAATGGATTTTGCTTTATTATTGCTAGTGAGAGTACTTTAAAGACCTGAAGATTACCTCAGAACTAATGAGTCCTCTTAATTTTTGAAATTCAGAATAGAAGGTAAACATTAAGAAGCAGTATATAAACATTCATAATAACTTAACCAAATCAAACTTTCAATACAAATAGTCTTTCAATAAATGAGAGAGAGAGAGCAAGCAATATTTCACCCATTTTAAATAATAACAACTCCTCCTTGCGGACCAAAATATTCACATTTACCAAGTTTAGGGTGTTTTTGTTTTCCAGCTAGCTCTTATGTATGTATATTGACACGTTCTCTCTCTCAGCCCCTTTGCTATCCTGTGCACTTTCCTCTTTCAGTAGTCTTTTGGTCAGACATACGATGTCTGTTTGACATATTTTTTTTTTTTTGTTATAACAAGCTTTCATTTTTATGACTTGGGATGGAAGTCAAATCGCCTATAGCACTCAGTTGATATCATAGTCCAGTCGTATACTCACAATATCATTATTTATTTCTATCATCAACTAAACTCTTCACCTAAGTGTGGATTTTACTAGTTTACCTCCAAAAAGATAACCGTTTTCCATGTTTTATATTTTTATTATGCAAAAAAAAATTAAGAATAGAAAACATTTCCATGCTTGTTAATGATCATTTTTACACAGTGTGAGGAAGTGTGTACACATTTGCTAATATTTTCTTATTAGTTTTATTTCTAATCAGAGTTCATCCTGGATCGTTTTCCTTAGCACTGTCTAAAATAGGACTCATGCTCCTCACACATGCTCCTCACACTGACTGCACACAGTTAAAATAACCCCAAACCGGGACCCCTCCAGGCTGTAGGTCTGTGCTCTGAACAAGGACATAACCTTGAATCAAGACTTTCCTCGGGCTTTCTGTCCTCTAGCATCCCATCTGTCTCTCCCTTAGCATCCATAAGTAACAAATGCAACTGCTTCCTCTTTTCTTGCTTTCCTTTGGGGCCGGGGCGGGAGGGAATACTAGTGAGAAATATATTATTTAAATAAAAGCCCTGCAGAACTACATGGGAAGGAAGCATATGAGAGGTAAGCACAGTCTTTAAGCATTTGGAGGCAGGTAGGCGAAGAAACATAGCTGAGATAAATCAGTCTGGCTGGACAGAAGGGTACAAGAGCTCAGGGGCCCCGGACTCTTCTGTCAGAACAAGCATCAGTCCCTTCACGTGGTATACATGGCCTTCCACAGCTTCGTTCCTGCTCTCCTCTCTTCAGTCTCTCCAAATATGCTTACCTTGGATATCACAAGCACCCTGGGGCCCTTTTATTTCCTTCACTACAAAGCTTTTGTTGTACTTAGAATGAGATCCCCCCAACCACCCTAACTCTTCTTGGCTTGGCCCACTTCCACTCATCCTCAGACTTTCACTCTCTTATCCAGCAGGCCTGCCCTGGCTCTCTTTGTCATACTCACCCTTTCATCCGAAGCATCATGTTTGGATTAGTCCTTGGGTGCCAGATCTTCTCACTTGGTGAAGGCAGAACTCTGCCTTCCTTGTTGAGAGATTTATGTTCAGGACCTCACACGTAGAGCACTTGTTACGTAAAACAAAGCATTTGGCAGCGGAGGTAGGAAGAAGCAGGGAGGGAGATGTTTTTCTAAGATAGCTATTGAGAATAACCAGTGAAGCATTTCTATTGCATGAGGGGCAGATATGGCCACATACATCATCTCAACATTCAACTTTCCAGGAATTGGTTTTACTTTTTTAATAGTCAGGAACTCACATGAGCTGTCGAAAGTATATGGAACCAGCATCAAAAATGTTCAGTGCAGGCTGTGGTTCTATTTGTACCGAGGCAGCATGGGAGGCTGTGAAATTGATGTCTGTCAATGACCAATGCCCTCCACGTCATGTAGTCCTTGCCTACTAACTCTGGGCTGAGTATGTGACTTTCTTTGGCCAACGAGAAGTTTGTGTAAATATGACACAAGCAGAAGACTTAAGTGCTTTATTATTATAGCTTGCCCTCTGGAGTATTCCTACCATGTCAGCAATTGAGTCTGTGCCGCTCGTGGGGCCATGTGGAGGAAAACTAAGCTCCCAGCCAGGACCCCCAGCTAACCAACAGACTTGTGAGTGAGACCACCTTCTACTATCCAGCCAGCAAGGCTCCAGATGCCAACAGTCACATGAGTGACTTCAGAGAAGACCAAAAGACGTAACACCCAACTGATGCCAGCCCAAATTGCAGAATTGCAAGCAAATGAATGGTTGCTGTGTTGAACAAACACACAAAAAGAATAAGAGGGTTGAGCAGAGATGGGTGACTTGGATAAACTAAGAGGGAGAGAGAGAGAGAGAGAGAGAGACAGAGAAGCTTTGCTTGGGGAAAATATTTTAAAAGGAAAGGCAAAGAATAATAGGGTAAAGAAATGAATCATACGGACTTCATAGTTCTGCCCAGAATTGTCTCTGACTGATTGAGCCACAAGATCTCCAAAGCAGTAAGACCCAATGACACCAGATTGACTATTTGACTGAACTTCCCCGACCACAGACTGCATTTTCTGATGGAACCGACCTGTTGTCTTGGCATTAAAATTTATCACTCCTTTTTCGATGACGGGAGGCTGAGGAGATTGCAGAGATCCCTGTCGCACCCACTCTATTATTGTATAATAGAAGAGCACACCCGTTGCTTATCAATTTCATGAAAACAGAACATTTTGTAGGCAGGGATGAAGAAATATAATTCTGTATTATTGCTACAGTAATTAATTTTATTTAGAAAAATAAGGGAAGCCTCCATGGTACTCTTCTGATACTACGATATTACCCACTCAGCGCAAATCCCCAAAGATTTCTGAATTTCCTTGCATACATCCATTATTTAACTTGGGGAATTATCAAGACACCCAAATTATTGATTCAAATATCAGAGATTATTTTATAACTCTTCTCAAGAATTATTTACCTTAGAATTAAATTATTCAGTTCTCAACACTTGAAAACTGAATGCAAGGAAAAGAAAATGATCCTTAAATCTATATCAAAATATTCAAAATCAAAATATGTGGATGAAGGGTTTATATTACCTTACACCAGTGCCAATAATGGGGATTTGGGGGCTATTTTGTTTTTATTGAAGTAGTACATGCACATATTTTAATACTACTGAACAAACATATTATACTGTACAGTAACTAACTGGAATTTAAATAAAACCTTGAAACAAAACCAAAAAACAAACAAAAAAACCATTTGCAAAATGTATAATGCCACTCTTTTCACTGAATTCTTTTGTTTTGGAAAACATAGCTGTTAGTCATAAAATATTTTGTGTGAACATGCAATGAGTTTATTAATGTATTTTTAAGGAATGGATACATCATATTTTTTTATTAATTTTTTTATTGTTATGTTAATCACCATATATTACATCATTAGTTTTGGGTGCAGTGTTCCATGATTCATTGTTTGTTCATAACACCCAGTGCTCCATGCAGAACGTGCCCTCCTCAATACCCATCACCAGGCTAACCCATCCCCCTACCCCCCTCCCCTCTAGAACCCTCAGTTTGTTTTTCAGAGTCCATCATCTCTCATGGTTCGTCTCCCCCTCTGACATACTCCCCTTTTCTTCCTCTCCTGTTATCTTCTTCTTTTTCTTTTTTCTTAAAATATGTTGCGTTATTTGTTTCAGAAGTACAGAACTGTGATTCAACAGTCTTGCACAATTCACAGCGCTCACCGTAGCACATACCCTCCCCAATGTCTATCACCCAGCCACCCCATCCCTCCCACCCCCAACCACTCCAGTAACACTCAGTTTCTTTCCTGAGATTAAGAATTCCTCATATCAGTGAGGTCATGTGATACATGTCTTTCTCTGATTGACTTATTTCACTCAGCATAACACCCTCCAGTTCCATCCACGTCGTTGCAAATGGCAAGATCTCATTCCTTTTGATGGCTGCATAATATTCCATTGTGGATACATCATATTTTTAAAAACATTTTTAAAATACTACTGAACAAAATATAGTACAGAGGAATTAAAGAAAAACAAAGGCCACAGTCCCTCCTCCAATCTTCCCCACTTATAGTCTCATTTCTCGGAGGCTTCTGTGTGGAGTTATTCCACTGGTTGCTGACTACGACAGTAATATAGAACTCTCTATGTGGGGTTATCAATTGGAAATGGTGCTGTCACAGAAGATAATTTTGTATACCCAAGTCAATGCCACCTTCCCTTTCTTTTTTTTTTTGTCATGTTTAATGTAATTACCTCATCTGATATTTTCAGACTTTTAAGGAAATTTGTGGAAGAGTTTCAAGGATACAACAAAAAAATCTCCACGTATCCTTCACCCCAGTTCACCAATTAAGAACATTTTGACACATTTGCTTTCTCGCTTTCTCGCTCTCATGCTCTCATTCACATATATATGAATATATATAATGTTATAAATAATATATCCTACTATGTATTCTATGTTATAAAATGCATTTTTATATAATAAATCATAAATATATACGTACATAAAACCATCTAAGGTTGCAGATATCATGCTCCTTTCTCTAAATAATTCAGTGTTCTTGTATTTTCTAGAAAGGAACGTTCTTGCTATAAAATAATTAAAGGTAGGAAATTTAACATTCATATACTATTTTTTAATACTTTGGCAAAATTTCCAATAAAGTCTACTAAGATTATCCCCACCATCTGCCTGTGTTAAGATCTAATTCTCCCTTAATTTGAACAAGTCCCTTAACCTCTATTTGCCCTTTATTGCCAGTTTTGAAGACTACATAGCGGATGTTCTTTAGAATGTCTCTCACATTGAATTTGCCCCCTTTACCTTCAGATCATGCATAATCTGTAGGAATATGTATGGGTGCCATCTTTTCCTTCTTAGTGCATCACATCGAAAGGCACGACTTTGCCCCATTATTGAGGAAGCTACCTTCAATCCTTTGAATAAAAGTTTGTCAATAAAGTGTCTTTGACTTGCAAGTATTGAATAACATGTGGAGAGATGCTGTGGAATTATATAAATATTTTGTTCTCCATAAAATTGTGTTCAGGGGCGCCTGGGTTGCTCCGTTGGTTAAGCGCCCGCCTTCGGCTCAGGTCATGGTCCCGGGGTCCTGGGATCGAGCCCCGCAGCATCGGGCTCCGTGCTCGGCGGGAGCCTGCTTCTCCCTCTCCTCCCCACTCCTGCTCTCTCTTGCTCTCTCTCTCAAAAAATAAGTAAAATCTTTTTAAAAAATTGTATTCAATCCATCCATTCATAGATGACTTTGCTTGAAGTAATTACTTCCATGATGTTGTAAAATGATAAATGTCTAAATCTATCCTGCCCCTTGCGTCTTGCTCGCTTACTTCATTCATTGTTATCAGTCTGGAATATGGGACTTTATTTTGTTAAGTGAGTTATAATACATTACCCTATCATTTTTTCCACAAGTGTGGCAATTAGAAGTACTTCATGTTGGCTGGTGTCTGCGCCTTTGGAAATACCTTCACCTGTTTTTGTTTTTCTTCGAGCACTTTCTCTCTGGCACACTTTGTTACTCCCTTTCCCGGGCACTGGTATCAACCGCCTCACCAAAGAGTCCTCATTTTCTTCGGAGCAGAACAGTATTTGGAAGTCAGTCTTCCCAGCTAGCAATTTTTTTTTTTTTTTTTTTACAATGCTATGCATATAATGTACATAGGGATCAAGGTGGGGGGTAATCAAGAAGTAACAGGGTGTGGAAAGCCAACCAACGCTGTGGTTCTGTAAAGACTATTTTAATTGTCGCTCCCGTTTGATTCCCGGTTCTTACCTCTGCCCTTAGGAACCAGTTGACTTTGGTCTTAGAGCCTCTGAAAGGTTCTGCTGGCTCTTTCTATTTATTCTGAGTTGTTGCCTCTATTTGTATCCTTTGGCAGGTGTCCACTTTCTATGTTTTAGATGTAAGTCAAAATCTTTTGTGCACTGATGTCTTCTGTACTATCCTATTCTTTTTGCTTTTACGAGGGCTTAGGAAAGAAAGGAGGAAACTCCACAAACTCACCCTATTGTAAATTAGAAATACAAAAAACAGGGTAAGGTTATCTGTAACTGTCTATACATACATATATATATATATATATATATATATATATATACACATACACAGACCATAAATGGTAGCTGCACTTAGAAGTGTAAGATGCTGCACTTAGAAATCATGGACATTGGTAATTTGGAAAGACGAGAATTAAAAAATATATATATTAGTTTTGTGTTCTTTCCATTATTATAAATTTGAGGTCATGAGATGTTCAAATTAAAACAGTATCTACTAAATTAAAATAGTAAAGTTAAATCATATCCTAATAAAGCAAATTTGTGGTCTATAGTTACAGAGTAGAAGGGAAAGCTGATATTATACAAATAATTTAGTCTGATTCTTTGTTTCTAAAGCAGGTAAAGAACAAATAGAAAAGAGGAATCTTTTTTTCAGCCACACATTGAACGTTAATCACACTAATTGTCTTACTGTTGAAAATTAATGGACAGAAGTTGAACTAACTTTACATGTGTCTCAGTCCATTTGGGCTCCTATAACCAAAGATCATGTGCTGTGCAACAACAGAAATTGTATACAACAGTAATTCATTTTTCCCAGTGCTGGGAACTGGCAGTTCCAAGATCAGGGTGCCCGACTGGTAAAGGCCCACTCCCCAGTTCATTGCCAGTGCCAAGGGCCTTCCCATGAGTCCTCACATTGCCGAAGGGGCTAGTGATCAGTGGCCCCTTTATCTCACTTGTGACTTAAGCACCTCCCAAAGTCCCCACCTCCTAATATCATCATCTTTGCAGGGTTTAGGATTTCAACATATGAAATGGGAGGGCACAAACATTCAAACCATAGCTCTATGAAAGGACCTTTCTTAAAGATAAATATTAATTGTATAAAAAAATCACATAATTACAATACTTAATATTAGCCAGTGAGTTGATTTATTTATACATTTACCAAAATACCGATTGTACATCCTTTTATTTTAACTTAATTGTGCAACCCAGCTTATCTGTAATGTAAAGCAAATCAGATCTTTGTATCTAGGTAGTACAAATTGAGCTCATCAGCAAAAATGAAAGCCAATATATTCATTCCCAATTACCATTTTATAAAGATCTGTTTAAATCATATAAATACTAAGATTCCTGGAATATTAAGACTTAACCTCCCAAATGGAATTACTGTCATTTTAAATATACAGAAGTTAAGTTAACAAAATTTAGACTTCAGTTCTGTAGTTCCACAAGCAAAGTCAGAAGGAACAATATAACACTAGTAGGCTTGCAGTGGATGTCAATTCTTATAAATAGAACTTAGAATAATGCAACTGATTATTTCCAGGTTAGCTATCTAGCACAATATTGCTGAAGAAAATTACTGGATGTTTTTGCTAGTCTGCAGTTAGATACAATCATGTTTATTAGTGTTTGAAAGTGAAAACTGTAATTTACTGGTAGCCTTCTGAGAATGGCTGTGTACAAAGAGATTTTTAACAGACCCCAATGTATAATGGAACATGTCGGACTATTGCAGGGGGAGTTGCATAGTTTTTTTTTCTTATAAAAGAACTCTGCTATGAACTGCATGTTTATGTCCCCCCAAAATTCATATATGGAAACTGTAATCCCCAATGTGATCATATTTAGACATGGCCTTTGAGAGGTAATAGGACATGTGGGTGGAGCCTTAATATTGGAATTATTGTCCTTATAAGGAAAGAAATTGCTGTCTCTCCCTTGCTCTCTCTCTCTCTCTCTCTCTCTCTCTCTCTCTCTCTCTCTCTCTCTTTCCCCCCTCCCCACTCCCCCTTGTTGCTATGTGATGAAACAGTAAGAAGACAGACATGTGCAAGCCAGGAAGAGGGTCCTCACCAGAACTTGACTGGGCTGGCACTCTGAACTGAGACTTCCTAGCCTCCAGAACTGTAGAAATAGATTTCTGTTGTTTTAGCCACCCAGTCTATGGTAATGTCTTATAGCAATGCAAGCAGACTAAGACTTCTGACTCTGTGATATACCACTTAAGAAGATAGGTGCATAAGTAAGGACTTGTTCTGCACAAAATAAGTAACTAGTGGAAGCTTGTTATTTTTTCTGCCAGGACCCATGAACTACTCTACAACTCTAGCCAAGAGCTAATAACAGATCCACATCAATGATCCAGCTATCCTCTGGCAGTATCTTATACATAAGATATGCCCTGCCATTTCTTAGTCTTAACTTTTCTTTTACTTAGCAAGCTTATAGAAAAAAGTATATATTTTCAGCAAATAAATTTAATGAGTAGGAAAAAGTAATTTTATTGAACACTTATTTTATTGAATAAAATAATAATTTTATTGAATGCCTGCATATCTGCCTGCAGTAAACAGTCTTGCAGAAGCAGTATTAACTTGCTGATAAGAAAGGTATTTGGAGGGCGCCTGGGTGGCTCAGTTGGTTCAGCGACTGCCTTCGACTCAGGTCATGATCCTGGAGTCCCGGGATCGAGTCCCACATCGGGCTCCCTGCTCAGCGGGGAGTCTGCTTCTCTCTCTGACCCTCTCCCCTCTTGTGCTATCTCTCATTCTCTCTCTCTCAAATAAATAAATAAATAAAATCTTAAAAAAAAAAGGTATTTGGATTTGACCTTGGATTTGACCATGGATTTGACCTTGGATTTGACCATGGATTTGAATCTAGCTCCACTACTTACAAGCTGGATAACTTTTGACAATACATCTATGCCATTTAAACTTCAGGTTATTAATTTGTAAGTTGGGGATAAGCCTAACATGTAATAGGATTATTGTGAAGATTTACTGAGTTAATGCCCATAAAGCCTTTAGAACTATACCTGATACATAATATAGTAAATACTCAAAAATGTGCCACCTAATATGGCAAATACTGGTTAAAAACATGGGCTGTGGGGCTAGGCTGTCCGAAATTGAATCCGCACACCATGACTTAAACCAACTTCGCCTCAGTGTCCCAATCAAAGCAGTGGGAATGGTAGCTGCACTTACCTCATAGGCTGGCATAGCTATAAAACCTCATTATAACATGAAACAAGGATGGCTTCATTGGCGAGGGCCCTGAGGCTCTGGGCACTCTCAAAAGGGTCCCATACTTGGTTTAATGTTCTATTGCTGCCATATTGAAACTCTTGTCCCTTTTATTTCTGAACTTGTGTTTTGTAATGAAGCCAGTGGGGCGATGGAGCATACACGTGAGCAGAGAAAACACACACAGTGTGTGCTGTTCCTTGCCACCCCACCCACATATAGCATTTTCAGGGCCCCATGAACACAGAACTCTGACAAACTTACGGTGCATGGATGTCTAGCAAGACTCAAAGTGAGTGCAAGGTAAATGTGTTACATCCACACTGAGTACGTGTGAGTCAGGAACAACCCCCAGAAGCTGCACTTTCTATTAGAATCAAAGCTTAATTATAAAACAAAGAAGTCAACATGCTCTAAAATACCCAACCAACCAACGAACCCTATCATAGTCTCTTTTACTAGTACCATTTACACTGAAATCGATGCTATGGAAGGAGAGGGAAAGGTAGGGCAACACATAATTCTTGTTCCTTTCAGTATTTCATTAGTCATCAGTAAACTAAACGTGAGGTGTTGGGACACCTGGGTGGCTCAGTTGGTTAAGCGTCTGCTTTCAGCTCGGGTCATGATCCCACGGTCCCAGGATCAAGTCCCGTATCGGGCTCCCTGCTCAGCGGAGAGCCTGCTTCTCCCTCTCTGTCTGCTGCTCCCCCTGCTTGTGCTCTCTCTCTCTTTCTCTCTGATAAATAAATAAAGTATTTAAAAAAAATAAATGTGAAGTGTTGGTAAAATCCACGCATATCAACAAGTGAAATAAAACAGTGGAGTTAGTGTTTTGCCACATTTCTACTATTAGGATATGAGCAAAGGACATGTGCATATACAAACTACAAAATACAAGTTGTGGAATTTCAGTGATTTTGCATACAAGTCAGATGTTCTTATATTTGCACTAAAACTGGCACTATATGAAGATGAGTGGCAAAAGTCACACTAATAACTTAAACGTTTAATTTTCCTTTACTATTTATTTTTATTTCATTTTATTTACATTTTACTTTTTTTTTTTAATTTTAAAACTTCATTTCTACAAGGCCAATCAAGAAGTGTTGAAGGGAGGGGCGCCTGGGTGGCTCAGTCCATTAAGCGTCTGCCTTCTGCTCAGGTCATGCTCCTGGAGTCCCAGGATGGAGCCCTGGGTCCAGCTCCCAGCTCAGTGGAGAATCTGCTTCTCCCTCTCCTTCTCCCTCGGCCTCTCTCCCTCCTGTTCTCTCTCTCTGATTGTGTTATCTCTCTCTCTCTCACTCACTCTCTCTCTCAAATAAAAAATAAATCTTTTAAAAAAATAAAGGGTTGGAGAGAAAAAGTGTAAAAAGTTATTCTTGCATATTTGGGAACAGCAAACACTTAGTTTGAGAAATGAGGACTAATTTTCCATTAAGCAGCAAATTAAAAACCAAAGCACCATGATGAGTTGAGAGAGACTGTGAAAGAAAATTTTTTTAGTACCTTTATTGGTGATTTTTCCTTACTTTTTGAATGAAGTAGGCCTCGTTTTCATTTTGCATGGAGCCCCACAAATGTAGGCAGACCTGAAGTGAGTTATGTGTAATACTTAGTACGGTAGCTAATATGCAATATATGCTCAATAATGACAAGCCAGTGCAGCTTTTATTTTACTGCAAATTTTACATTAATTCTCCTGTTGATAGAAAGGCTTTAACTAGCTTTAAAATAGAGAAGTAGAAACACAGATTTCACACACACACACACACACACACACACACACACACACACACACACGCATGCAAACAAATCTTGACCTCCCTTTAAACAAGTGCTCACCTCGGCAGCACATATACTAAACAAGTGTGGGTATCCATCTTTCTGAGTTACAGTACTCAGGGTCTTACACCAAACACAGTTTTGTATTTTCCATTTTTTTGAACACCTTCAGTCACATTATCTATAATTCTGGAAGGTGCAGGATCTGTTGCACTCCCTCATTCCATTTTCCCAGAACCGCACTCTAATCCCTTCTGTGTAAGGTCAACCACACCGTCTTATCTCAGAAATTTATCCTATCTGGTTTCCCCATTCAAAGCAGCTGGTAAGTTTATATCTCCTGAAATCCTGGGCAACGAAGCTGAAAATGGGAAATAGAGATTCACTTCTGTTCTCCAATAGAGAATCGAGGCTACTCAGAGTAACCAGAATTCTGTGATATCTAATATATAATACTGGGCTTATTTACATGCATTTATCTTATGTTCATGGATCTCCTGTGATTTGTTATCCCCAATGTTTTATGGATAAGAAAAATAAAGATTCAAGAGGTTATTTAATTTTCCCTTAGCAAAGTAATAGAACCAGGGTCTGATTCCTCTTTTTTTTTTAAGATTTTATTTATATATTTGACAGAGACACAGCGAGCGAGGGAACACAAGCAGGGTGAGTGGGAGAGGGAGAAGCAGGCTTCCTGCTGAGCAGGGAGGCTGATGCGGGGCTCAATCCCAGGACCCTGGGACCATTACCTGAGCTGAAGGCAGATGCTTAATGACTGAGGCATCCAGGCGCCCCTAGGGTCCGATTCCTAATTGACTCAACAACTGTCCAATAAACATGGTGCCTCATACCCCATTAGGTGTTCATGCTTGCTGATGGGTTATATGTCTTTTGCTTCAAATATAAATCTCCTTGGGACATATGCATATCAGATGAGGATCCTAGATAAATAGAATACTAACCTTAAAAAAATGAAGCCTCCCTATTGGTCTTTTAATAATTTATTTTCCCCCAAATTATTCATTTGTCACATAGGTGATTGGCATTGTGTTCATTGGTACATTTTTCAAGGTGGAAAGACATCATTTCTGTTTTCAAGTACTTTACAAGTTAATGGCAAGACACACATACAAACGTGAAATGTAGATTTTTCAAATTCTTATTTGCATCAGAATCACCTTAGGGTTTATAAAACCACAGACTGCTGAACCCAACCCCAAGTTTCTAATTCAGTAAATCTAAGGAGGGCCCAAAGATTTAAATTTCTAGCAAGTCCTCACATGATACTGACACTAGAGCTGCTCAGGGACACTTTACGAGAACCACTCCCCTAAGGTAATCGTTATGTGGGGCTTTGGGCATTGAAATAGGTGACAAAGGAGAGCTACCAAGTCTTTAGGGTGAAGTCAGGAGAAGAATCACAAAAGAGGGGACATTTGTACAGAAAACTGGGGGTCTGGAGTGACCAAGTGAAGAAACAGAGGGATGGGAAGATGGGATGAGGAAGTCCTTTTAAGTAGAAGAAATTCACATGTCCTTTCTAAATCTGTAGTGATAAAACACCCAAGTTATACTATTGATAACTTATCAGGCTCCCATAGTTTTGACCAAAGATGACAAGATAGTCAGTGACTGATGAACACTCTTATCAGATAAAATGCTTTGTTCCAGAGTCATTCTTACGTATCTCTCTATAGAACTTGTCACAGTGAATTCTACTTTCTGTTTTGCCTGGACATTTCCCCAGAATATTGAAAGTTCCTTGAGAAGAGAGATCACGCCTATTGCATTTGTGTGCCTCTAGTCTCCAATGTCTGGTTCACAGAACACATTTTAAACAAACGTTTGCTTATTGAATAATTGAATGCATAAGTGAGGTAACCTAAAATAGAATCGCCATAGCCCACAAAACTTGTCTGAGGATGAGATCAACTGTGAACCTTCCATTCGGGGCACAAGAACATGTTCCAATCCCTGACTTATGGGTTTTATTCTCTCTAGTCTTAATAATTTTTAGGAAATAATGAAGATATTAATCAATTTAATAGCTCAAAATATACTTTGGTATTCTAACTGCCTTTCCACTGTTAAGGCGATTGAAGATATGAAAACATTGGATGGAATTAGTAAAAAGGAATATAAACAGCTTGATACAGAATTCAAGACAGCATGCTGGGCAATTACCAATCTACATCAGAAATGATGGCCCTGATGTAAGCGCCCTCAGAGTCAGACTGTCGCAATCTGTCTGTAGCAACATGGAGCCACACGCTTTTGAACCACACGTGGCCCCACAGCATGCCTGGCATGAAAGCCAAGCACAGGTCTCTTCATCAGATGCTTTAGGGTTTTCTTTTGCTTGTTTTCAGAATGATCTCTATTTTGAAATATTCAGACAGATTTATTCAAAATTACATTTATGGCAGAAAGGTCAATATGCCTACATTGATCCTAGAAATGTGACATGATCTTGTTTTGGAATATGTGTTTCTTTCTTTCTTTTTTCTTCTTACTCTTAGCAATATTCCACGTTTCTTATATAAAATTTTGTTTTCTAGAGGTCTTACAACCCCTGAAGTCTCTGGCTCCTGTTCCTCCTAAATATGTTGCTTAATTTATATCTGTTTTAAAAATCTGCGTTGGCTGTGGTGAAAATGATTATAGAATTTTAAAACCACTTGAACTGGCCCAAATGAGAAAGTAGGTTGTTATATGTCAGTATTTGCTGCTTTTTTTAAAAGTGTTTTCGAATTTGAAGGTCAGAACTCTGCTCTGGGTTTAGAGGAAAGGCTAGACTTTTCTCAGAAGAGTCAGCAGAGAGTAGAGAGTAAGCAGAAAGCATTAGTAACTCAGAGCAAAACAGAGTGAAGGCAGATTGCCAAGAGCGTCCTCTGCAAGAAATCAGCAGCCTCGTTTTCTAGACCGACAGCTCCCGGTCCGTTTAATCCATCAGATAAACTATTCTTGCAAATGTAGCCATTTTAATCCCTGTGATCTCAGTGTTTATATCTTAACAGTTAGGAAACCTTGAAAATATGCTCCTTTTCATTCTTACCCCATTAGTTGAAAATGATGAGACTATTCACTGATGATGGATTCTGGCTGAAGAAGGAGCAGGCTTAGGTGTTAGGAAGGGAGCTGACAATTGGCCACCCATCTTCTCTACCAGACAAGTCATATTACAAAAATGTATGTTACTATTCTAACTGTCCCCCTTAGATATTGGATATTTTGTCTTCCACCCTCCTCAGGACATGGCACTATTTCACTAAAAATTATAGTATCCATTCTAACCGTTACTTGAGTTAAATTAGGATTCCATGGATTGGGTTGATGCAGCAAAGTCTGTTTCTTGGTTAGTTGGCTAGTATAAATAAGCAGAAATGACTTAAAATAGAGTGCTTCTCATATCATCAAAAAAGGAAAGAAAAAAGTAAAAAACAAAAATAAAAACTCCCAACAATTCTCTCACTAAGGTTATTATGGAATCTAATAATGATAATAATGCCAACATCACGGTTTTGTTAACATCCAAACAGTCTGCTAATTACTAAATATGCTTTAATTGGCTTAATCATTGTAAAAAAATGCCCTGAAGTAGGCATCAGTATACCTCTTTAACAAATAAAGACACTGAGGCTCAGAGATACTGCATAAATGGGGATTCGTCCTCAGTTTTCTGTTCCTTATTCATCTGACCCCAACGAATATGTGCTTAATGACAACTCTATACTTATTTTTTTAACTAATAATACAGATAACGCCAATATTGGCAAAATAAGTACCATTGTCTAAAATATCATAATGATTCCAGATGTCTGCTATGTGCTGAAAGTACTGAGTAATAGAAGTCCTTGTGTATCCTGTTATAGAAAATTCTTTCCTAATTGTGTGGAGAAGGGAGGTTTAGCATTTCTGTCTGTTTATTTTTTTACTTTTTATTTTATTTTTTAAGACTATTTTTTTTAGCAGTTTGAGAGAAGAAGGTACAGATTTCCCATACACTCCCTGTCTTCACAAATGCATAGCCCCCCCAATTATCAACATCACCACCAGAATAATGCTTTACCCACCCCCCCCAGGAATGAACCTACACTGACACATCATTATCACCAAAGTCCATAGTTTTACGTTAGGGTTTACTCTTGGTGTTGCACATTCTGTGGGCTTGGACAAATGTATAATGACATATATCCATCATCGTAGAATCATACAGAGTATTTTCCCTGCCCTAAAATTCCTCTGTGCTCCACTTATTAATCTCTCCACATACACACATCTGCCAGTCACTGGTCTTTTTACTCTCTCCTTAGTTTTGCCTTTTCTGGAATGTCATAGAGTTGGAATCATACCTTAAGTAGCCTTTTCACAACTGACTTCTTTCCCTTAGTAATATGGCATGTAAGATTCCTCTCTTTTGTGATTTATTTCTTTTTAACACTGGATAATAGTCCACTGTCTGGACATACCATAGTTTACCTATACACCTACTAAAGGACATCTTGGTTGCTTCCAAGGTTTGGCAATTATGGATAAAGCTACTTAATATCTCTGTGCAGGTTTTTATGTGGACACAAGTTTTCAACTCCTTTAAGTAAATTCCTACCAAGGAGCATTATTGCTGGATCACTTGGTATGAGTATGTTTAATTTTGTAAGAAACTGCCAAACTGCCTTCCAAAGTGGTTGTACCATTTTGCATTCCCACCAGCAATGATTGAGAATTCCTGTGGCTCCATATTCTCGAAAACATTTAATGTTGCCAAAGTTCTGGATTCGGGCCATTCTAATAAGTGTATAGTTGTATCTAATTGTTGTTTTAATTTGCATTTCCCTGATAACCTATGATGTAGAACATCTTTTCATATGTTTATTCTTTGGGGAGGTATCTATTAAGGTCTTCGACCCATTTTTTAATTAGATTGTTTGCTTTCTTATTGTTGAGTTTTAGAGTTCTTTATGTATTTTGGATAACAGGCCTTTATCAGATGTCTTTTGCGATTATTTTCTCCCAGTCTGTTGGCTTGTCTGCTAATTCTCTTGACATTGTCTTTTGCAAAGCAGAGGTACTAATTTTAATGAAGTCTACCTTATCAAGTATTGCTTTTATGGATCATGTCTTTGGTGTTATATCTAAAAAAGGCATCACCACACCCAAGGTCTTCTAGGTTCTTTGCTGTGCCTATTCTAGAAGTTTTATATGCTTGTCTTTTATATTCAGGTCTGTGATCTGTGACGGTCATCTTTTTTATTTATGTTGAAGTGAAGAAACCCTCAGCCCACACTTCTGCCATTCCCACCAAAGACAATGGTAGAAGCATTTAAAATAACTTGGATGGATTTGAGGACGTGCATTTCCACTATTCTGACCCCTTCGTTTTCACTCCAGGGAAGTAGGAGCAGCCAGTCTGATTGGTGAGGGCATGGGCTAGGTGAGTTAGAATCACAGGCCCAGAGCAGAAGACCTGTGTTCAACCTCTAATTCTGCTGTTTGCTCCTTTGTGAACTTGAGTAATTCATCTAACATCTTTTTAGCTCAGTTTTCTTTATAGCAAAGTAAGGTTCAGCATTGCACTCCCCTCATAGGTCTATTGTGAGGATTTCATGAGTCAATAAAGGCAAAGTACTTGGAACTTCCAAGCGCATAGCGAGTACTCGATACGGGAACACCTAATGATTGCTGTTTGGCTGTATTACCAGTGGGCATGGTCATTGTGCTTCAGTATTAACCATCTTTGACTCTGCTAAGGTGCAACACGTACCTGATCCTATCTTTTACTTTCTGGGCTCAAGGGAAGAGTTCTCCTGATTCTGGTGTGGTAAGCATAAAGATGACACTGCTATCTCTATTCTTCAAATGATCAGTGTGGTGGGAAGACAACAGAAGGAGGCCCAGTTGAGACACTCTCTTTGATTCAAGGTTTATAGGAGAGACTTTTTTGAATGTAGATGTGTCTTCAACTGGGCCATTCACATAATGACTACAATTTGATTTTCATTTAACTGCGAATTTTTATGTATACTCTATTGGTAATAAGTCAGAGGACTGGATTAGGGGAAGAATTAGTCACCTGACCCTGTGGAGGTCACGTAAGAAATCTGTAAAATATAGAACACTAATTATTTCTAGTTGTTTTCCTCTCAATCTTTGGAGAAACAAAGTATCACTTTTGGGACTTAAAAGGCCATGAGATGCTAGAGGTCACAGGGACTATTTTCACCAGCTAGCAGGGATTTCCTACCTCCTCTACCATGGATCTCTTTTTGCAGTATGAAGTTTATGGACATCTTTACAGAAGAATGTTTATAAATGCATAACATAAAATATGTGGAATTATTAAAATGTATACTGAAATAAATTATTTGAGAGAGAGAGAATGAGAGAGAGAGCACATGAGAGGGGAGAGGGTCAGAGGGAGAAGCAGACTCCCTGCTGAGCAGGGAGCCCGATGCAGGACATGATCCAGGGACTCCAGGATCATGACCTGAGCCGAAGGCAGTCGCTTAACCAACTGAGCCATCCAGGCACCCTGAAATAAATTATAATTTATTTTAACTAATGCATAAATGACAAGGTATATCAGTAGGTCTGATAACCTTTGAACTTTTGAAATAGGGATGAACTTACATGATGTTTTGAAAGATCTACCCTATCTTAACGTGAAAAGTCTGTGATTTCTATTGTTGATCAAAATGCAGGTACTGCTAACACCTCTTTGGTTTGTTGTCTATATTCAATACTGAAAAAATGCTCAATTTCAGCTGGAAGTTCATTAAAATCCAGTAGTACCAATTTTCTGCCTGAGATGGCATTCTCCTGCCCACCTCCAAGGCCTATCCATGGGCAGGTAACTTGGGGTATATGGATCTCAGGTTAAGAACTTTTACCTAGTCCAACGTGATTACCTAGATGTGGGAACTGAGGCTCAGGGAGCTGGAGCTTGCCCAAGTTCACTTATTGTTAATTTTGGGCAAAGTTGAATTCACAAGGAAAAGCCCCTGATGGCTAATCCATTGTTCATCATCTCATGCTGTTCTGTCTGCTGTGAAGCCATTTCAAATGAAGATGAGGAAAATTCCTTTTCATTATTTTCTAACTATTGAATTAACTTCATTGTAGACTGAATATCATAAAGACTGTGTAAAAAAAATGGGCAACTTCAGCAGAGTGAGGTCCAGTAAAAATCTAGTTTAAAAAAATAATAATCTCAGGAGAAAAAGGGTCAACTCCTTTGAGATTTTCACATAACCCTGAACTTTTATATCACCAGGTCCAAATTAACTTTTTGTTTTTGTTAGAAAACACTGAGCACAGCTAAATTCACCTTACTGAAAAGTTGCTTGAGCTTAGGGGAAAGAGCTATTTGACTCTCCTGGTTAACATATTTAATTTTGAGGTAGTATTTCCTGTCAGGTTATTATTTTCTCCCGTTTTTATTTTCCTAACAATGCAACCCTTTGCTTTATCCGCTTGGACTCTCTCTGTTTCTCCTACTAAGCTGGTCCAAAAGTTATGTGATTCCTTGAGTTCCCTTTATTATTAAATATATCAAATGAAAACCTTTGATTCAGAACAGAATGATAATTCTTATGTTCATTGAAAAAAAAAAAAAAGAGAGAGTGAGAATGTGGTCTAGTTAAGCCTCTCAGGGCAATGTAAATTAGCTAACAACTGAGTATTGAACTTGATGGCTTATCCTTAAGGATGCATCCTCCTAGAGGTCCTATTTTGTTTAATTGACCAATGATTAAATGGCATCTGTAAGTCATACTTGGTGAAAAAAGCTCCTCATACCCTGACGATGGAATCCTACTGCAAAATCCCTGAGTCGCCTGGGGTGTTTACCGTGGAGGCTAGGATGTACATATTTTGGTGAAATTCATAATTTGGTGGCAATGCTTATGTGATACTATTTGCAGAAGAGCAATATTCGTTTAATATGTTATTTTTCTTTTCAACACTTACAGCTTAATTCCTTGTTATAAACCATATGGAAACAAGTGACTGGTGGAAACTATCAGAAAGCTCTTTAAAAAATGGCATGTTTCTTTTGGCCTTACACACAAATTATACATTCTATACAATAGACAAAATTGGAAAAGTTACCGGGAAAGAATGAGGGAATGAAAGAGTTGTGAGCACAAAACCAAAGCCAAGTGACGGGTCAACAGTCTGTACGAAAGCGTGTGAAGTGGATGATAAGCAGTTGGTGAAGCAGGATTTAGAGAGTCATTGCCTAAATCCAGTTATTCATCTGGAATATGTGTAGAGATGTCTAGCACTGCCAGACAGCTCAGTCCACCATAAACTTAAATGTTGCAAGTGTTGGAATAAAGGATGCTTTAGAAGCAGCACTTAATGGGAGTAGATGGGGGTGTTGGATACATAAAGATGTAATTGCTGGAATGTAGTCAGTAAGCATGAATGTTGTTTCAGTTTCCCTGTCCCTCACTTCGTTCTTCCCTTTATCCCTAAACACACACTTGTTCCCCTCCCAACCTCACAAAGAACAGGCCACCACGCTAATGTCTTGTGTGTGTCTGTGTGTCTTTGTATTTGTGTTCTTCCAAAATGTGCACTGTCTTTTGGTGGGCAAATGTCTTTAGTTTTTACTATTACTATTCACTATTAAGTCATTTCTATTATAGTGACTATCTTATTCATTTCTTTACTTTATTCAATAAACATTTTATTGTTAAAGTCTATCCAATTTACTTTGTGCTCACATAATCCGCTGCTGAATCTAGGTGTTTCATATTTCTCCATGGGGTACACCTAACACATTTTTCCTCTCTCTTCTCTAGGCAAGGATTTAATCCCAAGTTGTTTCCAACTCCTTACCACCAAAAATCATGCTGCAATGCACATTCTTGTATATTTGAGGATTCTACATTTTATATACAGGTATAACATCTGATATTTTGCTTCTCAAGTGAGCATGCTCATAAGCACCCCTTTTTTCATCCAGGATCTATTTGTAGTCATCATGAGGCAAGGGCATATTGTAGGAGCCAATTGGATCACCGGGGTTTAACTTGTATTTTAAACTCTTAACACTGATTAAAAGTCTTTCCTCCTCTTGATGATTGGGATCAATTACTCAAATCAGTTGGGTGACTCCTTCTTGCCTGTAGGTGTCTGGACACAATGAGGCTAAAGCGCCCTGGGAACAACCATAATTTGTAGTTTAGTTAGAATTTTGGGGTGCCTGGGTGGTTCAGTCAGTTAAGCATCTGCCTTCAGCTCGGGTCATGGTCCCAGCGTCCTGGGATCGAGTCCCACATCAGGCTCCCTGCTCAGCGGGGTGTCTGCTTCTCTCTCTCCCTCTGCTTGCTGCTCCTCCTGCTTGTGCTCTCCTCTCTGTCAAATAAATAAATAAAATCTTTAAAAAAAGAAGAAGAAGAACTTTGGTGTCTCCTATGGCAGGTGTTATGGACAGGATTGTGCTCCCCCCAAATTCATAGGTTGAAGCTTTAACCTCCAATGTGACTGTATTTGGAGATAGGGACAGTAAGGAGGTAACTAAGGTTAAATGAGGTCTTAAGGTAGGACCCTGATCTAATAGGACTGATATATTTTTAAGAAGAGGAAGAGACACCAGAGAGATAGCTTTGTCTCCCTCTATTATACAAAGAAAAGACCATGTGAGGATACAATAAGAAGACAGCTGCCTGTAAGCCAAGAAGAGAATTTTCAACAGAAACCAATCCTGATGGCACTTTGAGCTCAGACTGCTACCCTCCAGAGCTGTGAGAAAATGGATTTCTGTTGTTTAAGCTGCCCAGTACCTTGTATTTTGTTATGGCAGCACGAGAAGTAGGAGGGTACCCCTTTTGGAGGCTAGGACCCACAATCCTGCAGAATTCCAAGTTGCACAAAATCCCTTAGAGCATAATGTGGAGTCATGGTTAGTTGGCTACTTCTGCTTCCATCCACCTCATGGTCCCTGGATCCTGTTGAGAACATTGTCCCCATGTTGAAATCTTGGATTTGATATATAAACTGTATCCTGAAGGATGACACCTATTCTATCAAAGTGTTACTTTTGAGTTAGTGTTTCAGCTGAGCCATTATAAGGCCATTTTAGCACTCTATGAGACTTGGTACCTTTGGATGTTCACCAAATCAATGGCCACATACTGTATCTGAGACCTCTTTAATCTTCTCTAGTAATGATACTGCATCTGGCAAAGCAGCTTGATCAGGCCTTATGCTTGGTTAAGTCTGCAGTAGCTTATAGTTATTTGCCAGGATTTGTTCAGTTTCTGTGTAGAACAAATTAAGATATAATAACACTAACTAACACCCCTGTATCATTTATGTGTTTGTGGTGGCTATCCTCCATGGATACAATATAGTTGTTTTTTGGTTTTTGGTTCTTGGTTTTTGTTTTTTACTTTACTATCTTGGCTGGGTGGGAGTTGGGGAGGTGAAGAAGATTATTCTCCACTTGGCCTGTCCATTCTAATAATGCTTATCTGACAGGATAGAGAGCCAATATGGTGGCTTCACCAAATGTCAGGTATATCAATTCTGACAATTATATTGTCAGAGACTGAAGAAAGTATCATTGATGGGTGGACATACTGGGCCCAACTCTCAGTGGACTTTAGTCATGTATTCATAGGACTCCACTTTAATAGAAGGGAGTTCATGATGATACTTTGGGACTCCAGGTCCCAAATCTTGTTACCAAATTTTGTAACCAGTAGTCAACAAAATGCCCAGATATCTGGTTATTACCCTTTCTCCACTGAGCAAATGGTTGTGGGCAGTTTGTAGCAAAACTGGGAGAATCCTCACTTACTATGGTCGTGAAAGTTCCTCCTCCTAGAGACCTGGCTACCTCCTCTGGCCATGGATTCTGGATCTGAATATTGATTTGGATCTGAGGATGAAGAAGGGAGAGTCTTAATTTTTTTAATTGGGGTGACCAGACTTGCCCTACTGCTGTTCCACTCTTGATTTGTGTTTGTTTGTTTGTTTGTTTGTTTTATAAATGTTAAGCAGCACTCTCCATGATTCCCTGCCTGTCTGTCTTATCCCTAAGGATGCCATGATTGATGAAGCATCTCTACAACTCCATGCAGGTCAAACTCCCTGGCTACCCTCCTGTTTTTTCCAGGCAGCTATGGCGTCCTGGCTTCTGGTGGTTAAGTGCTTGTACCTGTTCTCATTTACTTGGTGGGAGTGTCAGACCCAGTGACTGCCTGTCCTACTGTGGACCCTGGTCTGTAGAAGAAAGCCATCACACAATCTACCAATACCTCAGCTCTCTGTCACTTACACTCCCTTCAGTCAGAACTCTGACCAGCTCATCCTCATGATCATCATGTCTCCACTATCCTGGGCTCTACGGACAGAATGAATCTTTCTCTTTGTGTTGTTGGAATTAGTAGTTCAGTTTCATATGAGACATCAATATAAAAGCAATAATTCATGCATTGAGGGAGAAGAAAAAAATTAGAAGATACATATACATCCCATCTCTCACTATCTTAAGTTATTTGCAGGATGAAATTGCTGGGTCCTAACAATTGAACCAGGTAAGGGTTTGACAACTTAACGTAGGTAAAATCACATATTGGGAAGACTGGATAAAAATTTGAGGAACAAAAAAGGAAATTGTAAAAGAATACTAGATGTGTAGACATATATGTTAAGGGGAGTGAAAAACACATAGAAAAGGTAAATGGGAAGCTGAATGAATGGAGTGAGAGAAGATGGGTAGATAGAGAGATGACAGAGAGCCCCCAAAGGTCATTGTTAATAAAAAAACCAGTTGGAACGTGTAGTGGGATTTGAAGGCTACAGTCAGAATAATATAAAACTGAAGTCTCTGCTGATGAAAAGTTAATGTCATGTTAATTATGCTAGTTTAAGCCCGCTGAAGAAAGCAAAGACTCCAAAACCAAAATTGTAAACTAAAATTAACTCATGATTATTTCACACATACAGCATGTTCTGGTATCACATTTATTAAAGTCACTAGCAGTTGAAAACAGTGAGCAAGCTACACTGTCCCCCCACCTTAATAAATGCATGGTAATTATCCAGGGATGGGGGGAGGCTACTCTTTTGAAATTTGTAGACATTCCAAATCAGCCCCTTTTAATTTAAAAGTTATGTGCTGTTCACCCCAGACATTAGGAATAGTCTTCTCCTAAAGATAACAAATGTAGGGATCCAAAGGGGTACGTGCACCCCACTGTTTATAGCAGCAATGTCCACAATAGCCAAACTGTGGAAAGAGCCAAGATGTCCATCAACAGATGAATGGATAAAGAAGAGGTGGTATATATACACAATGGAATATTATGCAGCCATCAAAAGGAAGGAGGTCTTGCCATTTACAATGATGTGGATGGAACTGGAGGGTGTTATGCTGAGTGAAATAAGTCAATCAGAGAAAGACATGTATCATATGACCTCACCGATATGAGGAATTCTTAATCTCAGGAAACAAACTGAGGGTTGCTGGAGTGGTGGGGGATGGGAGGGATGGGCTGGCTGGGTGAGAGACATTGGGGAGGGTATGTGCGATGGTGAGTGCTGTGAATTGTGCAAGACTGTTGAATCACAGATCTGTATCTCTGAAACAAATAATGCAATATATGTTAAGAAAAAAAGAAAATAGCAGGAGGGGAAGAATGAAGGGGAGTAAATTGGAGGTGGAGATGAACCATGAGAGATGTTGGACTCTGAAAAACAAACTGAGGGTTCTAGAGAGGAGGGGGGTGGGGGCATGGGTTAGCCTAATGTGTATTAAAGAGGGCACGTTCTGCATGGAGCACTGGGTGTTATGCACAAACAATGAATCATGGAACATTACATCAAAAACTAATGATGTAATGTATGGTGATTAATATAACAATAAAAAAATTTGAAGAAAAAAAAGAATAGTCTTCTCCTATCACTGATTTCCATTAATTCTGTAACCAGTTTCTATAATGCTCACTATACCCTGGGCAACGTTCTAAGACGTGAGGCTGCAGTGGTGGACACCACAAATGCATTCCCATTTCGCAAAGAGTTAAGTGATCTGCGATCTTCCATGATGTACCCTCTTCCGTGTATGTATCACTGCTGTATTAGATTAAATGTTCAGATTTACTGATATGTATAAAGACTCATATATATTCAAATACACATCAATACATATGCAAAATCCCTGAGTGATTCTTCTTTTTTTATATCCCGTGTCTTACCCATCAGCAAACACTGCCACCCTCACCTTCAAAATACATCCCGACAGAACCCCTTGCTACTTCCTCCAGTACTAACAGTGTAGCGCAAATAGCCATTATCTCCTGCCCAAATTGCAATAACCTTCTAACAAGTTTCCCTTTTTCCACTCTTGCTAGGCCTCCTCCCCCCGGCTTGCACTCCACACAGCAGCCAGAATTAAAAGTCAGATTTCACCACCCTTTTGCTGACATCCCTGGTGACTTCCCATCTCAATAGGAATAAAAACCTGCTATGATTTAAAAGATGCATGCATACGATCCTGGCCCTGGAAACTCCGTTTATTTCACCTTAAATAAATCGTCCCTGCTGCTCACTCTTCTCCAGCCTCCCTGGCCTTCCTGCTGTGCCTCAGACACAGCAAGCTGGTATTTACCAGGGACCTCTGAACTCCCTCTTCCGGCTACCTGATTACTTCTCCTTGAATGTGGCTGCTTCCCTCAGCCTCTGGTCTCCTTTCCAGTGGAGGACACCTAGCAAATGCCTTTCTGACTATCCTATTTTTTAAAAAACTGTCTCTCCCCCTACCCCATTATTTTCTATGTGTTATCCCACTTAATTTTCCTTTATGGCACCATTTGGTTGTGTACTTTTTAGTTTACTTGTTTATAGTCTCCCTTCTCCTAGTAAAATGTAAGCTCCACAGATATTTACCCATTTAGTCTACTGGTGTCTCCAGAGCTTGATACATAATAGGTACTTAATAAAGAATTGTTGAAGGAATAGAATAGAGCTTTTATTAAACATGTGGGCATAATTCAATTTTATTAGCCCCTAGATTCTAAGTAAGCAATCCTTATAGTTTATTCCTGCTACCTTCCCCCAAGCCATGAAGAAAAAAAGAAAACCCTTTTCTATGTAGAGTGGCATGAACCTTGGAGAGCTGGGGAATGAAAATTGAGATAGCAAATGATGTCTAACCCAATCTGGGTTATTCCCATCTTCTTCATTCTTTATCTTCTCTCTTCTCGTGTTAATTGTAATTTTTAGCTAAATCGTGCCTGCTTTATGTTTTATTATAATACACATCCAAAAATTATTTTTAACATGTTTATAATAGAAGGATAAAAATTGGGGCGCCTGGGTGGCTCAGTTGGTTAAGCGGCTGTCTTCAGCTCAGGTCATGATCCCAGGGTCCCGGGATCGAGTCCCACATCGGGCTCCCTGCTCACGGGGAGCCTGCTTCCCCTCTCCCTCTGCCTGCCCCTCTGCCTGTTGTTCTTTCTCTCTCAATCTTTCTGTCAAATAAATAGAATCTTAAAAAAAATTTAAAAAAAGGACAATCACCAAAAAAAAAAGGATAAAGATTATATCAGTTAAAACAAGTTAGCCAAAAATTCATATGAATGGCTATTTTGCAGGCATATGACACCCCTGATATCTATACAACCCCTAATATGTATATGACAGTAATTAATGTAAGGAAAGTGATATTATCCCATCTAACTAATGGGGACAGTGATAGAATGGATTAAGGGCTCACCTAATCACATAAGGCTAGTAAGCCAAGGTGTGGGCATCCAGAAAAGGTTTTCAGCACAAACACTTCAAATCATTTTATTGTTATTGGATAAATAGTTGCACAATAAAAATTAATTTCAAAACTCCCTGCATAACACCACAATACCTCATACCCCTTTACTTCTTCTCAAACATGTTGGTATTAGTATATTGACTGAATGAGAGCCTGTTGGCTTTATGATGTTTGTATAATTCTCATTCTATGCACTATGCTCTGGACTTAGTATTTTTGAGAATGGCTAAACTTTGGGGGGTCTCCAACGTGCTAGTAATTACAGTTTTAATTCACATTGAGAAAATATGTGATGATAGTGTAAATTCAGTAACACTTCTGAATGAGTGTAGATTGAATTAATTTCAGCCACCTCTACACATTGAGAAATACATAGATGTGTGAGGTGTTCTACTCATGTATTCCACACAGTGTTCATTCGTAGTCTTCACAGAGACGCGGAGACACCATTTCAACTCCTGGAAAAGAAGGGCTTCCTCTTATATTTTTTTGTTTAGTTTCTGGGTTCCCCAGGTCTCCACTCGCAGTGTCCAGGCCTCCAGGAATTGTGGATCGGGATGGTTGATTGTATGTGTCAACTTGACCAGATAAAGGATGCCCAGATAGGTGATAAAACATGATTATTATCATTACTTCTGAGTGTATCTGTTTTTATTTTAATAGCCCTTTTGGCATATCACTTATACTTAAAAAATGCTATAGTTATCACTTTAGAATTTCCAATATACACTAACTAATATATCTCTACTTTCAAATAATGCTATACCACTTCTAGAGTAGTGCAGGTACCTTGTAACAAAGTATTCCTGATTTTTCCCTCCTATTCCTTAAGATATCACTGTCATTCATTTCACTTATCCAGATGCTTTTATCACCCAGTACATTGTTGCTCTCATTAGTTCAAATGATTATTCTTTACATCAATTAAGAGTGAAAAATAAAATATGTTGGTTTTAGTTGACACTATCATTTATCCCTTCCTTGATGCTTTCTTTTATACATCTGAGTTTCTGCCTCTATCATTTTCCTTGTCCCTGAAGATTTTCTTTTAATGCTCCTTGTAGACAGGACTGCTGGCGATGAATTCCCTCAGATTTTGTTTTTTCGGACGAGTCTTTACTTCTCTTTAACTTTGGACGGATACTCTCACTGTATATAATTATATATTGGTGTTTGTTATTGTTTTTTTACTGACTCCTTTCAATATATTTCTCTTTGTCTTTGGTTTTCTACAGTTTGAAAATGATTCCTAGGTATAGTTGTCGGTATTAGCTTGCCTGGTGTTCTCTGAGCTTCCTGAGTCGCTTGCCTGATGTCCGTCATTAATTTCAGAATAATCTCAGCTATTACTACTTTAGATAATTTCTTCTTCTCTGTTCTATTTTTCCTTACCCTTCTGGCATTTTAACTAAACAGATGTTACACCTTTTGAAATGTCCCCCACAGTTTTTGAATATCTTATTCTGTTTTTTCTGCACTTATTTTTCTCTTTGTAATTCATGTGGGACATGCCCATTTATATATTTTTAAGCTCGCTGATTCTTTCCTCGGTTATACTGAGTTGACTGGGCACTCACTGAAGGCATTCCTTGTCGCAGTATGTGTTTTATTTGTAGCATTTCTTTTTGATTCTGAGAGTTTCCATTTCTCTGCTTATATTATACATCTCTTCTTGTTACATGCTTTTGCCCGGTACAGGCCTTAAGATACCAATCACAGTTATTTTAAATTTTCTGATAATTCTGATACCTACGTCCTGAGTCTGGTTCTGAGATTTATTTTATCTCGAGAGTATATTTTTTTCTCTCCTTCCAGCATTATTTGTAATTTTTTTTTTTTTTTTTTTGGTTGAAAGGTGGTCATTCTATATTGAGTAATAAGAATTGAGGTAAATAGACCTTTGGGGTAAGGATCTACGTCAGTCTGGCTAAGAATCGGGCTGTGTTAAATGTTGGTTGAACCTGTGAGTGTCGGAAGTTTCATATTCCTCTAGCGTCATCTTCTTTCTCTCCTCCTTGACTCTGAATTTCCCTGAGCAGTCCCCCTCAGTGACAGTCTGCCTCTTGCTGTAGTGCACACTTACCAGACTTGAGCCTCATTTGTTTGGTAGCAATGTGTGAGGGGGGGGAGGATTTCTGTTATGTTAGGATTAAATTTCCGTTTTCAGCGGGCCTCCGCCTCAGACTTGTCACACGTGTTTCTCCAGTGGTAGAGCTCTTTCTCCTGTGAGGCAGGAAACCTGGAGGAGTCCAGAGTGGGAAGAACATTCCTCCCAGCTGGGATAAGGCTTTAAGTCTTTTCCCCCAAGAAAGTAGGCCTTTGTGATGGAGAGCACGCTGGGTGCATTTTACAGTGATTTCTTTTCCAATCCTCTACTACGTCAAGGAGGGGAGATTACTGAGATCTTCACTATTAGAACCTAGTGGAGTTCCTAGAGGCAAACCCATGAAACTGGTGAGCACTCCAAGACTTCAGCTCCCTTCCTGAGGTTTCTCACCTCAAAGGAGTTCACACTCAGCTCCCAGCAACTTGTCAAAATTGGTGTCTCAGTTTTCCTACCAATTTATGGCTCCAGCAGCTTCTGCTCCAGGGACGCCAATCTTGACTTTGACTTCCGCATTCACCTGTCTCTCCGGATTGTGAGGTGGTGTCTTGCCCTGGGAGCCCAGATCCCTGAAAAATAAGAGAAGCCATTGCCTTTCATTTTATTTAAATTTACTCATTTTAAGGATAAGAATGATGACTTCCAAGCTCTTAACATGTCAAAACTGGGATCAGAAAGCCTTCAAGGTGTCTAAATATCTTATTTCATTTTCTCTCTCAAAGTTCCTGTGAGCTATAGGGCAAATTGCTTCACCTCAAGAACAGGCCACTTCTTATCACAGATGTGGATCATTTAATTTCAAATGTCGTGACTATGAATTTACAACAAAGAAAATACTAGAATTCTACTTTCCATATTCCTTCTGTGATACATTTTTATTATTCTTGTCTTTGAAAGTAAACATAAATTGGCTCAAATAGTTTGCTTTCAGTGAACTATGTTTTTATTCATTTATCAAATATCTATGAAGGATCTACTATGGGCTTGGCATTGTGTATGATCCTGCCAATACCACAATATCATCCATATTCTGAAAGACCCCCAGTCAAGCGGGATAGGCAGAAATCTAAACAAATAATTTAAATACTTTGAGATAAGTGACAAAACAGAAGTTTGTACAGGGTGCAATTAGGGTTGAGGGTGGGAGAACGTAAGTTTGGAAAATCAAAGTTGTTTTCCCAAAAGAATTAATGTCTCTCCTTCCCTGAAATAGTGCCTAAGATAATGTCCTTGATATTCTGGCACTCAACAAACATTTTGTCTGTTTGGTACTAAAAACTCAAAAAAATTTTTTTTTTTTTTACATCTTGGACTATTAGTGGAAGTACTGTTTTCAGTAGCAATGTCGTGCCTGAACAATAATAATTTTGCTTTTTGTTAGAACTCAGAGGTCTATCCTATTTTAGAAATGGATTATTATGTTCTAAAGGGAGCTTGAGAGGTCTAGGTGCACTGACACTGATATTTTTAACAGCTCTTCCCAAATGTATATGCTCAAGTGACTTTTCCCCCCTTTAACACAATAGTCACCTTCAAAAACTATTCTGTTATTTCAGTAATGTCACCATTGACCAAAAAATTACTGGACTGCCTCTCTTGGAATTGCTTTCAGACTCTACAGCACATTATTTTGTGTATAGACAGTGGTAGAAAATCTTCATCCACTGAGATTGAATGTGATTTATGAATATAACCAAAGTCAAATATAAGCTACAGAAAGAGAGAATCTAAAGGAATAGAACAATTTTAGTCAAATTAAGATTTGCTTGAAAATAATAATTTTCACATGGCTCATAAAAACATTTATCCAGTATAAAACTTAAAAGGCATGGGTCAAAATTTATCATAGAATATCTAAGAGGATTATTTTATAGGCAATATTATTTGAATTTCTACATTTTGAGACTTTTCAAAAGCACTATACTATAATGATACATCAAGTTTAAACTTGCATCCAAATCAAAGTCCTAGTGTCCATGTTTAACAGATTACACACAAATTGGATAAATCATACCATCATCCCCCAAAGTATAGGTTTCAATCAAAATTGGCTCAAGTACTTAAAAAAACACATGGAAAAAAATCATTTTTTCTTCTTAGCACTTGGTGAATATCAGAGCCCCAGATCCTTCCTTTTTCCTTAAATATTTACCATGATTTTTAAGAATCTCATCAGTATCTATTGTGTTGGCAGGCCACTTACAGAGAAAATATAGAAGAAAAACCACACGTTAACATACTAGCAGATGATAAATACATCTGGACCAAGCAAAGGTGAAACCAGAGATGGGAGGGATTAAAATATGTGCTGTACTCACAGTCATTTCTTTTCCTGTGGAATAAAACTGCACTATGGAATACCTGACATCATGCACATTGCTTTGAAATTGTATCTTGTGGGTGTCTCCATAGTCGAGGCAATAAAATGTGATGGATTTCCAGTCTCTATCACTTCAGGTAGGATAAATTTAGGAAACAATCGGGATATAATTGAGATCAATACAAGGTGCTGAGAAACTACACTGATCTCACTGACTGATGGCAAATAAGGAAGAGCCCACAGGTAACCTGCTTCTATGCCAAAACTTCTGTATTTTTTTCCTCCCCACTTCAAATTAGAGAAGCACAGAGAGGGAAGGAATCAATTTCCTCTCAGTAACAAGAGGCATCCATGGTGTCAACACTCTTAGAAACCAGGATCTCTGTTAGATATAAACTACCACTTGTAAGTGATGTAGGTATGGAAGTATAGCTTAGGAGTATGTTTGGGTAATGAAATAAGTGTTGAACAGCTTTATCTGTAACACTATTGAAAAATAAAGTCATTCAAAAAGAAAGTCATCTTGCTACAGAATGTAATGAATAATAATACCTGATATTTATTGAGAACTTACAATATGGCAGCCACTTATCTCATTTATCCTCACAACCACCTTTCAAAACCAGCCCTAATCCTATTAACCTTTTTTTTTTAATCCATGAGTAAATTTCAGGACCGAGAAGTTAAATAAGTTGCCTAAGCTTTCACAGCTAAGAAGCAGAGATACCACAAGTCCAATCCAAGTAAATGGAAATGCTCCAGAATTGAGCGTTTCATATAATCCTATACCAAGAAGTCACGATGAGGACTGGAAGAACTGCAAGATATTCTCCCCCCCCCCAAAAGTCATGACTTTTGACTCCATCAATACCAGAAAGTGTTTTATTGGTTTCAGCGTGTTTACAGGTGTAAGCAAAAGTGGTCTGCATTAATCATGTTCAAGAACGTAGCCTTCTTGTTCTGAAGGTTGGTACATAGCACTCCAGCTACCTGGTTATTAGCTACACAATTGCAAGGGATTCAACTCATAAGTTGCCAAGTTCAAAGATCAGAAATGTAATGGCAGTGCCTTCAAAGGCTTCAGTGTTGTATATTCTGGTCTACCCTCCATTTTCCCTCCTCTCCTGAGTTCCTCTTTGATCTCAAGCTAAACATCAGAATCTGCCTTTTAAAAAGACTTGAAGTGTCTTTCATTTTCTCTCAGCTGCCTGAGGAGCAGAAACTTCTGCATCTTACATGAAAAAAATGTATTTCTCCCTAAAAATAACTTTGGTTTCAAATGCCCCCTGCAAAGAGGCGGAAATAATTTATCCTGAACTCTGAGAAGACAAAAGAAGGTAATTGCATGGGTTAGCCATTACCTGCAGTAGGGGAGGCAGGCGAAGGAGCCATTACCAATCCCGCAAAGGCAGTAACAGAACATTCCCGGCTTAAGGCTTTGTAGGAGAAGAGGTCAGGGCGCAGTCTCCTTTGGGCTATTCACATCCTTTTTTGGACCAGGAGCACTCACCGCATCAACATACACTCCTGGATGTGCTCTGGCGGTTTTGTTCTCCGGTGGTTCTCTCCTTCCTCCCATTAATGCTGTAAGTGCTAAGAGTAGCAAGTGCTTGAACAATTAATTCCCTTGTTCCTTAGCTAAAAATAAACTTGTTTAAGGGAAACTATATATGAAATTATAAGTGGGGTTTTAAATTAATAGGCTTATAAATGAAACGCAGATCAAAAATGGAGTATATGATATAATGTACATCCAAATACACATATACCTTCCACCTGGTAAGAAACACTCACTGTAAATTAAATTTAAATATGAGTAAATAAATTAATTTAGATTTACAGTCTCTCTTGTTGCAAGAAGTCTAAAATGTTCATAGGAACTCCATCTTTGAAAAATGTATTTTTTGCTCTGGTCTATTGTTTTCCCAAGAACTTTGTCAAGTTCAGGCCTTTTTTTTTATATATATATAACTTCACTTAGTCACTGAAAAAAACAATGTGCTTATCGCTAGCTATGGCACATTAGTCATTCACTGTAAACACCCATTTCTGAACCTACGTATTTCTTTCTTGCATGGTCTTCTAATCCTGCCTCAGCTCCTCAGCTTTTATTTCATTCCCTTAGTGCATGATGTTGTAGTGGATATTTTGAACTTCTTACCACATACTTTTCTGCAAAAGCAATGATATAAACAATAGCTATATTCCCAAGCAAACAAAAACCTAACATAAACCTAAAATACTACATGTTTGCAATCGTAATTTTTCTTGCTATTGTTCATTGGAAGTCACTCAGGCAAGTCATTTAACCTTTGTGGGCCTCAATTTCCTCTTCTATAAAATTAAGGGGCTGGACTATATGACATCCACGGCCTTTCAGCCTCAACGGCCTGTAGCGACATTTCTACTGCATTATGAATCAGATGATGGAATAAACTGAGAACATAACCATCATCCCCAACACTGTTTCAAGATTCATTCTGTGAAACTAGTTGGCTTCTCTTTGATACTGGAGCCAGTTTGGACATTTGGCACTTACTACCATCTCTTTTGTGTTTTTAAGTTGCCTCTTATGACATAAAAGTAGGGTGACTGAGGTATGGATAGGAAAGTCAGAAAGCTACTAAGCAAATGTAAGTCAGAGTAAGAAGAGTACAGTGCTGCTGTGGGCATGGCATTTGACGTCAACCTGAGCTCAAGGTCCTGCATCATCACTTAATATCTCTGTGACCTTGGGCAAGTTATTTACACTGATTATGCCTTCTCCATAAAAGTAGGGAAATGACAGCACCCACCTCATAGGATTTTTATTAGGTTTTTATTAGGATGAAATGAGGAAGTGAATTAAAATACCTGCTGAGCACTTAATAAACTATAGCTCTATCATCATGAAGGATAAAACTTAGGAATCTTCTAGTTAAGTCAGAAATCACAGTGGGCCACTATATTCTAACATATTATTTTGACTTTTCCTTCAAACTTACACATTGCCTTCAAACTTACACATTATTTTTAAGATTTTATTTATTCATTTGAGACACAGAGATACAGAGAGAGAGGGAGCATGAGCAGGGGGAGAGGCAGAGGGAGAGGGAGAAGCAGGCTCCCCGCTGAGCCAGGAGCCCGACACGGGGCTCCGTCCCAGGACTTTGGGATCATGACCCGAGCCGAAGGCAGACGCTTAACGACTGAGCCACCCAGGTGCCCCCAAACTTACACATTTTTAATACAAGCAACTTACTCTGATACTTGTCTCAGATTTGTTTCTTTTTTTTCTTTCTTGTGTTTTATTTTTAAATTTTTCTGCTTGAGATATAATTGACATACAACATTGTGTAAGTTTAAAGTATGCAGTGTGATGGTTTGATACATGTATATTTTGCAAAATGATTACAATAAGGTTGACACATCCATCACCTCATATAATTACATTTCATTGTTATTGTTTATTTGGTAAGAACATTTAATATCTACTCTATTAGCAACTTTCAAGTATAAAGTACAATACAATTAAGTATAGTTACCATGTTGTACATAGATCCCCAGAACATAGTCCTCTTATACCTGCAAGTTTATTTCTTCAACCAATGAAAGTGGATAAGCAAAAATTGTTTATCACTATTATTTTGAGGGTGTATTCACTTATTCTCATTAAGTATACGTGATATATACAAGCCTGATTTTCTCTTTGAATTTAGGAATGACATAAATATTTCAGAATGAAACAAGTATCTTTTTAAAAATAATTAAAGAGAAAAATATCATCTCTTTTCTATTCATTTTCTAGAAATCAGTTCTCAATACATGTTGCTAATGGGATAAAAGATTTAAATAAATGTGATTTTCCTAAGTCTATTGCTTCCTTCTCTATTTCTCTAAACTGAGCTCCAGTTTCGAAGTAGGAACTTTGGGGATTAGGGTAGTGTATACGTTGCAAAGAAAATAGAGACTCAGGCCTTGTGTTGGACTTGCTTCTGCTCTGCCCAGAGGAAGCCAGCACATGATGTCATCTTCCAGTAATGCTGATCAAGCATGAAAATGGTGGGGCGCCTGGGTGGCTTAGTTGATTAAGCAACCAACTCTTGGTTTCCACTCAGGTCATGATCTCAGGATTGTGAGATTGAGCCCCCACATCAGGCTCCGTGCTCGGCTGGGAGCGTACCTGAGGTTCTCTCTATCCCTCTGGCCCTCCCCCCACTCGTGCTGGCTCTCTTCCTCTCTCTCTCTCTCTCTTTCTCAAATAAATAATTGGCTCATTGGTTAGGCAGCTGCCTTCGGCTCAGGTCATGATCCTGGAGTCCCGGGATCAAGTCCCCCATCGGGCTCCCTGCTCGGCGGGGAGTCTGCTTCTCCCTCTGACCCTCCCCCCTCTCATGTGCTCTCTCTCTCAAATAAATAAATAAAATCTTTTAAAAAAAAAAGAAAATTCAACAATAATTCATGGAATATGCCTTCTAGGGGACCAGGATCAAATTGTCAAATATAAAACACTAGAAAATAAAGACAGAAAATCAGAATTTCTGACTAAGAAAGCTTCAATATTTAATAGTGATATGGAACTGGATTTCTAAATGAATAGGGGAGGCCAAAAGGAAGGAAAGGCATGATTCCATAGCATGACATACATGTCATGTCCTTTAAGACAGGCCACATATATCATCTCATTAATCCTGAGAACAACCAAATTTCCAGCTATTGGGTGAAGATATCATCACTTCAGGAGTTGAATAATTTGGCCCAACTCACTAGCTGTTAAATTGTGCAGGTGGAATTGAAATGCACATAAAGCCGGTGATTTCTCCTATTTGTGCACTGGAGTAGGAAGGGAGCAAGAGTGGGCAGGGAGTAAATGTCACTATAGAGATGTTTTGTACTGTAAAATATTATGTACAAGATGATTGGTTCCCAGGGTCAGTACTTTAAGTTACTGGCAATTATTGAGTATCAAGTGTGTGATTCAACCTGTGTTTATCTTCTTGGGAAAGAAAACGAGAAGACTTGCCTTATTTTTAGACTTACAATCTAAGTATGCAAATCAAATGGTAACAAAACGTTGCTGTAATATTGGAATCTATGTGCAAATCACTGCAGAATCATGGTGGAGAGAAATTTGAATTCTACTTGGCAGATAGGTAAATAATTTAGGGAGGCAATACTTGACACAAATGTTGAAAAATGGCTGACAATTTCAACAGACATAGAAGAAAGATGAACATCACACAGAAAAGAAAAATTTGAGTTTAAAAAGGCCAAATATTTTTCCAAGCAAAATACAGCGTAGAAAGAGTAAGCTTAAGTGGGAGATCAAGAGGAGGTCAGGGGATAAAATGGGAACAAGAAGTTGGAGCTAGAGGTCAGCAGAGAAGGAGTAAATCCTACCTGTGGGACAGGAAGAAGGGGGCAGGGATATCAGCTGGAAGGTTGTTAAAAGGATTTTTCCAAATTATGATAAAATAGGTAAATAATCATGGAAATTAAGAGGAAGAGATACACAGGGTCTACGCTCAGCGTGGAGTTGGCTTGGGTTTCTCTCTCCCTCTCCCTCTGTCGTCCCCCCGCATTCTCTCTCTCTCTCTCTCTCTCTCTCAAATAAATAAATCTTTTAAAAAAATAACAAATAAAAGGAATATTATCCAGGTTTGGTGGCAAATCAAATAGTGCTTCCGGTGAAGAAAGACAGGGCAAGATGACTCAAAAGTTACTGGGAGGAGTGGCATTACCTGATTTAGGAAAGGGGAGAAATAATGTGTGTGGAGTCAGAGACGGTTGGCTGGACGTGCCTTCCAGAAAATATGAAATGGAGTTTGGGGCCTAAGACGTGGACTGAGGATTTTTCAGACACTGCTGAATTTTAAAAGACTAATGATGTAATGTATGGTGATTAACATAACATAATAAAATTTAAAAATTTTTCAAAAAAAAAAAAAAAAGACCAATCAAACCCAGGTGAAAAAATCGAGAACAGCACTCAAGTGAGGCCATTCACACCTTCATACTCAGGGTGGAGGAGTTAGAAAGAGTCATTAAAGAAATGAGAGAGGGTGTTCATTTTTCTACAACAACATGAAGGAAATTATAGATAAATGATGATAGATGATGTTCATAGATGGATAGATAGGTAGATAACAATAGAGAAGAATATCACAACTGCATCTTCTGAATTTCAAAATAAAGCAAAGTTAATACGAACTATGGACTTTCACTATGTGTGAAGGTAGATTCATCAGTTGTAACATATGTCTACCGCTCTGGTGGGGGAAGTTGATGTTGGGGCAACCTGTGCATGTGTGGAGGTGGGAGGTATTTGAGAAATCTCTGTACCTTCTCTTCAGTTTTGCTGTGAACCTTACTTAAACTGCTCTAAAAATATAAAGTTTTAATTTAAAATAAAAAAAAGTTAGAATCAGCCAAGTATATGATTAGAAGTACAATTGAAATTATAAAATTAAAGACATACAAAAGTGTAAAAGTTTTAAAACAAATAACAACCCAAAATAGATGTGCAAGACAGCAGAGTAAGAGGAAATTGAACTTTGAAATTAAAGTGACTTGTGCTCTAAATCCCAACTCTGCCTCCTAATTAGTCATATGACTTTGGGCAAGTGATTTAACCTTTCTGAACTGAATAATAATATCCGTCTTACAAGGTGTTATTATGAAAATGGACTAGATAATATGCATTATATATCTCAAAATGGCAAATGATCAATAATTAATAGACATTATTATCGCCATCATTGTAATGCCCACACTGCACAACATTCACACACAACTTACATGAATATTCTTGTGAATATCTATCTGTATTTCTATGATACCTCATCACTTCCTAGACCCCGAAGGGAAAGAGTGATAAGAAGAAACTCTTTCTGCCATTTTGTTATTATTACAATCGCTGAGGTAGAGTAAAGCTCAATTTAATTTAGAAAGTATGAATATCAGCACATTTCCAGAAATTTATTGCAGCCTGGGAAGAGGAACAGAGAAGAGAAAGGGTCAGTAACAGGGCACGGGGATGTGAGATAGAGCGAGAGTAAGGTTAAGTCGGAAGAGGGATGAAAGATGTGAGGAAGGTCACGACCAAAGTGGCTTTATCCATGCTTCTGACTGCACCCACTTTCATCTGCAGATCATATCAGCAAAACAGAAGGGAAGACACTGTGTAGCGTGGCGCTGCCATCGGAAGCTTGAGCTTTCTTTTAAACACACCATTCAAATCTAATATGAATGTCTGATGAACTGAATTAAATTGACCATGTTCGGTGTACTCAAGACAGTCGGAGGTGCCAGGTACAATGGCAGAATAGATGATTTCTGCTTTGAAGCAGATTTGAGAGAAATGTAGCTGCAGCCAAGATAAAGAAAACATTAAAAGTTGAGGTAGGAAATAAATAATCATATAGAATTCATATAGAACGACTACTAACAGTTATGATGTTAGTATGATAACACAATCATGATGGTGATGGGCAAGATTGGTGAGTAACCTTTATATTCCAAGCACTGTTAGACGCTTTATGTATTTGTAAGCATTTAATTTTCACAACAGTAAGTGAGAAATCACCATCTTGATTTTAATGATGAGCAGTATGCACTGAAGACAGTAAACTTGGATCTCAGGTGCACAGTATTCTTATCAAAATACCAGGCCAAGCAAGAGTTTATTATCAAATACCACAAAAATTGGAAATATTACTTTGAATAAATATACCCAATTGCAATTGTTTTCCAATGCAGTTCAAAAATATATAAGAAGTACAGGATAGTACTAGTTTTAATAACCACTGGTACAAGGAATTTACTTTTTTATGGGCCCATAAAAATGTGTTTATACCACTAGTAATTTAAAATAACGATGCCACATGAAACAGCTATTATTGTAATACATAACTTAAGTGAACCAATAATTAAATAACACTTCAAGTTATTTTAACACTTCTGTCATGTATTTCTATAATGAATTGCTTTATGTCATCAAAGCCTCACTTTTTTTCATTATTCGAACCATTTTCTGAGATGAGGATTTCCAGTAAGCATGTTACAGTGAAAGTGCAGTGTATATTTCTCTTCCTCGCTCTCTCTCTTTAATGTCCCAGGTATTAAGCAAACAATAGCAATATATAAAAGCAAGACTGTCTTCCCACAGTGCAATCAATTCAAGATCACGCTCCAGCAGTGATTAGCAACCTTCTTTGCTCATCATGTTCAGTTGAAGAGGGAGTTGGTTTAGGCAATGTTTTTTGCAGGGATCAAGTCTGAGCATGGAAATGAATATGGTGGCAAGTCTGCCCACAGCATTATCATTCAAATTAAGTTAATGCTTTAATGATCACCTTATAAATATTAATATACTCATTAGTTCACTTTGGCAATGGTTACTTTTCATACTTGTGTCATATCCTACCCCAAGAACAGGAAAAGAAAATGTCAGTAGGGGAGTCTGTGCTTGACAGTCTCTTGCTCACTGAGGGGACCTTCTTCTCTTCTTTTACCTAAGTTTAGGGAAAATATTTTTGGAAGCAATAAATGTAAAAGAAGACGTTTACCTGCCAGATATAGGTTTCTTGGACCACGCATAGGATAATGTAGTTACTTAGACTTCTGAACGTGGGCTCTAAATGGTCAGGAAAATGTAAAATTATGTGATTTAGATATTGTTTTATAAAAATGCAAGGAATACTGGTGATGGGTATTAAAGAGGGCACATTCTGCATGGAGCACTGGGTGTTATATGCAAACAATGATTCATGGAACACTACATCAAACACTAATGGTGTAATGTATGGTGACTAACATAACCTAATAAAAAAAACTTAAAAAAATACAAGGAATAAACTAAAACACAGCATAAAGGTGGGGCAAATTAGGAATGAATAGAGCAAATGGGAAGGTAGGAAAGAGAAAAGAGGGAGAATAGGAACGGAATGAAGCAGGTAGCACGAGCAAGAAGGACAATTGGTCTGTGAGGAAACAGTGGGGTCAGCCTTCAGTTCAGCCTCCAGGTCCCCAGGACAGGGTTGGCCACATGCTGAAGTCACTGCAGAAGGCTCTGCATTCCCACTCACCTTTTCATCCCCGTCCGCATGATGGGTCCTGTGGCAGGAAGCACCTTCGGTCAACACAAGAAAAGGGAGTGGATTCTGGGGCATGTTTTTCTAATAAAACAAGGATCTTCTGAGGGTATGATGTGAGATATAAAGGGAAGACAGGAATCAAGGATAAATTTCATTTTTGAGAAACCAAGTGAACAGAACAGGCAAAGAAATGTTGGGAAATAAGAGAAACCATGAAGTCTGCTTTGGAAAGGTGAAGCACACAGACCTGGAGATATGGACTTGACATGCTGCCACCCATGGATTAAAAATAAAAATCACAGATCCAGTTTGATTCACCACAAGTATCTCAGATACTACACAAAAACTCACATAGAGTAATTAGTAAAATATAAATATCCCTTCAAATAAGAGTAATAAGAAAAACAGGTTGAACCTCATGTTTAGAAAAATTCTTCCTAAAGTGAAAGAGAATAATTAGATGAAGCAGTCATGAGAGCCATAACTGGAAATTTCCTCAATTTGAAAAAGGACCAAGCAGAACATATCTGAAACACTATTTGAGACAAAGTTAACATTTCAAAGACACGTCTTCCCAGCGACAGTAGACAATGTTTGCATAACATTTGCAACAGATTCTAGAGCTACATCTTGGCCGTTTCCCATGGCTGGCCACTGATGAGTAACTTTGCCAAATGGTGGGGGAAACTTTAGCAGTGGCCAGTGCCAAAAATCTCCGATGCTCATCAGTGTCTATGTATTTACTTAGCAAATAGCAACAGAGCACAGGGGTTTGACCATGGGCGGTACAGCTAGCCTGCTTGGATTCAAACCTTGCCTCTGCCACTTATCAGGCTGTGGCCTGATAACCTGAACCAGGTTAGTAACTGTCCCTGCCTCACTTCACTCATGTGTGTAATAATACCGACCACAGAGAGGTTGCTGGGTAAATTTATATATAAATGTATATAAATATATACTTATATATTTATATGAATATATAAATTTATATATAAATTATATATAAATATAAATGTGAAATTTAGATTGCGAATTTATGTTTAGTAACGTTCAGTGTTAATATATATTCAGTAGCAAAAATTAAATACTCTCTTAATTTGTATTCAATAAATCTGTCATATCAGTACCAGGGGCCTAAGGCTGAACCAGATGCCAGAGATACACAGATGGACAAAATACAGATGATTCTTCCTCTGCCTTGACTGTGCTCAAACACGAGGGGTGTGCAGGATCTATGTGAGCTGTGGGAGAAAATGGGCCTGACGCGGTCCTCGGTCACATTCATTCCTCGTGTCTTAGTTGCCAATGCTGCAGGCACTGATCATCAGACACGTAGTAACTCTTAGATTATCTCATATTTCTGTTGGTCAGAAGTTCCGGTTGGCTCAGCTGGTTTCTCTGCTCCCAGGTTCACAAGGTCAAAATCAAGTTGCCAACTGGTTGGGTTCTTATTGAGAGGTGCTGTGAAGATTGTGCATTCAAACTCATTCAGGTTATTGACCCAGTTTAGTTTGTAGCGGATATAGGATGGAGGTTCCTGACTATTCACTGAGTGTTGGCTGGCAGTCACTCTCAGTTTCTAGAACCACTGTGCTCCTTGGCTTGTGGCCCTCTTTCTTCTTCAGCGACTTCCCCTTTGCCACATCTCTGTCTTTTCTTTTTGTTAAAGATTTATTTATTTATTATTTGAGAGAGGGAGAGAGAACAAGAGCAAGTGGGGGGAGGGGCAAAGGGAAAGGGAGAGAATCTCCAGCAGACTCCACGCTGAGTGTGACCCCAACACCAGGCTAGATCCTGCGACCCTGAGATCCTGACCTGAGCCAAAATCAAGAGTCAGACACCTAAACCAACTGAGCCACCCAGAGAACCCCACTCTCTCTATCTTTTCATCTCCCTTCAGCTAGGCACAATTTTCTGCTTTTCAGGGTCACATGAATCTGCTCATTTTGAACCTGCCCATCTAAAGCAGGTTTACTCGAAAATAAACAGATGCATACACACATGCATAAGTGTTTATTCTAAAACCTTAATGCCAGGACGCCTGGGTGGCTCAGTCGGTTAAGCGGCTGCCTTCAGCTCAGGTCATGATTCCAGGATCCTGGGATCGAGTCCTGCATCGGGCTCCCTGCTCAGTGGGGAGCCTGCTTCTCCCTCTCCCTCTGCCTGCCACTCTGCCTACTTGTGCTCTCTCTTGTGCTCTCTGTCTCCGGCAAATAAATGAGCAAATAAATAGATCTAAATATATATATATATATATATATATGTATGTATGTATAATAAAAATAAAACCTTAATGCCACCTGCAAAGTCCCTTCACAGCGGTGCTGAGATTAGCATCTGGTGGAATAACTAGGGATAGCAATCTTGGGAGTCACCTTTAGTATTTTGCCTAGCACACCTCCCCTTGCTAGAAAAAAACATCATCCCTTCCCCACATACACCTCCCAGGATGTTCTTTCTTAAATCCTTCTCAACCCCATTGTTAAGCAGAGGCTTGTCATTGCCCCTGCAATAGCATAGCATGGCCAGAGGACAGGGGAGGTAGAGAAGGAGAGGTGAAACCAAGTATATGCAGTGATTTGCCTGGAGAGTGTGTCTGGAATTGATGCGCCTGGTTTCACGTCGGGCTCGGAGAGCTCCAGCCACCGCTGCACTTCCACCTGGGGCAGCAGGGGGAAGGACAAACCATCACCGTGGGCTCGTCCCCACTCCCATTTCTCTACTTCCACCAGGATCTTTACAAAATTACCCAACTTTACTATAAAGAGTGTCCATCTGTAGGGGATGAGTAAAAGCCACAACTCTGAACATATCAGATGAAGCGATTGGGGGACAAACAAAGTACTGTGTTAGGAAGAAGATACAGATTTTAAATCCAACTCAACTCACTCATTTTTACCAATTCTTCTAATGCGTATACATCATGTTTGGCTTCCCCCAATACCCCAGGCACCCAGGTTTGTGATCATAGAAAACAAAACCACTTCAGCATTCTCATCTGTAAAATAACCAGATTGAGAGAGCAAATCTAGCATTCCTGTATCTTCTTTCCCTTATGCCCATAAATGGCTGGATGGCAACTTATTAGACAGAATGCAGCTTCAAAATAACAAGCATCATTAAAAGTTACTGTAAGATATAAATGGAGTCATACATATAAAAGATTTCCTGTGTGCCTGGGACAGAATTACAGCATCCTCTGCCAATCACAGATGAAACTTATTCTGGGGATGTAAAGTCATTTGTATTTTGTATGCTACCTAGAATAAGTTGTTTGTGGTGGCTTGGGACACTCTTGCAACAGTGGTTCGAATGAGAAGAAAAGAAGAGAAAAAAACAGTAAGAACCCAAGCATTAGTTATTTCTGCAATGAATCTGAATGTTCCTCTCCCAGCTGGAATAGGAAAAGTAGATTCTCTGAAATGTACGTTAAATGGAGAGCAAAAAGCAAATGTGGCAAAATTCATAAAAATGTTTAAAAACCTAATAATAAAAAAAAAATCTAGTAGCAATACATTTTGTTAACAAAGGAGAATCAGTATTTTGCTTTAATGGAAGCATCTGAGTCCATCGGAATGCATTTTGCACCCAAAAATCTAGGTGATTTTCTGCTCTAAAGTGGTCTGTTAAAACTTCTTTGTAATAGAGGTGTGCAGGATTTTGATGGCTTTCGGCAGTGCTGTTCATTTATTACCTGCTCATTGAGCGCCAACGATGGTACTGACATAAACAACAGAGATTTTACTCCTGATAAGATGGAGCTTATATTTATAGCAGTGATTCTCCCAAGTGTGGTCTCTGGACCAGCAGCATCAGCAGCACCAGGGACTATGTTAAAAAATTTAAATTCCTGGGCACCTGGGTGGTGCAGTTGGTTAAGCGACTGCCTTCGGCTCAGGTCATGATCCCGGAGTTCCAGGATCGAGTCCCGTGTCATCGTGCTCTCTCTCTCTCACTCACTCTCTCTCTCAAATAAATAAATAAAATTTTTTTAATGTAAATTCCTGGGGCGCCTGGGTGGCTCAGTTGGTTAAACATCTGCCTTGGGCTCAGGTCCTGGGATCCAGCCCCATGTCAGGCTCCCTGCTCATCAAGGAGCCTTCTTCTCCCTCTCCCTCTGCCCCTCCCCCCCACTCCTGCTCCTCTCTTGCTCTCTCTAATAAATAAATAAAATCTTTTTAAAAAATGTAGATTTCTGTCTCCACCCTAGAACTAGGGAATCAGAAACTGTCGAGGTGGGGCGTCAGGATCTGTTGTGGTTTAACAAGCCTTCCAGTTGATTCTAATGCATCCTAAAGTTTGAAAGCTATTAAAGACATGTATCCATAAAAGAGCCTTGAGCTTCACCTCCTTATACCTACCTACAAGATGTTTTGCACATGTGAAACCTGTTGCAGCAAATGGGTTGCAACAAACCCCCAAAAATCAATAATTATGTATAAGTTTTAGGTCATATGACAAATCTCCGGGAACTATTTAAAAATTCAAATATTCTTGTTTTTTTTATAAGTAATATTTGTCCATTTCTGCTATTATATATTCTTTCCTAAATACTAAAATAATAATTTCCTTTGAAGTCACTTAATCAGTTATGCCAAACGTGTTACTCATTTATTAATAATGCATTTTGAAGCAGCCCTGAAACGTTAGGTATAGGCCAGGAAAATATAGCTGTCTGGAGTTGAAACTGCAGGTTCAGGTCCTTCTGCAGTGGAGAAGGACTTCAAATATCTATCAGCTCCCCAATAATTTTTTCAGGCTGTCAGAATGTCACTCGTTCTAACACCTGAAACCGACAGTGCCAAAGCGTGTGATAGTTTAAAAAAAAAAAAAAATGTAGGGCGCCTGGGTGGCTCAGTTGGTTAAGCGACTGCCTTCGGCTCAGGTCATGATCCTGGAGTCCCGGGATCGAGTCCTGCATCGGGCTCCCTGCTCGGCAAGGAGCCTGCTTCTCCCTCTGACCCTCTCCCCTCTCATGTACTCTCTCTCCCATTCTCGCTCTCTCAAATAAATAAATCTTTAAAAAAAATAAAAATAAAATAAAATAATTAAAAAAATTAAAAAAATGTGGGTTCAAAGAATCAAATTTTTTATTCTTTGTAATTTTAATTATATACTTTTTTTTTCTTTCCAGCAGTCTGATTTGTTTTAGATTCTAAAATTATAAACTCCTGATTTACGCCATGGACAGTTCTTTACAACCCATGATAAAAACACTTAGAGAAGTAGAGTTACTTGTTCTTGAACCCTATGACTATTCTGACTGGAGCCCAGGTCTTTTGCTGCAATATTGTCTTTACTAATATAGGTGCACGTGGGCAAAGAGATGGCTTTGAGGAAAGCGTGGAACCCGATATCTTTGAATTTCTGGTCCTCACTTGCATAAGCTTCGTGATATGGCACATACCTAACCATTCAGGCATGCAGTGAATATATAGAGAGGCATGCATAATTAACAAACAACTGAAGGCCTGCAAATAAATTGTTAAAGCTCATGGAAAGGAAGGGCAGCCTTGTGGCATGATGATATTTGTGCTGCTTGCCTGATAATTGTTCACTACTCAGAAGAGCACAGTAATTTTGTAATTAACGCTTGATACACACTACCTTTAATTACATAAGGCAGCCTCGCTTGGAGGAATCTGTGTGTAAGCATGAGTGTGTGCATGTGTGTTTCTGGGCAGACTAAATTTTTGCCTCTAATGAAAGAGTTTTCTTCCCGCTGAAAAAGCGCGTGGCTGATCCAGTTCAAATTTCCTGCTTGATATGAGGGCAGCCAGAGCAGGAGAGAAAAATAAGATACGAGTTGACAAGTGAAACCTAAAGGTATCCCTGGATACTCTTTAGGGAGAAATAATTTTATTGATAACGGACAGCTGACCTGACACCACGTTGAACTCTTGCTGGAGAAGCATTCTGTTTATTGCTGGACACCTGCTCCTGTAAAGGGAATTCTATGAAGGTGTTCATATCCAGCAAGTGATCACTAACCCTACTTTCAGGTCAGTATTTATTTTCTCCCCGAGCATTTATCTAAGTGGCTCTATAGGTGGTTAGAAATAATTTCCTTTTTGGCCTATTTAGTTTATTTCTACAATAATCTGTTAGGCATTCAGGCTCGATTGAAACGGCAAGTTTAAAGCAAAATTGTGGAGGAACGATGTTCGGTGTCAATGCCCATCCACCCTCCTTCCAACCCCCAGTCACTCTTGCCATTTTTGGCTTTCTAGCCCTTCTCACTCAACCTTACGTGGGCCTGTGTGATTATGAGGTGTGTTGCTCTTGTCCAGAGTCGTGGAAGAGGAGTCCAGCTGTAGACGTGTTTCTTTGGCCCATAGGGTGTTTTCTTAGAATTCTTTTCTTTTTTTCTTACTTTTGGGGGTGTGTGTTTAATAAATGAACCAGTTACCAACAACTAATAATTGAGATTGTTCACGTAAAAATCTAGATTCTTGGTTCCTCTTGAAAGGTCTGCATTATCTGCCACACAAGACTTCCATTCCGAAATGGGACCACCCTGTTGCACAAAAGCAGCAGCTACTCCTTTACAAAGGGCCCTGTGTGCTGCATCCAGGCTGCCACAGTCCTCAACACCAACCACTCCCTGACCCCCCCCCCCCGCCGCCCATGCTCCAGCCAGCAGCCCTTTATCACCAAGCTGACGTGACATGGTTGCCTTTCTTACACCTGATTCAGTCTATTCATTTATATTACCTGCTGCCCTCTGTCAGCGTTGGAGTTTTCCAGCACCTTCAGTGAAGCATTTCTTCTCTTTTCTTCCAATTCCTGGCCCCGTAATCTTAAGAGAAAGCCAGTTGAGCAAACAGAACCCCAACCCTGTCACGTTGCCTCTCATTTTTGTAACCCAACTATCCACAACAAAACCTCCAGCTTTCTGGTTTCAGCCTTCTCTTTAATGCTCAAATACAATTATTCAAGCCACATTCCAGTTTGACCATCATAAATTCAGTTCCAAACTTTTGGAAAGTTTCTGGGGATTCACAGAGGTGACTTGAGCAGAGCCAGGGTTTTTTGAAGACCCTAGTCTTCCTCTATCATTGCTCGCCCGAAACTCCTGCTCCCCCTCATCACCCCAGGCCTTCTTGGCATAAGCTGTTTCTCTAGCTCCTTCTGATACCTTTTTTTCTAAGAAATGGGTTTAGTCCTCTCTTCCTTGCCCTGAGAAGTAGATACCATGAAGCTCACACTTAACTATGGTGCTTGACAAAATTTTTGCTAATGGCTTTGGTGTCACATCATGGAAGTGACAAGAAATCGCTTACAAGTGGACCCTGGGCTGACACTCTTTGGCTCCTTCAATAGCAATTTGCCACTATGGTATAGGCGTATACCTAAATCCCCTTCTGTGTCAATACTTTCTTCTTTCTCGGTTTTCCAGTGGAAATCTGTAAGTCTCAACATTGCAAAAACTATAGTGAGAAAAGAAATATATTTTTTTCAATATATAGCACAGGGGTAATTGTTTATCCATAAAAGATACAAAAGACTGAACTCTTAGCTCACAGCACACATAAAAATCAACTGCAGGTAGATGATGTACACATAAAGCTTTTATAAAATTACATAGGAGAACTTATGACCTAAGGGTACATTAAAGGCATAAAAAAATGTTCATCGTGATGGAAAAGATTAATAAAATGCAACAGCATTAAAATGAATAAATTGTTTAATTAATAACAACATAAGGAGGGTGAAAAAATAAGCCAAATAATGGGAGAGGATATATGAACACATGAAATACATATAAACAAACACAAAACTAATACACACACACACAAAATGTATATTATTGTAGGAGTTTTTCAGAGTGCATATGATAGAAAACAAAATAAAACAAAAAAACAGTGGAAAATGGGAAAATAATTCTCCTAGAAAGATTTCACAGATAATAAATCTAAATAGCCAATAAATATTTGAAGTGGCTCTCGACCTTCATAGAAATTAGGGGAATACAAATTTCTACCACAATAAGAAAATTGCATAAAGGGTTGCCATATTAGCAAATAAAAATACAGGATGCCCTATTAAATTTGAATTTCAGATGAACAATAAATAATTTTAACATAGCTATGTCATGTAATATTTGGGACATTTATACTACATAATATTTCTTCTTCTAATGAGAATTCAAATTTAGTTGTGCATCCTGTGTTTTATCTGTTAATCTTAGTTAATTGCACACCTAACAGAAGGGAAAAAAATTAAAATGTCTGATAATACCAAGACAAGGATGGGGAGTAACTAGAACCCCTTACTCCACACATAAGGGGTATAAATTGGTATGTCCACTCTGGAAGCAAAATTTGACACTATCTACCAAAAGTAGATAAACTTACCCTGTGGCCCAACAATGTCCCATCCAACATATACACCACAGAGAAATTTATTCACATATATATCAGGATACATATACTAGTATGCTTGTATCTACATTGTGAATAAAAGCAAAAAGTAAAGGACAAAAAAAAAAAAGCAATCACTACCCAAATGTTGATTTTCGATAGAATGATAAATATTGGTATATTCCTATGGTGGTACACTATACAGCAATAAAAATATAAGACAATGGTTAACTCTCGGGTGAAGGGACATTGTTATCTGAAAGAAATAAAGGATAATCCTGGGGTGCAATAGGATAGTGTTCTGTTCCTAAATCTGTCTGTAGATTATATTTTGTGTATTTTCTATATGTGTGTATATTTCATAATTTTGAAAGGATAAAAACATTCCCTGAAAAACGATATGCAAACTTTATCTCAACCTTTCCTATCCAGACTAGGCACAGCCGAAAGGCCTATTCAAACGTTCATCAAGCAAAGAATAGCTATTTCAATCAGAGATTCCCAGGTATAAAGTAAAATTACAGATATACTTTGTAAGATCTACGGGTCATAAGGAATCCCAGGCTGACATGAATCAGTAATATGGTACAGTTACTTTTTTTTTTAAAGGATTTTACTTATTTGAGAGAGAGAGAGAGCACAAGTTGGGGGGGTAGGTGGGGCTGAGGGAGAGGGAGAAGCAGACTCCCCGCTGAGCAGGGGAGGCTCAATCCCAGGACCCTGGGATCATGACCTGAGCCGAAGGTAGACGCTTAACCAACTGAGCCACCCAGGCATCCTAATGGTACAGTTAATTTTAAGGCAAATATGACACCTGGCTGCAATAACCAAAGTATTGCTATGAAAGAAAGTTTCGGTCATTGACCAGAAACCTAATAAAATTACCAGTCTAATTTTGGTCTTTATAATTTTTAATGGGCATGCTCAAACTGAAACATATCTATAGGAAAACAGTAGCTATATGATTTCATTAAACAACAGACAATAAACCCTTATAAGGAAGGGCCACAACATTTGGACTTCCTGGTGTTGCCTATAAATGGCACTAAACACTGGGTAGTGATTCCTGACGACCACCCCTAGCCCAGCCATGTTGTGAGTCCAGTCGCCCTTCTCAGTGCAACCAGCCTCCACTGTCCAGGCAGAGGACCCACTGGGCACCAGCAGGGAAGAGAAGAAAAGAAGTAACTCATGATTTCCTGAAGCCCAGTCTCAAAGCAGCATTGCCTCTGAGTTATTGGAAGCAACAAACAGGAGAGTCTGGCTGGAAGTGCCCAGACCACAGCACAGCCGATCTTTCTGTGGAGTGCCTGCATTCTGGGCTAAACTCTCAAATAGCCAGGCTTTCTGAAAGCAACTAGAGCTACAAACATTCTTTTTTCTAGGTGGATGATAAAGGTTGCATTTTTGTATGTCCAGATATACCCGTGCAAGGGTACACAGCAACCATAATGAACTCTAGCATGTCTGCATATATTAAAATTTAGTTAAACTACACTCCCACCTACCATTTGTTCCTGACTTTGAAACACTCCCCCCAAGACACCCCCCCCCCAAGTCAAAGTCTTAACTTCTGGCCCTCCAGAAGGAAAATAAGTATGTGTCCCTTGCCAACATTCCTCAACAGTGTTACTAGGACCATCACTCTCAGTTGCTAAGAACATAGAAAATATTTGGTCAAGAATTGTTCAGTTGCCCAAATTTCTGAATGGTTTCAGTTAAAAAAAAAATATTAATCCTGCTCATTTTTATTACAAGGATGCTCTGAGATTCAAAGAGGAAAGAATATCTAATTATTGTGCAGATACATGCCTGGTGTCCTCATGTAGTTATACAGTGTAGAGGAAAATAATCCATCCTATTTGTTGGAGATAAATGGTGGAGCATATTTGCCCTGAGGTCTCTTGCCCCTTTCCGTCCATGTACAAGCCCACCACTGGAAACAGTTGCCATGGTGAAAGGTGAGGTAGCGATATCCCCAAGCAGGCTTGCAACGTCGCAAACAACACGGAGCAAAGGTTTCACCACATGCCCTCACACAATTAGAGGGAAGCAGAGACTACCCCCGGATTCCTACATGTTTACCTTTCAGCTATTAGAGACCTTTCTTTGGGAGGAAAAACACACAGATCTTGTCTCCTTTATGGCACATCATCACATTTTCTCTTCCCCACGCAAGACTCTCTGCATCACCGGAGAAGGACACCTCTGCGAATTCTAGCAGGTTCAGATTCTTTTCCCTGTTAGGTCCCTCACTGCTGGATGACAGTTGGACAGCGCCTGCATTCTCCATATGACATTTGTGTTGCTAGAAAAGAACTGTCACCGGGCGCCTGGGGAGCTCAGTCCATTAAGCGTCTGCCTTCAGCTCAGGTCATGATCTCAGGGTCGTGGGATCGAGCCCCACATCTGGCTCCATGCTCAGCGGAGAGTCTGCTTGAGATTCTTACCCTCTGCTCCCCACCCCCTCTCTTTCTCTCAAATAACTAAATAAAATCTTTTTTAAAAATGGTGGTAAAACAGACACCAGAGTTTCAGCATTGCACAATGCCATCTCTCACGAAAGGAGTTTCAGGCCTTCCTGCTGCAGGTCCAGTTTGGAGGGCCCCACCTCCCCGAAGCTCATCTTCCAGAAGAGTGCAGGCCTTCAGGGTCACAAAGGGCAGCTAGGAACTGCAGGTACAAGGGGATTTCTAGGGACCGCACCCCTGATCCAATTTCATTCTTCACAAAGTGGGCCTCTTCCAACTTAGCATTTAAAGAATGCTCACAGCGGAGCTCCCCCTCTGCACTTCAGTAGAGAGATGAAGCCATAACTCCTCCCGCTTCCCAGGCGTGTCCCCACCAAGCTCTCTTTGCACACTTTTGCCACATTAGTGTCCTGTACATCTGAGCAACCACAGCTCCAGATACACTCCGAACAATATCTTCAAATGCCCCTGTCCTTCGAGACTAATTAACCTCGGGTCCCAGGAGGTGAAAATTACAGCAACCGCCTTTACATCATCGAAGATATATAAAACAAACTGATGTAAATCAGGAGAGCCAGGAAGAAAATACCTGGCTTTTCTGCATTAAGTTCAGAATCTTCTTTGACACCTGAGGTTTGATATCTTTCAGCAGAGATGACAGATCCGAAACTGCTGTCCCAGTGCTGAATATAAAACGGTTGGGGCATCATTTACATGTCACACAGACATCTCAGGCTGGCAAGCTTGTTGCTTAGTAAAGAAAATACAAAAAAAGCGGGGGCTTCAGGGGGTGGGCCTGGGACACCTGAGTTAGTGCAGTAAGTGCTAGTTGGTTAATTAAGCAGTGTTATGCCTTGGAAGGGTTAAGGGAAGGAGCTGTTTTCCTACTCACTGTTCTCCACTTATCACCTCTCACCATGAGACAACGCTCTGAGCAACAGAAGCAATGATTGTGCAAATTATTTTCTTCCAAACATTGAAGTGGTGTTGAATCAAGGGGGGAGGTGGTAGGGCTAGAAACCAGATCAAAATACACAGATGTGTCTTTGTGGTGCAAGGGAAAGCAGCGCTAAAAACTATGGAAAACCTGAATGTCTCAGGCTCCCCCAGTGATAGGGTGCTCTGCACTCTTCTCAGTCTGTTGTTTCTAAAGTTACTTGATTTGCTTTTCTTTCCTACATCCTATTATTTAATATAGTACCTCGTCTTCCTTAGGCTACAACAGCGTCCTCTATTCTGAGCAGTCTTTGTTTAACGCACAATAGATACTCAGTAAACATTTACTAAATCAAATGTTAGTTAATTAAGTCCACACACAATAATCTGGATTTCAAAGTGAGATTTGCTATTTATTAACAAAGAGAAGGAGCAATGGAATTCTGGAAAGAGCTTTTTCACTGGAATCCTAAACAGCTTGATTCAAATCCTGGTCCTGTCAATTATTTAAACTTCAAGTTCTTTATTTGTATTGGAAATGGAAAAGGAAGGAGGGAAGCAAGGCAGGAGGGAGAGAAAGCAGGAAGGAAGGAGGGAAAGGCTATAAGGAGAGGAAGGAAGGGGGGAGAGAGCAAGAAAAGAGGGAAGGAGAGAGAAGGAGAGAGAAAAGGAAGGAAGTGAGTTCATAATTATAATGAGTATTGATTGCTTAGTACAGGCACTGTCCTAAAATCTTTACATGTATTAGGTGAATACAGCTCAAGACAATTATCCCCATGAGAACAGTGAGACACAGAAGTTAAGTAATTTTCCTAAGGTCATGCAGATGGTAAGTAACAGGTCTGGGATAGAAATCCAGGCAGTGTAACTCAAGATCAGTTAATCACTCCCCCCAAACACACACACACACACACACACACACACACAATGCTCCCTCTCCTGAGACTATAATACGCTAAGTCTCAGGACTGCTGTGGGGATTGAATTAAATGAGACATCTTGCAGAGATTGCCTGCCAGTGGTATTTTTAGTAAGCTCTGATGAGCGTGCACAAGAGGTTTTTCATGCCACCTTGAGCCTGAGACCGTCCTGAGTCTCCCGCCTGTTTGCTTCCTTCTGGAAGCACCAACATGTCTCCCACCCTCATTTCAGATCTTGTGACAAGACAGAACTTTCTCCAGCAATTCCCCTCCTGGGTATATATCCAAAAGAATTGAAAGCAGAGTCTCAAAGAGATGTTTGCACACTCATGTTCACAGAAGTGTATTCACAATAGCAAAGTGTGAAAGCAACCTAAATGTTCACCAATAAACAAATGGATAAACCAAATCTGATATATACACATAATGAAATATTATTCAGCCTTAAAAAAAACCAAATCTGACACATGCCATAATGTGGATGAACCTTGAGGACCTTATGCTAAGTGAAATAAGTCAGACACAAAGAGACAGACATTGTATGATTCTACTTATATGCGGTACCTAGAGTAGTCAAATTCATAAGGACAGAAAGTAAAATGGTGGTGGCCAGGGGCTGGATGGGGAAGTGGAAAATGGGGCGTATTGTTTAATGTATATAGAATATTCATTTTGAAGATGAAAAAAGTTGTGGATGTTGGCTGCACAGCAATGTGAACGTACTTAACACTACTGAACTGTACAGTTAAAAATGGTTAAGATGGTAGTGTGTCTTGGTGGCTCATTCAGTTAAGTGGCTGCCTTTGGCTCAGGTCATGCTCCCAGGGTCCTGGGATGGAGACTCCCATCAGGCTCCCTGCTCAGCGGAGAATCCTAACACCTGCCTTTTCTGTCCCTCCCTTCCTTGGCTATGTGATGAACCAATGTTTTCCTCCTATTGCACAAATATCCCTTTCCCCTGCCTTCTTACTACTTCCAAAGAAAGAAACTATCTTTTATGTCCATCCATGGGTCAGGCTAGTTGAGAAAGAAAGCAATTTGAATTAGCAGATTTTTATGTGTGAATGCCGAATAACCACACACTTTCTCCTAGGATTTTATATACATTCTAAATTTTCATAAAATGTATTATAGACAGAGAAAAATGTCTAATGTACAGGATTTCAGAGGCTATGACCATATATAAAGAATTTTCAATGCATGCTCATTTAGAGTGGTCAGGGGGGTGTCTCGAATCATGCTACCTGCTCCACAACCTGCTTCTCATGTGATGGGGAAATGGATCCTAGTTTCACAGATCTTAAACAAGAGCCTTCCTTGGACTTGGGTGGCTTTCTTTGAGCCAGGTCTAATCAGGGCCCCACAAGCAAGTCTTATTTTAGAATGAGTGCAAAGGGAACTGACCTTTGATGTGAGAAGACTCAGACTCCTAATCCTCTTGCAACCTCTCAATCTAAATGACAGATGCCAGAGGTTCCAGGAAATTCACAATTTTTATGATATTACCAAACTGCCAAAGCAGCAAATTCTCCCTCAGCAGAAGGATAAATTTATACACACACACACACACATATATATGTATACATGATGATATATGATATATACATATACATAAACATATACATATAGGTCTTCTAGGAGATAAGAAATAGGAACTAGGGACAATGTTTACCTGCCAGTTGTATTTTAAAAGCTGAGATTTCTCAGAGACCACCGCTAATTAGATACTTAAATATAACCAGATACTTAAATTAAATATAAATATATAACTATAATTAGATACTTAAATTAATATATCACCCAAGCAAATTAAAATGAGAAAAGTCACTTTTCAGCCACTTTAACCTTAACACCCCTCCAAGGAACGGAGGACTGCCTTCTGGCCTGTGCCCTTCATTCTGGTTACTCTCCAGGGTCCTTCTTCCAACTCCACTGAACCCTCCACTAGCTCCTGGTCAAACCTGCTCTTTGTCGTGACTCTAAGAGGCTATGAAATTCAATCTCAGAATGATGTCAACAACCAACAGACTTAAATGTTAAGCCAGGTAATGAGGATCTCAATTTTATGATCAAATAATAATAGATTTGAAAGGGACTTCGAAGGTCATCTTGCTAATTTTTCCACCTAATTAAAGGAATTTTATTTACAGCTTGTCCCTCCCCACAAACATAACACAGCCCCTACTTGAACCCTTCCAGCTGTTGGCTGCCCATTATTTTATGAAAAGAATTTCCATTGTCCTACGGCTTTATTGATGAGAGGCCTAGCCATAGTTTTCAATATCTTTATTTCTGTTATTTTAGTTCATCATAATTTCTGAACTTTTCACATTATTTTTACTCTCCTGTGAATATAGTAATAGTTATATCTTGCATATGCCAGGACCTAAGCTAGGTGCTTTAAATTGATTATTTTATTTGTCCTTACCACTGTCCTGTGAGACAGTTCTAATGATAAAATAAGTTATTTTTCACCAAAAGCATGATTACTTCTAATAATAAAGGAAGGAAGGAAGGCATGGAGACTTAAGTACAGAGTCATGCATTCTTTAAATGGACAGAATCACAATGCTGTTCTACCTCAAAGTCTGCGATGCCTTCATATTAAGATAAATTACTTCTTACTCTCCATTCTTATAGTCAGAAATGTGCTCACTATAATAATGTATTTTTACTTTCTGCATTTTCTATTAGATTTACTTAATGCTTAATATTATTATAAATAATATTTATGAAGTTCTTCCCTAGTAATGCCAAATGGATATGTAATTCAGTCATCAACTAATCAGTGTAAATATTGACAAAGAAGACTTAATCCTCAGGGATACTTCTAGAGACTAAACTGACGTTCCAGCTCATCATGGTCATTAAACTCTAGGGTAGGGAGACTGGTTACAGAATACCCCAGGGCTTTGGGGCCTGATGGGAGTAGTGGGAGGAGCTAATGCCTCTGAGGTGATGCCAAATTAAAAATAAACCGTTCATACCAGCAGCACTGTGAGGTGGCCTTCGTTACTTCGTTAATAGACCCGGACTGGCTAAGGTGGAGAACGGGCTGCTTCTAGGAGTGTAGAGCACAAATACACACAGGTTCTCTCCACAGAGCTGGAGCTACAGTGAGGAGAGACCCTGACCACAAATCAGGAAAATCCGGGTTTCATCCCTTTTCTGCAGTTCACTGCATGACCAGGCAAACCACTCAGACATCCTGCCCCTCTATTCCCTTCACTGGAAAATGGATTGTCTATGCGCCTACCTCCCCCTAATAATTGTGATAATGACCCAAAGGTTTTACACGATTTGAAGAACTTTGTCAACTGACAAAGGACATATGGGTTCCTGTTTTTGATCAACAAATATTGTTGGCCAGCACCAATATTGGGAGCCACAGAACACGGCAGAACCAGCGGCCTGGGATGAGGTACAGGATGTCCCACCTACAGGCTCCCCAGTGGAGCTCTCCAGGGAAGGCCACCTCAGTCAGGGGAAGTCACCCAACATGGCACAGTGGGCAGCAGGAAGACCAGCCAAAGGACTACTGTAGCAGTCCATGTACCACCTGCTGGGGCCCAAACAACAGCACTCAAACTGGGGACAGGGAAAGGGGGATAGATTTGAGCCTTATTATAGAGCCAGCCGTTATCCAGTTTCATGATTACTGTTTTTGATGAAATAGAGGAAAAAGTGACAGAGGCGGGAGAAACTCAAACAATTCTGTGAATTAATCTCAGCATGCATGATTTTTCAGAGGGAGTATTTCAGTCGAGGTAGAAAATAATGAAATAAAGTTGTGGAGGAGTTTGGGGCATGAACAGATGTGTATATGAGTGGAGGAGCCTAAGATCCAGGGATAGTGCCTACCAGTGAATTACGTCTGAATCTCAGGAGGAAATTCAAGGTGGAGGTTTGAAAGTCATCACCTTCTGAGTGATAATTGGATCCAAAGGACAAGTGCGTACACTTAAAAAAAAAAAAAGTGAGAAGAGACAGCAAGACCAGAAGAAGGCTAAGGACAAAACCTTGGAGAAAAGTGACACTTACAAGTTAGGCAGAGAAATGAGTCAGAAAGAGAAAGTGAAGAGTGACCAGAGGGAAAGGAGCCCTGGCGGGGCGGGGGTTGTCCCATAGATGTCAGGAGACAAAGAATGTTCAGGAAGGGAGTGCTCAGTTGTGTCAAAGGCTAGGAAGATTTTTGTTGTAGCCATCACAAGTTTCATAGTACAATGAACCTGACTTTGCATCCCAGCTTTGTTGGGTAGGAGAGCAACTTAACACAACCTCTCCAAGATTCTGATCCATCTTCTTTTAATTGGGAAAAGCACTTATCTCTTCTCAAAGGGCTGAAATCCTTCACCTGGTGCTGACTGCACAGAAAGCCCTCACCAATGTCACCTGCTATTATTAATTGTAACTACTATATATATATATATATAAAGAGGACAGAGAAGAAACCATTGCCTGTTGGAGTCAGGGTGTTCCCAAGCGCATCTTGCAAGGGTACATTCGGAGTGGAAAGAGAAGGCTGGCTCTCGGGGGTTGAAAAACACCAAAGTGGACCAGTTGCCATTTTATTCATCAAAATCAGCCAATGGTCAGCAATTTCTTCCAATTCAACTTAATAGGTAGTTGATTAGTTAAGGAGCTATTAGATGCCCATTATTTGTTGAAAAAGTGTTACCATAGGGTGATGATAATGAGTGGGAGTTTTGGGGGCTGGGGTGTTGGTTTTTATTTTGTCTTAAGGAAAGAAAGATTTGAGCAATTTTTAGAAAAGAGTGAGCAAGTACAAAAGAAGAAGATAAAATCACACCAGAGGATTTTTTTTTTCCAAAAAGTAATCCAAGGCAGCATATAGTAGTCCCTGAGAGCAAGGTTCTTTCATGCTGTAGTTATTGGCACTGAGAAAATAACTTAACCTTTGTATCCCCCAGTCTCCTCATCTTGAAAAATAATAGCTACTACTTCATAAGGTTATTATGAGGTTTAAGAATACTATCTAGTATGTACGAGGAGTTCCCTAAGTAATAATACATTACTTTTATCATTATCATGTTATGATCCACACGATCAAGGAGGGCTCTAGAGGAGATGGTTCTCAGAGTGCAACAGATCAGCAGGGAGGATTGTACCAGCAGGTGAAAACACTAGCTACCTCCGGAGCGCCTGGGTGGCTCAGTCGTTAAGTGTCTGCCTTCGGCTCAGGTCATGGCCCGAGGGTCCTGGGATCGAGCCCCACATCGGGCTCCCTGCTCCGCGGGAAGCCTGTTTCTCCCTCTCCACTCCCCCTATTTGTGTTCCCTCTCTCGCCATGTCTCTCTCTGTCAAATAAATAAATAAAATCTCTAAAAAAAAAAAAAAAACAAAAAAAAACAGCTACCTCCATGTCTGAGGAATCATAAATAGAACCACAGTATAAACTCTGAAATTCTACTACCAGAGGGTCCATCACCTTTGAAGCTTAAAGGCTTTTGCTTGTCAAAAAAGCTCGATTAAAATGAAAATGTGGGGTGCCTGGGTGGCTTAGTCCGTTGAGCATCCAACTCCTGGTTTTGGCCCAGGTCATGACCTCAGGGTCATGACATCCTTGGTGTCTGTCTTCTCTCCTCTCTCTCATGAGAACACTTGTTATTGATTAGGACCCACCAAGCAATGCAGGAGGATCTCAAGATCTTTAACTTAATTACATCGGCAAAGGCACTTTTTGCAAGTTCTTTCACATTCATCTCTTTCAAAGGTGCCATTCACACTACAGAGACTGTATCTTAAAGCCTTTTACCCTCCTCTTACTAATCTTTCAAAGATTGGGTGAGATGTACAGATTTTGCTTATTCCTAGAGGTCATGAACTAACCAAATTTACCTCTGATTTTCTGCATCTTGCACAATACTAAAACTATTATGTACACAATACATTATGTTGCTTAATAAGGACATTTGAAATAAGTAATAGATAGCTCTACTTTGCCTGGAGTAGGCCTTGCTATATGCAACACTTTGGCATAACTGAATTTTTTTATTTTATTTAATTCTACAACAGGTACCACTATAGTTATCAGGGAAAATGAAAGAAGTGGTATAAAATTGTTCAAAACACAGAGATGCCTACTTGGAAAAAATAAAATCATAAGATTTTGCAGCATTTAATATGTATGTATTTTCTAAAAGATGTTTTATTACTCTACTTGGTACTAATGATTTCTTCACTAAAACTATAAAGCCGCAAATACTTTATGGAATCTATATTTTAACACTGATATTGGAAAAGATTTATATTATGCTGCTATTAGGATTCATAATAATCACACAGATTATGTGTTATTATGGCTTTACAAGAAAGAGATTTATACTACACTCACAGACCCATCAAATCACAAATAGAGTAATATATTTAAGTTTTAATGTTCCCTCTAAAATAGGACACTTGAGATTCATCCCCAATTTTCCTACAGTTACACTAACTTGAGGTGGTCACCCTCCACCAAATATTCACATCCGTGTGGAGAGTAGTGTATTCGACTTACAAACATTAGATCTATTATGTAAGTATCATAGGAGCCCTTCTGTGTTTTATGTGCTACCCATTACAGGCTGTTCTTCAGTCTCAACAACAGACCCCTCTGAGAGGACTGGAGGAGACAATTCTCTAAGATTCCCCTGGCTCTCACACTCTTAAGTCCTCTGACCTACTACCAGCGGGGGTGTCTTTGAGTTATTTTTCCCATGGCAAATAGTGCTGACCCAGCCTCCTTCTGTCTCCAGATTCTTACTGTGACACATGACAAACATTTACAAGATAAGTGATCATGATCCTAGGTGCAGTCTGTGGCCTTTGAGCAGAATGAAGCTAATTGCTCCATATGAAAAGAGATCAATGATCTTGTTAACACAGCACTCTCAGCCAATGTCTGTATACAACAGATTCAAATGTTGTGTGCTCACAGAGATAGATGCACACTGTAAAATGTAAGACCCCTGACTTACAAAATCAAACCCAGCTTCCTTTTCATTGTCTAGAGCCACTAATAACTTTAATCAAGGTAAAGTTTCTTTACATGCATAAGCATTTCTATGGTAACAAAAGCATATCAAATTCTGTATTTGTACTTGTATTTTTCATTCTTGGACAAAACAGAACTAGTGTGTGTGTGTGTGTGTGTGTGTGTGAGAGAGAGAGAGAGAGAGAGAGAGTTTAATGTGAATATTCAGCAGGTTAAATATTTATTATTACCTATATAAATAATACCACTCGGCAAAACAAAAATCTGTAATCAATAGTATTTTCTTAATTTGGTTCATTAGCCTTCTAGTTTAGTAGAAGGCAGACTAACAATGTATAACCATATGCTCGTTAATTTTATGATGTCCACCTCAAGGATCCAACAGGCTCTCTGATAAAGTTCAAAAATGACATTCCAATTTTCAAAAAGGCTGGCAAATATATTGCCTACTAAATCTTAATCTTCTATCCAAGTCCAGAGGCTTCTCTGGAGCTCAGTAATCCAAACAACATGTCATTCCTAGAGGGCAAGAAATATTGCTATTTGAACACAAAACAATCTGGAAAAAGATGCTTTTCTGCGATGATATACAATAAACCACAAGAACTTTTGTTGACAATATAAGACATAAAGGAACTTTCACTACCCAGAATGAAATCTTGCAGTACCTACAGATTCATATGAACATGGGTCCTTTTCCTTAAATTTGAGTCGCAGACAGCTCTATGGACATAGTTACACAATCTTCCTGACATCTATTGAAATATATGACTTATATTACATCCCTCTGAAGAAGTTAGACTCGTTCTATCCAAACTTACTTCCACAATGCATTGTGGGTTTTCCCTGATATTTATGATGTCACCCTCCTTACTTGCACAGAATTCTATAATACTTAATTTGTTTGCAGACTTTTGAAATTATCTTTTGCTTTTAATCATTTCTGTTTTGATTTGAATGAAATCCTAATCTTAATGATGTATTCCTATGTGAACTCACTTGAGAAAAAAAATTCCCATCAGCTAAAGGAGATGAATTAAAGGAGGTAAAAGAGAGATTTCATTATCTGAAGTCCCCAAGGAGCACAATCTGTTCTTTTAAATAATCTATTTTTTATAATAATTTTACCCTATTATCTCAGTGCTAGGCAGTTAGCCTGGTGAGGGGTGAGGAAGGGTAATTTTTTGGTCCAGAATATCAACAATTAAGGGACAGTATAAAGATGCATTTAGTTCTAAGTCAAACTGGTTGCTTTTACCTGCACTGAAGTATTGTCTGACCTGCTTTCAGGATAGGGAGCAAAATGCTGCCTTCTCGGTGTGCCCCAGGTTTACGGATGCAACACCGGCTGAAATTTAACACTTTACACGGGCAGGCCCATGCAGATCCACAGAACTCTGAGTCATCTAAGCCACACCCAGTGTCAGCTGGCCCATCTGAGAAACCTTTCTTTTCTTCTATCTCCTGTCCATGACACCCAACATCTATCAATAGGGCCACTTCATTTGTAGTGTATCATGGAATCTATTGTAGTGTATTAGTGAGAGTTATGTCTGTATGTGTGTGTGCTTGTGCATGCATGCACATGCCTGCTCAGTATGGTCATAAAGAGTAGCAAATATCAGGGCGCCTAGGTGTCTCGGTCAGTTAAACGTCTGCCTTCGGCTTAGGTCATGATCTCATGATTGAGCCCCGCATCCGGCTCCCTGCTTGGCACAGAGTCTGCTTCTCCCTCTCCCTCTGACCCTCTCCCATGCTCGTGCGCTCATCCTCACTCTGTCTCTCTATCTCAAATAAATAAATAAAAACTTAAAAAAAAAGAAATGTAATAAATAAAGGTAGCAAATATCAGAACTATTCAATTATTCAAAAATTTCCTTAACAATTTGCCTATTACAGTTCAAATTCAGCAATATCTGAATTTCCAGTAAATTGCTAATACCCGTTTTTTGAGATGTGGTTATTTCAACAAGGCATAATAAACACTTTGTAGAGAGCACTTACAGTTTGATAATGTACCTCCCTATGCATTATCCTGGATCCTCACACTAACCTGGTGTTATAGACTGAATGTTACTGTCCCCCTAAAAATAATATGTTGAAACTTAATCCCACATGTGATGGTATTTGGAGGTGAGGGCTTTGAGAGTAATTAGGTCATGAGTGTGGAGCCTTCATGAATGCAATTTGTGCCCTTATAATAGAGACCTCACAGAGATCCCCATGCCTTCTGCCAATTAAAGTTGGAGTGAGAAGGTCTTCTGTGAGGGAGACGCTCTCATCAGACACCAAACCTATTGCCACCTATATCTTGGACTTCCAGCCTCTAGAACTGTAAGAAATAAATTTCTGTTGTTTATCAGCCACTCGGCCTATGGTGTTCTGTTAGAGGACCCCAAGTGGGCTGAGACATCCCAGGAGAGAGCTACTCTTACTTTCATTAATAGCACAGGCGAAGAAACAAATTCAAGGTGAAGACGCATAGCTAAGCAGCCTGGTCTAGACCACAGCAATGTTGCAGCATTAACAGAGTGGATGCAATTGGTCTTTGTTCCTTCTTTTCATTTTCTGACCCATGGCTTCTTCACCGCACACTACCCAGCAATCTCTGCTGCTCTGTAGGGTCTTCTCGGAGAAAAATGTGTGTGTGAGGGACAGAGTAAAATCAGATTTTAAAAGTCCATTCACAGAGGGGTGCCTGGTCAGTCAATGCCTCAGTCAGTAGAGCATGTAACTTTTTTTTCTTAAGATTTATTTATTTATTTGAAAGACAGCAGGAAGGGTGAGGGAGAGGCAGAGGGAGAGGGAGAATCCTGAAGCAGACTCCCTGCTGAGCGTGGAGCCCGACGCAGAGCTCAATCCCAGGACCCTGAGATCATGACCTGAGCCGAAATCAAGAGTCGGCCCCTTAAAGACCGAGTGAACCACCCATGTGTTCCCAAGCATGGGACTCTTGATCCAAGTTTGAGTCCCACGTTGGGTGTAGAGATTACTTAAAAAAAAATAAGATCTGGGGTGCCTGGGTGGCTCAGTCGTTAAGCGTCTGCCTTCGACTCAGGTCATGATCCTGAGGTCCTGGGATTGAGCCCCTCGTCAGGCTCCCTGCTCGGTGGGAAGCCTGCTTCTCCCTCTCCCACTCCCCCTGCTTGTGTTCCTGCTGTCGCTATCTCTCTCTGTCAAATAAATAAATAAAATCTTTTTAAAAAAATAAGATCTAAATAAATAAATGTCCATTCACAGAAAATATCTTTAATGAGAAATGTTTTGTAATTTTGCAATGTCTTTGTGGGAGGCCTATAAAAACAGTGTGGTGTGAGTAGGCCTACAAGTCTCTGTAGGAAATGAGCTAATGTGCAAACGTTGCTGGGATCCAGGTTCAGGTAACATCTATTCGTGTGAAAGATGGAATTTCAGCGAAGGAGTGACCTGTTCACCCATCCGGGTCATGCGTTATCATTACCATCAGGTGAGAGGCCAGACTGTCATACCCAGTTCTACTGAATGCGCTACCTCCTTTAGTGCCAAAAAGTGAGCGAGCATGTGTTTGCATTTCACAAATAGCTGTCAATTCTTGTCTGCTCTTGCTCTTCTCATCCGGGTCTAAGCCTCCATCAACAAATTTTAACAAAGTTGACAGTTCTTATCCTGGCAAAGCATCTTATTGGGGTTAATAAACAATTACACATCACAATAAACCTAAGGAACAGAAGCCTAATTAGGACATGTGCTATTGACTATTCTCAATTTATGAAGCTGAAACTTGATATAGAATCATAGTCATACAACAGGGAAATCATTTGCATAGTTTCCTAAGGAGGCATGCAATGAATTTCATTAGTATTTGTAAAATCTTTTGAGGGCCCCCATGAAAGAGCTGTTTTGAGGATTAATTGTTGACTTTAAAGCACTTATGATAATACAGAAATGCTAACTAATAACTCAAAAAGGCAGCCTCGCCGTAGAAATAGTGATGAGTTGACATTCTTTAGCTCCCTGGTTTAAGGACAGAGGATTGTGTAACTTCAAAACCAACGAAATAATAGACACAGATACCTGGAAATGAGCAGCCTTTGTGTTGGAAGGACCGACAGCTGGAAATCAGAAGCTTTATGTATGGCTGGGCGAGTGACTTTAAAATGCCTAAAAACAGAATGTTAGAACAGGAAGGGATCTTGGGGATTCCTATATAAACAACATCCTTATTTTATGGAGAGGCCAGATGTCTTATGCAGATCCCATGGCGAGTCAGAAACATTCAGATCTATTGACTTTTTGTCTGATTCTTCTTCTAGTAAAAGATGTTGTATCATATCTACCCCTAGACAAAATTTGGAAGGCACCTGTCTTTCTCTGCTATTCTCTCTGTGTCTCTGTCTCACTTTCTTTCTTTCTTTCTTTTAAGGTTTATTTATTTATTTGAGAGAGCTGGGGGAGGGGCAGAGGGAGACAGAATCCCAAACAGACTCCCTGCTGAGTGTGGAGCCAGACGCAAGGACAGGCTCAATCCCACGACCCTGAAATCATGACCTGAGCCGAAATCAAGAGTCGGAAGCTTAACCAAGTGAGCCACCCAGGCGCCCCTCTGTCTCATTTTCTTTTCCTGTCTCCCCCGAAAACTGTGAGGCACCAGGTGTGCTCATCTCTTCTTGATCTTGGCCCTTCTCATTCTCAGGCCTCACTTTACACTACACATGTGTGTTTACCCCTTATGGTTTTCTTCTGCTGCTTTGGGGTCCTTGTTAGTTTTTCAGTAGCTTACAGTCCATCATTAACAGAAAATCTGCATGCCCAGGACATTTCCACTGGCTGTTTACATTCTCATAGATTTACTAATTCCCGTAAATTGATTTTGTAATGATAATTCAGTCCCTACGATAGCACATCGATGTGTGGCAAAAGGGTCCTTTGTGAGTCACCCAAAACAAATCATGTAGCATGGTGCTCCTGACCACGTCCTGCATCCTCTCTGGAAGGTGACCAAGGTGATATGAATAAAGACCTCAGTTTTTCAGAAGAAGGAACTTTGAGTGGAGTGGCCTTATCTAATTAAGTTAAATATTTCATTACTGCAGGAGATCTCAGAAGCATTTTAAGTAAAACATAGTGAAGCATTTTTGTTTTTCTTAAAGTATTCTATTTTGCCCAAATTTTCAAACTTGCTGTAGTAAATATTTTGTCTTCTAATTATTTTCTGGCTCTAGTATGTCTGCATTTATGTCTCCCCAGTTTTATTTCCATATTTTCTATTTGAGCCTTTCTATCTTTTTCTGTTTTAAATAAATCTTATCAGAGCTTTGCCAGTTATATTAATATTGCTTCAAAAAAACAACTTTTATATAATAAGTTTGTTTTCAATTTTACTAATTTATGTTTTGAGCTTAATATTTCATTTCATTCCTTTGGATGAATTTGATTATCTACTCTCTGACTCTTACCTTGGGCCCATATCTTCTTCATTTTGACCTACCTTCTTTTCTTATATCAGCTAAACCTTCTGTACGTTCTTCTTTAGCTCCATCCCACAATTTTGATAAAGATGTGTGAGTATTCATTTCCTATTATTTCTCATTGGTTTCTAATCTGAACCTCAAGTAATTTGGAAGTATGCATGTTTTATTGTTACTTTTCAAGAGAATAGGTTTTTTTTCCTATATTGATTTCCAACTTAAATTCATGTTACTCAGAACATAGCATGTATTATATCAAATATGTAAAATTTGTTAGGACTTGATATATAGCCCCTAAATGATCAATTTTCATAAAAACTCAACTTGCACTTCTCCAGTTAGATTTAATTTCTATATATATCTAGTGAATCACATTTTCAAAATACTAATACTTACTAATTTTTTTGTGCCTCAACCTATTAATTACTGAGGAGAAGGTTTTAAAATCTCCCATTGTGATATGGATTTAAACATTTCTACTTGCAATTCCTTCTGTTTCTACTTTCTATATTATGAAACAATGTCCTTACTGATTCAAGTTTGGGATTATTATAGCTGCATAGTGAATTCAACTTCAACTGTCTTGGTCTCTAGGGATAATTTTCACTGTTTTGTTTCTTGGTCTTATATTAATTTTTGTACAGTAACATCTTCTTGGGTAATATTTACCCAGTAAATATTTTTCCAGTTTTGTACTTCCAGATTTTTTTATATCCTCATATTTTAGAAATGGCCAAAATGTATTAACAGCCAATAAATGTAATCTTTAATAAACAGGATGGTGTTTTAATCCAGTCAGAAAACTTTGTCTCTCAACTAGAATATTAGGTGTTTTTACACTTATTGTGATACTTTTGTGTTTGGATTTATTCCTACCATCTAATTTCATGCTTTCCAGTTTTTTTCATTTTTTTCCTATTTGTTATTTTTATTTCTGACCTCTTTATAAGTAGCTTATTTTTTTCTCAATCTCTTTTTTTTTATTTCTCTCCAATAATTTAGAAGGTGCTCACTAAATTTGTTCTTTAATGGATGTTAAGACTACACATTCTGCTTAGTATTAACATACAGTTGAAATATAAATGCTATTGGAAAAAATTTTATCCTCCTCCAGGAAAATATCAAGATCTTAACACAATTTAAATCCAATTTACATCATTTTGGATTACTTTTCCGTCTTGGTGTATTTTAGTTCAGTCTCATTATTTGAAACCTCACATGTTAGACATAGTTATTATTTTATATCATCAGCTGATTTATGAATATGATTATAGACTTTTAAAAAATTATCAGTCTTTCATCTAATACTATCCGTTGAGGATCATATTCCTGAAGCACCTCATTTAAAGAAGTAGCAGTAGCAAGGGTCCATGGGGGTAAACTTGTTTACTTCATGGCTTATTTAAAATGTATTCATCCCACTCCCGAATGGAAGCAGTGTCATGCGGTATGTAATTTTAGATGGAAAGTTATCTTATCTCAGCACTTGGAAGATATCTTTGTGCTCTCTTCTGACTTCCACTGTTGCTATTGGGAAGTCAGGTATCTGTCTAATTGCCATTACTCTGTAGGAAATTGGTATTTTCTTTCTGTCTAATGTTGAGATACTTTCTTAGTCTTGACAATGCATCTGATATACCCAGGTAAAGATACCTTTTTATTTATGCTATTTGGGATTCATTGTGAATCCTGGAGTTGAGACCAGGTATCAGCAACTTTCTCTTCAACTATTATCATCTCTAATGCTTTCTATCTTCCCTTCATAGATCCCCTACTAGATACATGTCAGCTGTTTACATTCAATCCTCCATGTCTTCTCTTCTCTTGTTTATATTCCACCTATTTCTCTACATGTGCCTCTTATTGTGTCATTTTTAAATATCTTCTAATTCACTAAAACTCTGTTAAGCTATTCCTGATTAACTTGCCAAGTAAGTTTTGTTTTATCCTAGATCTTATATTTGTTGATTTGCTTAAGATCTGCCTGGTACTTTTTTCTATCTGATATCTTGCTCTTACATTTATTTAGCCCATGCTTTCATTCTGTAAGTATACATTAACTTATTTCATATTCTATGTTCCATAGCCAGTAATTCCAAAGTCCACATTTGCTGTTTTTGTCCTGTTGATTTTTGTTACTGATATTTCTAAAACATAAACCTGGTTTTCTTGTGTTTTGATATTTTTAATAATGAATATGTTTGCTGGAACCTCATTTGTAAAAATATTTTGAGGCTTATGTTGAGCTTGTTTTTTGTTGCTGTTGTTTTTGTTTTTTCCTAGAGATAATTTGCATTAGTCTCTGCTAGGTGTCTGCAGACACTGTCAGTACAGGTCAACTAAAACTCTCTGCTTGTAATTGTTTGACTAACAAACAACTTCTGCTCTTTTTTAATATTCTGGCTTTGAGTTCTTGCATTGTGTTCTGCCATTGATAATTTCCTCACTTTTCCCCAAACTCGACCATTCTATTCAACCAATTTGGAATGAGTTTTCTTTACTTATTTATTGAATAATTTATCTAGCATTTGTTGGAGTTCCTAGTCAGACTTTTTAAGACTATTTGGGCCACCATGTAGATGGAGATAAAGTCTCTAAAATATGTTTCCATATATAAAATCTGTCCCTCTTCTACCCAAATTCCCAGAATATGGCAAATTCTGAAAATATGTAAAAATACATGCAGTGCAGGTAGTTTTACCAAAATAGCAATCATGGATTAAAAAAAAATTTCTTAGCAAGATTTTTCAGTCAGTACCTCATATTACATTTGGGAGGAACAATGCATGTAGGAATTAAGTAATTTTTGGAAGGTTCTGGAATATTAGAGCTTTTGTTATAACCCATTTCTCCCAAATCCCAGCTCTGTATTATCTTTTCCAAAGTTTTAAACAAAATATTATGCATTTCGAACATAACATCAACCTCTCAGCATGTCCGATTCTACATCTCAGATATTTCATTTCTCCCAGGAGTTCCTGATATCTTGCAATCCTGTCATTATGCATCATCTCAGAAGACTGGAAAGGGTTAATCATAAGTGACTATGACAGATATAGGAAAGTTTGTCAGGTGAGATAGATGTGCTGAGGTGTTTGTGTGTGTGTGTGTGTGTGTGTGTGTGTGTGTGTATCTCTGTTTTAACCATACACAAATGCCCCAGTTTTCATCAAAAGTAGAATAAAATCTCCTAACTGTATAGTATTGAAACAACAACTAAGTATGACCACAGAGAAAACTGTAGAGTAGAAATAGCATACCCCAGTATATTGAAAGATCTTTTTCATCAGTGTCTTTGACTATTTTTATTGCTTTATTTCCCCCTAATGAACTATTCTATGACAGGGTCAAGTTGTCATTGGTTACCAATTAAAGCAACCATATAAATTGGAAGAATTTGAAAAAGTTTGGATCTCAAAGAAACCAGAAAAAAGTAAGAACAAAAACTCTGGCATCAACTTCCTTTGGCACCATATTGCATCAGGATCCTTGGATAACTTATATTTATTTCCTCTCTTTGACATTGCAATAGTCCAGAAGCCCATGAGAAATTTGAAAGACCTCTCTAGGTCAAGAGATTTATAAAACCAACGTGGAAGCTCCTGTTAAATGCCAAACTTTTGGAAACTTAATCAATCCTTGCTGCAAAGAGGCCCAAGTCCTTGAGTGCTGGCTCTGGGGAGATAGGCAAACAACAATGACAGCAACAACAAAACACATTCTGCTTCTTTATCTTAAATTTTTGTGTGAAGTAAATTGAAACTACCCTTTGATATTGCCTTTCATGAAATTTAAATGTGAAATTAAAGCATGAGTGCATTAAGAGAAAGAGAGAGAGCCAGAGAAAGAGAATTAGGACTGGCTTCTGTATGCTTTATTTTGTCCTTAGGTTGAAATTCCACTTAATTTATTCATTCATTGCTTCACTCAACAAAAAGTAAGTGCCAGTTATCACCAGGTATTGCCTCAGGTCTAGCAATGAAACAGAAGGGAACCTGATCTCATGGAGCTTACATTCTAGTGAGGAGGTGAGAAACAGTCGACAAAAATAAAATTAGTTATAATTTTTATTTTTTTTAAAAGGCTGGCCAAGGTAATTGAGTGTCTCGGAAGCCACCTCGGAGTGGGTGGTCATACAGCCCCTTAAAGGAGAAGGCATTTAAACTGATGCCTACCTAGTAAAAAGAGTCAAACCAAGTACATACTTTATGCAAAGAACATTTCAGCAGGAGAAATAGGGAGGGCAAATTCCCCAAGGGAGGAACGAGGTTGATGCGTGTGAAGGACATGAAGAAGTCAAGTGTACCTGGAAAGTAATAGAAAGGAAGCCTGATATAAGACAAATCCAAGAGAGAGTTTAGGCGGGGATCCAGTAAGGCCTTGTAAGACATGGTGAGGATTTGAATTCAATCCAAGATGATGGGAAGCCATGGATGAATTTCAAGCAGGGGACTGCTGCTTAACCATACCCTCCTCATTATTCCTGCAGGCCCAAGGGCATTGAAGATGTTTGGTCTGTAAATTGCCAAAACAGTATCAACCCATCTTTAGTTTTATACCACATAAAGTTTGACTCCCAAGGTATAATTTGTAAACTAAATGATATTATTCTTATACTGTGACCTGGGGAAAAGAAAATATTCAGTGTATCAATTTCAAGTGCCTGGATATAAGAAGAAAATCTAACATACTCTAGCTGAAAAGATTACAGTGCATCTTGTAAATATTTCTCCAGTGTATAATTCCCTCCTTGGATGAGTTTTTACCTTGAATCAAACCTCAGTCCATTATAGCCAACAGAAAATGAATACAAATTATGAATCCTTTCAGAAATAAAGGGAAAATGCTATTCTACCACAAATGCAGAGGTCTGTGCTCTATCATCATTGCCCCATCCAGAGATCATCAGGGAATGACAGCTTTGCTAACGGGGCATTTCTGGGTAAGGCCATGGACTGCTGAAAGGGAGCTATTAGGAAAACAAATGATTCTCTTTAGCATCTTGGCACCAGCATCGGTTTTATGCAGCTGTGTTATATACTGTAGCTCCACTGATGTACAGGCACTCTTCTGAAGTGTGTTAAAGACAAACCAGCGAGCGAAGTCATCATTCTCTCACAACACTCAAGATCACCAAAGTAATCGAATATCATCGAGCCTACTCTCATTTGCCCAGCATCAAAAACTGGTATTTTGATGCATCTCTCTTTACTCATTAGAATCATTCATCTGATTAAGTTTATCTGTCACTGTGTTAAAATACTTAGCATGCACAGAATGCATATGTTTATGATTCCTAAAATTTTTGGTTTAGATCATTCTTACTTCAAAAACAAATTAAGGTATCTGCATGCTCTCTAACAAAGGAAAAAACAATCTCTCAGACTGTAGTAAGATTTACTCTGAAATTATCACATGACATGGCTATTTTAAAATAAAAGGAATATTCAGAATAATCTACCTTCACAATTGGGGAATTTGAGAGAGAGAGAGAGAGAAATTAGTTATAAGAGAGGACAGGATTTATGACATGGACCAGAAATAATAAGCTGAATTGAAGCACACAGACTAGCTGTGACCAGAATACATTCTATTTATTCACACCTCTAACCAAGGCAACGATGCAGACAGGAGTAGGCATGGGTCAAGGTTCTCGTAGTATTTAAGCCAAGTATGGTTTTTCTACACCTGAGAAGTTTCTCACAGGATATTAGCAAACATTCCATGGGCATGGCAGCTGTTTATATTGGAAAATTTCTATAAAGAAGCAAACAAACTCCAGATTTTCTGGTTTAGAACTTTTCACAATGGAATCCAGGAATATATCCTTCAGAACATACTCCCCCAGGTGATACTAAGTCAGTCTTTCCATGGGGATATCTGAACTTACCCTTCCTTAAAAAGAAAGAAAGAAAGAAAGTTTGTCAAGCAGATATTATTCTGTATCTTATTCTAAAAATTTTATCATCGATGCTTTGCCCAATGTTTAGAATAGTCTATTTTAGATTTCCTAAAAACCAAGTCCTTTTGGAACTCTTATAAATGCCCTCAAGATAAATCTTTCTTCTAATTGCAATGTTTCAGTGGTAATTTTCCTTAGACACCTTTAGAAATAAAGAAAATTTAGAAATAAGGGATATAATTGAAAATATAGACCCACAGACTCTCAACTGTGAGATGTGCCCACAGTCTTGCTTGCTGTTGTTTTCTTTCTTTCTTATATTTTGTACTCAGAAGACTAAAACATACTTTATACTCTAGGCCCTAAATTTAGCCATAATGAATGCAGACATTTTCTTCTTTAGAGATCTCAAAACATAATGGTGCATGCTTCTTTTAGCCTCCAAGATGCAGCAACCTTTTGTAGAAGATTTTTAAATGGTACTCTGGTCTAACTCACTGCTGAATGGGGTTGTAGCAAGCTCATCATAGCCTTCAACCTCCTACATACTGATGACTCCGGAACCTTCCAACTGGGTTCACCCAAACACAGCAGCAGGACCAACCCTACAAACCCATTTCCACTTGACAGCCAGGAATACATACGATTTCACACAGTTAATTTTAGAATGTAATTCGTGGGGCTCTTTCCCAGATCCTCAGCACAGCATCTGTTCAGAGCTGGTCCATATGACATAGTCTGACAGATTTTTATCGCTTTTCCAAGAGAATCCCTTAATGATGTCAACTTCTCGGTCGTCTTTTGAACAGATAAGTGCCATCTCTAATGTTAAGCCTTGGAATTTCTGGATCTGAATAGTGTTACATAGTGTCTGTTACCAATTACATTTTGTAAGACATTCATACAACAAATGTTTATTGAGGGTCTACCATTTGCCGGATGTCATGCTTATGACTAGGGGTAAAGAAACAAAAAAAAAAATGCATTGTTTCTGCTCCCAAGGAACTTTAAACTGGTGGGAATCAGAATCAAAAAATATGGGAAATGACCCTGAAGTTTACTGTCTCCATCTTTGGCTTCACACCAGAGGTTCTTCAAATTCATATAGATCTGCCCCTGTCCTAAAGGTATGCAGTAATCCAGGAACAGAAAGGAGACTAAAAGGGCGCCTGGGTGGCTCAGTTGGTTAAGCGACTGCCTTTGGCTCAGGTCATGATCCTGGAGTCCTGGGATCAAGTCCCGCATCGGGCTCCCTGCTCAACAGTGAGTCTGCTTCTCCCTCGGACCCTCCCCTCCTCTCATGCTCTCTCTCTCTATCTCATTCTCTCTCTCGAATAAGTAAATAAAATCTTTAAAAAAAAAAAAAGAAAGGAGACTAAAGCCCATCCTCCTAATGTCCATTCAGGTGCACTTTCTGTATACAACTCACAATGACATTTATTTAACTACCATTTAAATTAAAGTTTTTCTACTTTCATCCTTATTTCAGACATTTTTTAAGACCAAAGACAAAATACTTGCAAATAAAAAAAGGATGTATAAAAGGAGATATACACTCTTTGCGTTTATGAGCCAAAAGCTTAGTTACACAGAAGAAAATTGCAGTTACACCTGTCTTCTGAGGAGCTCACCATATTTTACAGATAGCATTCCATTATTCCTTGCAATATGCCTATGACGCATCATTACGAGATTACCTGTATTATGTACAGCACCTTTCCTCCTTGGACCTTGAGGGTGTCTTTGACAGAATCTGACATAAAAGGAGGTAATTCTCAAGTGCTCCAGGGAGATGGAAAAATATATTAAAAACCATGGAAAGACCAAATTACTATTTGTGGCTAGGGAAATAAGAGTCACTGAGAGTTAAAGGGCTATACAACAACTATGGAAAAAAAAAAAATCTTTGTTCCTGTTTCTTAAAGCAACAGACACTCTTACAACGTACATACATACGCCTGTGTTCAGGGAGCCTAACAGAAAATGGAAGAGTAGAAGTAGTGAAGGGAAAAGAGAACCTCACATTGATTCAACGTCTTTAGGAGTCAAGACAAGTGGAGGAAGTGGGGGTGCTCTGTTGCTCTCACTCTTGTTCATTAGTAGTGCGCTCAGTTCATAAGCCTGTTCGGTATATTGTACCACGCTAGAAAAAGGAGGCCAGAAATGAGGAGGAAATTTCCAGGTCTTCATATCCGCAAGTCCACGCCCTACAGCAAGGGCAACAAAGAAAGAATATGTGAAATCCACAAAGAAAGTAATGTTTATAGCAGTAGTGGAAGTACCAGGCCCGTTGTAGTTGATTCAAGAAATGTTTTTTTAGTAAGTGAATGAGTTCTCTGGAAAAAGTTTCAACGGAGAGAAAATTTAAGCTAAGCTGCTAAAGACCTCTTGAACATCTCCATTTCTCCCAAGAGTTCAAATAGTTTTCAGTCTATAGAGGTTTTCTGTAATCTGATTGAAAGATACACACACACACACACACACACACACACACACCATTTTGTAGTTAGGAGAATTAATTTTAAAAGACTTGCTCAAATTCACACAGGAAGCAGAGAGGAGACTTATCTCCGCAACATGCTAGCATCACCCCCAGCTTAGAGATTTCTATATTAGAAGAGATGATTACAATTAAATGATCTGTTGTCCTATTCGTAAATCTGCCCCCCCACCCAAATGTTCAATAGAGCAATGTTTCTTAGGTATCAAAGACCAAAAATGTTGCTGCCTGGCGTGATTGATAATTGTAGCTCACTCTTCCAATAGTATCTTGGCATCTTCCATTCCTGCAGAGACAAAATGAACCATCACAGTTATCTTCTACTGAGGCAACCTAATCAGTGTCTGATGAATCTTGATGATATTTTATGAACTTAGACACCGTGAATTCAAATCTGCAGTTTCGTTCTTTTTAATATATATTGGCTAAAAACTATCTCTTCTTCCATTTTTTTCTTTCAGACATTTTCAGATGTGCCTGTCTTGAGGTTGCCATTTACAGGGTAAATCTCTTCCTCCTGAGTCTGTTTTCACTTTTGGAAAGATAAATATTGACCTTCTCATTTCTGAAGAGATACCAGATCACCATAGTGTCTAAATTTCAAAAAAAAAAATAATATCTGCAGATGTCACCCTCCTTAAACATGTCTGAGGACCTGTCAAAAAATTTGTTCACAGAGGACCTATGGTTTAACGAAATACTCAAGATTTATGCTTTGTATAACTGGTTCTGTTAGTAACCTCTGGTTTTAAGGAAGTGAAAATAAATAATATGTGAGGAAAGAAAATAGCACACACACCATCAGACCAGTCAAAACTGATGTATCACCAAGATCAACTTAAAGGCTAAGGCAGCAAAAATTCACATTGGACTTCCTTTTTGAAAATATTAGTGATAAAATTTGTGGTGATAACTCATGGAGGCATTCATTTTTGCAGTGATCCGTACACAGAGCATAAATTTTATGTGTGATAGTTAATTTTATGAGTCAACTGGGCTGGATCACAAGATACCTAGACTAGAGCATTGGTTAACCAGTATTTCTGGTTGTGTCTGTGAGAGGGTTTCTGATAGAAACAAGCATTTGAATTGGCAGACTGGGTAGAGCGGGTTGTCCTCCCCAGTGTGGGTGGGCCGCACCCAGCCTGTTGAGAGCCTGCATAGAACAAAAAGGTGGAGGCAGATTAAATTTGCTCTCTATCCAACTGTTGCTCTGGGACATCTGTCTTCTTCTGCCTGTGCCTTTCCTGGTCCTCAGGCCTTCAGACTCAGACTGGAATCTATACATCGGCTCTCCAGCTCTTAGGCCTTTGAACTACATTAGTGGTTTTCTTGGGCCTCCAGCTTGCAGATGGCAGATCATGGGACCTCTCAGCCTCCATATTCACATGATGCAACACCTGAAAATAAATCTCCTTCTTACATATCAGTTCTGTTTCTCTGGATAATCATAATACTATATGATGCAAGCTGTAAGAATAAATTTGTTTATTATTCATTTTAGAAAAACTATCTGGGAAAAACAGGAGCATTAGCTAAACATATAGGAATTACTCAAAATTTAATATATACAGATATATAATAAGAGGTTGGAGATGGCCAAAGACATATTGCAATTCTGTATGTCAACAAAGAATATAGAGGATGCTTGGTATGATGTCACTTATAATTTAAATATCAAATGACTATGTCAGAGAGATTCCAAAATAAACCATCTGTCCAGAAATGCAGCCTATCTGACCAAAAAAAGAGACACCTGGTTATGGCATACTTGTCTCTATTTCACAAGTAGGTATGTATGAAGCATTTACGTGATTAAAAGTCTATTTTTTAAGCAGAGATGACACTTTTCCACTGCGTCTAAAATAAAAAAAAAAAAAGATCATTTATTGGCGTAGATTTAGGTGAGAGCACTGATGTGAAAAAATACAGACAAGAACACACACCGGGAATGAAAAGTCAGTGTTTCCAAATATTATTTTTGAGGAAAGCTTATGAAGGACTAGCAATAAAACTAGAAGCTATAGCCAATTTAAGATAAATAAT